>NW_026623056.1:54336255-54961255 GCF_023065955.2 Ursus arctos | reverse complement strand
ACTGTTGAACCACTATATTGTACACCTGAAATGACTATAAATGTACGTTAATTACACTGGACTAAAAATTACATACATATATACGGCATAAAAACGTTTGGCCAAAAGACGGACAAGAATGATTTATTCTTTCTAGAGCAAAAATAAATTAAAAAATAAAGTCTTCACAGAAAGAGCATTAAACGTGGACTTGAAGAATGAATAAAAGTTCACCAGGGCGCAAGTGAGGGAATGACAGTTTGTGCAGAGAAAATAGCATCACCAAATCTGTGGAAACTTAAAAGGAAGCTCTGAGAGCAGACACTCATTTGGTGCTTTTTTTTTCTATCCTCAGTATTTATCATAAGGCTGGTCATAAAGTAGCTCTTCAGCAAATGAATTGTTCAGAAAATACGTGCCTCCAGAGTTAGCGGAACCATGGAATGCATAGAAGACGATATAAAGCATGACAATGGAAACACGGGCAAGAAAAAAGGAAAGAACCTAAGTGAGAGAGAAAGTGAGTATCAGGCTGAAGAACCACAGCGGTGAGTGAGAAGAGATAACAAACCCCAAAAATATTCTAGTGGTAGAATTGACAAGATGTGGTAACCAAACGAATATATATGAGGGAAGCAAGGAGAGAAAGAAGCACGAGGTCACAGAAGAAAGGATCTGGGAGAAAGTGCCCAAGTGAGTGATGATCCTTTTATTTAAGATAAAGAACACAATAGGGAAAAAAAAAAAACGGACTTGCAGGAATTAATAAAAAGTGCAATTTCAGGCTCTGTTAATTTCAGAATGCCAGGTGTCTGTTGGCGATAGTCTAGAGATACAGAACGGAAGCTCAACAGAAGTCAGGCCAGAGATACACCGTGGGAAGTCATCTCCAAAGAGTTCGACCTCTCAAAATGGAATATTCATGAAAAGGGTATATATACTCAGCAGGGCAGCAAGTTTACGGGAAATAGCAGGAGATCAAAGGGTGTTCTAGGGCAAGTGACTTCAAGCATTGGCAATGGGAAAAGAAATTCTCACTAAACTCACGGTGCGTAGTTCCTGCTTAAAGAACTCAGTTTCCAGGAAAAGGCTGAGAAGATGATTCTCAGAATACATAGATGCAGAAAATCCTTAGAAGGAGGCAAATGGAAAAGTATCACATGATGGGTTAACTGAGAAAATTTATGAACAAGATTGGCTAATATCAATCTGTCGTTCCTTTTTTAATAATTGCCACCAGGTGCATCAAACCTTTGTCGAGTGCCTCACCTTCAAACTCATTGTGTCAGTGACATTTGAGAAATTTCGGAGAAAGAAGTGGATCTTTTACACCTGGGTTGATACTGTCCCGACAGGGCTCGATGGTACTAGAAGGATGGTGAAATCGTATATAAAATGAACTACACTAGACACAGCAGGAACTCAAAGTCAGAAGTGACTAAGGAAACTTCCGTGCCTCTCTCTGCCACAACAGACACCAAATCCCCAGTTCCCAGAGACGGAGAGGGACCCAGAGTACATGGTATGTTTAAGTAAAAACAGTAATAATAATTCCCAAGGACAGACTACCTCATCTGACATTTCGGTTACAATTTTACAAATTAAACAATGGTAAACATAATATCAATTACAATAGAAAATCTACCTGAGTTAAGAGAAAACTCAGAACTTAAAAGTGGTTTTGTGCTTAGGGTGAGTAACTTCAGGTTATGCTTCCAAACCATCAGATACAAAAGCTCATTCTCATTTGCTGTCGGAGCTGTTTTTTCAGTTTTGCGAAACAACCAAAAGAGAAGACAGAAGATGTCATGAGAGATTGTGAAATCAACCACGGAAGTGTATAAAGTGAAAAGAAAGCCAAATACAAAGTTTGGAAAATTTCATATTTGAAGGATGACTTTCCTAGAATTGCCCAAAAAAAAAAAGTTTTTTCAGAGAAGTTGGACAAGAATCCTGAAAGACACATGACACAAAAACCAAACACTAAGAGTGTTTCAAATCAAACAGGAGGCCCTGGTCAGTGGGGTCAAATTTGGTTAAAAGCTCTTTGAGAGTTACAATTAAGATCTTGAGTTTCGTACATGGGAGGTGCCTTTTGCAAAAGCAGTTCGAGTGGACTAGCTAATGTGGGCCATGGGTGAAGTTGTAAATAGATGACTTTTTAAAATGAGCAAAAGAATATGGATTACTCGGAGAAGTTTACAAAAACTGAGAGCAGTCAAGAGATGAGAATGAACTAGAAGTATTGTTACAGAATGGAGATATCGTGAATAAGCTTGTAGACCAGGGGAAACAGTCCGAAAGAAGAAAGGACTGATTAAGAATGCAAGGAATGCCTCGGTGGCTCAGTCGTTAATCGTCTGCCTTCACCTCAGGGCGTGCGTGATCCCAGGGTCCTGGGATTGAGCCCCACATTGGGCTCCCTGCTCCGCTAGGAGCCTGCTTCTTCCTCTCCCACTCCCCCTGCTTGTGTTCCCTCTCTCGCTGGCTGTCCCTCTCTGTCAAATAAATAAATAAAATCTTTAAAAAAAAAAAAAAAAGAATGCAAGGAACAGAGCGTATTTGGTGGCACAGGGTATCAACAAAGTGGAGGCAACAGAACAGGAGAAACACCGCATTACCGCTGCACAGAGAAAGAAGGGGTACAGGAGGGTGGAAAATTAGGTAGTCTGGGAGGCCCCTGCCTTCTCAGAGAATTTAGACACTGCTTATCTCACGAGGGCTAAAGGCACAGGGTTGAACTCAGTCACTAGGAGATAATAAAAGTTTGTTAAATTTACAGTTAACTAGAGAGAAACAAAAGAATTAGTGAGTATGTTATAAATGCGCTAACTGCCACCGAATGACTTTAAAATGGCTAATTTTATGTTCTGTGAATTTTACTTCAATTAAAAAAGAAAAAGTGGTGAGCAAAAGTGAGAGCCTGAAAAGCACACAAAGTTAGTACAAAACAATAGGAAAGAGAAGACATGGGTGCTCAAAGACCATGACATGTTCTGCCAAAGACGTTACAGTTCTGTTCGACTTTACTGACCTGAAGCTAAATTAAGACTGAAATATGAGTCTATCTTCAAAGGCAGACAGAGAGAAAAAGCAGTATTGCAGGCAAAAATATATGTACAAAAGGAGAAAAATGTAGTCAGATACTGGGCTTTTAAATCAGGAGGGGAAAAAAACAGGTCTGTTAAATGTAAATAATGGGAGATTTCTTTCCTTTGTGACTGAGTAGAGTTCATTTGAGTTATTTCCAAGGATGTCAAAGTCATGATGAAACACTCCTTTTGTAAGAGTATTTGAAAAATAATGACATGTCCAGGTTGATAGGAAAGTTGAGGATTTCCTTTGAGACAGTTTTGGCAAGATTTGTGGATGTGGGCTGTTCTACAGTAATATAAGTCATCTGTTTTGCCTGGGTTACGAAATTCCGAGAATGAGGAGGAAAATAGGATGCATCTTTGCATGTCAATATCTTCCTTACACGATAATCTCTCTTTAGAGTGCAATGCCTTTTGCCCTAAATCATCTGGTTGTGGGCTTGCATAGAAATGGCTTGTTCTTGCTTCTTTATAGACAGAATAGAAACCCAGAAGCCTTCGATGTTCCCCTTTATATCCTGCAAATGTTCTGCCGTAAACATTCAGTTTCAAAAAACTTCATTAACTTCGTACTTTCTGTTTTAGATGAGATAATAGGTGAAATGTGCTAAAGAAGAGCTGACTGAAACTCCCACGCCTCGTTCTTCTCCACCCAATTGCTGGTTTTCCATTTGACCTTCACAACTGTCTCATGATTTTCATGAGCCTCCATTTTTCAGGTATCCCCGAAGTCACTGGTATTTTAGGAAGCAGAGAGGTAATCCAGAAGCATCTGTGGATTCAAAAAGAACAGCGGGTGTTTTCCCTATAGGTAAATGTTTGCAAACTTGTTGCAAATCGGAGAGGAAGTAAAGCAAACACAAACAAAACGAATGTATGTATTTAACAAATATGTATCACTTAGCAAATGCCAGGCACTAGGACACAGAGAACGCCCCTCCTTTCATACAAATTACAGTGTACAGAAGGACACATTGTAAATAATCCACAGAGTATATGGAAGTAGGTAAACGTGATTCAGTGCTACAAGGGGGAATGGATGGATGCCTTTGAGATAGTCTGAAGAAAAGCAGGGAGGGCTTTATTAGTGGAACGAAAAAGAGAAAGGATGAAGACAAAGGGATTAAAAGGGACCTGTGGAGAGCCACAGAGTCACTGACCTGAGGAGCAGAGATAATGGCTGGGGACAGAAGGAGAGGAAAAGATTATGAAGGACCTTGTGAACTTTGCAGAGAACTTAAATATAAAACAAAGCAATTAGTGGCCAGGGAAAGAGTCTGTTTTTAAAATGAGCTTAAGCAGGCTCATCTCTTTTGTCTATAATGAGGATTTACTCTTAGTCCTTTGACTGGAGAATTTTGCAGGTGAGAAAAATGGTAGATATCAGAGAAAGCTACTGAGGACACGTAGTAACTTGTCATTTTGTCCCTAGTTGCCATGGGTTTTACTTAACATACTAACTGAAAACATAAGTGGACAGAAAGTACATGTGAAGGGCTACTTTAAAATCTAAGTTATTAAGGGGCGCCTGGATGGCACAGCGGTTAAGCATCTGCCTTCGGCTTAGACCGTGATCCTGGCGTTATGGGATCAAGCCCCACATCAGGCTCTTCTACTATGAGCCTGCTTCTTCCTCTCCCACTCCCTCTGCTTGTGTTCCCTCTCTCACTGGCTGTCTCTATCTCTGTCGAATAAATAAATAAAATCTTTAAAAAAAAATCTAAGTTATTAAGAACAAAAAGGAAAGGCATCTGAATCATAGTATTGAATTTGGACAACTCATAATAAATATTTTGAGCTGCTTTTCTCAGTCCTAAGATACACTTTATATATAGTGCATTTTATTGTGCAATTAATGAAACTAAATATTTTTTCAACTGGAGATATTAATGAGAAGTGCCATAAAATGTAGAGTAATAGAGAATCCTTAGGATAATTTTGAATATATATTCTTTTCCTGACTTTACCTCACCATTGTCATGAGGCCATTTTTCTGGATCTGATAGCCTGACACTCTCTGGTTTCTAGTCAGGCAAATTAAATGTAAGTTATAATAGCTTAAAAAGCTACTTTAAGAAACACAGCTTTATTAATTAAAACTGATTTTTTGGGGGGCACCTGGGTGGCTCAGTCGTTAAGCATCTGCCTTCGGCTCAGGGCGTGATCCCGGCATTCTGGGATCGAGCCCCACATCAGGCTCCTCTGCTGGGAGCCTGCTTCTTCCTCTCCCACTCCCCCTGCTTGTGTTCCCTCTCTCGCTGGCTGTCTCTATCTCTATCAAATTAAAAAAAAAGAAATCTTAAAACTGATTTTTTTCTTATCAATTATTTGAAATATTTAGTATCTCCCATCTTGTCCACTCAAAAGAAGTCTTACACATATTTTTTAATAAAAGAGATTTTACCTTTTCTCGCTTCTGGCCACCTTGGTGCCTGCTCTTGATTGAGGCCATCCCACACCTAAGGCAGCAATATAGCAGCCACAAAGAAGTCAAAAAAGTCGCTGGAGTCAATCAACTCTAGGCTCCAACTTGTTATGAAAAGTGGAAAGTATGTGCTGGAGTACAAGCAGACCCTGAAAATGATCAGACATGGCAAAGCAAAACTGGTCATCCTAGCCCAGCCTTGAGGAAATTTGAAATAGAACACTGCCCCCTGTTGACCAAAACTGGTGTCCATCACTGCTGTGGCAATGATACCGAACTGGGCCCAGCACGTGGGAAATGCTGCAGTGTGCGCATACTGGCTATCCTTGATCTAGGGATTCTGATATCATTTGAAGCATGCCAGAACAGACTGGTGAAAAGTAAATCATGCAAAATTTTTCTTTAATAAAACTGGCCAGAGCTTGTTTTAAAAAAAAAATTAAAAATAAAGAAAAGGGGTTTTAAAAATTAAGAAGCAGAACAGAGCATTAAATAATAACTGCCTATAAAACTGACTACACCATGGAAAATAATTTTTATTTGAACAAATCTCTCTGGTCAACAAATGAGGGTCAAATTCAAAATGAAATTCTAGAGGCTTTCTTTTTTTACTTTCTAAAGCACATAATTAGCTCTCTGAAAATTATATAGAAAACCCTTAATATAGCTGTGCTTTAAGTAATTCTTAGAGGAAGCAACAAAGACATTTTAATACTTTCAGAGGAAATGCATCTAAATGAATTATGCAAGTTAATTATAGTTTAGATTTCTTACCTTTCCCCTCCCATAATTTACAAGAGAGTCAGAATCTATTTATTTTATTAAATGAACATTAACATGAGTGCTTAGTGGATTAGCATTTCTGCTCTTGCACCATTATGAATCGAATGAATGTTCTAGTGGTGGTGATTAAAATTGTGATGGTGAAAGCATATAGTATAAATGCATCTTTCAAGGTTTTCAAATTTTGCTTTTTCCTAAATGTGGCACTGTTGGAGAAAGGGACACATTTAAGTCACTTTTGATCAAGTAAAAGGTATACAGTCTCTTCTGCAATGCAAAACTGGAACCAGGAAAACAAAGCATCCTGTTACCATTTTCAAGACAGGCCTGAGAAAAAACTGGAATGTATCAGTGAATGAAGCTGGATCTTTAAGAATCACTCCTCTCAAGCCTAGTTTGTGGACTTCCACATGGCAAGTTTCTGGTCCTGCAAAGTAGAAGATAAGACTTTCAACTTTTAATAAAGGCCATTATTTTAATGAATCTTGGGAATCTAGCCAAGTTATTAACAATAACAATAATAAAAATTATAATAACAAACACATGTATCACTTACTATGGACAGTTTAATCTTCACATCAACCCAATAAGCCAGGCACTATTATCTCACTTTACAGATGAGGAAAGAGGCACAGAGACAATAAACAACTTAGCACTAACAGCTACTTAGTTATGGAACTGGTATTTAAACTAAATAGTCTGGGGTCACCTGGGTGGTGCAGTTGGTTAAGCGGTCGACTCTTGGTTTTGACTCAGGGTCCAGCCTCTCATAGGGCTTCACGCTCAGTGCTGAGTCTGTTTCAGATTCTCTCTCCCTCCCTTTCTGCTCCTTCTCATGCTTTCTCTCGCTCTAAAATAAACAATATAAATCTTTAAAAAAATAAAATAAAATAAATAGCCTGGCTCCAGAATTCATATACGTAATAAAAACAACATAATATTCCTCTCACTTTCTATCTCTGTTCTCTTAAATTTCAACATCAATCCAAAATGAATTTTAGTCACAAAACAAGTGTAATGGGATGAATGGTGCTCCCCCCCCCCCCCACACACACACACAAAGATATGCCCACATCTTAATTCTTTAAGCTGTAGGTGTTTCCCTTCTTGGAAAAAGAGACTTCTTGGGTGTAATTAAGTTAAAGATCTTGCAATGAGATCACCCTGGATTATCTGCGTGGGCCTGAAATTTAATTGTAAGGGCCACCGCAAGAGCCAGGTGCACAGACAAGAGACACACCGAAGGGAAGGCAGTGTAAAGATGAAGACAGAAATGGAGTGACATGGTCACCAGCCAAGAAAACTGAAGAAAGCCGACAGCCACCAGAAGTCGGAAGAGGGAAGGAATGGATTCTCTTCCAGAGCCCCCAGCGGAAGCACGACCTGGCCAGATCTTGACTCTGGACTCCAGATGTGTGAGAGAGTAAATTTCTGTTATTTTAAGCCACGGAGTCTGTGGTCATTTGTTACAGCAGCCTCAGGAAACTGATACAGTAAATAATGTGTTTCTGTGGTGTATCTTAAAATCACCTGTAGAGTTTTAAAACTCTTCATGCCCAGACTGCACACCAAACTGATTAAATTAGAATCCTGGGCTGGAGTCTGGAGCCTGAGGGTGGAAAGAAGGGGAAGGGAGGTAAATGGTCAGTATTTTTAAAGGTCTGCAGGTGATTTCACTGTACAGCCAGGTTTGAGAACCATTGGTCTAGTGTAAGTCCACTGTTTTGACTTCCCACCATTTTTGATGGTTCAGAATGAATACTGGACCCAGGCTGGGGGAGTCAAATATTTCCTTTGGAATTCTGGAACCAAGGATGAAAGATAAAAAAATTATTACTACTGTGCCATCTCTGAGCTGTATGTGACATGAACACGTAAATTCAGAATTGGTTGGCAGCCATATTCCATGACGTTCCAACTGAACAGTTGAGGAAACCAGTATGTATTATTACGGTAAACCATAGGTGTTAGGAGAGAAACAGCCATGAGAAACAATGTGAGGAAATTTCCTTAGTTTTACCCCTTATATTCCATAAGTTAACCAAACACCTTTCAAAAATTCTCTTTTTGCTTAAGCTAGTTCCAGCTGAATTCCTGCTACTTGCAACCAATAGCATCCTAACTCATTTATGTCAGTAATAGAGGAGGATTTCGGGTTACATATAGAGATTCTGATTTTTTTAGAGCTTTGCAATACGGAAGCATGCAGCTTAGACCACTTTTAAGAGACCCTGCTGCATGGAACACAGCTGACTGATAGCTGAAGTTATTACCTCTCTGGATCCATCTGGGATTCCTCCCAGCCAGTGACTTAACACGGTCATGGTATTTCTGCCAGGCCACTCCTGCCTGAGGCAGAACTCTGCTGAGGGGCAACGCGTCCGAGAATTCCTCACTGACCTAGCTGAAACTTCCTCAGAACTGCGAGATATGAGACTCTTCCTATCAACCTATTTCCTTCTCTCCTTGTACAGGTGTCAGACATACCTGGCTACCTGAGGCTTCTCCCTACCCATTCCTGCTCTCTTCCACTTTTCCCTTCACAGGTGATTCGCCCAACAAATCTCTTGCCTGTGGTATTTGTTTGCTAGGACTGCCGTAATAAAATACTACACACCAGGTGACTTAGACAACAGAAATTTGTTTTCACATCGTTCTGGAGGCTGGAAGCCCAAAGACCCAAGACATCAGCAGGTTTGGTTTCTCCTAGGGCCTCTCTCTTCTTTGGCTTGCTATGTCCTCACATGGTTTTTCTTCTGTGTGCGTACATCCCAGGCGTGTCTCTCTCTTGTAAGGACAGCAGTTGTATTGGCCTAGGGCCCACTCTTATGACCTTACTTAATCTTAATTACCTCCTCAAATGCCCTCTTTCCAAATACCGTCACATTAGGGTTGAGGGCTTGAACATAAGAATTTTGTGGACATGCAATTCAGTTCATAACACCTGTCTATTACTTTCTTGGTATCTGATTCTTGAAGCTTCCAAACTAAGGCACTGAGCAAAGAGTAAAGGGGCTTTCTTAGACAAACAGTGAGCCCTGCATCCGTGAAGGTGTTCACACAGAGCTTGAAAGATCACATCTCACTGATATCATTTGGTCCAACTGATTAAGTTTCTATCTGAATTTCAGATTCACATCTTTTTTTTTTTAATTGAACATGACCAGTAAAAAAAAGTAACCTGAAATCTGGAATACTGAGGTAAAAACTGATTTAAATTAAGCCATGATATGCAGAGTCATAGAAGATACTTTTGCTTTCTGGATTGGACCTCCACAGTTCCTTTCTTTTCCATGACCATGTTTGTACATAGGCAGAAGGATATTCACTCACGTAGTCCAAGCACCTAGAACAAGGTTTGGCATATTATATGTATTCTACAAATACTTGTTGAATGAATTTATTGTTGCCTTCCAAACACGTCCATAGTTACTGCATCTAGTGGGTGCTTAGATTCTGTATGTTAAAAAGAATTCAATTGGAGAATTATAACGGTAATGATGTGAACAAGAGATCAGAGGCTAGTGATTTTACTGATTTTTCTCCCTACATTGCCTATCCTAGGAAGTTCAGCCCAGAAAACGGAGTTAACTGAGAAATCTGGGAAGTTTTCCCACAATGATGTGCAGTTGCATGGCCTTCGAACCCCTCTCCCCCACCCCCACAAGTAGTTCTTTTAGAGCTTTGCGAGTAGTTCTCTGATCACCAGGAAAACTTGATGGCATCATGCCAACAGCTTTCAAGTAATCAGAGCCTATGAGGCTTAGTCTTCCTTATTAGAAAGGAAAGAAGGAAGAGAGATGGGAGAAAGGAAAGGCAGGAGGGAGGAAGACATCCTTGCTTTCTTGGAGGAAGATTTATGACTAGATGCCGTGCTCCATGCACAGAGCTCTTGCGAAGCTAGACTGAGCTGATGAGTGAAAAAACAGTTACTGCTTACCAGCTACAGATCCCTAGTCTTTTCAGGTATTTCTAGAGTATTTTAAACAACAGAGGGGAAAGTACGGATACCAGGGAGTGTGAGGGTTAGCTAAAAGCATAAAAAAATTTCTTTGAAAGCTACTGTTTTTAGTTCCATACGCATTTGCCAAAGCCTTTCAAGAGAAAGATTCAACAGCAAGTTTTGTGCTGTGGGGAGATTCTGGAAAAATGTGGTGCCTCAAAGAAAAAAATAAAAATAAAAACCAATACTTACTATTTCCAGACTAATTAGTCTACATATTTTGGGGACTATAACAAAGACAGGGGAGTGTCAGAAACGTAGAGGAGCTCTTCCGAGGAGGTAGAGAGCACACGCTGAGCAGGTTGCTACAGCATCATCTTGATAATCCATTCTACCGGAGGGGGCCAGGCAAGCTTCTTCCTTCATGGAGTATGATAGATAGGACACTCTCCCTAACTCAGTAACTTTCATAAACTTGCCTTTTTGGCTTACTACTGGATTTTCTTTCCTACACTCCCAGGCGTTGCACATGTCTATAACTAACTCACTATTAGTATGCCGGCCATAGCCTGTGATGCTTGGATTCTCATGACTGTAGATTTGAAAGTTCTCACTGTTCTATCATCGACCTCACACCATGTTGAAGAGCGCTCTCTCTCCTCTGCATTTCCCCAGATGTAATCTCCCTTGGTGACAACTTCCTTTCGTGTAAACTGGCTAAGCCCCCAATTTCAAAGACATCAGAAATAAGGCAAGAAAAAGGCAACCAGTGATAGCGGTTGCAAGCCCTTCCATCCATTCCTGGCAGAGTGTTACAAGACCATCCTTATGAATTCCTATAGAAAATTCCCTGATGATTGACTCTGGGGACACTTTGTGGTGGACGCTCCCTAGCAGCTGCCTGGCCAAGAGGTCCACCTCCAGGGCAGGGAGCATCATCTCCACACCAAGTCTTAGGGCTGCCATTCTCACCTTGGATAAACTAGCTGAGTCCCCTCTCCTTCTTCTTGCCTCACTCTATTTCTGTATCTTTTTCCCTTTTAATTACTATGTTGTTTCTGCTTTCTCTTCCCAGACATATTCTTCTTGTTATGTTTATGTCTGCCTCTTTCTTGTTCTTCTTCTGGCACTCTTTCCCTCTTTCTTTCCATTTATATTTGTTCCTTCTGTCTGTCTGGTTCATCTTTCTTTACCTTTTTTTTTTTTCTCTTTCTATGCTCATCTAGTCTTTTCTGTTTCTCCCTTTCTTCTTTCTTAAACTTTTCTTTCACTCTTTCCTTTTCAATTTCTTTTCTTATAAATTTCTATCTCTACTTCATTATCTCAGTTGCTCTTTTATTTCTATTTAATTAATTTCTCTAATTCTCAGATGTCACTACCAATGTCACTGACTCCTAAATGTCTACAAAAAAGTAGGTATTTCTTTTTGTATTTTTTTCTCTATCTCTATCCTCTTCACCCAGTTTTGTGTCCTTTGCTTTTTCCCCCTTTTTCCCCCTTTATTTTCTACCTTACCAAATCTTTCACTGAATCTGCCTTCCTATCTTTCTCCTCTCGTGTGCTTTGCTCTTTGTCCTTTTCTCTCCTCCTGGTTTTGTTCACACACACACTCACTCACACCTGTTTCTCTGCCTTGCTCCTGTATCTACTTTCCACTCATCTTTTGCATTATGTCTGCCCTACTGTATGTGTACGTGTGAGCTCACATGCACATGGGAGACAAAAGGAGACCGAAGGGAGTGCATGCGGTTAGGGAGGAACCCAGAGGCTGGATCTGTAGTTTGTTACTCTGGTTATCAGTGGGAAGCTTCTGATTCATTGTCTGCAATGGGGCCAATGATCTAATAAGCATCTCGGGTTGAGATCCACTGGTTTAATGATGAAAGACCTTGATAGCTACGATTAATTATCTGTACTTCATGCAATAATCAATAGGGAAATAAGGGAGGTTTTGAGAATTATTGTGAAATACCACCTCTATGTGAGAGATTATCTGAAAACATTGTGGGAAAGAGGACTTGGAAGCAGAGAAATGGAACTTCATATATATTTGGCTTAATTCAAATAGCACTTTACTAAGCTTCCATTTGTAACCCACTTCTTCCTCCCCATAATCTCCTGCATACGATGTATTTCTCTGTTGCAGCTCTTACCAAACTCAGGCTCATATCTGAATTATGTGTCCCATTTCTCCGCTATCTCCTAGACTGAGTTTTTTGATGGCAGGACTAGAACATTTTCTCTGTTGTTTTCCTAGGACAATATGTAGCCCAGAGTTCTAATTATAAAAGTTTTCAGAGTCATTGTCAGCATTTCCTTAATTTAATTAAATAATATCACATTTGTCTTCAAAACCATTAAATTGATATTATCATCTGAGAATCAAAGACACAGCAAGTTATATGTAGAGCTGAGGATAGAATTTGTTCACTCCAACAGTTAGCATGTACTAAGTGATGGGTTAACTAGTAAGAATAGAGGAGCAGTATAGAGTTTCGAATTTGGGCATGGACTCTTGATTCAGACATCCCTGCCTGGTAACCTGTTAGCTACATATACAAAGAAGGCTACAACTGTATCTATCTTCTAGAACAGCCAGCTATTAGTCCTGTGTGTCTGCCTTGTACATGCTGAGTTGGCTCAGTAAGACACTCATCCCTGAAAGCTCCAGCTCCAACCCCAGTGTTCAATATGACTCTATTTAATTAAATTTTTTATATTTATTATACTTATATTTATATAAAATAACTTATTTCATATTTATTTATTATTTGGGAACTCCAGATAATAACATTAGATTCTTCCCATGTCTTTTAAATATTGGCCCACTCACCCTCCTCTTAAGATCAACTTGAAGAGGATCAGATGTATCAAATGGTTTTTCCATCTGGAGACTAGTTACAGAATGAGCTTTTAGACTCCATTTAAACCTTTAGCAGGAAAGAGGATTTTTCTTGTTCCACAACAGAAGATCCCGTTTTCAAATGTTTCTCTGGGAAAGCCTGAAGCCAGGTATAGCAAGGAGCCCATGTGTAAGATCGTCAGAAGATTCTCGTTTGTAAGAAACACCTCCCCGCCCACCTCTCTAAGCCATTCGTACATGCATCTCAAAGAGAGATGAAATTTATACATGGGTCTCTGGAGCCTCTTTGCAGATCACTGTATGTTGGAAGTTTTCTGTTTCTGATGGGAAGTGTGGAATTGGTCCCTACACCCGTCTTTGTATCTGGACATAATTAAATAAGAATCATAAAACTCCTCCCCAAAGAAAATTCATTTTTCCCTCCCTTCCTTTCTTATTTTTCCTTTTCATTGGCTTTCAGTTTTTCTACTTCTTTGCTTTTTTACACCAACGTAATTGTCAACAGTTGCTTGCTGAAATTCATCACCCACAGTACCTGGTGGTAAATTGGGAGAAAGATTACATCGAGTAAGATGAGCTAGTACAATTTCTGGCAGGTGTCAAACATTCAATACTCATCGCCTTTGCTTTTCTTCCCTTTCTGAGCTCCAGTCTATAACTCAACCATAGCTACTGATCAAATATTTGACCTTTATATCTTTCAACTAAAAAACCACTGTGCTGCAGGAAGACTTACAAGTATGTTATATAATTGTATGTTCTGCACAAAGAGTTGATAGAATACAAATATTATTCACGTAAATGTTTGCAATATACTCCAATTTATTATGTTTTACATGATATAAAATATCTATAGTAGAAAAAAAGTTTATTTTCTAAAACCATTGATGAAACATCTGATCCATACCTATGTGACTGGTAGGTTTGGGAGTGATAAAACTGTCACTTGGAATGCATTACCAACAAGTACATGACACTCTTCACCTCCTTACTCCAAAGACACAGTATTAACTATGTCCCTCCGTGGTTATCCTTTCATTATACCTGTTCAAGCTTTCAGAGTTCTTTTTGCCCTTCAACAATCACATCTGGCAACTTACTCTGGTAATTAAAGCTGGATTCTAGGAAAACTATGCACTTCCACGTTATTCATTCTCTCATTCTTCTTTCCATCTTAGGTTCTGCTTTTTCTATCTTGAGCTTGTGTGACCCCCAACCATACTTAAGGACCGTATCCATCCCAGGTTCTGACACCCATTCCAGCACAATCTAGTATCGCATCCTCATAAAATCCAATTACTAACCAGCAAGATTTGTGTGTTCTCATGAAAATCTGTCCCACTTGTTTTGTAATTCAGGAAAGCTACTGGTTCAAATGTGAAGCTGAGGAACTGTTTTTGGAGTAAAGCTTTAAAGCCTTCTACTCAATTCATTCCTAATAGGCTGCTGTCTCTCCTTCTGCCCTCCTTAGGGAAAAACAAAAATAAATAAAAGAGTATCTGCTATGATCCATAGTATTTAGTCACATTCACTTTTGTTTGAGTTTACTTCCTTACCTTTCAAAAAACACAGATATTTCAGCACTAGCTCATGGTGATAAAATTAAATTTTACTTTTACAAACATAAAAATGAAGAAATGTCATTTGTAGCAAAAAAAATCAAATTAGAAATGTTTATGTATTTCATTATTTAATTTCTAGGCAGCAATAGAGGTAAGAACTTTTAAATGTGATTTGTACCACAAGAGGATCTTGTTCTTCTTGAAAAAGGACCTTTTTTAAAAATTCCAGGAAAGTCAAAGTACCATGAAATAATCAAGGTCTGCACATTGCAGGTAAAACCCTTCAGCTATTATTGAAATGTAAGTATAATTACACACAGGAAAAATACATTATCGACTCAGGAAAGAAGCCTTAAGATTTCTCTGTGTTTTTCAAAACTGATGGACACGAGTGAGCTCTAATATCATTATGTTTAGAAACGGCTTCATCCAGATCCAGCTGAACACCATTAATGTTCACTTCCATGCAGCCATTATAAAAGGCATTCACTGGTGTGGCACTGAATGGAATATCTGTAAAAACAGAATATTAAAATATTAGCCCAAGACTTATGGCATCTTTAGAGGAACTATTCAGACTTCCCATTTCCAACCAAATTCTAATCATAAAGGAAAAATTAATAATGTAATTATTCAATAAATTTATACTAAGTGACTCCTATGTATATAAGGCTGGCACTGGATTCAGCATATCATGAGTTCCTCTGATGTCATAAACACAATCAGTCTCATTCAAACCTAAGATAAATAAACACACTTTAAAAAGAATAAAAAAGAGCATATTCTTAACTGTGATGTTCTAGTTGATTATTTTCTTTTTAAATTTGAGCAACAGTTTAAGCATTGTTAAATCATTTTTTCAACTCCAAACTATAGCTACATGGAAATCTTTTTAAAATGCCGTGATAAGTGTATCTCTTTTATTACTGCTGGAATAAAAGCAGATTTCTATATTTTCCCAAAAATAGCTTCTTGCTGAGCATACAATGGTAGGTCATAATAGGGAATTCACTTTATCTACTGTTTAGTGTTCAAAAAAATAATTTTAATAATGCTTCAGTGAATAGTTTAGGGCCTTTGGGCCTTTCAACACTTTCACTCTCCTTGTCAGAGTTAATACTTGAGTAACACCCTTGAATTCCTAAGAACTATGGTTCATCTTAATAATATCTATCTCTCTACTTGCTTCTCTTTTTGGCATCTCCTCCCCATGAATTTAGCTCCCAACGGACATTTTTCAGCCTTTATTCTTTCTTAGTACCTTATGCAAAAAACATACAGTTCAAATTTTCCACCTTTAATTTGCCAACGCAGTGAATAAAGTTCATACTTTTCTAGGGATTCACAGCATTCTTTACGAAACCCTTTCAAGTCTGGCTGAGCAACAAAGATTATGCCATTATTATAAAAATCCTCAGAATCATCAATTTCCTCTGATTTTTAATTCATAACATGCGACTGAATATGCCTGTTTTGCATATCAACTGGTAATTTACCTATTCCACTGTTTACACTCCTAATATCTCAATTGTCAGTTCTCCTCAATTTCCCTCACTCTTTCTCTAAACACATCTTGCCTGAAGTCAATCTTCAGTGCTGATGCCAAAGTCCTAAAACCATTAAAATTCGATAGCTTTACTTCTTTTCAACTCTTTCATCGTCTGATTTACTAAAACTGCATTCAACTCATTTGCAAATAAGATAGTAGGTGGACTTCAATATAGAATTCATTCATTTGACCTATAATTATACTTCCTAATAATAAACCACAGTAACTTAAGTAACTTTTTAATAGTTCAGCATGCTAACCTATCTATTTATCTATCTATCCATAACTTTTAGAGCATCCTTACTTCTATTCCACAAAAACCCAGATAAAATTTCCATATGTGAAAAATGAAGGCCCTGAGCAGTTAAAAGTAAGAAAATGAAGGTTACTAGAACTCCAGACATCAAACTCAGAATTTTCCCTATGAGAATAACCTGCAAATTGTATTTGAAAATATTTCTCAAAAACTTTCTGCCTCAATTACATTTTGCCATTTAAAGTAAAATGTTGATGCCAATTTCATATTTTCCAATATTAGGTCAAAGATGAATGTGATGGGACGCCTGGGTGGCTCAGTTGGTTAAGCGTCTGCCTTTTGCTCAGGTCATGATTCCCAGGTCCTAGGATAGAGTCCCACATCAGGCTCCTTGCTCAGTGCTTCTCCCTCTGCCTGCCACTCCCCCTTTTGTGCTCTCTCTCTCTGACAAATAAAGAAATAAAATCTTAAAAAAAAATGATGAATGTGCTTTTCCTCCAGTTTTCCCCATCTTATGGTAAATGGAACCTCCACTCACGCAAGTGCTCAAGCCAGATACCTAAGAAAGAGATCCTTATACCTGCCTTTCAGTCATTAAATCCTATTAATGTTGTTTCTCACATACATGTCCCATCTAATCCCTGTGCCCATCTTCACTGCCATCATCCGAGTCCAGCAGCTTCCTCATCTGTAATATGGGGATAAAAATAGCACCTGCCTCCCAGGTCTATTTTGCAAATTAAATGTCGATCCCTCTGAAGCACTCTGAATGATGCCGGACTATTTACTACACACTGACTGATGGTAGTATAGTCGTTGCTTCTGTTATTGTTACTGCTTTTCCATCTGGACTACTTCAGCAGCCCCGTATCATCTCATCCACTTTCGCCTCCCACCTGTCCATCTCTATCCATCACGTAGGGTGGGTTTTTAAAATGATAATACTGATATACTATTTCGCTGTCTAACTTTTTTTTAAAGACTCCCATGGCTCTTGTAATAAGACTTAGGACCCTGAACCAAGTCTACAAACCCCCCACCCACCTACCCAGTTCCCAGCCTCATCCTGCACTACCATTCCCCTTGCTCAATGTGTTTTCACCACACTCATCTTCTATATATTCCTCAAGTGTATCCACCCCCGTTTTGCCCACACACAGACCTTTTTTACTTGCATATTAATTCCAATTCCCACCCTACCACTCGGTTACATTTAACCCTTCAATTTGTCAATATTTATATCTTAGGCTTTTCTTCAGAGAGCTCATTCCTGACCCGCACAACCAGGGCTAGTCCCCATTTTTAGGCTCTGAAAGAAATTCATACTTTTCCTTCATAGAAGTTATCACAATTTAATTATTCCGATATTTTCCTCATTGGTTATTTGATGTCTGCCTCTGTACTAGATTGTAAAAAGGCTTAGCAGCAGGGATCACATCTATTTGTTTATTACTATAACCCTACGACCTGGGAGGTAGGTTCTTAATAAATAAAAGGTAAATGATGGATGAATTAAAGAATAAATATTGAGGGGCGCCTGGGTGGCCCAGTCGTTACACGTCTGCCTTCGGCTCAGGGCATGATCCCAGTGTTCTGGGATCGAGCCCCACATCAGGCTTCTCTTCTAGGAGCCTGCTTCTTCCTCTCCCACTCCCCCTGCTTGTGTTCCCTCTCTCGCTGGCTGTCTCTCTCTGTCAAATAAATAAATAAATAAATAAATAAATAAATAAATAAAAACTTAAAAAAAAAAAGAATAAATATTGAACTCACAAGACTATTGTGAGGATGAACTGAAATAAACACTTTCTGACTAAGATAATCGAATGCAACAAATCATGGTTAATTTTAGTTCACTATTAAAAGAATAAATAAAATATACTAATAAAACAACAATATAAATCCCCAGGACAAGAAAAATGGATACTGGAATTTTGTCTTCCCCTCTAAGGTCCTTTTACTAAGATTACATATTTTAAATACTATCAATTGATTAAAAAGATACTTTTTAAAACTTTTTAAAGATAATTTTGAAAAAAAAAAAAAAAAAGTAAGAAGATACCTGGAAGGCCACCCAGGTAAGTGGTCACTGTCCCTTTCATTGCTTTGTCTAAAATGGCCAATTGTTTTTTAAGGTTTTCAGAGGAGGTGACGCCTTTTTCAAGTGGAGTGAACAGCTCTAGATTGTTTCTGTTGACTCTTAATTCCAGATGAAATTGTTGACTGGAACACAGACTTACGGCCTCTATCCGAAACATTACCATATTTTCAACAGACACCAGGATATCCTGAAAAACACAGCAAAGATTCAATATAAGCAAGTATTAATGATAATGCCACTTAAGAGTGACTTTTGAGTCACGTCATAATTTTTAAATATACATTAGTTTTACAAATTTCAGGTTTAGCTAAGATATAAATGGGTAGTGGCTTCTGAAAATTCAATACACCATGTTGTTTTACCAAAGATGGGAATCTAAAGTGGTGTCTTAAGCAATATTTTTCTGTTTGTGAGCCTTTCCAACTTCAAAACTTACATGTGAAAAATGAAGGAGTTGAATCACTCTTTGTTGGGGAAAAGGATTGGAAAATTTCAAGTGCTTGAGTAAGCACATGCCAGCAAGACTGAAAGGTTTCTGTGTGCCACACAAGCAATCCTGTAAGACTTGGGACAAAATGAGTGAAAAAGTCCTGAGAGAGGAAAGCCAGGGATCGCCAGCAGTAAGTTACAGAGTATTTACCAGAAGATATTCAAAAGAAAAAATGTATTCATTTTGCAGAACTTTTCAAACTGCTGAGACACAAAACTACTCAACTTGTTCACAGTGATCTATGCATATAACTTCTTTGTGTACAGAGGAAAGGTAAAAAGAAAATAAAATCAAGGGGCGCCTGGGTAGCTCAGTAGGTTAGGTGTCTGCCTTCGGCTCAGGTCACTATCTCAAGGTCCTGGGATGGAGCCCCACTTCGTGGTCCCTGCTTAGTGGGGAGCCTACTTCTCCCTCTCCATCTGCCCCTCCCCCCCTTGTTCTTGCTCTCTATCAAATAAATAAGTAAAATCTTAAAAAAAAAGAAAAGAAAATCAAAACTAGGAACATGGGTGTTATGAGATGGTAGAAAGATAGTCTGAAGTATTTACTTAAGAATCCAAGTCTATACTTATTAAATACAGGTTATTTGAGGAAATCTGTTACTGTTATATATCCATATCCTTGAACTCACTAATAATCTTAAAATGGTCTGCTGACAACTGTTCCAGAAATGATCAACAATATGTGGAATAATGTTATGAAATATTGTACCCAGATATTGAGAAGGCAATCTGACATGGCGGGAAAAAAGGAGCCATGGAGTCAAACACGGAAAAGATAAAATAAGTATCAAAGACATGGCATGCATTAATCTCCTCTACTGCAGGGATATAGTGCTGAAGATAGGATTTCCATTTTGTTGGGGGAAAGAAAGCGAACAAAAAGCTGGAATCTAAACGTAGCAAGCTCCTGTGTTAGACTGGAGATAAAAACTCAGCAGGATCTCCTTAGGTGGCTTATGCTTAACCACCAGAAACTCCTTGCAATCATCGTGAAGCTGAAAACAACACACCTTTTTATTGCTACAGACATTATTCAATTATACGCTTCTTTCTAAAAGCTACAGAGATCATCCAAGCCAACCTTGGCACAAAATCAAGCTCCTTGCTGTAATTTGTTGGAATCCATTGTGGATGACACATGGTCAGAACTATTAGCCTCTAATAGAAGGCTGAATAATACAGATCTTCTGATAACGCTCATGTTTTCTTTTATCCAAGAGTTTTTTCCTGTTCTTCCTCCAGCAAGAAGCCAGGTGGACTGGTTTCAGTTTTCTCCAGTCCTTCCTAATTTACTCATGGGAGAAAAGATAAGAGTGCCAGAGAGCACAAAACATTATAATTGGGCACGGAATATCTGAGACTGAATTTTAATCAGAGTCACTTTTATTTTGTTAGTACAGACTATGATTCCCACCATATTTCAAGGATTTAAATAAAGGTGGATCTCTGTTCTCTGGGAAGGGTCCAGGCAGCCTGTCTGTGAGTCCCCCTTATCTAGGCTGTGGATACACAGTAACAGGCTTTTCAATTTCTCCTCCTACTTTCTGGATCAGGCCCTGGAAATAAGCCAGCAAAAAAGTAATAATAATGGACATTTTTTTGAGTCCTTATTGATATGCCGAAGACTGTGCTAAATACTTTACATGTTATCTCATTTAATCATCCAACTAGCACTTTGAGTTAAATACTGCTAACATATCCATTTTACAGATAAAAAAACAAAACAAAACAAACCAAGAATCACAAAAGTTTAGTGAGGTTACCTGAAGCTTTTCAGAGGCGGAGTCTACCAAGGACAAGGCAAAGGGCACGGTGTTACCAGAAACCAAGGCGAACATAACACCAGTGCCCGCGGATGGGCGAATGTTCAAGGACGCGTTTACTTGCCAGTCCTCAGCATTGGATATGTTACCTGTTTAAGCAATGAGACAGAAGCAGGATCAGTGTACTCCTCAAGTGTGTCAGGAGGAATTATTACAATCTCACTAAGACTCAATTTATATGTGTGGAATACTAAAGATTCTCATTCTCCTTCCTCAGTGATCTATAAAACCCAGGCAAAAAAAGAAAAAACAAAACACATTTTTTTAAATACAGGTGAGAAACATATAAATGGAGCCCTGGCCTTCTGGTCTTCCCAGAATACAAATCTAGATGTGGTGTTTCAGAATATTATGAACTTCCCTGTTGGCTCTTTTACAGGTATTCTTCTGCCTCCATAGTCACCACTGGTTCAATCTCAGAGTGGTCATATTTTAAAGTACACATTTAGAAGGAAATTCAACAAATTCATTCTAATGCTTCTGAGGGAACATTCAGGTATGGCTGCCATCACCACCCTACCATTCCTCATCCATAAAGGGGTCAGTTCAAAGCAGTGGGAAAGAAAAATATGATTTATACAAATAGTGGAGTTAGATAGTTTGGGAGTACAGAAATACTCTGAAATCAACACGTAACTCTAAAATTCTAACAGGAACTCTTCTGCGATTCTCTTGTCATAATAGTTAACATTCTTTTTTTTGTTACTAGGTTGTCTGTCCTACAAGAGTGCAAGCCTACAAGTCTCTACAACCACTTTGTTTTTCACAGCAGTCACTCAAAAAAATATTTGAATTGATATGTTTCCAAAATAGTTTAATTCCTAAAAATACTGGGGCACCTGGGTGGCTCAGTCGATTAAGCATTTGACTTCAGCTCAGGTCATGATCTCAGGGTCCTGGAATCGAGCCCCACATCAGGCTCCCCACTCAGCAGGGAGTCTGCTTGTCACTCTCCCTCTTCCTCTGCCCCTCCCCATTCATACTCTTTCTCTCTCTCTCAAATAAATAAAATCTTTAAAAAAGATATTAATCCACATTTTGAGTGAAGTCTTCCTTATTTATTATGAAGTAATATAAAACAATAGCCCAAATACCACTTGTAGGTTTTGAAAAGGTGACTGTGAATGGAGAAAATAATTTCCCTTTGACAAGATGATCTTCCATTTAGCCACATCTAATGCTATAACATTGTTCATTTATAATCGTTTTTTAAAAGATTTTATTTATTTATTTGTCAGAGACAGAGCGAGAAGAGAGTGCATAAGCAGGGGGAGGGGCAGGTAGAAGGAGAAGCAAGCTCCCCACTGAGCAAGAAGCCTGATGCCAGACTCGATCCCAGGACACTGGGATCATGACCTATGCCAAAGGCAGACGCTTAACCAACTGAGCCACCCAGGCGTCCCCATTTATAATACGTTAATTCCCACCCAGGAGAGGGGAAAAAAAACAAAACAAAGCATATATATATATATATATATATATATATATACACACACACACACACATATATAATCATTTTGAAATAAGTAAATTTACTGTAAGATATTAACAAACTCAAGATAAATATGCACATGTACAGAAATTATAATGTAACATTAAATATTAATTTAAAAGTAGGTCACTTTGAAGTTATCCATCAACTAACTACTTATGAAAGTAATTTTTTTTTCAGATAAAACGGAACTCTTATTTTCATTTTCTTTTCAGAGAGTTTCCTTTGAGCAAGTTATTGTGGGCCTAGTTTTTTCCTATATTCAGTCATCAACTCCAATTAATACATTTTTTTAAAAAATCCTTCATATACAGAACAGAACTAAAGTTAAAGACACTGCATTACTTTATGGTAGGAACACAAAAAGTACTAGTGTAAGATTCTTCCTTAAAACTGTAATAATACTTTTTTAGACTGCAAATAAACACATTTAAAATATAATTTTCCTTAAAGCAGAGATATCAGATTAACACTAAGTTTATAATGCAAAGTATTAGTAGCTCAAATAATGAACTCCTAAACAGAAAAAGACAAAGAACCTAATAAGATAATTAAGATATAAAAATAGCTAATAAACATGTGGATATTTAACTTCAATAGAATTGGGATAATAATATTTAAAACTACATGATTTAATTTTTCAACTCTCAGACTGGAAACAAATCTCAAGCATACACTTTCTTATTCTGTTGGTAGAAGTATAAATTGATAAAACATCTCTGGAAGAGAATCTATCTGAACAGTAGGAACTATATACATCTGCATAACCTTTGATGGACATAATCTAAGATTCTCTCCTACAGAATTAATCATATAAAGGTATAAAGATGTATGTCCAAGGGTATTATGGAAATACTATTTGCAAAGGCAAAAACCTAGGTCAGTCTAGCAGGAGTTCCTATTCTGCTTTGGCTGTAAGAAACTGGAAAGAGCACTGCTCCTACCCTTACAACAACCACCACCGAAGACCAATTATCTAGCTCCCCTCCTCCTGCAGGCCTGGAGGAGAGGAGCAGCAACCGGCAGGAAATGCACAAACTCCATTCTTTCTCTGTCTTCTCTATGCAACTAAAGCCTTACAGCGTTGGGGGGAAAGCAACAAACATTGTTGCCATTAGAACACATGCAAAGACCCACTGCGTTTACAGGTTAAGGAAAGGAAACTGGAAAAAACAAACCAACCAAAAACCATTTACCATGGAGAAGGAGCAAAAAGACCATCTGGAGTCCTGATCATTAGATATCTCCCCCACAGGTGGCTGGGAGGCGGACAATGAAAAGTTCACACCCCTGAGACCCAGGGATACAGTACTTGCCCAAAACTGAATCTGTATCAGAACATTAGAGAATGTTCCCCAGGCCCTGTGACCATGCTAGCAAATGTCAAGTAATAAGAGCATTCTTTTGGGATGAAGCAAGACCATGGAGAGATACTTTCCTGAGGCATATCATAAACAGAATACCTAAAGCTAAGGACAGAAGAGCTATTAAGAAAAATCCTCTGGCAAACCAGTCACTACCATAGACACAAGGTAACAATAAAGGAATTTGAAGGGTACTCATGGAAACAAGAAAGCTTGAGCAGCTAAACTCTTGACTAGACTGATTCAACCACTTTATAAAAGGCCTACCAAAAGCAGAAATATGCTCATCTCCAGACATATATATTATTTATCTGTCTCTACTGTTCTAAAGAAGATGCTTACCTTCTAAACCAAAAATTATGCAATACCGAAGGAAACAAGGAAAAACAACACATGGTCAAGAGATAAGGCAATCAACATGTCAGATATTGGACCCATCAGACAGGAATTTAAAATAATTATGATTAATAAGTTGAAGGCTCAGGTAGAAAATGTGGACAACATGTATGAACAGATGGGAAATTTCAACAAAGGGTTGGACATTTTAAGAACCAATCAATTGAAATTCTAGAAATGAAGATGAATCCTTTTGCTGCATTAATCAGTAGACTCAAGGCAACTGAGAAATTGGTGAACCTTAAAATAGGTTAATTGAATTTACTTGCAATTAATCAACTAATTTGTGAATAACTTTTTTAAAAAAATAATCTTTAAATAACAGAAGCATATTCTACTACTTTTCCCCCTCAACATACTACAAAAATTTAATAAGAAATACATAAAACCATGAATAAGCCTAACACTATGCCTGGCGCATAGTTTAGTATTTGATGTTTACTGAAGGAAATATTGCTGTTTGTCAATGAATAAATTTAGTCATTAATGAGAAAAGAGAGGTAAAACGAGACATCACTTACTATAATCTATGCTAAATTGAGCAACTCCAGAACCAGGATAGTAGGAACCCTTCTCCACAGTGACAAGACAATGCTTATTTTGTTTTTCTTGAATAATTTCCTTTATTCCTGAAGCTCCTTGATCCATCAAATTCCAGCCTCGTATACATCCATCTAGACGAGGGTTAATCTAACAAATTAAAATATAGGTCAAGGAGTGCGTCTTAAACTTTAAAGTCAGACTCATACTGATTACAAATGCAGTTTTCATTTAAAGGGAAAACCCTTTCTTAGATGACATTTTTAAAATACTTAAAATATTTTGAGTATTATCTAAATTTTTAAAGGTGCCCTTTTTGCAGTTACAGTTTACGCCATCACAGAACTCCACTGGGATCCTAATGATTTTTAACCCCTCAAGCCCTACCTGCCTCTCCTCTATCACCTAGAAATAACTCTTCTGCTCTCAAGTTCCATATATGCTTCTAGCTGTGGCCCTGGGCTCTAAGCTGCTTTCTTTAATTGCATTTATATATAGGTTTGTTCTGCCATCAGACACTGAACCTCTTCAGGAACTTAAGTGTTTGCACTCTTTAGTCTCCATCAAAGCATCCAGACAGACTCAAGACCCATAGTAGCCATTTCATAAATAGTTTTTGAATAGTTTATTTTACTTTTAAAATGTCTTGATTTATCAATTTCAAAGGAACAGATGCATTCACTCTGACATGGGTGAACTAATTCAGGTTTTATATCATACTGCAGAAATCTTTCAAAAGTTAAGGTAACTGTGAATCGCCATGAGTAAAAGATGGATATAAAATAGTAAATATTTAAGTTAAATCAGCAAGTGTAATTGACAGACCCATGACTTCAAATGAAATTTTTAAAACTCTTCAAGGACAGTGATTAGTCTCCTTCATGAAACCTATTCCACGGTTATTAAACATCATATTCAGAAAATCATCTATTATATATACCTTCAATTTATGATAGGCTGAAGTTATACACCCAGCAAAGATTTTTTTTTTAAAGTTCCACCTTTATATGTTATTTTATCTCCCAAAATTTAAGTCCTAAAATAGACGTAAGAAAATGCTTCTTCAAAGCATTTGACTGGCTTCTACAAAATGCTGTATTTTTGGACTCAAATATATGTATTTATATTTGTAATAGCTGAATATGGACAGTTATCATGTTAACACTGAACTGATGCTTGAGAATTAAAAAAAAAAAATCTATGTCCCCATGGGTAACACTGGGAATTTAAATGGGCTCAAAAACACTACATTTATTTTCTTTATTTCCTTAATATAATTTCAAGGATCGCTATGTTATTTTTCCTTGTTCAATTCAAGTTGTCACAGTTGGTATGTTTAACAAAATAACTTCTTTTGACTCTCAGAAAAACACATCCTCAAATCCATTACAGACAAGAGGAACTCATCCATGATGAATGATATAAGCTTGGATCGTTACCGGTCTAATGAGGGTGTTCTCTGCTTTCCGAGGTAATCCTGCAAAATACACTTTAGTTTCTAGAAATCCATTTGTAGGCTTAAAAAGGCTTTCAGGTTTATTTATATTCATTACAGCTTCTTTAGCTATTTTTACACTAATACTGTGTTCTAATTCTTCCACAGAGACCTACAATTAAAAAGACAAAAATTATCAAACAACCAAACATCACTGCATGTCATTTGAAACGCTAAGATTGAAAAATCCTGTTATTATTCTGATAAAACAGTTCTCAAAATAATCATTTTAATGTAATTATTAATTTGTTGTAATCCACTTGAAATGTCTAATTACTATAAAGGTGGTAAAAATGGGTTTTAAAGTGATAATTCTTGATTGAAAATTAAATGAACACCATATTTTAAAGTAAAAAAAAAACAAACCCAGAATATTGTTCTTTTAAATTTAAACATCCAAATTATAATATACATACTTCAAATCCAGTGTCATAAAATTAAGTTTTAAGTGAGTCACTCTACAAAATCTTAGAAAGCTTTTAAGTCTTCTTATTTTTGCAACTGTCTGAAAGTATACATATAGAATCAATAATGGAAATAAATTCTTAATATAATGTATGAGAAATCAGTACCTCCAGTATTCTGTTCATTACACACAAATTCTATTTTATTTCAAAATTCGAAAGTAATTCAGGTCATAAGGAAACACAACACATAAAATTAAATTGGGTTTTTCCAATTTTGAAAGTAGTTTTGTTTTCATTTTTTTTTTTTTTTCTTATGTAGGCTTGATGCCCAGCATGGAGCCCAACACAGGGCCTGAACTCATGACCCTGAGATCAAGCCCTGAGCTGAGATCCAGGAGTCGGACGCTTAACCGACTGAGCCACCCGGGTGCCCTGAAAGTAGTTTGGGTTTTTAAAAAAGGTTGAAAGTGATGGTAAACAACAACAATAACAAAAAAGTCCCAAAAAGGTGATTTGAAGAACCATAGCTGCCTATCTCCTCACGCAAAACTGTAGCACTCAACACGCAAACTCTTCTTTTACTCATCAACGATGGAAGCCAAAGAGTGGGCATATTAAAGCACCACTAGAGGAAGGGGAAAACTGTGCTCTAAAGTAAAATAACTTTGGTAATGTTTACAGATTTAAAGTTAGTCAGTGCGCTGTCCTTAATGTAGCCAACCGGCATCATTTTACTTGAAGGACTATTCATGCCCTCCTTGAAGATGTTAAGTCAGCCTCTAAAACCTCAGACTCGCTTGCATCTCTCCATTCTTACCACTCCCTCTCAGCCTCCGTTGCTGGCTCCTCCTCTGCTCTCAACGTCTGTAATAACCCAGAGCTCAGCCCCCAGACCTTTTCCCTCTAGTCATGCAAATATTTTTAAGTGGAGGTCTACTGCTCCACTCTAGGGCATCAGGAAAATTTGGGGGTAGGGATGGTACTTTTAGTTGTCACAATGAGTAGGACGTATGCTGACACTGCAAGATGCTGGACATCTGTCATATGCAAGAGAGTCATGCAAAATAAGTAATAAAATATTCAATACCCTGCAAACCTTCTGAACATCCCTACAGGATATTCATGTAGGGTATACTTGTGCTTATCTGAGTTTCTGTATATATGCACACAAAATATTTTTTGTACCATTTCAGCGCATTCCCTGAATTTTTCAGGAATAAAAGTCTTGTAAACCAAGGATAAACTGATGCTTGTTTTGTCTGGATCTTTACCAAGAGTTTCTCACTATTTCGGAAAATTACTTTCACCGATGGCAATATCATCTATGCACTTAAAGAGTATCTGAACTATCAGTACAACATTCCAGTATAACTCTTCATTTGCAGCTTTCACATTATTCTACGTATAGGAGCAAGCTTTGACAAATACTGTACTTGTGCTTGAGCATTTATATGTTGGAATATATATCATTTTCTTATAAATTATGTTCCTTTATTTCTTTGTATAATAATTAAAGCATTACATTGGTTTCTATTAGGGATATGCAAAAGTAGCTTACATTATTGATGCATTTCATTACAGGAGCATTGTGAATACGTTGGCACTGGATGAGTTAGAGTTTAGAACCACAGATTAACAATAATCTCATGACCTTTGAGCCCCTCTTTATGCTGAATATTCAAAAGTTTTTATCTACCTGAAATTGAAGGCTGGACCTTAAAAGTATATCCAGAATCTGACCATTTTCCCCCACCTATCAACACTGTCGTCAGTGATGCCATCTTCTCTCCACTGAGCTACTGCAATGGTCTCTTGACCCCACAATCTGTCCCATTCTTACTGTCTACTATCTAGTTTCCACAAAGTCATCATCTCCTGATTACAGATTACCTTTTAACATACATGCAAATTAAATCATGTCACTTCTCACAATCATCCAAGGTCTTTCTACTTAGCATAAACTCCAAGTTCCCACTACAGTACCCATGACCTCACCTGGTCTTGTTACAGAACACATTTCTAACCTCATTTTCTGCCCCTCTCTGCCTCCCATACTCCCCTGCATCTACACTGACCTTTGTGTTGTTCCTCAAATACAACAATCACACCCTCCTGCCTGATGCTCTGTACTTGCTCTTCACATGGCACAGAATCATCACCCCAGAGACTTCCCATGATCTGCGCCCTGGTCTCCGTTCAGATGTAATCTCATCAGAGATGGCTTTCCTGATTCCACATGCACACTCAGCTTCATCACTCTCTGTTACCTGGCCTTGCTTTTGTTTCTTCCTCCTAGCACTAACCACTACCTGACATATCTATTTGTTCGTTCAATTTGTGGTTTACATCTCACCGTGAGTATGCAAGCTCCACAAAGAAGTGATTTTGTTTTATTCACTGTTGTAGCCTCACCACCCAAAGGAAGGAATAGCACATAAAGTGCTCAATAAATATATTATTGAATGAATAAAATTATGATCCAAATTACAGATTTCCTACCCATTTTAGAATCATACCCAAATATGAGATATAATAATGATTTATAATAAAGCAATATTTACTTCTATAGTTTATAGCCATTATAGTTACTTAACAATTACACATACATTCTATTTATCTGATTACAAAACAATTCCACATTTTAATTGCTTATTTTTAAAGTATTTCATTTGAAATTTTAAAATTATTTAAAATTAATGAAACAACTGCTATCAAGTGAATAGTCCAGTTTATAGATTAATTTAACTTTGTCAATTAAAATGTTTACTTAAAATATGTATCTATTTGAGATAATTTCTGTGGTTGCATAAATTTGTCTAAAACAGTATAGTTTATTAACAAGCCATCAAGATTACAAAATGGTAAAAATATCATGCCGTAATGTTTTTAAATGAAAGATATGAAGAAAAGAAATCCCATTTATATGGGGGGGGTGAACATTCATAAATTGTTAAAATATCAAATTAAGACTTTTTAAAAAAGATCCAGCACCAAATTTATTACCAGATTAAAGTTTTTCTCTGACTTGTTTATGGTTTTTTAATTTTTAATGTCAAGTTGGATTCAGTTTATAAAGGGAAATTTTAATCAGAATATGGGCATATCATTAAATGAGTTTCTTTTTAACAAGGATCATAAATATAGGAGACAGAATGTGTGGAACTGAATGGCTGCCTTCTATCCAATCCACAATCCTGCCTTTAACATATCATTCATGGATAATTTATTAATAAACACTCCCTGCAACTCAAGATGTTAGCTTAAAAGGTAAACATTTACCTTCTTTATATATATTCTGTATTACCTAGAGTGTATCCACGTTCTTCTTCAAACAAATAATATTTTCAATTTGTATCAACTAATCAGAAAAAAATTCCATTTGCTCTTTTTTGCTGAAAAGTGATCTTAGTGATTTTTAGATATGTGATTTGGGGACATTAGGCAATAAAATGTCTTGTTCAGTACACTGGAGGAATAGTTGTACATATCAAGCTGTGTGGACACTAACAAGAGCATCTGGAGAAGCCAGAGAATTTCAGTGATGACTCTGACAACTGCATCTGATCTTGTGCAGACATTATTCTGGTAAGAGTCCAAAATCTATGGCTGTCAAAGGATGAATAGCGCCATTTTTGGTAAACCACACCTGTGCCCACCTGTACTTTATTACTACTTGTACTGTAACGATCTCACATTACATTGCATTAATTCATAAGGCAGCACCAGCTATTAAACTGTGAGGTACTAAGTGAGTTCAAGAGCAAGGAAAATCTCTTGCCAGAGTTCTAGCACCTTGGACTCAGGAATGTAGCATTTTAAAAGTGCTCACTAAAAGCTCATGGAATATATGAATGCATGAGTGAGTAAATAAAGAAATGAAATAATTTAGTGATGACTTCACATGTCTTCTCAACATGGACCTCCTGGCAGATACCATAGGTATAGGAAGTGTCTCTTTTGGGTACCACATTCTACGGGGAAGCTGATCTCTCAATTATCAGCTGCAGAAAGTAGCGATGACTCTTATGCAGAAAAGAATTCTCCCCATTATAGATGCAGTAATACCTTCATGAAAAATTCCATTTTAGGCTCACTGTTAGGGATTATGTAAAAATGCTTATTTCTAAGCACTCTAATTGGTACTAGCTAGCATATACTGTTTTGTACAAATTATTTATCTATATGCTAATATTTAAAATTGAGCTAATTACTATACGCATTACTCTTTCTATGTGTATTTCTATGTTACTATGTGTATTTCTCTTTCATTTAAAAAATATGAATGGCTACTCAGTATAACTGTCCTTGGTCAGTGATTATCTTTGCATAAGCTGTTAAGCCTGCTAATAATCCCTAACCTATAGGAGAGACACCAATAACAGCCACTAAAAAAGGTAAAAAGTCAAAGATAGAGTAGTCCCAGCAAATAGCTGAAAACAATTTCAGTTCCAGAAAATCCTAAATATATTATGTGAGGTTATCATTTCTCAGAGGCTGTTTCAAGGATTTACAGTGTATGGAATATGCTTCATACAACATCAAATAAATCCAGCTCCATTTAGATTTGTTATCAGTATAAAAATAAATTATTAATGATGTTAAACAAACTGTGTCAAAGTAGGGATCTTCTTGGTGAAATCTGCAAAAACCTACCATATTCCATTGACCATCATTAATAACTTTGCCTCCAGTTGTGATTTTTGTTGTAAATTCATTTTTAAACTGGATTTCAATCTTTCCGTCACGCAGGGCAATCAGGAACCAAGCCGAGCGGTCAAGAGATTCTGCGTACAGGATCACACCTGCTGAATCATATGTCCGGAAATCAAATTCGGCTGAAAATCTAAATAATGGACAAACAGAGAGCCTTAAGAGAGAAATTCGGAAAGCTCAATATATTATGCTTTTTCTCTTATACTAGCAAACAGCAGTATGTTGAAAGAGCCAACTGTTTCTTTCTTTCCTGGAATTAAAGAAAGAGTAGGGCAGAATTAAACTGTTCATGTGTTATTTCTGGTTCCATGTGTTTAAAATCAGGTTATTTAATTTTCTTGCTTATTCTTGGAGTCTTTTTCCCCCGTGAACAGATGCTGTGGTAATTTTTCATCTGTTTTGGCATTTGTTTTGAAGGCACTCTTTTAAATGCTGGAATTCATACACATGTACCAATATTACATATATTCTATCTCTCCTGGAGCTTTTTAATACACTATATAATCTGACATTCTGACATTAAGATTCCTTTTTTTTTTTTTTTTTTGCTGTGTCCGTTAAGTGATTAGTAAAGGATGGTACAATTTCATGATTGGTTTATACATCAAAAGGCCCATTTTCCCTGTGATTTCATATATGTCAGGAAGGAATCAATCACGGAGATATATAAGACCGCATCTGTCTGACTGCAAACATAATTAAGCCTTCCTGTGTGGTAAGAAACGTAAAGTAAAAAACTTTAAAATATATCCGTTAGTTTGATTTCAAAAGCTCTCCAGAGCTCTAACTGTATAAATCACTATACTAGAGCACATGAAAGGACAGCTTAAAAGATGTAGTCTGGCCATGTGCTTGGGGGTATCTGAGCTCTAGGGCAATGACTGTTGCTATTAAGACCCCACGTATATAGGTAGCTATTACAGGGGAAGAAATATCTTAGAAATGCTGCATTAAAAAATAACATGTATTGATTAGTGCCCTAATGACACTGTAATGAGAATCAGCATTAACATTTCCCAGAAACCAGCAAATCAAAATGATTGAAAAAAGACAAACAGGGAATAGAAAAAATAGTTGTGTAACTCTCATCCCTTGAGTTAAGCTAAAATAAAGTTAATTTAAAAGTCAGGACTTCAGATAATTGCCAAGTAAGGCAAGAAAGAATCCCACACCCTTACCTACTAGTAATAGTAATAGGGGCACCATACACAACTTCTAACTTCAAATGGAGCAAAGAAAGGCTCATAAAAAATAAATTTTTTAATCTTTAGAATTCCAAAGAAATATTTAAAAGAGGTCATGTGCAGTAAAGTATGTTGGATAGATAACGATATAGTAGTAATTGACTGAACTAAGATTATTATTATTACTATTTATATTTTTCACTTAGGATGAGGACCTTTATTCTCTTTCATAACCACCACATTTTGCTGATGTCAAACATGTATTATCTTGTCAAAACGCAAATCTGTGTATGCTCAGGATCTCCCAGAAGTTGATCCTATTCTGGAGGTAATTTCCTTCTCTTTGCAAAATCATGCTAACCCAGTAATACAGAGCTGTGTTCTGCATCTTTCTGTCTGGAATATATCAGCATACATTGGGGAACAATTAATTCTTTTTCTGAAGAAGAATGAATTTGTTAACTTTAGGATAGGATAAATATTTGATCATTGGAAACAGCTGAAGGAATTTGCAAAAAGGGGTGGGGGGAGCAACAAAGCACTGGCTATTCTGTGTTGCTGACTCACCAGGTGGCAGTTTATAAAAAATTCATCAAGCTGTACATTTAAGGTATGTGTATATTTCCATATATGTATATATATTATACTTCAATAAAAAGTTTAAATAAATAGGCAATAAATACTGAAAAAATTATTATTTGGCCTATTTGATCCAATGTTAGAGCCCCAACTGAATCACCTGAGCATACCTAAGTCTGCAATAATTTTTTCTCTCTCATTCTCATTATTCTCTTTGCAAAGGAAATGTTGTCCCCAGTCCATGTCACCAGACAATATTATTTGTTCTGAGATGTTAAAAGGAAAACCAGGTCTTGGTGGGTAACAGTATTGAACGAGGGGCGCCTGGGTGGCTCAGTCGTTAAGCATCTGCCTTCAGCTCAGGGCGTGATCCCAGTGTTCTGGAATTGAGCCCCGCATCAGGCTCCTCCACTGGGAGCCTGCCTCTTCCTCTCCCACTCCCCTGCTTGTGTTCCCTTTCTCACTGGCTGTCTCTCTGTCAAATAAATAAATAAAAGCTTAAAAAAAAAAAGAGTATTGAAGGAGCACAATTATATCAGTGAATTTTAGAATACAGTTCAGCTTCTGTTCCTTCTTTAGTCAGACTACTGGATTCTGAGTTTTGATCTCTGGTCTCTGCTATCAACTATTTGGCTTGGAACAAGAAATGTCATAGCATGCGGATGGAGTTAAGATGGCGGAGGAGTAGGGGACCCCTTTTTCAGCCGGTCCCCTAAGTCGAGCTGGATAGGTACCAGGCCAGCCTGAACATCCACAGAATCAGCCTGAGATGCAGGAAGATACATCTGGATCTCTACAAATCTCCAGTATTGAGGTACGAAGCGGGCAGCCGGGAAACCACACACAGATATCGGAAGATAAACGGAAGGGGGAGGGAGCCACCGCGTTCGGGCGCTGGGAAGCGGTAGCCACTTGCACAGGGGAGCGGGCGGACTCGGAGACCTGCACCTGCGAGAGAGCAGACTGAGACCATGAGCCGGGGAACGCAGGCGACCAGTCTGAGGGCCGGAGCTCCGGAGCGCTCGGGGGTGGCTGGCTCGGAGCACGCGGGGGTGGCTGGCGGCTGGCGGCGTTAGAAACACAAAGGACAGAGACATGCTGGCCCTGGAAGTGAGGGCAGGGACGCCGGGTATGGGGTGCACATCCCGGGACGCTGCAGGGTTGAGCAGCACCAACAGAAACAGAGTTAAAGTGGCCAGAACATCAGTGGAGAACGGTCCGCGATCCCTCTGTTCTGAGACAGAGGCTGAGATTCAGCCACTGCTGCTCTGACTCTCAGAAGAGGCACAGCAAACCGCCAGGGAAAGCCGCCAGAGAACAAAAGCCTGGAAATACCAGCTCACAGCGTGCCCATCCCCATCCCCCCTTGCAGGGGACACGGAGACTCTACCCAAAAAGGGGTGCCTGAGTATCGGCGCGGCAGGCCCCTCCCCCAGAAGGCAGGCTGAAAAGTCAAGAAGCCCACATCCCTAAGATCCCTATAAAACAAATGTGCACTGCCTGGGTCCCGGTCAATAATTTGGGCTCTGGGCAACCCCGCAACCTCTCCTCATCAGAATGACGAGAAAGACAAATCCCCCCCAAGCAAAGAAAAGACAATGAGTCTGTGGCCTCTGCCACAGAACTAATGGATATGGATATAACCAAATTATCAGAAATGGAATTCAGAGTAACAATGGTCAAGATGATGTGTAGACTTGAAAAAAGTATTAACGAAAATGTTAAAGAGAATATAGAATCTCTAAGGGCGGAAATGAGAGCGAATTTGGCAGAAATTAAAAATTCTATGAGCCAAATGCAGTCAAACGAGAGGCTCTGATGGCCAGGGTGAATGAGGCAGAACGACAAATTGGCGAATTGGAGGATGGGTTAGTAGAAGAAAAAACTAAAATAAAATCTGGACTCAAAAAAATCCACACACAGGAATGTAGGTTACGGGAGATTACTGACTCAATGAAACGTTCCAATATCAGAATCATCGGCATCCCTGAGGGGGTGGAGAAAAACAGAGGTCTAGAAGAGATATTTGAACAAATTGTAGCTGAAAACTTCCCTAATCTAGCAAGGGAAACAAGCATTCGTGTCCAAGAGGCAGAGAGGACCCCTCCCAAGCTCAACCACGACAAACCCACGCCACGTCACGTCATAGTGCAATTCGCAAATATTAGATCCAAGGATACAGTATTGAAAGCGGCCAGGGCAACAAAATTTCTCACGTACCAAGGCAAAGGTATCAGAATTACGTCAGACCTGTCTACACAGACCTGGAATGAGAGAAAGGGTTGGGGGGGCATTTATAAAGCTCTTTCAGAGAAAAACATTCAGCCAAAAACCCTCTATCCAGCAAGGCTGTCATTCAGAATGGATGGAGAAATAAAGACCTTCCAGAATCGCCAGTCATTAACCAATTTCGTAACCACGAAACCAGCCCTACAGGAGATATTAAGGGGGGTTCTATAAAAGTAAAAAGGCCCCAAGAGTGATACAGAACAGAAAGTCACAATCTATAGAAACAAAGACTTTACTGGCAACATGGCATCATTAAAACCATCTCTCTCAATAATCAGTCTCAATGTAAATGGCCTAAATGCTCCCATAAAGTGCCACAGGGTTGCACATTGGATAAAAAGACATGACCCATCCATTTGCTGTCTACAAGAGACTCATTTTGAACCTAAAGATACATCCAGACTGAAAGTAAAGGGATGGAATACCATCTTTCACGCCAATGGACCTCAAAAGAAAGCTGGGGTAGCGATTCTCATATCAGACAGATTGGATTTTAAACTAAAGACTACAGTTAGAGACACAGAAGGGCACTATATTATTCTTAAAGGATGTATCCAACAAGTGGATATGACAATTATAAATATATATGCCCCCACCAGGGGAGCAGCAAGATACACAAGCCAACTCTTAACCAGAATAAAGAGACATATAGATTAAAAATACGTTAATAGTAGGGGACCTCAACACTCCACTATCAGCAACAGACAGAAAACCGGAGAAGAAAACCAACATAGAAACAAGAGCTTTGAATGCATACTTGACGAGTTGGACCTCATAGATATATATAGAACACTACACCCCAGAACCAAAGAATATTCATTCTATTCTAATGCCCATGGAACATTCTCAAGAATAGACCATGTTCTGGGACACAAAACAGGTCTCAACCGATAACAAAAGACTGAAATTATCCCCTGCATATTCTCAGACCACAATGCTCTGAAATTGGAACTCAACCACAAGGAAAAAATTGGAAGAAACTCAAACACTTGGAGACTAAGAACCATCTTGCTCAGGAATGACTCGATAAACCAGGAAATCAAAAATCAATGTAAACAATTTATGGAGACCAACGAGAATGAAAACACAACGGTCCAAAACCTATGGGATACTGCAAAGGCAGTCCTAAGGGGGAAATACATAGCCATCCAAGCCTCACTCAAAAGAATAGAAAAATCTAAAATGCAGTTTTTATATTCTCACCTCAAGAAGCTGGAACAGCAACAGAGGGACAGGCCTAATCCACTCACAAGGAAGCAGTTGACCAAGATGAGAGCAGAAATCAATGAATTAGAAACCAGAAGTACAGTAGAGCAGATCAACAGGACTAGAAGCTGGTTCTTTGAGAGAATCAATAAAATTGACAAACCGCTGGTAAGACTTATCCAAAAGAATAGAGAGAGGACCCAAATTAATAAAATTATGAATGAAAAAGGAGAGGTCACGACCAACACCAATGAAATTGGAAGGATTATTGGAAGCTTTTATCAACAGCTATATGCCAATAAATTAAGCAATCTGCAAGAGATGGAGGCCTTCCTGGAAACCTATAAACTACCAAAACTGAAACAGGAAGAAATTGATTTTTTAAACAGGCCAATTAATTATGAAGAGATTGAATCAGTGATAAACAACCTTCCAAATAACAAAACTCCAGGCCCAGATGGTTTTCCTGGGGAATTCTACCAAACATTCTAAGAAGAAATAATACCTTTTCTCCCAAAGCTATTTCAAAAAATAGAAACAGAAGGAAAGCTACCAAACTCATTCTATGAGGCCAATATTACCTTGATCCCCAAACCAGGCAAAGACTCCATCAAAAAAGAGAATTACAGACCGATTTCCCTAATGAATATGGATGCCAAAATCCTCAACAAGATCCTGGCTAATAGAATCCAACAGTACATTAAAAGGATTATCCATCATGACCAAGTGGGATTCATACCTGGGATGCAAGCGTGGTTCAACATTCACCAATCGATGAGCGTGATACATCATATCAACAAGAAAAGACTCAGGAACCATATGATCCTCTCAATTGATGCAGAAAAAGCATTTGACAAAATACAGCATCCTTTCCTGATTAAAACCCTTCAGAGTGTAGGAATAGAGGGTACATTTCTCAATCTCATAAAAGCCATCTATGAAAAGCCTACAGCAAATATTATTCTCAATGGGGAAAAGCTGGAAGCCTTTCCCTTAAGATCAGGAACACGACAAGGATGCCCACTCTCGCCACTATTATTCAACATAGTACTAGAAGTCCTTGCAACAGCAATCAGACAACAAAAAGGGATCAAAGGTATCCAAATCGGCAAAGAAGAAGTCAAGCTGTCTCTCTTCGCAGATGACATGATACCCTATATGGAAAACCCAAAAGAATCCACTCCCAAACTATTAAAAGTTATAGAGCAATTCAGTAATGTGGCGGGATACAAAATCAATGCTCAGAAATCAGTTGCATTTCTATACACGAATAATGAGACTAAAGAAAGAGAAATTAGGGAATCCATCCCATTTACAATAGCACCAAAAACCATACGATACCTTGGAATTAACTTAAGCAGAGATGTAAAGGATCTATATTCTAGAAACTATAAATCACTCTTGAAAGACATTGAGGAAGACACAAAAAGATGGAAAAATATTCCATGCTCATGGATCGGAAGAATTAACATAGTTAAAATGTTCATGCTACCCAGAGCAATCTACACTTTCAATGCTATCCCGATCAAAATACCAATGACATTTTTCAAAGAACTGGAACAAACAGTCCTTAAATTTGTATGGAACCAGAAAAGGCCCCGAATCTCCAAGGAACTGTTGAAAAGGAAAAACAAAGCTGGGGGCATCTTGTTGCCGGATTTTGAGCTGTACTACAAAGCTGTGATCACAAAGACAGCATGGTACTGGCACAAAAACAGACACATAGACCAATGGAACAGAATAGAGAACCCAGAAATGGACCCTCGGCTCTTTGGGCAACTAATCTTTGATAAAGCAGGAAAAAACATCCGGTGGAAAAAAGACAGTCTCTTCAATAAATGGTGCTGGGAAAATTGGACAGCTACATGCAAAAGAATGAAACTTGACCACTCTCTCACACCATACACAAAAATAAACTCCAAATGGATGAAAGACCTCGATGTGAGACAGGAATCCATCAAAATCCTAGAGGAGAACATAGGCAGCAACCTCTAGGACCTTTTTCATGACACATCTCCAAAGGCAAGAGGAACAAAAGATAAAATGAACTTCTGGGACTTCATCAAGATAAAAAGTTTCTGCACAGCCAAGGAAACAGTCAAAAAAACTAAGAGGCAGCCCACGGAATGGGAGAATATATTTGCAAATGACACTACAGATAAAAGACTGGTATCCAAGATCCACAAAGAACTTCTCAAACTCAATATACGAGAAACAAATAAACAAATCAAAAAATGGGCAGAAGATATGAACAGATACTTTTCCAATGAAGACATACAAATGGCTAACAGACACATGAAAAAATGTTCAAAATCATTAGCCATCAGGGAAATTCAAATAAAAAACCACACTAAGATACCACCTTATGCCAGTGAGAATGGCAAAAATAGACAAGGCAAGAAACAACAGTTGTTGGAGAAGATGTGGAGAAAGGGGATCCCTCCTACATTGTTGGTGGGAATGCAAGTTGGTACAGCCACTCTGGAAAACAATGTGCAGGTCCCTTAAAAAGTTAAAAATTGAGCTACCCTATGATCCAGCCATTGCACTACTGGGTATTTACCCCAAAGATACAGACGTAGTGAAGAGAAGGGCCATATGCACCCCAATGTTCATAGCAGCATTGTCCACAATAGCCAAAGTGTGGAAGGAACCGAGATGCCTTTCAACAGATGACTGGATTAAGAAGTTGTGGTCCATATATACAATGGAATATTACTCAGCTATCAGAAAGAACGATTTCTCAACATTTGCTGCAACATGGACGGCACCGGAGGAGATAATGCTGAGTGAAATAAGTCAAGCAGAGAAAGACAATTATCATATGATTTCTCTCATCTATGGAACATAAGAACTAGGAAGATCAGTAGGGGAAGAAAGGGATACAGAAAGGGGGGTAATCAGAAGAGGGAATGAAGCATGAGAGACTATGGACTCTGAGAAACAAACTGAGGGCCTCAGAGGGGAGGGGGGTGGGGGAATGGGATAGACTGGTGATGGGTAGTAAGGAGGGCACGTATTGCATGGTGCACTGGGTGTTATACGCAACTAATGAATCATCGAACTTTACATCGGAAACCGGGGATGTACTGTATGGTGATTAACATAATATAATAAAAAAAATAAAAAAAAAAGAATACAGTTCAATGTTCCTTAATGATGCAAAGTCTATGAATTTAGTTGAATTATTCAATGAATAGTCATTCATATATCTAATGAATTAAATTGCATGTATGCACGCTTATCTGATTAAAATGTTTTAAAATATGGACTCTATAATCAGTCACAAATAAGTTTCCTTTCCATTACTTCAACAAAACTCCAATTTCTTTTTTCTAGTTCCAACCACGTATGACTCTGAGAATATCTGGTAATTAAATCGTAACTCTAAAATACAAACAACTATTCTTTCCCTAGAGGCAACCTAACTGTAGGAATAACAGAAACGGTACTCGGTCAATTAAAATCATGTGATGTGTTCCTTTAAAATACCACCTAAGCAATCTTATGAATTTTCCTTAGTGATTATGAATAGAACTATATTCTAAAGGCAATACTGAGCATTTTCTCATTAGTTTTTATATCACAAAAGAAGAAGAATAGAAATTTCACAAATATATTAAATCTACTTTCCCAACTTGTTAGTAAAAATGTATTCACTAGAAAAGAGAGGAGGATGTATGAAGGTAAAATGATCATTGGGGAAGGTTAGCCTAGCATGCCCCAAATGATTCTAGCATGACAATTACATGTGTGAAGGGGTAAATCACCTTTAGGGTTCCCCAAATCATCTGATTGATAATATCCCTCAATTATCTAATTGGAAATGCAATCTCATACATTTCAAACCTTTTCAGTTATTTCTCTTCTGTCGTTACCTCTTTACCTCTAGAGATTATCACTGACATTGGTACCTCACCTGGTGATTTCTGGCAAACGAAACTTTAAATATAAAACCACGCCTACAAATTGCTCTGCCAAGTGAAGTAATTCATAATTTTTGTCAAGGTTCAAGGGAAGGCATACTGGAACAGCCTGGAGAAAAGGAAACAAAACAAAGAAACAAAATGCATAGGTTATTGCTTGCTATTTGTGTCAGGTTAGACATCCCTTTCTCTGATTCCTAATGGTCTTGTCAAATGTGTCCTCTGTGATACGTTAATTAAATTAAGAACACCCTTGGTAATAAAGCAACATCCTTTACTTCCTTATATAGTCCATTAGTATAAATTCCCACAACACGTGTTTGAAAAAGTCTTGCTCAATCTATGTGGCTTATATTTTTGTCCTTACTATTTCCTTTGCAAATCTCAGCCCAAAACACAACCTTCTTCTTGCAGTAACAACATATATCTCTTTAATTAACTGCAGTTCTGATGCCTTCTAAGAATTACATTGGAAAAAAATTTTGGAGTCAGAAATCATGGAAGAATTAGTATACCAGTAAGTAGCAGCTCATACATTCACTCATTCACTTATTAAAGAAGTTCTGAACAAAAATGTATCATCTAGATAATAAAGGTGAGGTAGGGAGGCTGAAGGCACTCTATTTTAGAAACACTCCTGTTTACTATTTTAGAAACACTCAGCCCTATTTACTCATGTTCTGTATTTCACCTCGTGTCTGCGTAAAAACCAAAGCAGCTATATTCCCACTCTAGGGGGGGAAACAAGAAAGTTAATCATTCTCTGAGTTTTGTCCTAGGCCCCAAACACCCGATAACATCTAAGAAGAGCTGGACCCCAAACATGCTCTAGGACATTAGCTCCGAACAAACCTCAGCTGACACTGGCATCACACCCCCTACCTTTGATGATTTACAAAATAATACCTATTACTCACCTATCACTTGCCTTTGATGGGACCCTACCCTGGATTCCTGAAGGAATATATTACCTTGGACCCCTTTCCAGTATAAACTCCTAGCCCTAAATAATGAAGAGACTCATTCTCTTTTCCTTTCTGAGTCCCCCAGACACTCTGTCTGCTATACTCTGTCATTCACACTATTCAATAAACTCCACTTTCACTTTCCTTGGCTTGCATTTGATTTCTATCCTGTAGGAAGCCAAGGAACCTCTTGGCTGGTCCTGTGGGAACTCCCCCACCCCACCTCCCCAGGTTCTCAGACGCAGACTGCCTGCATCAAAGGAAATGCTAGAAATCCTAGATGGGATAAATATAAATTAAGATACCATGTTAGTCTCCAAAGAATTTAGAAAAAAGTGATTCGGAGTCATTAAAGTTAATACCAAGTATTTTTTTCTAAGAGTAAAAGCAAACATTAAAACAGAAAGCTTTTTAGGGATACGTTCTTGGGCATACATATAGGGATATTCAGGGGGGATCTGTGTACATGGCACTGTATTAAATCAAGGTCCAGAAACAACATCTCATTTCCTCTTAGAATTTCAATACATCTATTCCAAGGTAGATGGTGATGTGTAACTACTACAAATACTAATATAGTAAAAGACTAAATTACAAAATAGACATTCACACACATGGCATTCAATTAAGTACAGTCGAAGTTATTGCGTATGCCAAATATCTCACCTTACCTTCCTCTACCAAGTAGGTGGCATTTATTGAATGTGACATTTTTGGACATACACAGTTTTGTCCTAGTAACAGATACAGAGGTATGTGAACACACATGATTAAATCAGCATTTAGGTGGTTTTTGCTTTGTTTTGTTTTTTACTGTCTGCCTCATAATCCTGTAACATTTTACCTTCCCTTGTGAAAAGGGATGCAAGAGTTGGACTAATAATCACTAACACATGATCCTTACATACAGGAAAAAAAGCTGTACATGTTGACCTATTTATTTCAATGAAGGAAAAAATACCCCCAACATTCAATTCTTGGATCAATTCTGAATTAAATCCAAGTAATTAAAAGCAAGTTTGAGAGATACAGATTAACAAAATTGACCTCTCTGAATTTTGACATACTTAAACCCCACTAAATTCTAATCTGACAGTTATTTCCACCTGAGATTTTATGAGCACTCTTGCAAGAACTGACATGCCAAAGTGCGATTAAACTTGTCAGAGAGGGATAAGGGAAAGTACACAGAAGAAGATGTTTCTGCTAGGGTTTCTATGTAAGATTTTTTCTCCCAAAGGGAAGTATAAACCTCAGCTTTTCTTAATTTTTTAAATATGCATACACATTGTATTCTGTAAATGCACAGCCTTACAGATGAGCACTTTCTAAACTATGACACTGCAGTCATTTTTTTAAACCTAGTCACTAATTATCCCCAATATTTATAGCTTACATGACCAAAATTAGTAATTAGATTGTGACTCATAGCCTGCTAGACCTATAGCAATTATTAGAGAACATCTGTATTTTCCTGGGGTGCCTGGGTGGCTCAGTTAATTAAGCGTCCGACTCTTGATTTTGGCTCAGGTCATGATCTCAGGGTCATGAGATGGAACCCCTCGTGGGAGTCTGCTTGAAATTCTTTCTTTCCCTCTCTCTCTGTCCCTCCTGTGCTCGAGCTCTCTCTCAAAATAAATGAATAAATCTTTTTTTTTTTAATGCACCTTTTCTTAGAACATCTGCATTTTCCTGACTTACCTCAGCTATGTGGAAGTACGTACCTCAGTTTCTCATTTTAGAAAAGAGATGGTAAGTTTAGCATCGCAAAATGTTACCTCACAGCTCTTGTGATCTTGGGCAAGTTTGAATCCTTTTTTTCCATCACAATAACAAGAGTAACCTCCAGGGTAATTGACACAAAGTTGAGCACACATGTTCTCAGAGCATTCGTCCACATCTGGGGTAAAAGAGAACACAGATCTTAATATCTTCAAAATGTTCAATCCAATAGGAGTATTCTGATTTTAGTGTAAGATAATCAATGATAATAGGAGTGCCTGGGTAGCTTAGTTGGCTGAGCATTTGACTCTTTATTTCAGCTCAGATCATGATCTCAGGGTCTTGAGATCGAGCCCCGCCTGCATCAGAAACCACGCTCAGAGGCGAGTTTGCTGAGATTTTCTCCCTCTGCCCCTCCCCCTTGTGCTTGCTCACTCTCTCAAATAAAATAAATAAAAGATAATCAGTGATACTAGATTCTTAGTAAAAGAAATCTCTGTGACATGAAATCCCATTTCAACACTTGGCATGGAAATTTAAATGAATTACAAGTGTAATTTCCATATATGTACACAAGTGAAACAACAAATTTAATATATAACTTTCAGTAATAAATAATTAATAAAAATGTAACAAATATACTAATTTCCAATTTTTGTATTTGAAGGAAAAAAGACTGAAAGTCTCAAGGTAACTGTCTTTTCTAACTAACTGAATTCCATTGAGACTGCCTACCAATTATTTGCTCTGAAGAAAAGAAAGGGAAGAGTAAGGAAGGGAGAGGAGAGGAGGGAAGAGAGGGGAAGGGGAAAAAATCCCTTTTAACTGAAGGTTAATATAATCAGGTATTACATAATATCAAGAACATTTGACATTCCATAATGCAGTGATTGACAGTAACAATAAATTTAAGGATGTCTCTTTATTTCTTATCATTTAAAAAAGAAAAATTTGCTATTACCTCCCATATTGTGAAATATATTTAGTCCTGTCCTTGCCCCGTATTCAAGAAAATCATCCTTGAAAAGTTGTAATAACATGCTTCAGCTAAAGTCTACTTCAGAGCTACATGAGATCCTTGATATTTTCAATGCACGCACCCTGCAATCTTTGAGAATTCCCAAGTACAGAAATGCATGCATTCGTAGCATATAAATTCCCCCATAAAATGCCTCAAAATACAACTGCAAAATTAGTGATCCCTTAGCATTAAAATTAAATTGCAGATAATTAAAGTAATATGAATACTGTACCTATGTGTCATAGATACCTCTTTTTTTAAAAATCTGTCATTCATTGAATAAAACTACAATATACATGCTGAAGTTGGCTAATAATAAATCTGAGTATTATCACAGTAATTTCTATCTGGAATTGTGGGCGAACAGAAATGGTGTGTGGAGGGGATATTTTTTGGTGAGTGTATAGGGGGTAAAACATCAAAATATCAAGAGGAGCAGATTTATTTGAAAAAAACCTACTCTAAAATTACTGTTGATTTAGGCAAATTCCTAGAGACAGAAATTAGATTAAAGGTTATCTCCCAAAAAGTAGATAGAGACAGAAAGTAGATTAGAGTTTGGGAGATGGAGGAGGGGAAATTTATTGCTTAATGGTTACAGAGTTCTGTTTGGAATGATGAAAAACTTTTGGAAACAGAGAACCGTAATGGCTCCATAACCATGTGAAAGTAATTAATGTCACTGAACTGTACCCTTAAAAATTGTTAAAAGGGTACATTATATATATATATATATACACACACATATATATATATACACACATATGTATATATATAGTCATACTAAAAAATCACTATTGATTAGTTTAAGTCATGATATTAAATTTGTCTTGAAATGTTTAAAAATTTAGAGGAGGATATGAGCTGATTTGCATATTTATCTATGATAAAAAAAAAATCCCCCTAATACCTCCATGCTACATACACACTTGGCAGCACTCTCTGGGCCAAGTGAGTCCAAAGGGCCCTCCCAAATCCACAGGCACTGACAGTACTCATCAATACTTCTCAAATTTCTAGAGCTCAGTTATCATTTAATTATGACAAGATTTTTCTTTTGTATGTATTTAATTATAATAAAACTATGTCATTTCCTATTTAAGAATAAATGATATACTGATACAGGGGCGCCTGGGTGGCACAGCGGTTAAGCGTCTGCCTTCGGCTCACGGTGTGGTCCCGGCGTTATGGGATCGAGCCCCACATCAGGCTCCTCTGCTACGAGCCTGCTTCTTCCTCTCCCACTCCCTCTGCTTGTGTTCCCTCTCTCGCTGGCTGTCTCTATCTCTGTCAAATAAATAAATAAAATCTTTAAAAAAAAATGATATACTGATACATGCACAGAAAATTATTCAAAAGTTGGTATAAAACTGAAGGTTTCTAACCATCCATGTACATCCATGTGATTTTTAAACTCGTCTTTCTTTCATATGTGTATGTTTTTCCTTTCAGGTTGAAATTCTTTTTATCTTTGAATGTTATTTAAATGATGCAAATGTGTGTTTATTTTGCTTTTATCATATATGGGAGGTGTCTGGTTCGTAAGTAGCTTAGAGGACAAACACAGTGCATAACACTAAACTTAAAGACCATGTGTCTTACACACTTTTGCTCTGGAAGGAAGCCAACAACTACCCAATCAGCCAAGCTTTGTCATGGAGCTTGCCATCCTAGGAAATCTGACTGGATGTCAAACAGAACCAATGCTTCTAATCTCAAATCAAGGCTCACACCTACCCTCTCCACCATCAATAATGATACCGTCACAACTCTACCTTCACAAGACTTTAATACGGGATTGTATTTGTAGCCTTCAGCACATTCACACTCAAAGTCTCCTGGGATGTTCTTACACACAGCTGTGCCACAAATGTCTGGCATTACGGAGCATTCATCCACATCTATAAATGAAACCAATAAATTAAAAAAACATTTTTCCCATACCAGAGGATACTAGCAAAGAATGCTTGGTTTGTGTTTCCTGGATCTAGTTTAATATACATAATGAGACAACAGTGTGGCCTGGGAATAACAAAATTTTAAATCTATCATCACGTTTTAGTTTACTAAACATGATTTCTTCATACAAACATATAGGGAATTTGATGTTTGCTATGTTCTTTATAGTTATGTAAAAGAAGGAGAGGGCTTTAGCTATTTTCTTATCTACCAAGTTACATTACATGAATAAATGGGAGAAAAGATTCACCATATTCTTAACATATATCTCTAAATTCGTGTTTTTGAAGTATGTTCTTAAAAGTAGATTCACTCTGTATCATCGCAAATGCAAAGTGGCTCATCAGTCATGTTGTCCTTTGGAAATGGACAGTAGCTAAATCTGCATACAATTATTGCTGGCTAAAGTATTCAAGAGTGACTCAGATTTAAAAAGGAATTAAGTAAGGTCTCTACGTATTTATAAAATTCCAATACAAATTTTAGTGCTAAATTAATATCCAGAAATTTCAGATGCATTTATTACGTTACATGGTGCAGTAGGAAACAAAATATTGATTGCAACTAGTCACTAGATAAAAGCATCCGAGAGAAAAACAAAACAAGTGACTGAAATAGTTCAATGGAGATGTAATTATTAGTGAATTTTTCTCATCTGTGCTCTCTGGAGACAGCAAAGTTCAGAATGGAAAATATATTTTCTACTCTATAAAACTGAGAGTTTAATTTTTCCACAGACTAATGACCAAAATTTCAGACATTACTCTATTTTAAAAAGCATGAACAGAAATAACTGAATCAATTCCTGTATAAGGGAATCCTCCTATATCATGACTGTATCAATGTCAATATCCTGCGTGTGATATTGTACTACAGTTTTATAAAATGTTACTATTGGGGGAACTCTACAAAGAGTACATGGGATCTCTTTCTATAATTTCTTACAATGGCATGTGAATCTCCAATGACATCAAATAAAATATTCATTTTTTTAAAAAGAGCTAAAAAAGCCGTATTTTAAAAGAAAGTGAAAACATATGACTTAAAATTATTTGGTTTGAGGCATTCTGCAGAGCATTATTTAAATCATATGAGCTCAGGTTATAGCACATTGATTTTATTACTCTACACTGACATCTAAAGTCTGATGAAAAGTTGTATTCTTGCATTTGTAGACAATTACTGGCAACTTGATCTCAAGCATATCCACATCTTGGCAAAGGCCCTACTGTAATAGTTGTATACGTATTCTTCTATCACCTAGTTCATGAATAAAGTCTGTGTAAATGAAGTATACAAGAACATATGCTGTAGTCATCAGGGACATTCTTGTGTGTAAGAGGACTTACACATAATACATAATTTATGTACATGTGTATTAACTCAATGGATAAGAATTAAATGCCTTTAAACTAAAAATATAAGTCACAACTTCTTTAGAACAGACCACTCAAGTATTTAAATGCAGAAGTATGAATGGGTATTTGCTTATAGAATGCATATGGTATCCTGCATTATGATGGTTTTCTATAATGTGTTCTAACAGTATTGGTACTCTCAATTTCTAACCTCAAACAGACCTTCAAATAGGTAGACAAGAAAGATGTGTGGTCAGAAATTGGATAATGGTTTAGGAGAAATTGTTAGTTAATGCAGTTCACTGCAGAGTCATTTAACGGCACTTTAAATAATTACGGTAAATTATACTATACTAAACACTATAGCACAGTTAGGGACAGAACATCCCTTGAATATGAATTCAATTTGGGGATTTCCCAAAGCACATATGAATAGAATTGAACAAGGACACTTTATGTTTTAACTTACTGTATTTTTCCACCTCATAGCAAAAAGGAGAGGGACAAGAAGGGAGGGAGGGAGAGAGGGAGGGAGGAAGGGAGGGAGAAATTATTTCCAATTTCTAAAGGTAAAACTTAACTCCGGGCTGGAAAATTTCATCTTTAGTCATCTACATGTAGCACAAATATTTGAAGATTTAATTATAGCAGTTCAAATAGTCAAATAGAAAGGACAATAGGCAGAGGGAAAAAGAGTCAAAATTGAAGGGAAACATAAGGACAAAGGAAAACAAAGGAAATACACTAGTAAAATGACTTATTGTGAATAGAAGCTAAACTGAAAGGGATTATTTAAGTCTGAAGAAAGAAAAAAATAGTTATGACCAATGAGGAGATGTTAAATGTATAAAGAGAAAGAAAACTATTCCTTCATCTTTCCCAAAACCACAAAGGAGATAAGGTGCAAGAAGAAAGGTTTATATTGGATATCTGACAGGTATACCTAACAAGGAAATATGAAATACAGTGGAAGAGGTTATTAAGGATTATGATGGATTACTTTGTATAGCTGTTTATCTTATTGGAATAAAGGAAATATTAGAGTGTCTAAAAAAATAAAAACAATGATTTTGCAAAGACTCTAGTAAGCACGGACTTGCACTGAAGCTTCACTTTATCAGCTTTTAATGAAATTCTTTATTCAAATGTGCACATGCACATTTGACGCTAAGAAAACAGTAAAATACTCAATAAATAATAAAATGCAATAAGAAAACAATGAAAAGTTCTATAAATAACAAAATAATCCATAAACATTAAACTAAAAGGCAGTCCCCTAGTATTACAAGGCTTCAAGGTGGGTAATAACGTATATTTATTACAAGAACTTATAACCACAGAGTTCCAAGAATTTCCTGGGGAAATTCCTCTAACTGAACTTTGCTCTCACACAGTAAAAAGCCTTCTTGCTCTTACCTTTGCAGTCCTTCTTATTTAAAAGCATTAAAAAACCACTTTTACAGGAACAGCGGTAACTTCCAGGTGTATTATCACATATCTGGCTGCAACCTCCATTTACATTTGCTGGATCTTTGCATTCATTTATATCTAAGAAGGGAAATATAAATTATTTTTAAAGCAATAAGGCTTTGGAGAACTTTCCAGGAGGCCAACTGAGATGAGTCAGGTGGGTTTAGTATACACACCATATTCACACTTGTCTCCTTGCCAACCTGGTTTACAAATGCAAGTGAATGTAGCTCGGCCATCTTTGCAGCTCTTATATCCATCTTCATTGCATGGCAGAGGACTACATTGGTCTGGAATGGCTGAAGGAGATAGACAGCTATTTAATTTTTACCACATGTCATGGTAGAATTATAAACTCTTTAATAGAAATCCTGTGCACAGAGTCTGTCATCAATGAAAACAATTACAACTCCTTCCCTCAACTAATACTTTGTCATAGAAAAATGAGTCCACTATTTTCTCCTCTATGATCATTAGCCTTGTTTCCCAAACTCCACCTGAGTGAAATCACACAGTATCTGTCTTTCTCTGACGACCTACCTTACTCAGCGTAATATTCGCTAGCTCCATCTACACTGCCACAAATGGCAAAATTTCATTCTTTTTTAAAGAGAGGCAGATCAAGAGGCCAACTCTTTTTTTTTTTTTTTTTTTGCTTACTTAAAGACTTTATTTGTTAGAGAGAGTGGGCGCACAAGCAGGAGGATTGGCAGGCAGAGGGAGAAGCAGGCCCGCCCTCTGAGCAAGGAACCCAATGTGGGACTTGATCCCAACACCCTGGGATCATGACCTGAGCCGAAGGCAGACACTGAACCAACTGAGCCACCCAGGTGTCCCAGGCCAACTCTTAACTATGGAGAATGGGCTGACGATTGGCAGAGGGGAGGTGGGTGGGTGAATGGGTGATGGGGACTAGGGGGGTGCACTCGTTGTGATGAGCACCAGGTGTTGTATGTAGGTGTTGAGTCACTAGATTGTGCACCTGAAACTCATATTGCACTGTATGTTGGCTAATTGGAATTTAAATAAAAATTTTTTTAAAAAAGAAAAATAGTCCATTAGAGAAATCTTTATAATTATTTTGCAAAAGGGAACTACTTTTCTATTTGCAAATATATACAACTCTACAATATATATTTGCAACTGTAATTGTTATTTTTTCATATAAATTACCTTATTTGATCCTTAAAACAATTCAATGTGGCAGGCAGAACAAATAAAACTACTCGGTATCGATAGAAAAAAGAATATGGGACTTCCAATTTGGGCTATGATGAAGTAACATGAACTAGATTTATCTTCCTGCCTTAAATAAATACAACTCTGCTCAAAATACATAAAACAACGGTTTCCAGACACTGGACAATAGGTAGAAGAGAACTGGTGATTCCTAGAGGATGGTCATTTTCTTCATAAAATGTTACAGTACTTTATCACCATCTTAAAAGATATGCCCATTTTTGTATTTGTGGTCTCTCCCCTCACTAGACACTGCAATGGTCCCTTGGTTCCTGCACATTTCCAGACCTGTTTTTCAAGCCTTCCAAGTTAACACTGCAAGTTCCTTCCAACACATTCCCCTTTGCTTAAATTACCCTGAGGAATTTTGTTACATGTTTTAAAAAAAAAATTTTTTAAACCTAATCAAAACCTAATTACCAAATTTTTCAACAAATGTCCTCATAAAATCAATTTTTTTGAAAAGTGGTAATAAACTAGGTATTAGTTAAAATTCTAGAAGACAGGCTAATCAGCAAATATCAAATCATTTTCATATCTGGGACGGCTGGGTGGCTCAGTCGGTTAAGTGGCTGTTTTGGGCTCAGGTCATGATCCTGGGGTCCTGAGACTGATTCCCACAACCAGCTCCTTTCTCAGTGGGGAGCCTGCTTCTCCCTCTGCCTGCAGCTCCCCTTGCCTGTGCACGCTCGCTCTCTCTCTCTGACAAATAAATAAATAAAATCTTTAAAAAAATTATTTTCATATCCTTTGGTAAATTAAAATATAAAGCATGGATTAAATATACACGTTCAGGCAAACTGTTTTACTTGTGTAATTATAACCAATTTAAAATTAGAGAAAATTCAGATAAATGAGTATTTAGATAACGCCAATGCCACATGTAAAATATTCACTAGACGAACATCCCAATTTACATGTTGCAATTTCACCTTTTTGTCTCTGACTCTCAGCTGGGAAATTGGGAAATTAGAGACAAATAATCTACTGGAATTATCACTAGGTCCTACATGAACTTCAGAGGGAGAAGGCTAATTTGATATTCTAACATTTTTCACATTCATATTATTGATGCCAAAAGTTAGAAGAATAAACATGGCTCTACTTTGACCTTATTAATCAACTGTATACATGATTATGCAACAACATCCAAAATAAAGCTGTCGGGAATAAAATTCTGAAGTTAATGACCTAAAGCTTAGTAAACAAGGAACACTGTTCAACCTAACCATTAGGTGAATATTTATTTTGAGCAAAAGAGCAGCATTTACATTTGAAAAAAACATTATTTCAAGTGATTTTGAGAGTATCTCCTTGCTGGGCACACAACTAGGGCTCAGTTGTTGATTTTAAACATTAGTTATAGTCACATGGTGTATTTTATTTACTTGCAGGTTTTTATTTTGTTTTGTTTTTTAAACGGATGGTAGAGGTGTTTACCAGTGACGCAGCTCCTTAAATCGGGGTAAGCATCAGTGGACTGACGTGCGGCCGTGAACAATCCAGCTCGGAAAGAGCCAAGACAACCTGTAAGTACAGACAAATGTAATCTTTTTAGAGTAGGTACACTTCATCCGAAATCATGGTGGAGGTAGAAATTATCCAAAGTGATAGAATATTTATCTTCCTATGGATTTACAGGATATGGCATTCAAAACGTCATCCCTAAGTGTTTCCATCCACATTTTTGAAAAATTAAAAATTCTACAAGCAAGATTACAATAAATACAGAATCATGAAAAACAGGTTTATGGAAGCTTCTTTTTGGAGAAGAACATTAAAGCAAGAAGTGAAAAAGATCTTAGATTAACAGAAAAATTTATTGGCCAATAAATCTATGCTCTTAACTCTGTAGCAGAGACCTAGGGTTACCCTCAAATCTGTGGACCAGAGTCTAATTTAAAAGTGTCTATAATTAAGTCAATAGATTAAGCTAGTGTTTCTGGTTGCTGCAGGCAACTTCTAATTCTCCCAGTGTTGCACAGAGACTAATAAAATAATATTTGTATAATGCCTCAATATTACAAAGCAGGTTTACTTCATTCATTTTATTTCTCACTATAATTGAGTGAAATTAGATATAGCAATCTGGAAGCAAAAACAGCTGAAATAACAGATAAATACATATACTTTAACTAGGAGACATTTAGTGTCAACATTTCTTAATAGTCTCTGAAGACAACATTATTGTTCATTGTACAGCTAATCACAACTTACTAAAGAAGTGGTATTTAGAGTATCTTTTGCTGAGTAACAACCCCCAAAATTAGAAGCTTAAATAATCCCTCCATTTTGCTCACAATCTGTGGGTCAACTATTAGAAAGGGTTTAGTTGGGCTGTTTGTCTCTGTCGCACATAGAGTCAGCCAGGGTAGCTGAGATTGCAAGATCCGCCTCTCAGATGGCTTCTCACTCATATCGCTGACAGCTCGGGCTCCTGGGCACCTCTCTCCCCACTAGTTATGTCATACTTCAGGGCTTCTCAATGTGGCTGAGTTTCTCTGAGCGTGCTGGTCCTAAAGTGGCACTTCTTTCATGCCAGCTTCCAGGAGGAAGAAAGCAGAAGCTGCCAGGCCAATGAAGAGGCATTCTGTCCCCTCTGCCATAGTCTACTGATCAAGGCAATCCTAGGGTACATCCAAATTCAGAGAGCAAGGAGGCACTGGATGTTTATGATCACTCCATGATGCTGCATAAAAGTTATTGCTTCTAATTTTTTGCTTGTTGAACATTACTCCGTTACAAGTAACCACCATTTTTATAAACCCATGAAAGATACTTAGATTGTCCCCAACTTCCCACCTCTACAAGTTGCACTGCAATGGATATCTCCATGCATGTCTCTTTAGTAATTGCATAAGAAATGGATACCCAGGGGTTTCAGGAATTGTGGGATCATTAGATAGGCAGGTACTTAGTTGCTCTCCAGAGGTGCGTTCCTACCAGAGAGCATACGAATTTCTATACCTTGGCTTTCTAATTTTTGCCATAATAGGCAAATAAGTGATATCTGATAGTTTTTTTTTTCTAGTGAGATGGAGCATACCTTTATGTCATTTAGAAAATTTTTGTTTCCTCCTCTGAAAACATTCCTTATTAACTATTTTTCTATTGGCAGTTACTTATTGTTCATGTGGGTCTGCAGAAATTTAAACATTTATGAATATCATCTCTCATTCTATTATTTCTTAACTTTACCTTTCATGTCTCTTTTAAGAGAAGTTCTTCATTTTGTTGTAATCAAATGTACCAATTATTGTCCTATAGCTTGTACATTTGCAGTTTTTTTCCATTACATAGATTATGAAGATAATCTACTGTATTATTTCTTTAATTACATGGTTTTACTTTAACATTTTTTGTCTTTCTTTATTCCACCTAGAATACACCATTACATTTGGTGGTACCTAGGAACTCAAATTTATATTTCTGATTAAAGTTAGTCAACCTCCCCCACACTATCTTCTCAACAATCCACACTGATTTGTGGTGTCATCTTTATCAAATATTAGGTTGGCATATATACACGGGTCTTTCTCTGACCTCTCTAGTTTCATTAGTCTATGTGTTCTGACAGTATCACATTGTTTTCTTTCTATGGCTTTGAATTATTACTATTTGATGAGGTGCTTCCTCCTTTTACATTTTTAAATGTTTATTTAGACATGGGTGGACTTTTATTCCCTGATTTAAATGCTTAAGTGAACTTATTGAATTCCTTTTTCAAAAATCCATCTGGAATTCTAAATAGGATTGCTTTTAATATATAGATTAATTTGGAGATAATTGCTCTCCCTATAGTATCACTCAATCAAGAACATGAAATGTCTTTCCATGATTCCAGTTCATCCTGTATATTCTTTTTTTTTTTTTTAAAGATTTTATTTATTTGACACAGAGAAAGACAGCCAGCGAGAGAGGGAACACAAGCAGGGGGAGTGGGAGAGGGAGAAGCAGGCTCCCAGCGGAGGAGCCCGATGTGGGGCTTGATCCCAGAACACCCGGGATCACGTCCTGAGCCAAAGGCAGACGGTTAACGACTGAGCCACCCAGGCACCCCCATCCTGTATATTCTTAATATGAGTTTTAAATTTTTCTCTAGAGGGGTCTTATGAGATTTGTTGTTACAGCAGAAGGTATCATCTTTTCATTTTCTACTGACTGTGTAAAGAACTACTACTGATTTTTTTATAGGCTAGTCTTAGAGCTATCTAAAAATCTCTTATGTATCTACTATATTGTCTATGGATCCTTTTACTTCTAGATATATCATCATATCAATTATAATTAATGACAGGTATGTATTTTGCCCATGCGCTACATAATTCTTATTTTTCTTTCCTTATTGCATTGGTTGTAACTTCCAGTGCTTATCTTCTTATTCTCAATCATAAAGAGACTACATCTGAAGTTTATCCAGCAAGTACAATGTTTACTGCACATTTTGTGTTTTTTTTCCTTCCTTCCTTTCTTCCTTTTTCCCCTTCCTCCTTGCCTTTCTCTTTCTCTCTCCCTTTTTCTTTTTTCTTTTCCTTCCCTCCCCTTTTCTTTTTCTTTCTTTCTTTTTCTCTACTGTTGTGTGTATATCATTAGAGTAACCATACTTGGCAATTTTCCCAGAACAGTCCTATTTTGTTCTTTTTTACCTGGCATTTATCTATGGTAGTATTGGCCTGGACAAAAGTATCAAAATCTGTAAATTATATGGTTATTCTGTATAACCTTAGCCAAGCTCAGAAAGTAATCCTATAATCACAGTTTGCAAAAAGGTTTTATAATTAAATGCTGAACTTTATCAACTGCTTTTTCTGTATGAACTGAGGTAATGATATACTCTTTATGTGGATAATTAAATTGAGAGGTTTTCTGATGTTAAACCATTCTTGAATTTCTGGAATAAACCCTATTTTATTATGATATATTATTTTTAATACACTTTGGATATCATTTTCTTTAGAATTAATTTATAATTGAAAAGGAATTTTATTTTTATTTTCTTGTGTTGTTCTTTTTTTTAATAATAATTTTTTATTATATTATGTTAGTCACCATACAGTACATCCCTAGTTTTTGATGTAAAGTTCCATGATTCATTACTTGCGTATAACACCCAGTGCACCATGCAATACGTGCCCTCCTTAATACCCATCACCAGCCTATCCCATTCACTACCCCCGAAGCCCTCAGTTTGTTTTCTTGTGTTGTTCTTATCTGAGTTTGGATTCAAGATTACACAAACCTTTCTGAATAAGTTCACAGCATAGAATCTTATTCTCTCTTCCAGGACAATTTTATAAGAGAAAATTTAAGAATTTTTTTTTTAATTTGGAAGAAGTCATTTGTAAAACATCTGGGTCTGGATTTGAGGGGCAACATGGAAGAGGGCTTTGATTGAGGTTTTGCTGGTTTAGTAATTATTTGTAATCAAGTTATCTACTTCTTTTTGTAAAATTATAGTGTTTTGTATTTTTCTGGGAATGTATCCATTTTATCAAGTTTCCAAATATATTGTGGCATAGCTATTTATATTATTTTGTGATTGTATTTTATTTTATGATTATCTTTACTTTACCATTATAAATTCAATCTATGTTGGGTTTATAGTATTTCTTCTTTTTATCCTACACTTTTTGTTTTGGCATTTCCTTTTTCCTTAAGTATTCTTATTAGAGGTCAATCTAACTTACTAACCTTTTCAAAGAATGAGATTTTGTTTTTGTGAATCTTCTCTTTTGTTTTCCTTTTAACTTATTTCTATCCCTATTTTTGTTATTTCCATATGTCTTGCTACGGAGAGTTTGCAGTATTGTACTTTTATAAAGTTTTTTTCTTCATTTGTATGATTAGGTCATTTTTTAAATACTCCAAACTGTCCTCTTACTGCTGCCTCAGCAGTCAGCACCCCACTTTCCACACACACATACTAGGTCAAGCCAGCCTTCAGTTTATCCATGGATTTCTCACATTTCTTGTTGTTTTTCATTTTATTTTGTTATCATTATTGCCTGGAATGCCAATGTTTCTCTTGAGATGATTTTAAGAGAAGGAGTCAGCAGTCTGGGTTAACTCGCCAACTTGGCAAGAACCAAAAACTAAAATTTATTTCTAATGTTTATATTTAGGCTCAGAACTTAGCATTTTCCAAAGAAGTTTCTCTTCCATTAATACAAAAATCCAGTCTATCAGGTGATATTTTAAAGGCCCACATAAATGGTAGGGTTATTCATTCTATTTTCTAAGGAAAGAACAGAACTTAAAAACTTAACTTTTGTATGATGAAACCCACAGTATTTTTTTAAACAAGCTCCATGTTTCCAATGCAGTACATAGGATATGTGGATAAACTGAAGTACTTTCTAACCCCTGAAACTCCAAATCTAAACACTGGCCACTGTGTGAGTATTAGTGATCTAAGTTCTTGGGTGTCCTTATCTCACTATAAGAAGATTCCTGAATAAGCTATGGTAACTAGTAAAGTTATGTTAGTTTGCCAAGGACAGGATCATAAAGGTTTTTTTCTCCCCATTAGGGCCATTGGCCTATAGAACATATACATCAAATGACATAAAAGTTTAAGTTACGTAGAGCATTTCTTTTCTGTTTTCAATAGTGGAATTCATTGCATATGCCTATATGTAAGTAAAGACTAAAATATAAATTGTGCATCAAAAAACAAAACATGATAAAAAGTATAGTTTTGTTTCAAATTACGGATTGGTTAAATAATAATACTTTACATTTGAAGAAAAATGTAAAGTAAAAAAAAAATCTATCTACATACATATACTTATTTGGTGTTCCCAACAGGTCCGAAGTTAGAAAATATAATTATAGTGCACATTTAAATACAGAACCTGAAAAACAAAATAAAGTTGCTTAACCTGACACAGTAGAAATTTTTAGATCTGGGAGTAGAGCCCACATCTTACAGGTTTGTTTTTGGTTTTGTTTTTTTGCACTTGGTTATTCTACCATGCTGCCAAATAAGACAAGCAAAGAGAAAAGAAAGTTGAGTAGAGCCAGAAAAGAGGAAGTTGAGAAGGAGAAAAAAGAAAAGTATTTTATCTAAGGAATTTCCCCAAAATATATAATGTTGTATTAAAAAGTTATTTATCTTTATCCAAATGTACTCTGTGATCAAAGGTTATGTACCTCTAGAGTGCTGATGCCTGCAAAAATAGAGCTTTATTACATGGACCTAAGAAACAAGGATTAATACTATATTTTTTAATACAAGCTTTTAATTTTTAATAGCCAAATATCTGAGAAGCTGAAACAGTCTTGACATTCTATGTTTTCTCTACTTTAAATTATGATGATTTATGTCATAAGCTCTGGAGAGCATAGAGATCTTTTCTTTCATTAAAAGGTAATCCATAAGTTCCAGTTATAAAGTAAACAAGTCTTAGGGTATAATGTATAGAATGGTGACTATAGTTAATAATACTGTATTGTATATTTGAAAGTTGCTAAAAAAGTAGATCTTAAAAGTTTTCATACAGAAAAAAAACCTGTAACTACGTGTGGTGATGGATGTTATCTAGACTTACTGGGTGGTCATTTTGCAACGTATACATACATATATTAAATATTATGTTGTATACCTGAAACTAATACAATATTATATGTTAATTATATATCAATATTAAGAAGATAACCCATGACAATTCATATGCTTCTAAAGAATGTCCTGATACTTAAATATATTTTATCATCAGCCGATGGACCTTTATGACAAAGACAAGAGAAGGAAAAAGACAAAACGTCAAAATGCCACATGGTAATTAAAGAACCATTTCAAATTTGTCTACATGTCCTTAAATAAAAGGACAGCAAAACTGCATATAAAATGAACTCTTACTCCCAAGGCTAATTAAATTATATTGGACAGAATAGATGGGTGGAAGATTGGACTTGATCAAATCTAAATTCCCTTCTATTTCTATGATTATATAATTGAGATTCTTCGAACTTACCTAAGTATTTTGGATAAAAATAATCCTAGAAAGAAAGAAAGAAAAGAATATATCTTAGCAAGCTTAAATTTCACTATACAGTTAAAACTTAATTATATAATTTGTTTTATATTAAATATGCAAATATATTCATATAACTATCATTTCCACATTACAACATTTTTGCTACAGTAAAATATGCCAGGAATAGATAACTAATAACATTAAGCCAATAAGACACTTAGCTTAAATCAATATTGAGCAATAAAGTCACTTTACAAAAGCTTCTAATCTGAAAACAGGTTCCACTGAAAATGTTACATGTTATATATGCTCTCTATTTGTAAATCCTTTAATTTTTCCACAATGATCAGATACCCATTTGACACATTTCATGTCATGCTGATTACATATACCACGTTTAAGGTTGAGTAAGAGAGACATAATTTGAAGTGAATTAAAGTGGACATTTATCTTTCAGCATCTTATGTACATGTAATACCTTACTTACAAATTGGTTATGTACCAAAAGTTTGTCTGTAAATCAGTAATTTGGACTAAGGAATGTACTTTTCCAAAGGGAGAAAAATGTTAAAAATGATTTCTCAATGTAAGGTTCTTGGGCTGGTTCCTGAAGCCTTTTTAAGCAATAATATATCTAATGTGTAACATTAACAGCACAAGAACACCTCATGAGAAACCAGTGTTTCTACACAAAAACATACTCAAGTAAGAAATATACCTCATCCAGTACAGAGCCAAAGTCTTCGCTCTTGCCTCCTCCCGCATATAAACCCACACAACACTTGTCTACTTGTTTATAAGGATGGGATCTCCCACCAAGTAATTCGAACAGTAGCGTTTTCTTCTACAGAACAAAAGCCAGGAAGACAAGCAACAATGAACGGGTTCCAAAGGAGATGATGTAAGTGTGAAAGGAAGGTATTTGGGACAACGGGGAGGTGAGCAGCAGGGTGGAGACTGGGAGTGTGGACTAGTATATTAGGGACCTGGACAGGGAGAGGCTGGGGTGAATAGAAAATGAGAAGGAGGGGTGCCTGGATGGCCCAGTAGGTTGGGCGTCTGCCTTCAGCTTGGGTCATGGTCTCAGGATCCTAGGTTCAAGCCCCGAGTCAGGCTCCCTGCTCAGCAGGGAATCTGCTTCTCCCACTCTCTCTGCCTCTCCCTCCGCCTCCCCCCCCATACTCTCTCTCTCTCTCAAATAAATAAAATCTTTTAAAAAAAGAGAAAATGAGAAGCAGTCACAAATGTTGCTTTTTTTCTTGCCTTTCATTTCTCCCATTTTTTCTTTAGTTTCTCTGTCATCTTTGTCTTTTGTATATGAGACCAATGTCAGAAAGCGGAGGGGAAACTCATATAAATGAGTTTCACTTCTCTACTACTTTCCCTCCTCTCCACTATGGTCTTCTACCTCACTCTCCATTTGCCATTCTGAGGCTAAGCTACAAGAACATATCTACAATGTTAGAAACATATACTCAAGTATTTATGGGCAATGTAATAATATGATATCTCAGGGATGCAGGCTTGCCTTAAGTGATGCAGCAAAACAAAACAAAAATTAGATTGGGTGGGGTAGAGAATAGGCAAAACAAGAATGGCTGATCGGTGATAATTGCTGAAGTCTGGGGAGGTATATGGGGTCTTATTATACTGTTTCGACTACTATGGTATGTATTTAAATTTCTATAATAAATAATATTCTATATTCTATATATATATATATCCTACACAATAAGAGTACTAATCTGCTATATAGTGTGAAATAAAATATTTTGTCTTGTCAATTGCCTATCCACAAAAAGCAACAAAACTGGCTCAATCCTGCAGAGTATTAAAAATGATTCTTTGGGTACCTTGGAAAAAATATTCTTTGAACCTCTTAGAGTAGGTAGAGATAAAAGGATTAAAGAGGAACTCTGGAGAATACAAGTTGTTACTGTCTTGGACAAGTTCTCTACAGACAAATGTTCCTGCTCATTACCTCTCATCTAGTCTCATGGTCCCAGGAGCCACGGCTGAGCTAAAGGAGCTACTTTGTATACGTTTTCTCCCTTGTTTCCTTTGGGTTACATAGTTCATCTCAGGAAAAATATCTGATGTTTATCAGGGTCATCTTCATCTCAAGGTCATCTTCATCTAAATATTTAGAGGCACTGTTTATAATCCTGTTTTCCACAGGGCATATTAGAAAACATCCTTCCCTAGGAAAACTAGGAGACTAAAGATAAGGTCTGGGGTCCCATATTTCTGTATGATATTTAGTGGTCTTTATGATTAAATTCTTCAAAGTAACTTGGAAAAATTTTTGCACTAAATATATAAATTCTAACCCCAGGAATTAGTGACCATTTTACGTGGGTTCAGGAAACTTCCCAAGGCTTTATGCAAAAAATTATACTTAGGAAATACGGTACTGTAATGAATTCTTCAGTAAGCATTCACTGAGTACCTATGATGTACCAAGCTCTGGATTAGATAGCCTTGTCTTCTAAAGCCTGGTTAAAAATGCCAGCGGAGAGATTTAATGAAGTATAGTGATAATGCAGTCACACACAACACACATTATACTTGAGATACCTCCTTCTCCACCTACCCAATACTACCAAATTTCAGTTGGGAAAAAAGTGTTTACAAACCATGAAGTCAAGACCACTTGCTGAGAATGAAGTATAACTAACTGAATTATAGTTTGGTCAGAGCACACTGCATTGGCAATAGTGTCTTCCTAAGAAGCCCACTTTCCTTTGAAGTTACTTTCTTCTGAAATGCTTCAGTGGTTACATGCAGAAGGCGATATACACAATCATTAACTTTAAAAAGGAACACAAGAGAACACGGACTCAACCTGGAAATGTTCAGTCTTTCATCGTATGTCTAGGTATGCTAACTTACTAGATTTCATAAATTCTTACCGTTTCAGGGTCATTTTCAAAGATCTCCCTGGCTTCTTCTTTATTGCACAATTCTTCAATGCATTCTCTTTCAAGATTACCCTTTTTGGTTTCTTCAAACATAGAATTTGCACGGCGTTTCCTAACCAGGACTTGTGAAGCATGCTGCTTTGACAAAACTGAAGGAAAAAATAAGTTTTTATGAGTAAGCTTTTCATTTCTCCACCTAAAATATGGTATTTTATTAAACAGTGAGAATTAAAATCATTGTCTAACTGTGAACTGCATAACATTTAAAATCAGTATAGGAAAACTGGGAAGAAAAATACGCAGATACATAAATACTTTGATTAACAACTCAAAGAGCAGGTTTGGCGTGCAAGCTACAGCACTTTTATACTGATCTACACGAATAATTCAAGTACATGCATGAGGCCAAACACGGCAGACAATATTCAATCTTTACCTTATTATGACTACACTTGGAAAAAGCAGCATGCTGAAATGACTACATCAAAAGTTACAGCCACACATCTTTAAAGCTAGAGTAATAGTTTTCTCAATTTAAATGGAAAACCGCATGACCTCTGTAAAGATAGAGAAATGTGGGAGTACAATCCAATCAGCTATTTAAAAGATACTTGATGAGCTAAAACATTTGATTTAGTCATACAAAGGAAAAATAAAAATCTTTGGAGAAAGGAAGATCATGTGCAAAGCACAGAATACAGAAGGCAAAGAGAAAACAGTTTAAATAACAGCAACAAACGTAACAAAGTTCAACATCAAGTAACAGACTGGAAGAAAATATTTCATGATATAAAATGGAAAAAAATACATCCAGAATGTATAAACAACTTTTGCAAATTAAAATAATAACAACAAAAATAATAAGCCAATGAATAATAAGAATGTGTGCAAGATTAAATACAAAATAATATAAAGAAAATATAAATAAAACACTATAATCAAAATCATATCAACATCACTAAAGAGGAAAAAAAATGTTCAATAAACATGTGAAAAGATCTTCATTACAAAATTTTTAACTAGGTGTTTGCCCATTAGATTTGCACAAACTTAAAAGACTGATAACATCAAGCAATGGTGAGGATAAGGGGAAACAAGTATTCTTGTATATCAGTGGTAGGAACATACACCGGTAAGCATTATTTTAAGGTAATCTGGTAGTAGCTGAAAATTTAAAGCACACATACTCTTCAATTCAACAATTCTGCTTGTAAGGATGTCCTGCAGATACGCACCTGAGCTGGAAAAGGTGTATAGAATGTTGAAAAACCGTAATATCAAAAAATTAGAAACAATCTAAATAACTCTGAAGAAGGAAATGGAAAAATAAACTATAATACATTTGTACTGTGGAATAATATGCAGTTATCAAAGAGAAGGAAGATACTCCTGTACCAAAGATCTCCAAGATATATTATTAAATTAAAAATGAAAATTGTGGAATGTCATACTATCGCATAACCCTATGTGTATCATCTATACTTGTAGATGTGTAAATAACATGTGGAGAGATACATAGAAAATAGTTTGGAAAGACACTCAAACTACTAATTGCAATTATGTTGGAAAAAAAGAATGGACAGTATGAAGCTTTGGCTTTATTGTTTTAGTATGTAAGCAACATTACGTTTTAATGAAAAATTTTAAAAGCAAAAATAAAATCTACAAATAATTTTTAAATCCTGACTTAAACCACAATAGAACTTTCACTAAGATGAGTAAGTAACATAAATAGATAAATTTGTTTTTCTCTTTTTTACCTTATTACCTGGTGAAAAAGGAACACACAAAAATATGTCAACAGAAAGAAGAAAAAGAAAAGCAAAAGGAGTAACTAATCAAGTCACCACAATTATTAGTTGAATAACGGAACATCTTTCAAGAGTGAAGTTACTAATGCTATTTTATTTCTCCTACTTGCCAAAACAGAAGTTTAAATGTGATGACTAACTAAATACATGGTGTTCGGGTTATATTTTTAATCCTATGTCTTACCATCTTTATCACTATTCGTTAAGATCAAGATTAAATCAAGGCTGTGTGGGGTCTAACAGATGCTGTTCTGTGAGCACATTTCCTGTCAAGTGTATTACTCAATAATAAATGGTAGACCTATCCACAATGAAAGAATCTGACGTGGCCAGTTATCTCATTTATTTATAGTAGTTTTAAGGATGCTACTTTATAATAAATATAGCAAAAACTGAACCCTTCTGAACCTTGAAGCAAATATGTTTTCTGGGGAAAACAATAACATCTTTCTCTGAAAGATAAATACAGTGATGCAATAACAAAAAAATCAATGTCAAATGCACTTAGAAAACTGACCATAAACACATCACTCTTTTGCATTTCTTTCTTATGGAATGTTAAGTTTTGGAATTTAGATTTTAATATTGACGTTTAAGAATCTCTCTTCCCCTACATGTTGACCCCACTGCAGGACACAGGCCAGGTTTGGTAACACATACTACATTCACGTTGTGAAAGGGGAAGTTGTCAAGTGTCCAGAGAGAACCAAGGTGGACATTGAAAGGAATGCTCACATAAGTTTATAGAAGGAGAAGGAAACAAGAAGCCTCCATTGTTTTAGAGAAGATGAAATTCACATAAAGAGCATGCAGGATAGTTGCCCTAAGTGCAAATTTAGGACTTAGATCCCGATGTCCGGATCCCAATGTACAGATTACTATCCGCTGCTTCTCAAAAAACAGAGGTTTCATTTTCTCCACTGATTAGAGGAATCTTAAAAAGGAAAACTGTTACACATCTACCCTAAAGGAAAATGAAGTTAACAGTAAAAACCTAATTTTGTCTAAATTTGAATGTTTATGTTTTATTTTACCCAGGTTCAAGCCAATAATGTTTTAAATTGGCATTGTCCTTAATAATTTTCAATGTGTATATTATTCCATTTGATCATCACATAAATAATGTCATAAACCAGAGGACAGAATTATCACTCCCACTTTCCTTTAGTTACTTGAAGAAAATGAAGCTGAAAGAGGTTACATGATTTGGCCCAAGGTCATAGAGTTAGGATGTGCCACTAATGGGACAAGAATTTAAATATACCCATCTTCCTAATCCAGTGCTTTCTTCTCTATATCTGCCACTCAAATGCCAACAACATACTTGATCTTAAAAAAAGAAATTATGTGGTTGTGGCATGGACAAGTTTGATATCTTCAATAAGACATTTACTACTGTCCTTTAGAAAATAAACCCATCGATTTAACAAGTGTGCTTTCAAAAGAGTCTACTGTTCCTTGTCAAAAAAAAAAAAGTAAACATGACATCACAGATTCAAATTAAGAACTACAGAACTGTAAGATGGGAAAACTATGTGGGTTAGAAGTGCTTTTACCAGCTGCCTCAGTCTATCTACCCAAATGCATCCACCCTGCCAGACTGCAGGAATGTCTACAAAGTTCCACTATTTATCATAATAGTCATGGCATATAAGCAGATATATGCCGTTTTTACATTATCTCCATTAATACTAATCACAACTGTTCTAAGTAGACAGTAATTTTCCCATTTTATGCATGAACAAACTAGAACTCAGGGAAGTTGAGTTAAGCTTACCAAGTTCACACAGCTGAGAACAGAAGCCTGCCTCCAAAACCTGTTTTCCCTTCGCATTACTACATTGTCTCTAATCACTTGTTTCACTTCTTTGGGTTAAGAAGTTTTTCAAGGATCTCTGTTAAAACCCAGGTATGTTACTTGAAAAGTGTTACCTTCAGATTCATATTTTTAGATATAATGTTTAGTTATGAGTCTTTCAAGTTAGAAGAATGACTGAACTATTTACATTTTTAACTTACCTAAGTCCTCCCTCTTCAAAACAGTGACCATAGCACGTTGAACAATTACGTCAATAACATAACCACTGTTCAAACATTAACTGGAATTCCTTTTTGAAACCGTCTTAACAACCTTCATATGTTCCCTCTGGTATTTTCTGTGGGGGCAAATCTTTGTTTTTCGAGCCTAAGATTTGATTGTCTTATCCTCAAAAAAGTTACTTATTGCTACTGGTACTTCATAAAAGCACCTGGAATAAAGATAGTGGGGTTAGCACTGCCTCTGACCAGAGGAGAATTTCCCAGCGTCAATTCAGTTCCACTTGGTCAACAGGAGGTCCTTTCCTGAGGCCCCTCTTCTCTCACTGAAGTGTTCAAACTTGCAACCCTCTGTTCAGGAGGGTGGTTAGGACCATGGATCTGCAGGTTGCCCAATACTGATCAGTCAGACGAGAGTGAGGTTGCAGATGAAAGAGATCCAAGCTTTAGGATAATCCATCCTCTGAATCTTTTCCATTCTGCTTTCTTGTCCTTTGCCAACATGGTTCTCACATTCCTTCTTCCAAAGCTCATCTCTTTTTTAGTTCTGCTTTCTGTCTCTCCTCTTCCCAGGCCCTACTTGTCTGGCATCCCAAGAATGAAGAACTACCCCTCAAAAATGTGTCTGAGAAGAAAATCTCTGGCTAGCATTTGTGTTGGCAGACTGCTTGAATCTTTGTTTCTGCTTCAGTGTGGGAGGAGGCAGGGGGAAATTGTTTTCAACGTACAAATAGAACAACTAGATAATACTTTGAGATGTAATCGTGCTTCATGCGTGTCAACTGCTGAAATGGCATGTTTTCTTTAGTCAAAGCCTGAGGAAAAATAGAACTGCATGTAATATAGAAACACTGTTAATTAAAAAACATATGTCCAGATATTACCAACTGTATTTAAAACAATCACATAGTAATCAGATGTAAGATCTTTTGTTTTTTTTCATAAAGATTTCTACTACAGAAGATTTCTAACTGAGGAGGGATGTTTAAAAATGTGAAGATTGCAAGGACCATGAAAACCAAAAGACAGATTTTTAATTAGGCATTTGTCAGCCTATATAATTATTACCAATTTTTGGAGAAGGCTTCGGGAAGAAATGCCATGTCTGGATGCATGCTACAATTCGATCTTTTCTAAGTTAATTTTTTATTTTTTTATTTTTATTTATTTTTTTTAAGATTTTATTTATTTATTTGACAGAGATAGAGACAGCCAGCAAGAGAGGGAACACAAGCAGGGGGAGTGGGAGAGGAAGAAGCAGGCTCCCAGTGGAGGAGCCTGATGTGGGGCTCGATCCCATAACGCCGGGATCACACCCTGAGCTGAAGGCAGACGCTTAACCGCTGTGCCACCCAGGTGCCCCTCTAAGTTAATTTTTTAAAGAGAATTATTACACTTGCTTTCCTCTAAAGTTCTTATTTTTGTTTATATTGAGGACTAGGCTGCTGAGCAACTGATTCTTCTCATATTATTATGTTAAAGGTTGTGTTAGAAGAAGTATTCTCTAAAGGTAAGCTGTGTGTGCAACCATTCTTCAAGAGGACTAAGCAATACTTTAAAAGAGTAAAAAATCATAAGGAATAGATCTGGATAAGAATTTAAATCTGGGGAAGAAAAAGAGGAAATAATCTGAGTTATATGTTGTATCTATAAAGGTGAGTCCTAAAACATCTGGATTAAAAGAGATGAAGGTTGGCATTTATTTAGAAGGAGAAACTGCCATTGGTGCCATTGAAAAAAAAAAAAAAGGGACTCTCAAGACCCATTCTGTCTGAGTAGGCAAACAATGCCCGAACTGTTTAGCCACAACAGGAGCGACAGGGACCTCTCCTTACTCGGAGGTTTAATTATAACTTTAATTTACAGCGCCTGGTCTAGAAAGAAAAGAATAAATCAAACACTCTGCCATTGTTTCCTCAAGGTTAAAACCTTTGATTGTAGCCAGAGACAGAGAAAGTGGTACATATCCGTTATTCCTCCCAAAACAACAAATACTTCTACCCAAAAGACAGAACAGGCAGCTTATTATTACCGCCCCCCCCCAAAAAAACACCAAACAAACCCCAAAACACAACATTAATCATTTATTTCACTTGATTTGTCTGCTCTTGGTGAGGGATAAATTACAGTACTTGCTTTGAAGGGACTCAGAGTTCAGATTTGGGCAAGGTATGGAGAGGGATTTCATGGCCTTGTCTCCTCAAGGTAACTACACTGCAAACTGGCCGTCCTTCCTGAGGCTCCAGCAAGAGGCCTGCTTTGGGACGTGCAGAAGATCTTCCACGCAGTCAGCTTTCCCTGTCTTTTTCATCTCCGACACACTCGGACACCAGAACAGCATCTGCTCTTGACGTCATGTACCAAGAGGTTACAGCGCAGGAAAAGTTGTGTTTTTGTTCTATTTGACCCATTTGTTAGGATAGCATCAATTAATACTATTAGTTCACTGGCCTGTGCCTGTGTTTATGTTTGGAAAAGCAACAGGCAAACTGTTCCTGGACATTTTTAAAGGCAACAGTGAAAGAGTTGGCCTAATTCTGCACTATCCTACTTCCGTCAGTATCTCCCAGATATGAAGCAAGGCTTAGAAAGACTCAATATGCATCCCCTTTGACTCTAAAGGTACATTTTTTTTTAAGTGCTGATGTGGAAATGAGATTTTTTGGAATACTGGTATAGTACTGAGTAGGTGTTTATAATTCAATTTCTAAATTTCCACCAGAACGTCAGAATTACTTGTTGACTTTCTAAAAGGCTATAAGACACAGTCTAAATAACAATGGAATAAAATAATTTATTAAGGAGAAGGGAGAAAATGATTGGGATAAGGACTTGGGGAAGAACAAGAAATAAGGAAAGGCACATTTAATATACAGAAACCCACTTAAAAAAAAAATGACCACAAAATAAAAAAACCTACTTCGCCCCTTACACAGTTACAAACAAACAAACCAACAAACAACTTGTGTCCTACTTGACAAGGCATATGGACTAAATGTTTGGCGTTATGGTCTGAATGTTTCTGTCCACTTCCCCGAATTTCTATGTTCAAGTGGAAATCCCCAATGTGGCTGTATTTGGAAAAGGGCCTTCTAAGGAAATAATTAAGGTTAAATAAAGTCATGAGGGTGGGGCCCCAAACCTATAGGATTAGTGTCCTTATAAGAGATGAGACATTAGCGAGCTCTATCCTTGCAAGCATACAGACCCTGAGAAAGGCCATGTGAGAACATAGTAAGAAAGCAAGGTCTACAAGCCATGAAGGGAGCCCTCACTAGAAATTAAACTGGTCAGAACTTTTATCTTGGATTTTCCAGCCTCCAGAACTGTGAGAAAATAAATTTCTCTTGTTTAAGCTATGTCGTCTGTGGTATTTTGTCAGAGCAGTCTGAGCGGACTAATACATAAGGCAAGGAGGTTAATGACTATTTCTAGCTGTTCTTCAAAGTTAAGGGATGAGCGGAAAAATAGAATGGACTACTTCTCTCCCACCCCAAAAAGGTCACCCCCATTTTTTTCCTATTGCATTGACAAAGATTTAAAAAGAAGTTAATGTTCAATATTGGCAAAGATGAGAGCAAGTAGGCACTCTTAAATCTACTCTTAAAAGCAAATTTCCAGAGAGAAATCTAACAATATGTATTCAAAACCTTTAGCAATTCTATTTCTAGGAAATTAATCTGAGGAAATGAACAGGATATATGTAAAGAAATATGTATGAATATGTGCATCACAATATTATTGATATAAGCAAAACACTGGAAATAATCTAAATTTCCAAACATATCTTTTTGATAAAATATATTATGATGAACTTATATGAAGGAAAATTATAAACCTATTTAAGTGTGACAGATTTTATTGATAAGAAAACCATCATCATATTTTTAGGTGAAACAAGTTAAAAGTATTAGAAAAAAATAGTATTACAGCACAATTCCATTCTCTTATGTTTGTATTTTAATTTCCTAAGCATATATATATATATATATATATATATATATATGCAGACAAAGTTACTTAGAAGAATATAGAGCAAAACATCACTTGGCTAGTGGGGCTATCAATGCATTTTTTTTTTAGTGCATATCTGTATTCCCAAATTAGATTATATTAATCATGGATTACCTGAATGGTTTAAAAATGTTAGGGAGTCAGTAGGATACAGCTAGTAGTTTAAGCTGGAAAAGATGTTCAATGGCGTCAAAAGGTCAAAATGGAACCCAAGGAAAATTTAATATTTAAGGGAAAACAGAGATCATCAAAACAACAGAAGTAGAATGAGTAACATACACATAGAGAGAAAGAAAATTTGAAGATAATGCTTATAGACATAAAAGGAGGTCAATTTCAAAAAGATAAGTTTCAACAGTATCAAATGTTGTGAAGAAGTTATTAATAATAGGAGCCCCTGGGTGGCTCAGTCAGTTAGGCATCTGACTCCCAATTTCTGCTTGGGTCATAATCTCAGACCCTGAGATCGAGCCCTGCCTCGAGTTCCACACTGAGCAGGGAGCCTGCTTTGGATTCTCTCTCTCCGTCTCCCTCTGCCCTAACACCCTGACTTCTGCTCATGTGCGTGCATGATCTCTCTGTCTCTGTCTCTCAAAAAAAAAAAAAACTTATTAATAATAATTACCATTATTTAGGATGAGAGCTAAAATGCAGTTGATTTAACAACAGAATCACTGTTAACATTTCCAATCACCAATACCAGTGGGAGGGTGAGAAGGAAGAGAGAAAACAGAGACTGGTAGAATAAACCACTTCCTCAGGAAGTTCAAATGAGAGCAGGAAGAGAATGTGGGGTAACAACTCTCGGTAGAGGGAGAGTAAAGGTAACATTTTCCTAAAGTTGGGAAGGTGCATCACAGAACAGCTGTGAAATACCATGAGAAAATGCCAAATATGCCATTTTGAAAGATGGAAACTATCACACAAATGCCAGAAGTTGTATTTTTACCATTTCTATGAAGATGTAAAAGCCATTGTTCTTGAATGCGTCTTTTTAAAGTCCATTCCAAAAAATGAACAAGAGGACTAAGAAGAATTATACTAATGGCCTAGAACTAGTGAGAGCCAGTTCCTATTACTTTACTCACAGTATAAACACTCAGAATCTAGATAAATTATCCTTATTTCACTTCCCCTCGAGCCTGAAGGACTCAATTTCCATATTTAGAACAATGTAATATAAATAAAACTCATAAATGAAATGGTGTTCTCATACTGAAGTAACAGAAGTTATCATATCTATTAAAAGCAAAAAGGTAAGCAAGGAATAAAAAGCATCATAACTCTACTTTCTAAAGACACTATTAAAATGCTATCCATTTTCTTCCAATCTTTTGTGTGCAGTATTTTCTTGTCTAAAATTACTGAATTCTTGCCCATCCCCCCAAATTATTACAATTGTTTACTTACATGTATTTCCCAGATACATGTAAAATAAAGTAGGAATATTTAGGTAAAAAGGATTTGCATCACCCAATAGAAAAAGAGTCAAGACCTATTATTATTTGTTTTTGCATCATCAAGGTGAGTTTTTTTTCTTCTAGCATTAACACAACATTACCCTCAATCAAAGCTTAACAATTTAATGATAATTTGAGTTTTGATAATGTCACATATCATCTTGCCCTTTTTGATTAACAGACTGGGTCCAAAAACCCCAATCCTACACCTGATAAAAATTCCAATGTCTCTTAAGACTTCTGCCTCCTTTTGGAGCCGAGGTTCTTAGAGTCACTATTGGCTTTGTGTGTTTGTGTTCACTAAACTCTTCACCTTGGTTGTATCTTATGGAACTATTCTCTTCTCTTCATTTTTGATCCAGTTAGATTCGGAAATCAACCTCTTCTGAAGAAGCCCTGGAGGTCGGTGGCAACGGAGAGGTGCAAAGGGCTATAGTTTACATTAAAGCAACTTTTGCAATTTAAAGTAGAGTCTTAAGAAAAGCCAGTTCCTAAAGGTCCTCTGTCCCCCTCACATACAATAATTTCTTACTGGATGGGGCGCCTGGGTGACTCAGTCAGTTAAGCATCCAACTCTTCATTTCGGCTCAGGACATGATCTCAGGATTGGGAGATGGGAGCTCCTCGTCGGGCTCCATGCTGGGTGTAGAGCCTGCTTAAGATTCTCTCTCCCTCTCCCTTTGCCCCTCTCCCTCTGCCCTCCCCCTGCTCATGCTCTCTTCTCTCTCTAAAAAAAAAATAAATAAAGGAGACATTCGTAAAAGATGTACTGTCTTGCCATATGGCTCAGCTTCTTTTCTCCCTTCTCTGACACCTTCTCTCCTTCTCTCTCCCTGGTTGCCTCCTACTTCCACCCCTGCAATTTCTATTCACTTCTAATACAGACAATTTAGCAACCTTTTCTCCTATTTCTTTAGACACCAGCATGATTCAAATTTTAAGTGTGCATAGGAATTACCTGGAGTCTTCTTAAAATGAATATTCTGAATCAGTAGGTCTGGCATGGGGCCAGAGATGCTTCATTTCTAATAAACTCCCAGGTGATGCTGCTGTTACTGGTTCATCAACTACTGGTTCATGAATTATTCTTGAATAGCAAAGTTATAGGCCATGTTTCCAGGACTTCAGTTTCTAAACCTAAAGCCATTTTTTCAAGGTAAAATAATAACAATTCTCACAAAAGGAATAATTTCAGTACTAACTGTTACCATATATTTTTCACCCTGCTACATTAACAGCCAATTCAATATCATTACACTATGTCCCCAGCTTTGGTTTGTTGGGCATAGTTAATTATGCCCTCTCTATTTAAGATAGTTAATTCAACTTCACAGTTTGTAATATATATTACTAAAAGTTAAATGAAAAATATGTGTTTTGCTTCTCTTAGAGGAAGAAACAGTAATCTTAACCTTAAAGGAATAATATTTATAACAGAGACAATGCTGACCAAATATTCCATGTGATTTCTTGGGTTGGGACTATTAGAATTATAAGAAGTGAGTTCTGTCACTTTCATGCACAAGCACACCACCTCCATTGATCTCCTCTCTCCTTCCTCTCACTGGAGAGATCAATGCACTTGGGAGAGGACACCGCAGATGAGACCTCGGCTCTGGTGAATCCCTTGATCTTAGCTTTGTGAGACCCTGAACAGGTCCCTGGACTTGTACCTGGACTATGAGTTTTAAGATGCTGAGTTTGTGAAACCTGGTTACACAACAATAGAAAACCAATACAAAAAGGCATATACAATTTTGAATCAGGCTAAATGTATTAATATTGCTGATTTCATTCCATGTGCTAGCTAGGGTCACCAGTTCCAGTTCAAACAGTTGGCTTGGTTGGCTAATGCCATCCTAGACAAAACTTTGGCACATGCTAAATAACTCTGAAAAGCCAGACATTCCTTGGCATAATATTAAAGAAAGAATTCACAAGGACTAGGAGACAGATTCTGGCTTGAATCTTTCACATGGTTCCTACCTATTCACTTTCTCATTTATCCATCCCACTCCCCAGTATGAAATGAAATAATATATGTTCATGATTATCCTAGAAATCAATTAATAAGGAAATCACTGGGCTTTCTAAAAAGCATTTTACTGGCTGTTCTCCCTAGATTGGAAACGCTAATGGTAGGGGCTGCAGTGAAGCCGGGCTCCCAGATCTCAGGTGGAATGAGAGGAACCTGGGGTGGCTGAGCTTAGGTGGGAGCTCATATTCACATGAATCAAAGTCAAGACGAGTGTAGTGATCAAATCTTGGAGAAAGAATTAACAGGTGAAGATCTCCCTAGAATGAGATGGGAAGACAACCCATAAAATTCTTGAGTTTTTTCTCCCAAAACTCCCTAGGTTAGTAAATAGAGGTTGTACAATACAAAGAAATCACCACCTCTCCTTAATTACCAATCTTGAATCAGTTGATGGATCCAGAACTTCTTGAATGAAGGAGAGGAGAGATGCCCTTGAGGAAGCATCCTGTACACAGAGAACTTTTCTTCTTGTTTTCTCCCACACAAATTAACTGCACTGGGTAATTGCACTAAAGGAAGAGATTCCAAAAACCTTTAGTGATTATTAGATATTGGCCTCCAGAGAAGCAAAACATCTAAAATCTAAGGTTTGCTGCTTAGAACTGAGGCCTATGGGGGTCAGCTGATTAAGGGGATTGTGTCTGTAAAGTACTAACTATAGGTCCAATAAAACTCGGACTCCAAGCTGTGATTCCTTCCACAGGCATGAACTATTTTCAGCACCAATTTGGTCATGCTGGAATATTCCTGCCCAAGTGAGAGACAGGTTTTTCTATACCTGGGCGTTCAACACTGAAATGGAAGGATACATATTGTCAGACACTTTATTGTTGAGGCATATTCCATTTTTGGGTATTCTACTCTGGTCTTCTTATCGTATGAGTTCAAAACCTGCCAGATGTAGATGGAAACCAGAATAAGAAAATGCTCTCTAGCTAGTTCAAAGTTCAATTCAAGCAGTCTGTCAGTCAGAACAGCCAGTGACCCATCAGATTCAGTTGTGTCAAACTGTCCCTAGGATGGCAGGGTACTTTGGTACTATCCAGGATACCACAGCAAGCCCCCAAAGAAGAATTTCAGTAAAGGTCCTTACAATATGAGAGCAAGTCACATTTCCTTCTGCCAGTAATTAGTCTACCTTTGAGAAACTGCTCTTGGCATCCTTTGGGACTTTAGTGAAGTCTGCAAATCTGACCACAGGACACCTGGTGACTGGGCTGGGACTACAGGCACAACTGAGTGGCCTATGCGGGTTGCTCACTCTCCTGACGTGAAGAAGTCCTCCCTCAACCCCCCCCTTACAGTCTCATGAGGAAAAGCCTATGACCAACCTACTGAGGATGAAAATCAACCTACTGAAGACCAAATCTCTAATTGACAGGTACTTCTTTGTGACGGACCAACGCGAGCCAGAGGGAGATCTGCTATGAAGCCACAGCCTGCAATAAACAAACAAACAAACGATAGCCTCTCTCAGGGGTGATCCTGAGAAGAAACAGAATGTTTGGAGAAATGAAAACCTCACAATGGGCAGACATATAAGCAGTATTTCTCATTGTTCACTTTCCTTGGAATGAGATCAGGATCTAGTCTCCTTTCTGAATAGCTATAAATGGTCTGTCTAGTTCAGAGACCCATAAAGAGCTAGATATCAAGTCTAGAGACGGGGATGTTTGGCAAGAATTGCCCAGAGCTGAGCCTATTTGTGTTCCAGGTAAATACTCCCAAAATAGCCCCACACCAGAGAAGTTCTTAATAGCAAGAGGGGACACAATGGTCCACTGAAGGATTGTCCATTGTGTTTCTTTTCAAGGCAATCTAGTGCAAAGGTCACAAACTCCAAAATCTACAAGTGTCAGATAGGTTCCATAAATAAGGGAAGAGAATTTGGTGAAGGACAACAAAGGATGCTTGGAATTGTGGCAAACTAGAGAGAGTATATTCACCTCAAGAACGCAGCTTTGAATCTTACCGTGTTGGAGGGTGCAAGCAGTGTTGCCAGATCTTCCTTCATTTGTTTTTCAAGAGAGGTCATAAAACAAACTTTTTAGATGAAATTTCCTGATTTTTAAATGCCATGAGGGCCAAACACACAAGTCTGTAGGCACATTTGATGCTAAGGCTGTCACTTTCTATGTCATTTGGGCTACTGTTGCTTGATACTTTAAAAAAAAAACAAACCTAGTCAGAGTGGCAAGGATGGAGATGACATATTGACTCAACTATATAGACTCTTCCTCACTAAGATCCACTGGGCTCTCACTACTAAAAAAACACATTTACCAGCAGAACTGCCATTCCTTTTGCTGTTAGACGTTAGACATATTGTAAAATCCATCAGATCCTAGTGGATGGTTGATTAGTTAGGGCTCTTTTACCATGCAGGAGCACCACATTGTACTAGAGATATTCATTCTGTATTTGGATTTAGTTTTTCTATTGGTACCACTACTGGTAGACTCATTTAATGCTTTATGCTAAGCCACACAACTTTATCTCTAACTAAGGAATTAACTCCACAGTTAAGGAAGTAAGTCAATGGGATGATTGTTACGGTTTTCGTGGGTCTTACTGTGTAGTCTAATACCTAAAAGGAGCTAGCCTTGTAGGACGATAGACTGACTAATTATTGAAGGCTCTGTTACTGCCTTTTCAGACACAACACTATCTTCCAAAATGTGGTTTATAAATTGTGGTATGTTTTTGGAGGCCCCTCAGTGGCTCAGTCAGTAGAGCTGCAACTCTTGATCTCAGGGCCATGAGTTTGAGGCCCACATTGGGCGTAGAGCTTACTTTAAAAAAAGGGGGTATTTTGTACCAGACATCATTAATATATAGTACTTTATTTCCCTAAAGCTAAAATACACAAGTCAGAAATAAAGATAGAAAGGGAAGAAGTCCTTGTCATGATATGATGCATAGTGACTGTTATGGATTGAATGGTGTCCTTTAATACCCCAGTACTTGCAAATATGATCTTATTTGGAAAAAGGAGCTTTGCAGATGATCAAGTTAAGACAACGTCCATAAGGGTGCGCTCTAATCCAATATGGCTGATGTTTTTTATCAAAAGAGGAAATTTGGAATAGAGACACTCATGTACAGAGGGAAGATGATGTGAAGATAGGGAAAACGCCATCTACAAGCCAAGAAATGTCTGAGGCTCCCAGAAGTGAGGAGAGAGGCGTGAACATTCTCCTTCACAGCTCCCAGAAGAAATCAATCCTGCTGACACCTTAATCTTAGACTTCTAGCTCCCAGAACTGAGAGACAATAAATTCTGTTGTTTAAGCTACCCAGTATGTGGTGCTTTATTACAGCAGCGTAAGAAACTAATTCAATGACCCATTCTCAATTTTTTTGCCTTTTTTTTCTTTGCAACTGTCTTTTGCTCATCTAGGAATTGGTAAACCAAGAAGAAATACATTCACAATGAGATCTAATATATTTTCCACTGAATTAGAGTCTGAGATGGCTATGAAGCCATCTTAAGTTCTTTATTCCTGTTGAAAAAAATTAAAAAGAATATTATACTGGTATGACAATAATCAAGGCAAAATAGTGTTGTTGCCACGTCTAATTCAAGTGTAGGAGTGCTGCTCCTTCAAGATGACTATTATACACAACAGAAATTGTAAAAGAAGAGACGGATACAACCACCCACAGGTAGGAACAACAAGGCTCAGACTCTTCATGAATAAAAGTGTGGTTCATCTCAGAGAGAAGACAAAAAAATCAAACATTAAAGGAACTGTGTGAAAGCAAGAGACATGTGAACTGGGGAGTGTAGGAGGAGGTCATAAATACCAGCTCCCGCTCAAAAAGAAGACAGACCACCCTAAAGTACTTGTATTCTTTTGCTTGTCTTTTAAGCATGATTATTCTTTGGCATATGAGATGGATTGGTACACTACAATGTACTGTTTCATCCATAATGCATAGAACAGTGACATGGGTCTGTGACAGAACGAGAGGAGGCACAGACATCACTCGATGACAGTAAACTGAGAAATGGTAGCCTTGAGCCTTCCTCTTTGGGTATGATGACTGGAATCTATGAAGGAGAAGTCCTTTCTGCTGTACCTGAGTTCTTAGTTATTTGCATTATATTAAAATATGTGCATTATACTTGAAGTGCCCAATGGCGTATATGGAAAGAAAGGCATGTGTGTACGTTGTGCAGCCAATAATTAGCATGTGTAGACTTCTTTGTTTCTGCGTCCTTTGCAGCTTCCCTTCCTTTGTGGGAGCTGTGTGGACACTTCTCTGATTCTAGAGAACTGTCAGTCACAGGACTCCAGAGACATGTTCAACCAAAATGATCTCTCTCCTGGGAGAGTTCTCTCTCCTGGGAATTTCAATCATGGGCAGAGACACCCAAGGCTAGAAGACAGTTAGAACCCAGTCCTTTGACAGCAGCTCCTAACACAGTGAGCACATGAGTTCCCATTATACAGATCACTGAAATGCCTAAATCCCTGGCTTCTGTTGCCCTACTTATTCAGCATGCCATTCAGTAGTCTTCCAATAAATCCCCTCAGCGTCCTTCTTTCCTTCCTTCTCCCTCTTCCTTCCTTCCTTTCTTAGTTAGCAAAGCTCATTATTGTTGCTTGTAGCTAAGGAATATTGATATATGTACTATCAGGCTTCTTATTTTTTTCTCATAATATGTTGAAAGTTTAAATGTAGATAATTTTGGGGCACCTGGATGGCTCAGTTGGTTAATTGCCTGTCTTTGGCTCAGGTCATCATTTCAGGGTCCTGGCATCGAGCCCTATGTCAGGCTCCCTGCTCAGCGGGGGCTCAGCTTCTCCCTCTCCCTCTGCACCTCCCCCTGCCTTGCTTGTACATTCTCTCTCTCTCTCAAATAAATAAATAAATAAAATCTTTAAAAAAATAAAATAAATATAGATCATTTAGCTGTAAAAAGGATGTTGAACTTGGTGGACAGAAAAGGTCTATTATGAAGTATTACTGTGTATCCTGGAGTAGAACTGATGGTAAGAGAATATGGCACAGGGTATCGTTGTACCAGAAACTGCCTCTAACTCTTCCTAAACTTAATAAAATCTCTCCATCAGTGCAACATTTTGTACTCTGAAATAAAGGGAATAAAAAAAAAAAGGTAAACAATGAAAGGACTAATTAGAGAAGGAAAGAGGAGAATAAAACAGAGAAAGTAAATAGAAGTCAGTAATGTCAAGGGTAGACTGCACCCACCTAGCAGTGGAAGTCTGGATAGGACCAAACTAGCACAGCCAGAGAACATTTGCCTTAGTGGCAAATGATGGAATATGTAGACAGTATATATTTTAAATCTCTCTCTCTTCCCCTTTCTATTTATTAAAAATATGAGATAGTAAAAGTATCTTTCATATATATGTCTGCAAAGTCAGTTAACATCTCTGACCAATTCTTTATTGCTAAAGTGAAGAAATTGAACTGGATAGTTTCTAACAACTCTCAAAACTAAAACTGTGATTTGTAAACCTTTTTCTTTAAAATAGCAACTATATTTGCATGGACTAATCAATGAATTATAAATCAAATATTTAGAGTTCTAATTCTCTCTCAAATGTAAAATCTTAGGGAGTAAAAACATTCCATCTGTACCTCAGTTTCCCCATCAGTTAACCAGAGATGATTTTTAATCCAATTAAACTATTCATACTTTTTAAAATAAAGTCAATTAGGGCCAACTATTCTTTATGTCATATATTTGTACTATTAATTTCTCCATGTTATCATAACAGGTGTATTTTACCATATGTATGGATTGATTACTTGCGTGTAATACGCACCGACATATACATCATTTTTAACTCTGTCTAGATTCAGTGAAAATGTAACAATCTCTACAAAAAGAAAGGTTTAGCACGTTTCTGTGATGACAAGCAGTGAATCTGGAAAGCTACTTTTGCCTCTTTGGTTACCAGGCAAATATCCGATTGTTGTAATGAACTACATAAGTAATGAATTTGCGCATATGGTCCACATACAGGCTTAATGATAGTGGTTTGAACAGCAATGCAGATACTGCAGCTCTTTAAGATCAACAAATCATGTTTAATCTTTAAATTAGAATTTTAAAATACCTCATTCATCCTGATCAGTAACTAATACAAACTAGTGGAATGTTAATAAATTCCTACTTAATTCTCCTAAAATTACCATCTTTGAAAAGTTTCCACAGGAGCTTTAGGCAGCCTAAAAGTTTTTGCAATTCAGAGTTTATCTCTCCCATGCCATTTCCTGAGACTAAAACGTAGCACAAGTAAGCATTTTTAATCAATGATCATGCTTAAACTTTGAAAACAAGCAAACAAATTAACTGGCAATCAAAATGTACTAAATGCCAAGGGGCGCCTGGGTAGCTCAGTCGGTTAAGGGTTAAGTTGCTGCCTTCAGCTCAGGTCAGGATCCCAGGGTCCTGGGATGGAGCCCCACATAGGGCTCCCTGCTCAGTGAGGTGTCGCTTCTCCCTCTCCGTCTGCCCCTCCCCCCCCGCTTTTGCACGCATTCTCTCTCTTTCTCTCCCTCTAATAAATAAATAAATAAAATCTTTTTTAAAAACCCAAAATGTACTAAATGCCTTGATCTTCCTTATATACTTTCAGACAAAACTCAATATCCTGCCTTGAATCCACCCATGGGAACATAAAGAACTGGAAATACAAAGATAAAGTACAGAGAATTCATTCCATGACCTCAGATCAGTGACAGTGTCAAAAATACTTAGTACAAAATGATCTGAGAAACAACATTTAGCAGTCCTTTTTGATTTCAAGGTTAGAAACCTTTTGATTTCAAGGTTAGAAAATAACATCTACCTTCTGCTATGCAAACCGGCAGTGATCCTAAAACAATTGGTTTGTCAATGTTGAGATAAGCAAACCAAGCTCAAAGTCCAGAAATTGCAAAAGGGAGGAAAATTTCAGCAAGGGGTGCTGGCTGGGGACAGCCACTTGTACCAAGAGAAAACATAGTAGGCTGCCTTTTTCTCCCTATTGTTATACTCGAAAGTGCTCATCCTTGTCCTCTGACTGGGAACTTCAGCTGCTGAGGGCAAATAGGTACGTGCTGTAATTTCTTCATTGGTATTTAGTGTCGCCCAGGTTCCTGAATCTGTCCCCTAGCCAACAGTTGACTCCTAGGGCAGGGCAAATATTGCCCCTGCCCCACCGTTACACTGCCCGCTAGATCCTCTGGCTGCTTCCGTCAGCCCGGAGACGGCTGGCACTTACTGGAAACTTTCTAGCAGGCTGCAGCCCCAGCAAAGAAAATCCTACCGAGAGGGCTCCCAGTTTAGTCAGAGCTGCTGGGGAAAGAAGATAGCACGCTATTGATTACTCACAGTTTGCCTCGGAGACGGGGAGCACTAGGACGAGGCACGCCAGCAGCGCCCCACAGCGCCCACCCAGGACCCTCATTGCGAAGCGGGCGGAGGCGCGGGCGGGGACCAGGACGGTGGCGCGTCGCGGCGGGGACCTGCGAACCCGGGCGCCGCTCACCGAGGACTGCGGCGCGGCGGGGACCTGCGAACCCGGGCGCCGCTCACCGAGGACTGCGGCGCGGCGGCGCCTGCGAGCGAGCGCTCCCGCGGAACAGCGGGAGCCGGGGGCGGGGGGGACCGCCCGCTCCCAGCCCCCAGCCCGAGAGGGGAAGTGATAAGGAGGACATTTCCAGGAAGCTTTCGAAGCTGGGGGCAGGGCTCAGGGAGAGTGGTGGAGGCCTAGTAAACACTGTCGAGACATCCTTCCTCGTCCCGTGTTGCGTTCCCTGTCTCCGCGCTGTGAACTTTCCCAAGGAGAAGGGGAAGGAAACGTAGTAGAAACCGTCAGCGAGCTAGGGTGAGAGGCTGAGTGGCCCGGGGAACTTTGAGAACTCAGAGGACGGGGTGTCCAGGCTTAGAAGGAAAAATGCTGCAGAGACAGACTGACGTTGGGATGAAGACATTAATCAAACCTAGAAGCGAGTAGCTCCAAGAAGGCGCCAGAGAACAGAGATAATGGAAGCAAACGGGATAGTTTTGATCATCCACGGTTTTCTTTTGTTCTTGCATTTATGGTGTTTAAAAAAAAATGTTTTGAGAGAAAAAAAGAGAATGTATCGAATTCCATCACCTTCAAACAGCTCGTTTTGGTTTTTGCAATATAACCTCTACATCTTGTGCTTAGACATACACATTTGAAATGTTAGGTAATGTTTAAGGCTGCATCTGAAGCTTTAAACGCCTGATTCAAGTCTCAATACTTTTATCACTTACTAGTTCTGTAACTTTAAGAAAATTGCTTAACCTCTCTAAGCCTCAGTTGTATCGTCTGTAAAATGGGGACAGTAGTGGGTTTTCATAAAGTTAATGTAAGGATTTAAGAGATAACAGATGTAAAGCAATTACTATGTGTTAAATAGTATTACTGAAGGCATATTTACTATAATCACTTCCAGAATTTCTGCCCAAATGAGCCTGTCAATTGATTTCTTGTGTGTGTGTGTGTGTGTGTGTGTGTGTGTGTGTGTGAAATTCTAGAGGCTGATCATTTTTAAAGGGTCTCTTGTAGCGCTAGCTTTCTGTGGTTCTGTGACCCATCCGGATGGAAGCTGATATTAGAGTCGCTTTTTCTGATAAGAACACTTTTGAAGGAATTATTGAATATATCTATCACCCTTCCCTTTTTGAAGTTCTTTTCCTTCTTGCTGTGTCTGACTCTACCATATCAATTTATTCACCAGTTTATTCCCAGCCCCAAGTGATTTAATTCTTAATATAATTCTAATCTCTGTAGAATTCTTTGGTGTGCTAACAATCATAGCATTAAACAAAATGACCTTTAGGTACTATATTTAACTTTTAAGTTTAAATGCATTTAAGGTAGGAGTCTTTCAAGTAAATGTTCTATTTGGGAATCTCCTTATCTTATGAGGAGGAATTAAGGGCAGAAAAATCTCAAAATTTCACAAGGAGAGGAAACTTCCAAAATCATGAATCAACAACATTCATAGCCATCTCCAATATCCCCAATATAAAAAATAATATAAAAAGTTTGAATAAGGAAATGTTAGAGAAACATGTTACCCAAAAGAAAAATCTTGCTCTCCTAAAAATTTCAGGAGATAGAATGGTTGTTGCCAGGAGCTGGGGAGTAAGGAAATGGGGAGACATTGATAAAGGTTATATAGTAGTTTATATACCCTTTCACAGCATGGTGACTATAGTTAATTATACTATAGCATATAATGAAATTTGCTAAGAGAGTACATCTTAAGTGTGTTCTCAAAAGGAAAAAAAAAAGAAAGGTAACAATGTGAGGTGATGGATGTGTTAATTATTATCATATTGTACATTTTAAATATATTACAATTTTGTCAATTATCCCTCAATAAAGCTGGAAAAAGAAATCAAGTAACATTTAGGATGCTAAATAATCCCTGGGGGATTAAATAAGAGTCTTAGCTAAAACGACAACAAGGTTGTTTTCATCTTTCAGAATAAACTAGATTACACTATGGTGAAATAGTCATGGAATTACAATGATTTAAGGTTAAGTGTTTATTGCTTACTCATGGGAAGTTCACTGTAGGACTTTCTGGGCAGACATCCTCATTGTGTTTGTTCAGCATTCTATACTGTTTTGATTTTATAGTATTTCAAAGTTAACATAGTCTTCCACAATTTCCATTTCACTCATATTTCACTGGACAAAGCAAGTCCCATTACTTCTAGATGATGGGAATAACTATCTCATATGTTTGGAAAAGGAAAAGAAAACTGAAAATAGTGTGCAGTGCTTATGTCTACCAAACCACTTAATGTATTGAAAAACTAATAGTCAACTTAGTTTACTAACTGACTGGCTGTATTTTGGCACCAGAAATGTTTGGTAATGTATCGTTCTGAGGGAAGACATGAAGTAGAATATATTTTTGGGGAACAAAAGGGGTGTTGAGTATAGTTCCAGAAATGGTAATGGAACATCTACATAGTGAGTCCTTTCAGGCACAGGAGTAGTAATTGGATTCTCCAAGAATTAAAAAGGAATATAGAGGGATGAGGTCAGATCTTGGGGAGTACATATGGGAAGCTGAAGGAGGATTGACTAGTGAGATCCAGAATAGTACATAATTGTGAAAAGCCAAGGGAAGAAAGAGCTTTAGAAGAGTTGACTGTATTAAATGTATTAAGTGATGAAAAAGAAAATGAGAACTGACTTAGTAATTAGGAAGATATACTACATTTAAAAATGTGCTTTGAGTAGTTTGATGGGGCAGAACCCCAATCACAGTAAATTGATAAAAAGAGTGAACAGAAAAAAAAATAGTGCTTTAGGGTTTTAGTGATAAGCCACCAGTTTAAAAAGTTGAGTTGTGAAAGTAAAGAGTTAGCAGAACAGTACTAATCTGGCGCATAGCTGAGGAGGAGTTGTAGATCTTTCCTGCCTTGCCTTCTTACTCCCTCCCCACCCTGGAAATTATAGTAAAAAAATCTAGTGAAAAAATGGAGAGCCATATATTTCAGATGTTGGATCAAGAAGAAATAATCAGAGGAACAGGATTTCAGAAAAGTTGAAACACGATTTTATCAAAGTCGCAGGAAAGTTAACCTTGGAAAAGATGAGGTAGATGTCTTCACTGAGAAGAAACAGATAACAGCGAGGAAAGAAAATTCATGGAGGTATAATCTAACTTTCTTCATTAGCACTGTAGAATAGAAGTATTATTGTGTCTGGACAACAGTCTGGGCAGAGAAAGCATCTGGCACTGATGAAGGGAGGATTCAGTTAGGAGAACCAGTACAGGTCATGCAGCCTTGAGCAACTGAAAAGAAATGTGAAGTTATCAAGTCAGGACAATGAAAAGAGTGAACAAGTTCCCTAGCAATTTGAAGAAAGAGATAGGAAGAAACATGCCATAAATGTTTATTAGAAAGATAACACCAACTTCAAAATTTGCTATTATTTGTTAGAAACTGCACTTAAGCTTTATTTCTTTCATTTCATCACCTTGGCAACCCTGCAAAGTAGGTATTTTTATTCCCATTTTGCAGATGGGATACTTGGGTTCAGAGACGGTGAGCTGTAAGAAATGTATCTGAGTTGAATCAGGGTTACATGAATGAGTAAAGAATAGAGAATAATTTTAAAACTGAATCTGTTGTGGGGTGGTGGGTGACTCAGTTGGTTAATCCTCTGACTCATGATTTCAGCTCAGGTCGTGATCTCAGGGTCCTGGATTGAGTCCTGAATAGTGCTGAACTCTGTGTCTGCTTGAGATTCTCTCTCCATCTGCTCTGCCTCCCACTGATATGCATGTGTGCTCTCTCTCTCTCTAAATAAAATAAATAAATAACAAAAATAACAACAAAAAACTAAATCTGTTGTAGCAAACCATTGTTTTCCCCTGAATACACTGGGCATCTCAGGGCCCTCTCCCTTTTACCAAGATTTGAAAAAATAGATTTAAGTAGAAATGGAATGGACAGACAGGTCCCTACATATCATGTGTGCATTTTTTTCCCCTACAAGAATGTACTTGTCATTTCTTTCCCAAAAATATCTGAAGGAGAAATGCAGATATTACATAGCCTTTTAAATAAACTAAAACATATTACAAAATAGCCAGATCACCATCTCCATCTTGCAGAAACTAAATAGCTAGCCATCTAATATTATCTAAAAATCCTAGAAAAAACATGTATCAAAATGTTAATAATTGTTATTTTTGGGTGGTGAATGTGAAATCTTATTTGTTCACTTTATTTCTTTTTCAGTGTTTTTCACATTTTATACAATGAACATATTATTTCTTTTAGCACCTGCTACTTGATATTCACTCATTTCTTTTGCATTCACAACCTCCCCACACAATAAATATCACACAATTCCATTTTACATTTTATGTAAAAAACAGCAATAAACATACAGACTAAAACGTCACTGTCATCTGAATTATTAGATAGTTAGCAAATGAATTTTCCCCTTGTCCTTAATTTATAATAACTGCCCCACTGTATTGTTTCTGTAGTTGTGAAGCCAGAGTCAGCCGGAGTCCCAGAGGATCCCCAACCCTGCTTCATAAAACAAAACAAAACACGCGCAAGACCTGAGATCTCTGGATTTCAGTTGGGGTTAGGGACAGACGAGGAACAACACCCTCGACTGGCAACACATCTTTTATGGGTATACAGAGAGGCCTTGCCCAAGATCATCAGGGATTTTTCAACTCCTTTCTGGACGCTCCGGTTGCCTAGTTACGAGAACCACCTCCCCGCCCCCGCCTCCGCAGGGGAAGGGGAGGTCGGCCCCTTCAGCCACTCAGAGGCCCCAACCACGGACGGTCGCACGATAATTGGAGAAGTCCATGGGCGGTGCTTGGGGCGGGCCTTCCGCGCCTGGGAGGAACGTCAGCACGTCGACGAGGGGTTTTCTCTGGCCGGGCTCCGCTAACCCTGCGTGGGTCTGTGTATCTGCGACTTTGGCCCGGCTGTGCCTGGGCGAGGAGGCCGTTGTTCGCTCGCGGGCCGCCGGCGCGGTTATCAGGGGTTGGTGCTGGGACTGACCGCCTTGCCCTCCCTCCCGACTTCTACGCCTCAGAGGTGCCTTGGAGCGGCTGCGGCCCCTCGGGGACTCGGCCCGGGGCAACCAGGGGCCCATCTCCTCTCGGGGCTCGGATGGGAGGCGGCGGGAGGTGCGGCCTGGCATGTTCAGTCTGATGGCCAATTGCTGCAGCTGGTTCAAGCGGTGGCGGGAGCCCGTCAGGTAAGCTGGAGCCCGCTGTCCCGGTGCCGTCCTCGGGGGTGGGGACAGCTGCGCCCCGAGGGACGGGTTGGGGCGCCACACCTCTCCTCTGGGAAGAGTCTCTCTCAGGCCGCGGGGGATGCTTTTGCTCCCGGGTTTGACTTGTCCTCAGAGGAAAAGATAGGAGGAGTAGCCTTTTTGTCTAGCTGCATTTAAGTTTTCATCAGTAATGCTTACTGTTATTTAAATGGGTTCGAATTTCTTTAAGAAGTTGTGGATTTTGTGTACGGAATTGGAAACTATCCGTTGTGTATATTTCCTGTGACGCTTTTGTAACGGGAATTTTTTTTTTAATAGAGAAGAATGGGATATAGTTTTCATAACATCCATTCCCTTACAACACATACACACGCATCACACTCATTCACTCCTGTTTTGAGGACTTGGGTTTGAAATCTGGCTCCACTGCTTAATAAATTATATGACTTACCTACTTTTGGCCCCACCTTCGTCATATATTAAATGGGGGTGATAATATCTATGCCTCAGGAGTGTTGTATTAAATGAGAATAGCTGATGGAAAGTGTTTTCTTAACCGTCGTGTAGCTTCAGTTTTCATGTGGAGTCTAGTTAAGCCTTTAATTGAAAGAGTTCACTTCTTAACCTTTCATTTTGAAATGCTAGCTGTATTAAGATCTAGCACCTGCTACTTGATATTCACACATTTGTTGAGAAGATACCATGTGCCAGGCACTGTGCTAGGCAAGAGTCAGTAAAAGTGATGCTTTTTAGGTTTAACCAAACCTTAAGTTTGTTACTCTTTATAAATAATGTTGACTTTTTAATAGTTCTACTTTGGAATTAGGCCAAGGGTAAATTATAACAAAGTTTTGTTTTTCTTGTGATTTGATAAAGGTGTTGTTGGGCAGAAGAATACCACAGAGGTGACTTGTCTTTCTCAGTATCGAAGGGTGCATGATGTTGATAGTCTTATTACTCGTAGTGTTAACTTTGAGCACTTGGTTATGGTTGTGTCTGCCAGATTTCTTTTTTTTTTTTTTTAAAAGATTTTATTTATTTATTTGAGAGAGAGCATGCGCAAGCGAGCACAAGCAGGAAGAGAGGCAGAGGGAGAAGCAGATTCCACACTGAGCATGGAGCCTGATGTGGGACTCTATCCCAGGACTCTGGGATCATGACCTGAGCCGAAGGCAGACACTTAACCAACTAAGCCACCCAGGTGCCCTCAGATTTCTCAATGTAGTGTTTTTGAGTCAAACAGATTCATGTCTGAATCCTAGGAATTTTGGCACTTTTCTCCCTGTCAGATGTGGATAATTTTTGCCTTGCAGCATTTTGAGAAAGAAAATGTATTCAAATAGTCGGTGCTTTGCAGGTAGCACTCAGTGAATGATACTTCTGATCTTAGGAGACAAGTGCCTATTAGTCAATTACCCACCTCAATTCATTTTATACTTACCAGTATAGATACCTTTCCCTTCCTCCCTTTCTGTGTTTGTGGAAGAAAGGTTCGTTTTCCTTTTCAAGGCTAATTCTGGTGGCTGTGTTCATTATTCCATTTTTTCCCATTTCCTGGTGAGCTTCAGTTGTTCAGCATTTTGCCAGAGATCATGGAGAAAACTTCTGGGATACAAGAATAAACCTAAACTTTTATCACAAAATTTATTATTCAGTTTTATCAAAAATACAAGATCTCTTGGGGCGCCTGGGTGGCACAGCGGTTAAGCGTCTGCCTTCAGCTCAGGGCGTGATCCCGGCGTTATGGGATCGAGCCCCACATCAGGCTCCTCTGCTATGAGCCTGCTTCTTCCTCTCCCACTCCCCCTGCTTGTGTTCCCTCCTCGCTGGCTGTCTCTATCTCTGTCGTATAAATAAATAAAATCTTTAAAAAAAAAAAAATACAAGATCTCTTTGTCTTTTGTCTTCACAGTTTTGCTTCTGTTCTTTCTTTAGAATGTAAACATGCTCAAGCCTCTCTGACCTAAAAAACAACCCAAACTAAATGTTTCCTATTGCTGCTGTAACAAATTACTATTACCTTAGTGACCTAAAACAACACAAATTTATTATCCAATAGTTCTGAGGTCAGAAGCCTAAAATTGGTTAGGAGAGTCGTATACCTTCTGGAGGCTCTAAGAGAGAATCTGTTTTTCTTTGCCTTTTCCAGGGGAAAAAAAAAAAAAAAGGTTGCCTGCAGTCTTTGGCTTGTGGCCCCCTTCTTCCATCTTCAAAGCCAATTGCATAAGACCTCTCTTCTCTGATCTTTTCTCAGGACTTTTAAGAGTCCCTTTTGTAGGGACTCTTGTGTTTACATGGGCTCTACCTGGGTACTCCCAAGACAAGCTCCCTATCCAAGATCCAGTAAATAAATCATGTCTGCAAGATTCCTTTTGCCATGTAAGGTGACATGTTCACAGGTTCCAGCGATTAGGTTGTAGACATATTTGGGAAGCCATTATTCTGTGTCTACCACAGTAAACAACCCTCTGTCCCTGCAGCCACGACCTTTCCCTCTTGGCCTTCATCCCGGACTAACAGTTGGCAATGGATTACTGACACTTTATCACCTTCTTCTCCTCTCACGAATTCCTTAACTTCTGCATTTGAAGACTTCTGCCCAGACCCCTTAATTCAGTTGTTCTCGCTACACCAGATGCTGCCTCGTTTTTAAATCCAGTGGATTCTTTTCGATCTCTTGGCATCATTTGACACTTAAGACCACTCTCTTGAAATTCTCTGATTTTTTTTTTCTGAATTTAAAATTTTTTACCTTTCTGCCAGTTAGCCTTTCATCATCTCACTCTCAAGTCTTCCCCAGGGTTTTGTCTTCAACTCTCTTTTCTTCTGTATATTCTCCTTTAGTGGGCCTATTTCACTGCATATAGTGACTTCAGTGGCCACTTAAACATTGACTCTCAAGTCTATGTGTCCAGCACAAAGACTCATCTACCACTTGAAGATTTACATATCCCATTCCAAAAGAATCCTCAATCCGAGCACATCCAAAATTGAGCTTATGTCCTCTCTCATTTCCATGTCGAATTGCTTCTGCCTTCCTTTTACCCAAGTCAAGCCAGGAGTAATCCTAGATACTTCTTTGTACTTTGATCTCTCAAACCATCAAGTCTTTTGGCTTCTAAGGGCTTAATACCAATTATATGTCTTACTCTTTTTTAGCTTTTCCATACCCACTGCTCTGTTTTAGATAAAATTTCCATTATTTCTTTCCTACATTTCTTTGACAGACTTTCCACTGTTCCCCTCTGATTAATTCTCTACACTGTTGTCAGTGGCCTTTTTTCCTTTTCCTCCTGTCTTAATTCCTTATGCCAAATTTGCCATATTTAAGTTCTCCAGTCCCTCCATTCTTCACCAAATGCTCTTTTTTTTGGTTGGCTGTCCCTAATCATTCCTCACATATCAGTTGGGAGATTCTCTTTCAGGAAACTTTCTTTGGATTCCATCTAGATTCTTTACCTTTTCATTGTAATTGCTTAGCACCCTGTATTTGTCTCTACTTATCCATGTATTGTAATGAAATGTTTATTCAACTCTTCTCACCAGTCCTCCAGCATGGCTTGTGAATAGGAGCTGTTATTTAAAAATACTTAAAAGTAATGCATGCTTATTATTATTTAAAGGTGATGAATATTTATGTAGAACGTTGAAAGCACAGTTAAGCAAAAAAGTGGCATATATTAGTAACCCGCAATCTCACCCACAAAGATTTCCATTTTGGTGTAGAATCTGTGATGTACCTGTAAAGTCTCTTTTTATTTGCTATTTTTATGCATTACTAAATGATCTCCATGGTAAGTCTAGTTAACCATCTGACACTATACAAAATTATTAAAATATTATTGACTATATTCCCTATGCTGTATATAACATCCCCATGACTAATTTATTTTATAACTGGAAGTTTGTACCTCTTAATACTATTCACTTATTTCATCTCTCCCCACTATGGTAACCAACAGTTTCTTTCCTATCTCTGTAAGTTTCTTTCTGTTTGGTTTGTGTGTTTGTTTTTTAGATTCCACAAATAAATGAAAGGATATGGTATTTGTCTTTCCCTGACTTATTTCACTTAGGATAATGCCCTCTGGGCCCATCCATGTAGCTGTAAATGGCAGGATTTCATTCTTTTTTTTTTTTTTTAATGGCCGAGTTATATTCCATTGTATATCTATACACCACATCTTTATTCATGTATCGATGGACATTTAGGTTGTTTCCATATCTTGGCTATTGTAAATAATGCTGCAATAAACATACGGGTGCATGTATCTCTTCAAATTGATATCTTTCTTTTCTTCCTATGGATACCCAGAAGTGGAATTGCTGAATCGTATGGTAGTTATATTTTAAATTTTCTGACGAACTGCCATACTCCATATGTTTTCCATAGTGGAAAATTTACATTCCCACCAGCAGTGTATGAGACTTCGGTTTTCTCCACATCTGCACCAACACTTGTTATTTTTTGTCTTTTTGATAATAGCCAATCTGACCAGCATGAGGTGATAATCTTATTATAGTTTTGATTTGTATTTCCCTCACGGTTAGTAACGTTGAGCATTCCTTCAGGTGCCTGTTGGCCATCTCTGTGTTTTCTTTGGAAAAACATTTGTTTGGGTCTTCTGCCCGTTTTTTAATCAGGTTGTTTTTTTGAGTTGTGTAAAGTTATATATATATTGTCCTAAGTTTTATACATTTGGGATATTAATCCTTTATTGGGTGTATGATTTGCAAATATCTTCTCTCATTCAGTAGGTTGCCTTTTTGTTTTGTTGATGGTTTCTATCTGTGTAAATTTTTGAACAAAGAGATAATAGAGTGATATTTTGCAGCTTCTTTTTATTTATTTATTTTTGCCTTAATCATTTTTAACATCTTTTTGCATCATTACATGTTTTTCATAAACCATCTTTTTAAGTAGTGTGTTGTATAGATTCACCAAAGTATGTTTAATCATTCCTGTTATTAAATATTTAGAAAATTAAAAATTTTTCACTATTATGAACAATGCTTGGGTGGGCACCCTTCTATAAATATTTTTGGAAATGAAATTTGAGATAAAATGATGATGAGATCAAATTGATGTAGTTTTGGAAAATAGGTAAGGTTCAGTGGGGTGGAGTTGGAGCTGACAACCAAGAAAGAATTCTTGAGACGTCTTTGGTGCAAAATGGTGGTTTATTAAAGCACAGGGACAGGACCTGTGGGCAGAAAGAGCTGCTGCCCCGGGGTTTTGAGGGGTGGCTGATTATTATACTATGGGGTTGGGGGAGGTGAGGAAAAAGGGACGTTTCTAAAGAACCTTCATATGCTCAGAGGACCTACAAGATACTGGAGGCCTTGCCAGTGTCAAGTTAAGGTTTTTCCCCTCTAGCAAGGCATTAACATTAAGATAGTTTGGAGATTCCTGGAAGAATGTCACACGTGTCCCACCTGGGAGTGAGAGGTGGGGGAAGGTTGCCCCGTGTCCACTTGTGCTTTGTCTTCAGCCAGCCTTCTGCTCCCTCATCAAAATGAAAAAGTTTAAGGTATTTGCTATTTATTGCCAAATTGCTTTTCAGAAAAGCTTTAAAAAACAAACAAAACAGAATTGTTACTCCTACCAGAAGTGTATGAAAGTGGCTTTTCCCCTCAAAAAGTAAGAGTCACTACTTGTTTTTTTCAGGTTATAGGGGGAAACGCTGTCCATATTTAGTTTCTATTTGATTCCTAGTAAAATTGTTTTTCCCTTGGACTTTTGTATTTCTTCTTTTGAGAATTTCCCAGTGATTTCCTTTGCTGTTTTCCTATTGGGGCAGGTGCATTTTCTTACTGAATTTTCTAAAAGAAATTTTAAACATATATAGTAGTAGCCATTTCTGTGTAGTATATATTGAAGATTTTTTCCTTCCATTTGTTATATTTGTAAATTTTTGATGGTGTTTGAAGCATAAACATTTAGCAATTTTTTAGTCAAATACCATTCTTTTATTGAAATAATTATAGTCGATTATATGTATCCAAGATTATATTCACCCGTACTTTTTTCCTAGTACTTTCATATTTTATTTTTAATATTTAAAACTATTGAAATTTATTTTGTTTATAGGGAACAGCATTTGTCCTGGACACAGAACGCAAGACATGGTGCTCAGCATATTCAGGACCTTGTAAGCGGGTCCTCACCCTTATATATTATCATCTACATACTGAACTCCTATTATTTATGCCAGGTAGCATCTAGTTGATGGAATAGTGCATATAAAATATGATAGAACATGCAAGAGTTGAAAGATGATTTCTAAGATTATTAGCAAGAGTAAAAGGCAGGATTTTGGAAGTGGTATAATTTTACTGGGGTCTTGAAGAAATTTTGTGCTTCCTAAGCTTCCCAAGGGCATGAATTCAGAAATGGCCTGCCGAAGAAAAGCACAAAATTAGTATCAAGTTAAATGAGAAAAAAATGGCAACAAGAACTATGTAATATTACAATTAAAAATAGCATTTACTATTATTTAAACAAAAAGAAAAATAAAATAAGTACTCATGTGCCTACTACCCAGATTTTACAAGTATTAACCTTTGCTTATCACATTTCGTTTTTTTTCTAAAGAAATAGATAACAAATCTTTGAAGCTCCCTGCACCCTCTTCATCTCCTACCATCCCTTCCTGGAGGTAACCACTAACTGGAAATAGTTTCTTGTCCATCTGTGTTTTTTGATGTCATAATTCAGCTTATCAAAACTTCAGATTTATTAATAAATTATTGTTCACTGTGGCCAACTCTAAAAGAGGCTCAGATGTTACTTAAGCACTGTGGGTTAATGCTTTCTGTACATCACTGTGGTGTCTGGTAAAAGCATACTATGATAGATAGGATATGTCATTTTTGCTGTGGATTTTTTCAATGGGGAAACATTTAGCACCTTAATAACCATCATTTTGGTTTAAATAAATATGACTAAATCCTAGATTATTTATACAAATTGCTGAGTTTTTAATTTGTTAATTAAACTGTACACACAGATTAGCAAGGATTATCTGATGTGCTGTATGCAGAACTGGAAAGTTTTACATTTCTTTTTAACCCCCTAGGCCTTTTTGTTTATTCTTAGTAAGAAGTTTAGAATTTTAGGATAATAAGGGATCTAGAGACATTCTGAATCTACCCCTTTATATTTTAGAAATGAACAAATTGACACTAAGAATTTGACTTAAGACTTCAGAGCTAGCATATGACTCCAAGTTTGTTCCTCTTTCTATTTATTAATGGTCCATAAATTTAGATAGTGATTTTGATGTAATATTGTCCTGGGCTCCACAATCTGACTTAAAATGTCAGAAAATAGTACACTTATACAATAAAATCACACCATATTTTTTTTGGCAAATTATTTATTATATTGATTTTTTTGTGATAGGTTTTTTTCTCTCTCATTCATTTATCATAAAATAGTGTTCCCAAGTCTTTTTTCTGACATGTGTTTATGTTACGTTTTAAATTTAGAACTTGCTTTATGTAGTTCTAAATATTTTCAGTAATACCAATTTGATGTGTTAGTTTTTTTTAGTGTTTTGGTGAAATAGTTTTTTTTTTTTAAGATTTTATTTTATTTATTTGAGACAGAGAACATGAGCATGGGGAGAGGGGTAGAAAGAGAGGAAGAGAGAGAAACAGACTCCCCACTGAGCAGGGATCCCGATCCAGGCTAAATCGCAGGACCCTGGAATCATGACCTGAACCAAAGGCAGCCACTTAACCGACTGAGCCATCCAAGCATCCCCGAAATAGTTTATTTTTGACTTGCAAAATATTTTTGAAGTTAGAAATAGTTTTTATGTAATTATCTCATTTGAAGTATTGTCTCCTTAGTTGACAGGTCAGGATGTTTAGAATTGTAAATGTTCAAATGATTGCAATGATGTCACTCAAAAACGATGAACAATTCAAATATTTTATGAGTCTAAGTTCAAGACTCCAGTATTATGTTGCTTATATTTCTGATATATCAAATTGTGTATCTGTTATATAAAAGAGACTCTGAGATCAAATCTATAAAACAAGCTTTTGACTCTCTTAATCCCTACTTTTAATTTTTTTCTCAGAATTATTTCACTTTAAAAAATTTTTCTCACTGTTAATTATTATCTTGAAACCTTGACAATGTAAACTTTTTCAGAGAACTTCAGCCAGTTCGATGTAAGAAGATAGATAATTACATTCTCTAAGATTGAACTGTTACTTTTGTGTGAAGATTTATATAAATTAAATCCATTGTAGTACTTTATCAGCTGAAAATTATATATTTTAATTTTACTTAATATTTACTCAGCAAGTGGGGGAGTCAGAAAATACATTATGCTGTTTCATTCAGTAAAGATGCTTAATGTGTGCCCAGCACATTTGATGCTGGGGCTACAGAGTTGATTGACAAGTTCTAGTAGAGGACACTGTATGAGAAGTTGCATGAGAAAGTTAATGTATGTTTGCTATGGTAGCATGGATGGTCAGGAAGGACAGAAAGGATGAGGGGAGTACCTGGACTAGTAGGCGTGCTAGAGGAAAGTGGCAGAAGAGGAGGCTACAGAGTTTGGACTTGATTTTGTTTAAGGATTTTAAGCAGAAAAATGCCATAGGTTGATTTTCATCAATATCATGGTTAGGTTTTATTAACAGCATGCTATTCATGACCTTAGTTATTGTACCTGTATTAGATAATCTACTTTCTGTTAGGTCCACGAACTAAGTTATGATTGTGATCGACCTAAATCTGGGTGGGTAACTTCAGGATACTCTGATGAGAATGAGCCATACTACTTGGCTATCTGATGTGTATCTGTGTGCATATATATAAATATGAGTAAATTGTAGGCTAAACAAAATGGTTCAAGTTACCCTTTAAAATAATAATTACTATTTTTACAAACCATAGTATTTAAACTTCCCATGGAAACTGCTGTTGATTAACTTTATGAGCACGTAAGGATGGGTAAATTGTACCCACTCTACTTGCAGGGACAGTATGAATATAAATGATAGGGTAAAGTAGCTTTGAACTATTAAGAAATACTGTATAAATTCAAAGCATTGGTTATTGCAGGTTTTGGGAAAAGATGAGATCATTTACTTCAGAGTTACTTAATTTGGGACAATTACTTTACAAAACTTTGCAGTATTTAATATTGTTCATCTCATAACCCTTCTGGAAGTTATTCCCAATGCTGTCATTTCTTTGGTCACCTCATTTCTTTCTGACTGCAGTTTTAAGGGTTTCTTCAAAGGTTCTCAGGGTTCCATGCCACCCTTGCCCCTGGCTCTTCTCCCTCTTATGCTCTCCCTGGGATCTTTCATCTGTTCTCATAGTTTTAATTACCAGATGTATGTCTCATAAACTCAGGACAGACCTCTCCTTCAGCTTTAGACTGCAATGTGAGATGAGTGAGTGCTGTCAACATGTGTAAAACTGAACCCATTCATTCTCTTCTGTAATCTGCTCCCTGCGTGTTTCTGTGGTCTCATCTCATGGACTCCCTGTTTTGAATTTTATGCTGTAATAAGAATAGCTATTGGTTGAGCACTTATTTTGTGCCACAGGCGTTGAGCACTTTACTTGCACTGTCATATTTCATTTAACCACATACCTATGGGATGGATGTTATTATTAACTTTACTGATAAAATTCTGAGAAGTTAAATAACATGGCCCAGGTCATATTGCTTGGAGGTGGCAAATCTGGGACTTGAATACAGGTCTAATACCAAGCTTGTGGCAATATATCAGCTTGCACACAATCCTTGTTATTTGTTACTAGTACAAACATACTGTACATCTTAAAATACCACAAAGTCCTTTCCAGTTAAAGGCTGTGGTAAGAGTGAAGTGATCACTTTCAACTTCTGGGAAGGTCACATTATTAACTATTTGTTGATACTAGTTCCTAAGTTAGCAGTATATCAGGTTTCCTTTAGACTCAATGTATAGTTGCATTGTGTCGTGATTATGTGTGAGTCTAACAGGTGTGTTCTCCTTCTGTTTAAGGCTGCTCTCCTGAGGTGCACTCTTAACCCCTGGCTGTAGCAACTCTATACCCGGCCATTCTCCTCCCCTCCTTGTGTGGTATCTTCTCAGGTAGTGCTCTTAGTCTGGAATCTCTTCACCTCCTACCTTCTATTTTCACCTTCCCCTTGTTTGACAAACTTTTCCACTTTAACAGCTTAGCTGAGGCATTGCCTTGTGTAAGAAGCTTCCCTGACCTTCTGTATCTCTAAGCTGGCTAAAGTCCCCTTGCTCTGTATTACTTCAATATCTTGTATATATAGATGAGCATATTTAACTGTCATAGTGTCACAATGTACTAATATTAGTTCTTTTTTTTTCTTTTTTTAAAAATTTTTTTATTATGTTATGTTAGTCACCATACAGTACATCATTAGTTTTTGATATAGTGTTCCATGATTCATTGTTTGTGTATAACACCCAGTGCTCCATGCAATACATGCCCTCCTTAATACCCATCACCGGCCTATCCCAATCCCCCACCCCCCTCCCCTCTGAAACCCTCTGTTTGTTTCCCAGAGTCCATAGCTAATATTAGTTCTTATATTATTTTTATTGTCTCCTGCCACTATCATGTAAGTTTCATAAGGGAAGAATGTCTGTATCTGTTGTTTTTTGTTATACTAGTATTTGTTTATGTTTTAGTCACTCTCATTAGAAGATGAGTACTCTGAGATAGAAAACTATGTCTCAGGCATGTTTGTATCCATAATGCCTACTGTCTGACCAAATGACTTGTTTTTATTGCTAGTATCAACTTTTCCAGACACTATAGACCTAAGCACACTCTATTTTTTTTCAGTTGAAGGGTTAATGAATTTGATCAGTAATCATAAGGTTAAAAGACATAGAGTGTCTCCATCCTTCTTTTGTCATAGGTACAGCCAGCTGTTCCCAATCAGTGATAATTTACCATATTTTAAACAGCTATAATGACATGTACATTTTAATGTGTGTTAAATTGTACATCTTCATTTTTTAAAGGGTTGCATAGAATTTTGGGTGTTAGTGAATGTTAACCTTTAAACCCATTCTGTTCTGAAAGTATAATGTTTTATTATCAGACATTGTGGTAATTCTTGCTGTGCTTTTCATTTGTACTGCTAATGTTATGTTTATTCATTAAGACTTTACTTACCTCAAATATTTAATTAAAGGCATGTTTTCAAGTATATGGTGTAATGATCTAAAAAATTAACTGCTTTCAAGAGTAGTCAGACTAAAAAAGAAATCCAGAGAGACTTATTTTGTGCTAGTCTCAGCATAATTACAATTTTCCAATGTGTTATTTTCATGTTTGAAGGACTTTTTTGTTTGAGCCTAATATTCTATTAAAAAAGGAGAGCTTTTAAGGTAAAAAGCTAATACCCTTGGTAGCCAGCTTTAAGAGCAATGTTTCAAAATGTATAATAGAAATTATTTGGAAGATTTTTTTTAGCTGAAATCTTGACAAGAATGGAGAGAAAACATAAGATGCAATCTGTGTAATGGAGAATGAGGGGCCATTTTCCTTAAAAAAGTATATTTGATATTTTTCACTCTTGCTCATAAGGTATGAGAGAACATCAGTTCCATGATGCTCCTAGAAACTGCTGACCTAGTTGCAGTTGGCCTTCCATGAATTCTAGTGTAGGTATGGTTGCCTGCCATCTCTTCCTGTGGCTGCCTGTGCTTTCCCATGACAGCAGTCATCACAAATACCTACCTAACACCTGTTTTCTTGCTCTAAGGTATAGGAGGGCTAGGAATTGTGAATGTTTGTTTGCTGCTGTTTACAAGGTGTTTAATAAATATTTATGGAATAAATGATGCAAATAAGCATAATGTGGGCATTTTGTTCCCCAGTAGTAATTGTTTTGGTTTATTGTCATGTTTGAAGCATGGTAGATCTTGAAATACATTGTACATTTTTCAAAGGTCAGTTGAATTAGTTTTAATATTATTTTAATCTAATTGCATATCTAGTAACTTGAGTTACCTAAAATATTACATAAATGCTACATTACCCATTTCTTTTGGGTAGACATTTACTGTATTTTGCTTAAGAAATTATTTTGTATTTAAATCTTTTTTAAAGAATTTATTTCTTTATTTGAGAGAGAGAGAGAGAGCACAAGCAGGGGGAACAGCAGAGGGAGAGGGAGAAGCAGGCTCCCTGCTGAGCAGGGACCCTGATGCGGGACTCAGTCCCAGGACTCTGGGATCATGACCTGAGCCGAAGGCAGATGCTTAATCAACTGAGTCACCCAGGTGCCCCATAATTTGTATTTAAATCTTATTTGATATTTGGTAGTTAAGAATTCTTCAAACAAAATAATAAAGTTATACTCCAAAATATTGCACTGCTTCCTTAAGAAGTAAACTCATATTTTTCACAGTTGATAATACAGGTGTAATTTCTGCATGCATAGAGATATCCAGAACTCACATACTACCTAAGCTCCTTAAATTCGTAATCTGTCATTGTTCTCTTTGGCATTCCCACTAATCCCCCACTGGCTGACTAGGGATGGGTTATGGGGATTCTGCTAATTGTGGCTTACTTTATTCTTGCACTGATTCAAGCTTGAATATACTTCCATTTACTCCCCATGGTGGGTAGAGACAGTTGAAAGTTTTAGAAGGCTATGGCTCCTAGATAACAAAAGAAATTAATATGGAGAGTAAATTAACTTCATTCACAAAAACCAAAGTCCTCACCTACAAGCCCTCCATGATCTGGCCTCTGATGTGTTTCTGACTCCCTGTTCTTCCCTGCTCATTCTCACTGGGTTTTACCACATTGGCTTGCATGTTGATATTAGAACATTCCTGCATGCGTCCATGTTAGCGCCTTTGCCCTAGATATTCTCTCTTGACCCAGATATTTGCATGACTAACTCCCTCCTTCAAGACCTTGCTCTGATTTTACCTTCTCAATGAGGACTGCCCATATCACCCTACATAAAACTGCACCCCAGCTCCCATCTCCACTCCTGTCTGCCTCTAGCCCACTTTACTCTATATTCTTTTTTAATAGTGTGTAACTGCCTTCCAACATAATTATAATGTACTTAGTTCTTATATTTATTATTATTGTCTCCTACTGCTAACATGTAAATTTAGTACGGGAAGAATTTCTGTATCTTTTTTTGTTTTTTTTTCTTATTGTGGTAGTTATTTTAATAAACAGGTGTATCTTAGGACACTTGGGTGGCTCAGTCAGTTAAGCCTCTGCCTTTCGCTCAGGTCATGATCCTGGGGTCCTGGGATCGAGTTCCGCATGGAGCTGCTTGCTCAGTGGGGAGCCTACTTCTCCCTCTGCCTGCTCCTTCCCCTGCTTGTGCTCTCTCTCTGACAAATAAAAAAATCTTAAAAAAAACCAAAACCCTAAACTTGAGATACAGGTCAAGTACCTAAAACACTGGTGTCTAGTGTACAGATGGTCAGTAACTATTTGTTTAATAAATGACTGATTTGTTTTTTGCTAGACCATTTTTTCTTCCTCAGCGTATGACTCATAACTGGACTGCCTTACACCTTCAACTCTGTCCTTTCTTTTTGTTATATGGATCCTTTGAATATACCTAGAATAAAACAAAAACAAACGGATCCAAGAGAGTCAGGGCTAGAGAGATGAAAAAACACCCCTTCTTAACATCTAAGTTCTGTTTTTTTTTTTTTTAACCCTTTTTGGGATGATTGTTAGTGAATAATGACTTGGCAGAAACCTTGACTGTATCCCGTAAGAGTGTGGCCCTGTAGCCATGTTATGCTTTGGCTTTCTCTCTATATTTCCAAATCTATGGTGTTAATGGATGGTCTTACCTCTAATGTGTGATGGTTCAGCCTGAAACAGAAATGAGCTCTAGTGGTGGACTGTATTGCCAAGATAATAGGAGCATTATAATAGGTTTATTCCTTTATACCTATACCTGGTTTAAGAAGTCTCTAGGAATTAAGTGATTTAGGTTCTGGTTCTGATTCTGTAAGCGACTCATTGTCTTACAACTCTGGGCTTAACATTGAGCTAGACTTTTTTTTCCCCCCTGATTCTGTGAAGTTTAGCTATATCATCAAAAACATTTTAAGCTTTATAATTGTTAGGGCCCTCTTTCAAAATATGTTAGCACTTAAGTTAATAATCATGTTATTATATTTTAAGATTTATACTTGGTAAGGTGCTGCATATCTAAAAACAGGGGTGAGCACACCTAACAATAATTGTTTTCGTACGTATTTCACAAGAAAAAACAGATTCGTGATAATCCTTAGAATTCAATTAACTAGAAAATTGAGTCTTTAGCCATGACAAATAACTCATGTGTTAGAATCCTCCTCTCTTCCTTCTTTCTCTTTCTTTTGTTCTTTCTCTACCTTTTGCACAATCTCTTGCACAATTTTCTTTAATTTTTTTTCTTTTTTGCCTGTAGAACAGAAGGATGACACTTTAAAGATATTTCTCAAGAATTTTGCTTTTGGAATCTATTCTATCCATTATTGAACTGTCTGGCGTCTAACAGATTGGCTTTTACATAGTAGATGTTCCTTAAATGTTGCTTGAATGAATGAATTTACTTTTATCTTTCCCCATTATTGAATTAATTCAGAAAGTGATTTTTAAATTTTTATTATTTTAAGAAAGGTGACTCTTGTGATGGTGGGACTTGATAATGCTGGTAAAACGGCAACAGCAAAGGGAATCCAAGGAGGTAAGCACAAAATATTTATTATTAAATTATTCTGGATTATTTATTTATGTAAATTGCTTTGTTACATATTCATTTGGTAAAGATAGTATACACTCCATTACTTTAAATTCTTACTATACTTGTGGCTAATATGGTGAATAGACTTTAGGTTAAGAGTACCAGCCTGTGAACATGTTTCAGATTTGAATAAGTGCGGGGATGCAGAGGATCCTTGAGGTCTTTGATCAGATAAAAGGGATCACATCTGTCTTCTCAGCACGGGAGGGGAAAAAGCAAAAAAAGGACATGCCCCGCCTTGAAGGATACCCATCTTCCACTTAGCGTTCTCTTGGCCAGAATTTAGTAACAAGGCTACACCTAAATGAAAGGGAGGTAGAAATATAGTTAGCCAGTACAACTCTCTTTGTATGTCTTGATTTTTTTCAATATGATATGTAATTTTTATAGTTATGTTAAAATTAGGGCCTCTTTTTTATCAAAGGGTTTTGTCATTTATATGTATTTATTTAGTTAATCTTAATTTAATGCTGTGTACTACCGTATAGAAGCAACTGTGCTGGTGAGTTTGTTGTATACCCAGATGATGTGGCCAAGCATCTTACGGGTATGAATTGGGAAAAAACTTAACAAATATTTGTTGCTGAAAAAGGATGTTGCAACAAGATATGCATAGCAAATTAGGGGGCTTTTATTTAGGAAGTTTATGAAAGAAAATTAACACCTTGCAAAACTTGCTGTTGGAGGAAAATGTTTTGTCACCGCATATTCTACTATGTAACATTAGATGTAAATTATGCGTTTTTATCTTTGGATTCTTATGAAGTCCTTTTGTACGTACCCTTCATGCTATCTCCTAGGTTATATCCTCACAGAATACTCATCGTCATCATCTAAACCGGCGGTGGCAAACTTCTCTTGTAAAGAGCCAGATAGTAAATATTTTAAACTTTGAGGGTCATGTGGTCTATTTCCCAACCGTACAACCCTGACATAGTGTGAAAGCAGCCATAGATAATATATAAACAAATGAGCGTGGCCATGTTCCAATGAAACTTTGTTATGGACACTAACATTTGATATGTTATGAAATACTGTCTTTTTGATTTTTGTGTAATTATTTAAAAATAAAAAACACAATCTTAGCTTGAGGGCCACATAAAAATAGGTAGTGAGCCATATTTGGCCTGCAGGCCATGACTCCTTATCTAAACATCTTCACGTCTTCCATTTCTTCAGTCTTACATTCAAGGGAGCAGAATCTAAGAATCAGGCCATTAATCTATTGTGTGTACTTAGAACCTCTTCTTTCCATTAGGATCTTTCTCTTCTGATTTTCACCTCCATATATCCATCAGTTTCTTTTTCTGAGTTTAGAAAATACTCAAGGTGTTATATCATGAACAGAAAGTCAAAGCTGTCTTCAACTTTGAGCTTTCCTCTGGTTCTGTTTTTGTTCTTCATCTTGTTTATTTATAAGCCAGCCTACTCTAGTGACTGATTTCTTACTTTTTTTCTTTTTTAAAGATTCCAGTTATGTAGAACTATATGAAGTTTTCTAATGGAGCTTTTTTATGCCTTTGTATTTGTTTATGCTGTTCCCGCTTGTCTTACTAGAGAGAATATCTGCTTATCTTTAAAGCAGATTATCTATATATCTCTAAAGATGGATTTTTGTTATATAGTCTCATTCGTCATGAAGTCTTTTCCGCCTTCTGCTACTGTTAGCCATTACCACCACCATTAGTAGTCTTGGCTACTTCCTCTGCTTTGGTCTATACTTACTTACACCTACTTGTATCACTACTGAAATTACTCCTTTGTTCATGTATCTCTCCACCTTTCCAGACCATACATGCCCAAAGGATAGTTTTACTCATTTTGGTGTCCCAGTTAGCATAGCTTTAGGTGTAATAGGCAACCTTCTTAGAACATTTCTACCATGGCTTCTACTCTTCAGCTTATTTCTGGCTTGTTTCTGTTTCTTTTCTTCTCTTTTCTTTCTTTTTTTTTTTTCTCATTTCTTTTGAGATATATCTGCTTCTTTTCTAACTGCAGTGTCCAAATCCATACCCTCAGTGTCTTTCATCTAGAATGTTAATAGCTTCCTAATCAAAGAATACTTTCCTTACCTTGACCTTTGCTTCTTTCAATCAACCTCTCTTCTTTATGGCTGTCAGAGTGATTGCATTAGTTGAATATAGGTTCAGTTGTCCTAACAGAGACCTAAAATAACAGTGGATTAACAAAACAGAATTTTATTTCTCATAATAGTGCACACAAAAGTAGTGTAGGCCTAGCATAACAGTCCCATGATGGTAGAGACTCAAGTCCGTTCTCTTTTTTGTGTTTTTTTTGCCATTTATAGTGTTCTCCCTTGCCTATCTAGTCCAAATAGCTCACTACTGTGCATTTCAGCTGGAAGGATGAGGTAAAGGGGGAGGGAAGCCATTTTCTTTTCTTTTAAGGGCATGAACTGGAAGCTGCTGTATCAGTTCAGTTCAGTGCCATTGACTAGAACTGATGGTATTCTGGAGCTGGCTCCTACTTGCTCTGTTGGCTCATATCATCTATCTAGAGCCAGTTAGGTACATCTCTTCCCAACTATGTATTCAGGTACCTCACACTAGTTTGAAATTGGCCATAGTGGGAGTATTTATACCATGGAAAATGGCAAACACTACATATCGAAGTTCCCCAAAAGTGGTTAAACGTTTAACACTACTCCACTAACTCACTATCTAGAGAGTGCTCTATTAGTCATTCCTAGCTGCCACGGGGACTGGGGATTGTAGTCTTTATCCTAAGTAGGTATGTGCTCAGCTAAAATATCCAGGATTTTCTGACTATCCCGTGCTATTTCCTAATAGTTTCTAAGAAATGATTGTTATTTGGGTGGCAAAATTCTTCTTTGTGTAAACTGATCCCTACCTTTGTTGGATATTAACATACCTTCATTATGTTTTAGTTGTTTATGTTTCCATTTTTCTCCTCTACATAAGAGCTCTAAGATCAGAAGATGGGTCTTATTATTGTGTATCTAGGACATTGCACAGTGCTTAGCATATAATAGATGCTCAATAAATAGTTATTGATTATGTATTTTCACTTTATCTTGGGCTTTCTAGATATTGTCTTAACACATAAACTTTAATGAAATCCTCAGGATTGGGGACCATTTGTCTTTGTACCCCTGGTTCTTATATGATGCCTAATCTATAATAGGCCCTCAATAAATGGCTACTAGCATGAATGGATGGATAAATATATGGAAGGACAAAAGGAAGGATGGATGTAAGGACAGTAGCTTCAGCTCTCATGGCAGTTTGGTATTATAATATTGAGCCACTGTATACTTTGTGCTAAGTATTAAGGATGCAAAGGTAGGTCCCAGATACTGGGAAGATACAGGACTAGCAAGAAGACAGAATATTGTGATAGAGCATGTAGGTGATAATGGAAGTAGAAAGAAATCATCAGAAATGATTTATAGGGAAGTTGTATCTGGAACATTTGGTCTTGAGTCTTAAAACACAGAATCATGAGTAGGACCCTGGAGGAAAGGATAGAGAAATCAGGGAGGAAAGGCATTTAATGTCTTGACCTGGATTTGAATCCTGGCTCTGCCTACCATGTAACTTTGAAAAATTGGTTTCCTGGGAATGTTGCCATCATTTTATCTGTGCTTACATTGCTCTCCTGCTTGGAATGTTCTTCTCCCTTCTTTATTTTTTAATACTTCATTTTTCTTTCATGAAAAGAAGGCTTCTTTCTGAAGCCTTTGTATACTGTAACTTCTGCCTTCTTGATGCCCTTGGTCTTGATTTGGGCTGCTACACCAGTATCTTAGACTGGGTGGCTTAGACAAGTTATTTCCTACAGTTCTGGAGGTTGGAAGTGTGAAGTTGGGGTGCCAGTGTGGTTGGGCTCTTGATGAGGGCCCTCTTCCTGATTTATAGATGACTGTCTTCTTGCTGCGTCCTTGTGTGATGCAGAGACACAGAAAACAAGCTCTCGTGTGTCTTCTTATAAGTGTACTAATTCCATCATGGTAGCTGCACCCTCATGATCTCACCCAAAGCTAATTACCTCCCAAAGGCTTCATCTTCAAATACCATCACATTGGGGATTAGGGTTTCAACATATGAGTTTTGCAGGGGGAGGGGAGCTTATGGACACAGGACATAGGCATGCAATCCATAACATCCTCACACTATCCTCTCCAGACTTTTTTCATAGAAATAAAGGTTCTTGTGTTATTTCCATTAATATGTATCTGTCTATATTATACTATATGTTCTTTGAGGACAGCAGCCCTGTCTTATTCATCTTTATTTCCTAATGCTTAACAAAGTCCTGTACTGAGTAGGTATCTGTACTTGTTAGTTTCCTTATCCCTACTCCAGCACTTTTGATTTATGTATTTTCACGGATAATTTCCTGGGAGTACCTCTCAAGTCATGCTCAAAGACGGCTGCCTATTTTAACTAAGGAAACCAGTTCTGGCCTGGACTAGATCCATATTTTTAAGAGTCTAGTGTAATCCTGTTTTGGGAGTATCACTCTGCTTGTATTGTGTCTAAACTTTTTTTCCCTAGATAATGAAGGTCTTAGAAAAATGTGACTTGTAATGTCTCTTTGAACTCTCTAGGCAGCTGTTTAAACTGCACCAAGGTACTTGCTATCAGGGAGTAGTACCCTGCAAGTCTGTTTCCCAGTCACACCTAAGTCTAGCAGCAAATGCCTTTCAAATTTATCTTTGTAATACCAAATGTTTTGCGGAATGTGGGAATGATAAGACCATCTATACCACTGTTATTCAGTAGAGCTTTCCACAATGATAGGAATGTTCTCTATGGTCTCTGTCTGGTAGTAGGGTGGGCCACTAGGCAGTGTGGCTTTGGCACTTTAAGTATAGATAGTACAGCTGAAGAACTGAAATTTAGTTTAATTTTAATTGATTTTAATTTTAAAAACCTCATGTAGTTTGGGGCCATTGTATTGCCCATGCAGGTGTAAACAAAGTCCAATGGAATACTGTTTGTTGTGGATTCTGGTGATGAAGAGCGAATGAAAGAGACAAACGTGAAGTTTCAATTCTTCATAGCCATTGAGTTACCAGGTTCTATTAGTCTCTTTCATGAGTTCTTTCTGTTCTTCCTTATTTATTTTCATATCTGTCTGAAAAATGGCCATCACTCTCATTTCTAGCCAGTTCTAGAGACTTTGCAAAGTTGTTTCTTTTTTTTTTTTTTTAAAGATTTTATTTATTTATTTGACAGAGATAGAGACAGCCAGCGAGAGAGGGAACACAAGCAGGGGGAGTGGGAGAGGAAGAAGCAGGCTCATAGCAGAGGAGCCTGATGTGGAGCTCGATCCCGTAACGCCGGGATCATGCCCTGAGCCGAAGGCAGACGCTTAACCGCTGTGCCACCCAGGCGCCCCTGCAAAGTTGTTTCTTAAAGCACTCTTTAATCACCTTAATTATATTACTGGTCTGCTGAAATACCTTCCATGCTTCCCAGTTCTCTCCAGTACTCTTCAGTTCGCATTCACAATCTTAAGGGTTTGCTCCAGCTACAATGGTCAACTTGTTTGTACTTTCTTGCCTTTTCTATTTCTTCTGTTACTTAGATCACTCTTACCTAGCTTTAAGGCCTAAGTCTCAGCTCTCAGTTCAAGTCTTTCTTGAACCTTAGTTATCTTTTTAATCTTATTGTTCTTACCATTCCTTGGCAGTTAAGCACATCCTGTACCTTCTTTGTGTTGTCATATACAGCAGTACAGAAAATTTCAATTTTAAATTTATGAGAACATCCAAAACATGTTCCTGTAGAAATAATGAGATCTACTCTATATTTCAAGCTGCTCTGAAAAGTTTCTTTATTCCAATTATAGCTTTAATTCAGTAATTAGAAAAGTGCAGTCTACTCATAGCTTCTCCCATTTTTTGGTTCTTCTCAACTATTCTCTTAATACTCAGTTTTTCTTTATAAATTCAAAGAGGTTGTAATGGTCCCTGAGGATGGCTATGGCGTTGAAGGTTGAAATTTTTATTATTTGTAACTTGGAGTGTCAATAGCCTTAAAGGCAAGAGTTCATTCATTTATTTATTCTACAGATATTTATTAAGTACCTACTATGTGGTAGACATTATTCTAGGAGCTGGGGTTATTTCAATACAAAACAAATAAAAAACAGACAGATTTTTATCTGCACGGAGCGTAAATTCTAGTTGGATATTTTATAATATTTACCCTTCCCCCAAACCAGTATACTTAGATATAAAGCTTAGTGTGTAAGCAAATAGTAAACATTCCATTTAGTACCAAATTATGATGAAAAACACTGTTTATGTCATTTAAGTTGTAAAGTTAAATTAATGTTATTATTTTAAAGTCTAAAGGTTGTTTCTTTTGTATCATTTGAAACAGAATATCCTGAAGATGTAGCTCCTACTGTTGGCTTTTCCAAAATTGACCTTAGACAAGGAAAGTTTGAAGTTACCATCTTTGACTTGGGAGGTGGAAAAAGAATTCGGGGAATCTGGAAGAATTACTATGCTGAGTCCTATGGGGTAATATTTGTTGTGGATTCCAGTGATGAAGAGAGAATGGAAGAGACAAAAGAGACAATGTCAGAGGTGCTAAGACATCCTAGGATATCAGGAAAGCCTATACTGGTGTAAGTAACGTTGGTGTCATTGTAAACACAGAAGCGATGGCATTAGCCAATAAAGAAATTTACCTAAGTTACAAAATAAGCTAAATAAGTGAATAAGCTAAAATTGTCACATCCTAATGTAATAAAATGTGATTAACTGGGGATTGTTAATATAGTGAGGCCTTGTTAGGGACTAAGGATTGAGGCTATATTATGAAGAAGAGTTATACTTAGATCTTCTGGGTATTCAAATATAAACTCTTTGTTTTATTTGATGACATTTTATAAAATTGTGCATTTTGAAATGGCCTACTAACAAGGTTCTGGAATGTTTTTCAACTTTTTCCCCTCTTAATAACTTATGTGTTGCCTCTGTCTTATTTTTCTTGAAGAGTATTCTTATTTGGAAGTTATTTAAAAGTTTGATTCTTCTAATGCCACATTGATTTCTAAATTTTTATTTCTGTATTTCCATATTGAATGTGTGATCTGTGTTGTTATGAACTTAGTCATATGCTTGTATTATTTTGTTCAGCTGCCTAAACATTTTTTAAAAAGTGACAAAGGACTTTTACAACCCATGCCTTCACAGCCTTTCTGCACAGTAAACACCAGATGGTGCTATAAGACACAGAAAGTGAAAGTCCTTTAAATTACTGTTAAAATCAGAGTGAGCTGAGTGTGTGCCCTTGCCTTCTTGTCCCTTTTCCTCATGCTTGTTTCATTACTGAGGATTAAAACAAAACCAACCAGCTTATCATATGGTTAAATGAGAAATTGTAAGCAGTTTCTCAGTGGTCCTCAGTAGTAAATGAACATTTTTAAATGAGGCAGTTTGGAAGCTCTGATTACACAAAGTAAGACTTTATGGCATCGTTTATTAGTACAGGTTACATGGCTTAATTTTTATTTATTTAACCAATTAGTGAAGTTATTTAATTTGTGTAATCAATTCTCACCTTTATTGACTCTGAAGGAAACTTTAATAGATGTATATACAAAGAAGAACTTTGCTGAACCCCACAGGCTAAGATAGTCTCTACACATTTAAGCAAAGAACCAGTGACTTCTAAGGTAAAAAATGTTAATGACTGAGATGACTGATGCTCATGTGTAAAATAATTGTGTGTTCATTTTTTAACCTAATAGTCATTTATTTTAGTCTTTCATTCATTCATTCATTCATTCATGTGTTAATTTAGCAAATATTTATTGTGCATCTACTATGTGCTAGGCATTGTCTTGGTGATGGGGATACATTTGGGAACAAAAATAATATAAATCCATGTATGACCTCAGAATCTTACATTTTAGGGGGTGACATACACAATAAATGTAATAAAAAGTTATATCATACATTAGGTGATAAGTATATTGAAAAATGCAGGCAAAAGATCTGGGATCCTATGGTGGTGGTATGACAGGGGTATGTTACTCTTTTATAATTAGGATAATCATAGTAGGTCTTACTGAGGAGACGACACCGGATGGGAGAGAGGCAGTCATGCAGATGTATGTGGAAAAGCCATGAGGCAAAAGCGTGCAGTTCCTAAGTGACTACAATTAGCACTGAGTAATCAAATAATGATTAATAAGGGATCTGCTGTCTGTCCTCTCACCTTTCTCACCTAGTAAATTTTTGGAATAGAGGGGGGAAAAAACTGGAAAACCACCAGCTAGGGGGTTGCTTCACCATTATAATTTGGTAGGCAGTGAGATCTCATGAGCGCTCATGAGAATTCATAATGATACTATAATATACTTGTGAAGTATAGGTTTGCCATTTGGCCAGTTTTTTCCAGGGCAATTTTACAACCAAAGGATTTTTACTAATAAAGGTAAACTGCTTTTTGAAATGAGTGTGCTTCAAAAATATGCAAAATGTACAAAAAGTACACATTCTTAATAAATTTAATACATATAGGGAAGAGTGAGTTAAAAAATGTTGATTGAACATGCAGAGCCAATCACTGCTGACATTTTGATGAATTTCCTATGCATATTTTTGCAAAATTTGTAATGTATACAATTGTGTATAGTATGTAAAATTTTGTATCCCATCTTTTCTTTTTAAAAAATATATGTGTATATATTTTAATTTATTTATTTGTTTTTAAGTAAGCTCTATGACGCTGAGATCAAGAGTCCCATGCTCTTCTGACTGAGCCGGGCTAGGGGCCCCTGTACCCCCTTTTTTTATATGTTTCTAAATCCCTCTTAAATATCTATACAAAACCTGTATTTGGAAATTCTCCTGTTTACCTTTTTCTCTCTGACCTACAAGTAATTTCTCTTATTGATGTTACTGTCTTAATATCCTTTGAGTCTCTACTCTCTGTAATCCCCTGTGTAATCCCTCTGCACTTCTCGCCTGTGTTTCTGAGAGCAGCAGTCTCCTAAGCAGTCTCCCTGCAGTCCTGCCCATCCTCCAAGCTTTCCTCTACATTGCTAGCAGGAGCCTTTTTCTTTATTTGATGTTTTTCAAATTTACAAAATTTGATGTTTTACCAAAAAAATTGATGTTGTACAAAACTGGTGTATGCTTTCACAAGTGAAACAATACAAAATTATATAAAGAATATGAGAGCTCTTTAAAACACACATTTGATCATTTTACAGTTCATCTGCTTACAGTTCTTCAGGTTGCCTTCACTGCTCCATGCAGATAAATTCTGTTTAACTGAAACAACCCTAACCCATAATAGGTATGTCATTGAATACTCCACTAGGTAATAAATGGGAAGGGCTTCTGGCAGAACCCTGCTAAGCTCAGTGCTAGGACCTGGTGGGGTGTGGAGATGGAGGGGGAGGGTACCTGAATTAGGAGGCAGCCTACAGTGCTCCTTGTCACTCAGCTGCTTCCTTCCAGCCCACAAACGTCTAGACCTATCATGGGCAAAATTCAATGACAGCATCTGATTTCTTCTGTTCATCCTGTCTGAGCCTGACCTAGCTGATTTAGGACCCACAGAGCCTCTCAGAACTCACTTCAATACCTAGGTAACTTTCTCTTCCCACCCTCTAATGATGAACAAACAGCGAACAATAGAAAACCTCTGAGAAGATTCAGCCATTCAACAGAAATAAACCTGAAAAATTAGAATATTGTCTATAGTCACAGAATTACAAATTGATGGAGCCGGGATTCATTCATGCTGTGGAAAGCCAAGTTAGGTGACCACAGTAGCAGGTCCTGGACAGTCTCTGGCTCTGCTTGACTTGCTCTTGCATACCAGCCTGACAGCATGTGTCATTGCAAATGAAGCTTCAGCCAAAGTTCACTTTATGTCAGACTTGAGGGCAATCTTGAAAGGTCAGAGTCATAGAACACCGCCAGTCTTCTGCGTTTTATTAGCTCAGAAATTCTGTTTTACCGTTCTATAGCATTTACTACTTAATGAGCATAATATTTTGATTAAAATCTCTGAAATAGTGGTGAAAAGTTAAAAAACCATGGGTTTAGAGAGAACATGGAGAGTCTGGAACCTGGATTCTAAGAGCTGGTATGAATTTGTTTATGACCCTGGCAAGTTACTGTCCTTCTTTGGACTTAGTGGTTAAATGCCTCTTCTATATTAAAATTAGCTGTAAAATATTGTAATTCTGCTTTTGTATTTAGCTGTATATAATCATGTGAACCATACTATAGGGTATTGTAAGAATCCATTTTAGTAAAAAAGTGAAAGTGATTAAAGAGAGTCAAAAATAGATGCTATTCCAAAGTTCTGCTCTATAATCATGTTAACCTGTTTATTTACCTAGAAAGTGTTCCTTTTAGTCTCCTAGTTACAATAGAGATTAACCTATACTCTGGTTAATGTATGAATTATATTATTTGCCCTCATGTGCCCCCCCCCATACTCTTGCTTTGACAGTTTATAACTTAATTTTTAAAAAACTGAAATTAGAGACTCTGGACAGATAAAGACCTTTCCAACAGGAAAAGTAAACAACTTTTGCAGTTGTATCAAAGCACTGGAATCAACATAATCCCTAATTTCTTTTTTAGTTGACATATAATGTTAGTTTCAGGTGTACAATGTAGTGATTCAACAATTATATATACATTACAAAATGCTCACTATGGTAAGTGTAGTTACCATCTGTCACCATACAGCGATTACAATATTATTGACTCTATTCCTATGCTGTATTTTTTCTTCCCAACTTATTTTATAGCTGGAAGTTTTAACCTCTTAATCCCTTGTACCTTTTTCACAACTCCCCCACCCCCGTTCCAGCACTAAGCCCAAATTTCAAGCTCAACACATACCATAGAAATTTTTCATAAATAATATAAGGCACTATTTGTTGATTACTTCTGGAAAGAACTGAGCTGAAGCTTCCCTTTTTTATGGTCGAATCTCCTAATACATAAAACTGGGATAACTCTGGAGATCCAAGGCTAAAATTTTCTCCCAGGATAGTAACAATTCTCTTTGTGTTAGCACATTTGAACTCTTGGAAAGATGCCACTTTCTCATTACATACTGTCTGTTTTTCTGTGGAGTTATATGACCTAACTTTGGACCAAACATTATGAATTAGATGCTTTGCAACAAAAGTAATATAGAGGAGTTTCACTCAGGGAAGAAACACAATATCTGTGATATGATCTTACTAGGTGTTATGAACATTTCAATAAAAAAAGAATTTTTTGACCCAGAGGTCTTTGCACCTATGATAGCCTCCCAGGGCTCCCTGAAATCACATACATAGTCCTGAGTGCATGTGCATTTTTCCTTGGGAGCAGATCCTAACTCTCATCAAATTCCTAATGGATTTCATGACCAAAGAGGTTAAAAACCATGGCAGTGAGTTTCCATATTAGGAGAAACAATAACCAGGGTTTTATTATTACTTTTCTGTGGAAGATTTTTGCCTTGAACCTTTATATGCCTACTTGAGTCACCTTTTTCTAGACAGTATTACAGAAAAAAATTAGTTTGCAAATTTCTTTGAGTCATATTCTTTATTATAAGTGCTTAGAAGTTAACTAAGGTTATGGATTATCCTAATACTGTCATTAGAATTTGAGGAAAAGGCACTTTTACCAAGTTAGATCTTTACATAATAAATAGGAGAACTTGGGCCCTTCTTAGATTGCTAGAAACTCATAAGTATGCAGATATGGACTACCTATGTCATTTAATCCCTTGATCCTTAGATATAGTGGTGAGCCCTTTAACTTACTATTTTTACCATCTGAAAACCCTAGTCTATGTATAGGGCCCATAGGGCTTAAGATTTCTCTTTTTGCGGGGGAACCGTACCAAGCTGTCATCTTCATCCTTATTTCATTATATTGTTGACTCACCTCCAAACTTCCTTACTGAAGTCTTAGTTTTGTCCCTACTGGCATCAACTTCACTCTTAGCAGCAGTAGTTTCTGGTGAAGCTTCTCAGCTGGTTGACTTCCTAGGTAATTTATGCATAAGGAAACTTCAGAGGTTCCCATCCTTCCCTTCCCCACCCAAACACACTTTATATAAAAACAATATAACAAAGAGAAACCTGTTGGTAGTGTTGTTAGCAGGATGTTTTCTGGGGACCATCTGCATCAGCATCAGCCCAGACCTTTTAAATTTTGAGGGTGGGGCCAGCGAATGCTTCTGGGTTGTTTTCACACATTCTTCAGATCATTCTGATGCACAGCAAAAGTTGAGAGCTACTGGTGTAGGGGAAGGCGTGGGCTTTGGAGTCAGGCCTTGGGCAGCTTGCTTTCTGAGTTTCCATGTCTACACTTGTAAATAAGTATTTTAGTATCTGTGTTTTCATGTGAATTTCAAATGATGCATTTAAAGCAGCTAGTGCAGTGCTTTATTAGTGTTCTGTAAATGTGATGATGGATATGAATAGTTATTGTTGATGATACACTGTGCCTGGATGGAGATCACTTAGGAGAGCAAGTTTTAAAGTGTCTCATCATAAGAATTCAGGCTACATGGAGCTTTTGATTACAGAAAATGACATAATTTAGTAGGTGAGTATGAGCCCAAGTGCTCATAGTAATTTTACCAGTAGATTTCCTAATATTGTACCTCTAACGTTTAGTAATTTTTTCTCTTTAAGGTAGTAATTTTAATGAAAAAAATTACTTTTAGTGCCTATTGAGTGTATGAATAAAATATATGCAAAATGTTCAACTAATTAAGTATCCTGTTGTTTTTGTTGCTTAGGTTAGGGTTATTCTTTTTTTTTTTTTTTAAGATTTTATTTATTTGAGATAGGGAGAGAGAGAGCATGAGCAGGGGGAAGGGGCAGATGGGGAGGGAGAAACAGACACACTGCTGAGCAGAGAGCCCGACCTGAGCTGAGGGCAGATGCTTAACTGACTGAGCCACCCAGGCACCCCTCTTTTTTTTTTTTTAAGATTTGATTTTTAAGTATTCTCTACACCCAACATAGGGCTTGAACTCACAACCCCAAGATCAAGAGTTACATACTTCTCCGACTGAGCCAGCCAACCGGGTGCCCCAGGGTGATTCTAATTGGTTTTAAGATACAATAATGAAAATTGTATGTGATACGTGTGATGTATTGCTTTGCTATGAATCTTTCTGTGCTTAAGTCTTGCTTTAAGAGCACTATGTACAGATATAAATACTATTAGAAAATTACTATTTTACAAATCAATTATGCTAGTGAATAGTAAATAATACTTAATCTTCTCAGTTTCCATGATAAACAGTTTAGGAACAACTATAAACAAGTGTCAGTATGGTACTAGATAAAAGATTATAGCTCAACTTTAGAAGGAACAGAAGAAATTTATTACCACCTGATTAGGTAGAGAGTTTATCATTGGTTTTATATTGATCTTTTTTTTTTTTAATAAAGTTCTCTAAACATTTGGAGTTGACATGTGAAACATCTTTTTCTCCAGTAATACTTGATAATTGGCAGAGTAGAAAGCTCTTCAATTTCTTTGTATTTTATAATTTAAAATTTATTTTATAGTGTTAGGATGTATGTATATGTATATTCTGGTTCTCCTTTAGTCCCATTGTGCTTTCGGTTAATAATTTTGCCTCAGTTCTTTAGGAAGTAGAAACTATTACATGAGAATTCTCTCATTTAGGACCACCAGATTTGCTCAATTATCTCTATCTGCTTTTATTCCTGAATGTTGCCTTCTCTCCAGTCCAAGGCCAGCTCCTCCAGTTGTACTACAGATTCCACCCCTTTCTACTTTTGCATATAATCCCTTCCCTTTCTTATATCAAGAGTGTGGCTCCCTGGATCATTCCCATTAGGATGTGCTCTTGTGTTTCTTAACTTTAAGTTTTATGGAATCCTTTTGCTCTGCATTTCTCTTCAGCAGTTAATTCCTTTTTATAGTCCTCTATTCACACAGCTGGAAAGAAGAGTTTATAGTGGCTGCTGTACTTCTTCACATTGCATTCTTTCTTCAACATATTCTACTTGTGCTTCTATCCCTACAGTTCCTTGAAACTGCTCATGGTGGAGTCAACAAATTATCTCCACATTGCCAAATCCACTGTGAGCGGGCTGTTCTTATTTTACTTCAAGTTGACTTTTTCCTCAACTTTGTTCTTTTAATACTACATTGCGGCACACTTTTTTGGTTTTCCTTCTACTTCATTGATGGTTTCTTCTCAATCTCCTTTATTAAGTCTTCTGCTTTAGATAGAAATTTTGGAATACCCCAGGCTCTTTTCTGGGCATCTGGTTTTTTACATCCACAAACTTTTCAGGTGATTTCGTTCTAAATACTTACCTTAAGTACTGTTTACTCAAATGATCCAAATCTATACTTCTAGCCCTTCCCTCTTTCAAGAGCTCCTAGTCATCTAGCTAATATCTTAGAAACCTCTGCTTGGGCATTTTATAGTAACCTCAGCTTCTCTTGGCCAAAATAGAATTCTAGATTTCCTTTTCACCCCGATTTCTGAAACCCTTATCTCTGATTTTCCCTGATGACATCATCATCCAATCAGTATCCTGTAGATTCTGGCTCTTAAATCTATCACAAGTTAGTTTTTTTTCATCACTACTTATATAGTAAAAAGTACTTAAGAACTGGTTCTGGAATCAGGCTGCCTGGGTTCAAATTCTGATTCTCACAGTTTCTGTGACCTGGGACAGGTTACTTAACCTTGCTGTACCTCAGTGTTTTGTTGGTAAAAATGTAAAATTATTTGAACAATTTTGAGATGTAGTACAGAGTAGACAGAATGGTTTTTCCAAATATAAATTATATGTAAACATTATTTTCAGGCCAAAATAGTCTGAGGTCTTTGCATTGATTACATTTGCTATAAACTTCAGACTTACATGGCTTACAAAGCCTTAAATCTAGCCTCTGCTGACCTTTCTTAGCTTTATCTCTTACCTCATTGCTCTTTTCTTACTATGATAAGGTGTACTCCTCATTGTTCTTTAAACAGTAAGTTACATCATCCTTGGGGTCTTTGTAACTGTTTCTTATGCCTGGGATATACCCTCCCTTGTCCTCATCATTCAGATCTTCATTTAATATTATATTTCAGCGAGGCCTTCACTGACCACCCAACCAAAAGAAGCCACTCCAACCATCTGTGTCTCAACACTTCAAGTTTCTGCCCAAGATCTTAACATTATCTGATTTTTATATTTGTGTGTTACCTGCTTTCTCCACTAAAATGTGAATCCTAAATCTCTATACCTGTGTGAGTTCAAACTGTATCCCTAGCCCATAGTGTAGTCCTCAGCTTCGTGCTAAAGTGATGGAAAAACTTTCAAGAATGCAATTGCCTTTATTTTTTATTTTGTTTGCCAAACTTCCTGATCTGTAATGCAGTGTCCTGAATGGAGCTAAATTCAGGAAACCAGTGCCTTACTTTCTTAGTCCTTAAACTAGGTTCAGCTCCTAGTTACCAACTAGACTCTTCATTGAGTACATAGTTGGATTTTCCCAGGTTATGTTGACCACTGAGTTAACTGACCTCTCGGAGCATAAAAGATTTGACATAGCGTCTGGTTTGATTTTACTTTAATAAAGCACTCTTTGAAATCTTGTTATATACACTTCTTAACTACTGAAATACTCTCAAATGAGCCATAAGGATTGTTGAAGCAGTTGTCACTTACTGACACTCCTCTTGTTAAGGCATTGAAAGTTAACAAAAATATATAATAGAGCTTGGTACCTGAACAGAAATGTAGGATCACTGATCTCATTTTCAATAGTTAACCTGTGAGTTTAAAGTTAACTATACTGTTTTTAGTTTAATAAGGGAAGGCTTGTTTTGTCACTGACTTCAGAAGTTTCTGTTCCAATAAGTAAGGGCTAAAGAGGAAAATCATGACTTAATAGTGATGAAAGGTATGTGAATGAATCTATAAAATGAAAAAAGAAGCTGAAACATGGAACATCTTCATTCTAAAACTGGAAAAAATGTCTAAAATAACATCTTTATTATGAGCCACAGCATGGACAGCACCAACAACACAATACCTTACAAGGATTTCTTTTTTTGTATTTTACAGCTAGTCCAAATTTCTCCTTGGTAGTATTAACATACTCTTTTGTATTGTTCACTAGCATTTCAATATTGTTGATGCTTTCTCCTTGTTCCTCTACTAAAAGAGATATCTGAATGAAAAGGTCCCTTAAATCCTTCATTTGGTTCTCCAAATTAACAAGTTCCTTGTGTCTCTGTTCTATCTCTGAGAGTTGTGCTTTAGTGATAGTGATTTCTGTAAGTAAGCATTCATTAAAAACTTCCCATTTTCCTTGATAAAGCATGTCATTTACTTCTTCTTCAGGCACTTCTTTTCCAGCAACTTCAAGCTGACGGAAAATAAATGTCTTGCACTTCTCTTGCTTTGCTGCTATTGTGTCATTGTATGTAAACATAGTTTGCTGAAATTGGCGGAACATCGCAGCATGCTGAGATTTAAGTATCCTTGTCACCACTGATGATGGACCATTTTCAGCCTCTGACTTTTTAACTTCTTTTACTAAATCATCCAAACCTCTATTAATGTGTTCTGCTTGGATTTTTATCTCCTTTGTAATGCTAGACTCTCTCTTAAGTAGGCTAAACCTTCTCATTGAAGCCACCAGACTTCTCTGTTGTTGCCCAAATTTTTGAACATCATCTGTCAAATTGTTAATACTCTCCTGTAGTTTTTGGATCTCATGTAGGTGTCTCTCAGCTACAGGCTCTCTTTCATAAATAACAGCTTGCTGCAAAAACACCCCTTGTTCTTCTGCTTCTGTAGTCGACACATGCCTATCTCTAGAGAGTTCAATTTCCTTTGTTCGTTGCTTTAGTTCTTGAAGTCGGTCTTTCATCTTCCCTTTCCTCTTAAGAAGCAAAAATGATTGTGTCGAACAAGTAAAAGTTTGGCATTTTCTCTGTTAGTAATTGGCTTCACGTAGCTATGTGTGTCTTCCAGGAAAAATTCTCGTTTTCTGAAAAGAAGTTGAAAAATTAGAAAAATCATTAAGAATTTCCTCATAAAGATAACTAATAGGAAAAGTAATGTAAAATAATTTATAAGTTACTGTGCATCTCGTGGGCCTACTATGAGTCCTGTTCAGTTGAGTGAAGTAGTTGAGAAAGCAGTGATAAAGATACAGTTGCCCCCAAAATAAGTACTTCAGTGTCGTGATACCATCACCTAATAGATTTTTGTGCATATAGAGGATATACCTTAGAATGGAAGATCTGGCCATATCTTCCAAGTTTTATAAGTCAAAGGGCACTCTGCAAATGCCCTTACTACTAAAGATACTGTTTCCAGTTAATTCGGCCTATGTAATGTTAAACTCATTTTGTTAAATATGCATAATTCAGTTAAAATCAGTATAGTGACAGGGCAGATTCCATTCGAGCACTTGAAATAATATAGATAATGTTGAATTTATTTTAAAATTTCTGAGGCTTCTAGATGGATTAACATATTATTTGACATAGCTTTGTTTTTTTTTTTCCATTGCATACATATGAAAACATATTCTTGGTTTGATTATGCTGGTTTCTCATTCTTAGCATTCCTTTGCAAAGATATCCAGACTTAGAACAAAATTTGTGTCCATTCATATTAAGTGCTGTGTTTTTCAAACATGAGGTTATATAAAGTCTTGTTTTGGGGTGCTGATAATATTGACATCATATCCTATGTTGGTAGTTATCCACAGGATTAAATTTGGTGTACATTATTTATAAATACTGATTTATATACATATATAATGATTTGCATTTATGTGTGTGCATGTGTGTGTGTGTGTGTGTGTGTGTGTGTGTGTGTATACACAGAGTGAAGTGGGTAAGTGGAAATGCAAACTGGTGCAGCCACTGTGGAAAACAGTATGGAGGTTCCTCAAAAAGTTTAAAAATAGAGCTACCCTATGACCCAGTGATTGCCTTACTAAGTATTTACCCAAAGAATACAAAAGTACTAATTCAAAGGCATACATGCACCCCAGTGTTTTTGGCAGCAATATCTCCTTCCAAATTATGGAAACAGCCCAAGTGTCCATGGACTGATGAATGGATAAAGAAAAGGTGGTATATATATACAATGGAATGTTACTCAGCCATAAGAAAAAATGAAGTCTTGCCATTTGCAATGACATGGATGGAGCTGGAGTGTATTATACTAAGCAAAATAAGTCAAAGAAAGAAAAGTACCATATGATTTCACTCATGTGTGGAATTTAAAACAAATTTAACAAATATAAAACAAATCAGTAAAGGGGGGAAAAGAGAGAGAGAGAGAGGCAAACCAAGCAACAGACTCTTAACTATGTGGAGAAGAAACTGATGGTGACCAGAGGGGAAGTGAGGGGGGCGATGGGTTAAACAGATGATGGAAATGAAGGCGTGCACTTGGCTGTGATGAGCACCGGGTGTTGTGTGGAAGGAAGTGTTGATTCACTATCTGAAACTAATACTCACTGTGTCGTAACTTAAAATATATATTGAAAAAGGCAATCTATGTTAATAAAATATTTTCACAGTACATCTTGATTTTAGAAATGCACCTTTCATGATATTTTTGCAGATAAGAAGCTACTGGGGAGTTAACATAGTGCATTGAATTACACATAATATCGGTATAAGCCAGAGAAAAATCAACCAGTATTACTAATGTTATGTTGTTATGCTATGGGACTTAGTGTTTGAAATGCTTATGCAACTATTTTTGTAGGTGAATTGGATGTTGTCACAGAAGGCATACTTATCAAATATGTTGATGGCCCAGAATGTTGAAGTACAGAATTGGGATTCAAAAAACAGCATAGGACACCATACTAAAAGTAACAAGATTATGTTTAACCAGGACAGATGTAAAATATTGCAGCTGGTTGTTTAGAAAATACCTTTACATATATAAAATGGAAGATCCTGTGTTCATAGCAGTGCTTATGAAAATTACTGAAGATTTCTATCAGAATAATCATTCTTTCTATCAGAATAATCATGCTTTCATGAATAACAGTGTCATGTCTAGACTGACTTAAGAAAGATGACTCTAGGCTAGATGACTTTAGGCTAGTCAAAGCAAATGGAAGAAGGACTGTGTTAAGTTCTGATGTTTTAAGATGAAAATTCATAAATTGTGAATTTCCAAACTGTCATGGAAAGATGAGATTGGAAGACAGTAGTGCAGAGAGAATCATTGAAAGGAATGGAAATCCTTGTCCTGCAAAAGAGATGTAGAGGGTATCTACAACTGTTTTCTGAAATGTATGGGTCTGTATATATAAGAGGAATTAGACTTACTTGGTATTAATCTGAAAGAAAATCGGTGGAAATTACATGGAGAGAGGTTTGATTTAGTATCAAGTGGAGTTTTTGAACAGGTAGAGTTGTCCCAAGATGGAACAAACTGCTTCATGAGTTAATAAGCTTGCCATCACTGGAAGTGTTCAAGATTCTTGAATTATGACCCAGTTGAGAATGTAGAAATGAGGCCTGCATTGCCCAAAAAGTTAAACCAGTGTCCTATGGGACACCTGGGTGGCTCAGGTTGTGATTGGGATCAAGCCCTGCCTTGGGCTCCCTGCTCGGCGGGAAGCCTGCTTCTCCTCTCCCATTCCCCCCGTTTGTGCTCCCTCTCTTGTCTCTCTCTCTGTCAAATAAATAAAATCTTCAACAAAACAAAACAAGTATCCTAATATTCCTTTGGTTTTAAAGGACTGGTATTTTGTCAAATAATTATTGAGGCTTACTATATGCAAAATTTTAAATGCCATAGTATTTATTCAGTAGTACTTGTCCTTGAATAATTTACTCTCTGAGGGGAGTTGGACAGTATACAGTTAAACAGATAAGTGAGACAATTTTAGATCTTGACCAATTAAGCAAGTCTTCTTTAAGGAGGCATTTGAACTGTGAGACCTAAAGTTGAGAAGATGAAGAGCCAAGGGATACTGTCTGGGGTGTAGGTGATGGGGTGCAAAGGCAATGAATGGGATTCCAGAAAGAATCCCTATAAGTTAAGTAATCAATGTCTGCATTTTTCTTATGGGGAGATTGAGAATCAGAAAACTAAATGTCTTACCCAGAGCTTGTTAGTAGTAGTACTGGTTAAATAATGCCAGATTTCCTGGCTGCTAGACCAGTGCTTTTCCCAGCATAAGGCATATAACATAAATTTCCCAGAATAATATATATTACATAAAGCTGGCATCATCTATATGCTCTTTTGTATTCAGTATTTTATTAAATATCTTATGATTATGTTGGTATTGATACTTAAAAACACTCAAAAACATTGGGAAGTGATTGTAGAAACTTTTTCTTAGGTGGCAACTTTGATAATTTACTATATACCTCTGATAAAGACTAACCGTCTTTCCAGTGTAGAGGGAGGTTGATGCTAAAGTCAGTTAGCTTAATGATTTATCTTGAATAGCTCCCTACTCTTTGTTTGGTTTAGTGTTATTTATTACTTCCTTATCTATATGCTGTCTCTGGCATTACCTTATTGATGCTGAAAATGAATTCCTCTCCAAAGTGTTTAAGATGTCATATTGCTTTTGTTATAGCTGTCAACTTTTTCTTTTTTAAATCGGCTTTTTAAATATGATTTTTATTTTCCTCAAATTAACACATACAGTCAGTTTAAGAAGTCAGACCATTTCAAGGCTTGTAAAGATAAACTGCTGATACCTGCCTGCCCCACCACACCTCATTTCCAGTTCCCCATTCCCAAAGGCAATAATTTTCAACTCCTTAGCTGTATGTTGCTTTTAAACTAAGTAAATTTGCCTGTATAGGTGTTTCTGCTTTTTCAATTTTAAATATTATATTGAATCTCTGCTATGAAAGTTGTGGATTTAACTTTGCCTTCAACCCGAGCCTTGCCTCAGTTTTTCCCTCTCAATATAGTTATATTTTTGGTTAGTCAGTATTCTGTGTTTTTTATTATAATTACATATTAGTTCAAATATTATGTATGCCAGACTCACACAAGGTACTGTGGTCATGTTTCCTTTCTCAGATAATTTTTTTCATTGTTTCTAGGCCTTTTCAGTGGATAGAGCTAGGAAATGTGTATTTTCACTTTAAGAAAGCTTTTCATTGAAATATTTGCATATATACAGAAAATGCCCAAAATAAAAATGTATAGTTTGATGATTTTTACACATCCATGTAATCACCACACAGATCAAGAACCATGTAACTTAAAAATTCTCCTGAAGATACTAATTAAGTTTTTCAAATGACTCATTTTGTGCATGTGCATTAATTCATTCTAAAACTCTTCAATTGAACTGAAAGTATCCTCTCAATATATTTAAATATAGTAGGTATCCTTTTTCTTTTATTTCCTTTTATTATTGTATCTTTTGAGGCTTCTTTCCTAGAACCCTCTCCTATCACCTGATTTACCACACAGCTGTTGTGTTTAGATATTTTTCTCCTGTCTTGTATATTATCTCCTGATTCCTAGTTCCTCATCTCTATTCTAGGTCTGTCCCCTTGATTTTGGGGCATACCCATAGTTTTCTTTCAAAACATAAATGTAGTGAAAACTTGTATTTCTGAAAGTGTTTTTATTCTATCCTTAACACTTGAATGATATATTTTCTGCAGATACAATTCTTGCTTGGAAATTACATTCCCATAGAATTTTGAAAATCTTGCTGCATTTTTATCTAACATTGTTTGTTGCCCTTAAGAAATCTATCAAATGCCTGGTTTATATAGGATCTTTTATTTTCTTTCTTCCTTTCATGAAAGTCTTGGCCTTTTCTTTTTATTCCTGGTGTTCTGAAATTTCACAATAACATGACCTGGGGTACATCTTTTTGCGTTAATTTGCTGGAAATTTAGTGGCTCTTTTCAAGCTGGAAACTCATGTATTTAAAATTAAAAATTAAAATCTGGGGGGGAGTCCTAAGTTTTTAAAAACATCATCTCTTCCATTTTCTTTGTATTGTTTTCTTTGAAATTCCACTTATTTGGATGTTGACTTTCTTGGCTATTCCTCTAACTTTGTGCCAGAGGCCACACAACTAAAAAGTAGCAGAGCCTACGGTCAGATATAAGCTCACCTGATTGCAGATCTGTTCTTTTCTCCCCATTCTATAGTGAATAGAGATAGATTATCCTAGTGAAATACACTACAAATGACGTTGATCTGTATCAAATATTGTGTTATTAGTATAAATACTATAAAAAATTAGTATAAATTACTATAAATACTAAAATAAAAGTGTTTTGTGGGAGGTAATATACCATATCATATAACATATAATTATGTTGTTTGCAGCTTTATTATGACCTTTAATATAATTAGATCAAATTAAGCACTTTACAGTTTAGAAGAGGAAAAAGAATTGGTTCTGATCTCATAGACCTATGTTATAGAAAGTCTCTAAGAAATTGTGAATCCTATCCTTGGTACCGTGTAGAGATTAGGATTCTTATATTTTGTTTTGGCTTGTAGTAATAGGCTGAGATAGATAGGAAGTGAGCTATACTTCATTTCTATATATGTACACAGATTTCTGTTTTCTACTAACCTGTTAGTATGAATTCTTACCGCTACAATGTATATACTATGCAAGACATAGCTATGCTGCTTTTTGTACTTAGACAAAAACTCACTTGTGTTCTTGCTAATGTGCTTTGAAAAAAAAAAGGAGTAAGAAGCTCAGATGAGAAATGGAAGGGGGGACCAAAACAAAGCCAATTCTGATTTTTTTTTAAAATTCATGATAATTAAGTCCTATTTAATGCTCTATATGGCTAAGTAGCTTTTGGTAATGTTTAAATTTCACAGTTCTCAAGAACTACAATGTCCCCAGCTTTGTCCTTGGTTTCATGGTTTAGAAGAAATCCTGAAAAAAAAAAAACCCTCTATCATTTCTATGGCTGGATAGATCTTTTCTTTTCTTTTTTGAATTAGAAATAAATGATCAGTGCCATCAAAAGTCTTTTTCTCAAGCATCATAGTTTGAAAAAATTTTTAAGGAATAGAATATTTCAGATTGATACTGTAACACAGTGTGCCTTTGCAAAGTGCTTTTGGGAAGGTAAATTTTACTGTCACTGATTTTGGAAACCAAGATATTTGACTCTCACCCTTATAAAGATTGTCTTTTCTTGGGTTTCTGTTCTTGAAAGAATAGTTTACCAGAGTACCACACTTTCATATTTGCATAGAAGGTGCTTTAAGGAATGCTTCAAAATATATTGATAGTATTTTATATTCATTAATGCTGATAATTTTACCAGGAAAATAATTTTACCAGGGGAAAAAAGTAAATATTCCACATCTGTTTTTCTGTAGATCTCTATATGTTATTAATATTAAAGGAAAAAGAGTCAGATTTCTTTTCAGTGTTATGTATCACAACATGTATATTATAGTAAATAACGTTTATATATAATCAGCGATGCAGTTTATACTGTGTTCATCTTGGTTTATAGATCCAGTGTCTTCGTTTACTTCTTTTGAACATTTAAAGTACATTTATGTTAAAGATACTTTACATTACTAGATTATTTCTCATTTCTTAGGAATAAATTCCTTTGTTTGTTGTGGCTATCGACTGTTTCTTCTGGTGGTGGGCAAGTGTATTTTGTGAGCTTTGTCTTTAGTGGGTAATTCTATTATACAGCGATGCCCTGAGTGCTCTGCGCTATAGATACTCTTAACCTATTTTTTGTGTTTGGCACTACTAGGCCTCTTTGGAGCTTGCCCAATTTAGCCTAGGTAGAATAAATATGGACTTGATTTTTCTCTAGTGATTTCTATAGCCCAGGTAATCTACATATGCGTCTGATTTTTTTTTTTCTAGTGATTTTTATAGCCCCAGTGGATACCTCCCCTCCTGCTGTAATCTTGGACAAACCAACAGATTTTCCTATGTCTGTATATGGACTATATTCTATTTTTTCTAGTTTACTACTTCATCTAGGAAGCCCAGTTTTTGTCCCCTGTTATGCACAAACTCTAAACCCGCCCCCCCAGGAAGAAGTATTTGCATGGAATTTGCTTTAATTCCTACGTTCCATTTTAACTATGAGTGTGTTCCCTTTTCAGTTCTGGCATCTGGAAATTTCACTTTCTTACTTCAGATATATTAATGCAGTTTTAAATTTTGTCTTTTTTTCCCTTAAGATTACATCAAACACTTCTATATGTTTGTGTAGGGAGGAATATCTGTATATCTTGACTGGAAGTCATAGGTGATTATCTTTACAGAGTTAACTAATTCAGAATGTTCCTTAAGTCCTTGTCAGTCTGTCCAAAAATTGACTTAATGTAAGTACTCAGGTGCACATACATGTTATATATAAATTGCATTTTCTAGTAGTTACATGCTCATAACTACATGCATAACTATTTCCAATTTCACTGCTTAATCTTATAGCTTCATAAAGTAGAATATTAGGCAAAATGAGATATCTAAGCATATTAAAATTTGAAAGTTGAAGAAACAGAGTTCAGGAAGCTGTAAATTATAATAGCTTAGGCTGCATGAAATTCATGAGACCACCATTGTATGTAATCTCTTCTGTACTTTAAATTTATTTTTCTTAGTGTTGGAAGAGTTCTATCCAAATATGAATCATCTTTCAGCCTTTTTAGCTTACTGTATTGCTATACAGTTTTGAATTGTACTGTTAATAACTGACTTGTGTTTGAGCTTAACCATGGTATTTGCAAAAAGAAAAAAAACCTAATTTATAAATATGGTAATCAACTTTCACAAATTGTCCTAGGAAATAGAAAAATAAACCTTGTATGACTCAAAAGTTTCTCCACCCTATTACAAACAGGGGACGTTCCCAGAAACAGAAATATAAATAAAAATTACCTAATGCCTTAAGAAATATGCCCTGGGATAGATACTGAAAGATTTATAGATTTTTTTTTTCAGTAGGACATTTCTTTCTATAGTTACTATTAAATACAATATTTTAATAAATATAACCAGTTTTTATACGACATAAAACAGAGTACTCTTTTGCTTTTATGAATGAAGACAACTTGCAATATTTTTCTAGTTCAAGGTGAAAGCAGCTGTTACTGGAAAATTCACCTCTTTGGCTACTTAAATATGGAAAACTAAAAAAAAAAATATTGGCAAATTGCATATATTCTCTCAAAGCTTAAAATCTGATATTTTTTGTAATGCAGTCTTTCAGTGCTTTTTTCATTCTACTTATTTGTTGTAAATAAGTTGTTAAATTAACTTGCTTAATGTAACAAGACCATGTTTGTTTAAGGATTTAAAAATTGTATAATTTTGAACTCTCATCTGATTAAGCTGTATGCACATGAAATGATTTTTATATTAAATTTAAAACTACATAGCCATGAAGATAATATGTTGTAGGTATATCATAGCCAACTTTCAAGTCCACCCTTAAAACATTTTTAAAAGTCATTATTATTTTGATTGAAAATGAGTTATCTATATTATAGGAATTATAAAGTAACTTTGAAGAAATATCAAAAAATAAAATAAGTTTTGGTTAGGCTTCTATATATTGCTTAATTTTGAAAGTATCAGACCTACCTCTATATATGTTACATTTAAATAATGCTGTCTTAAAATTTTTTAAGTGTCAAATCAAATACATTTATATTGAATTTTATAATTTAAGTACTTTCAATATACTAAAACATTAAAAATGAGTATTTTAATATTTTTACTGTAGTCCTTTTACAACAAAATTATTTTCCAATTTCTTCCAGTTTAAAAGATTTTCAGAAACAACAACGAAGAAATTAAGACCTTATAGAAAATTATTTTAACTTTAAAAAAAATTACACGTGTGTGTCAAATTTAGGTATAAGCTTCTTTTCACAGTTAAATGTAGAAGTGTTCTCTAAAGCAAGCACAGTATGAGTAATTTATAGTCTGTCTAAAAAAGAATTTTAAGTTACTTTTAGAGGATTTGACTTTCTCGTGTTTCCAAAATGAGAAGTTATTTTTTAAAGGAATTAAAAGAAAAAGGTTGATTTTTATTACGGTGGTTTATTCCTGAGAACTCTAAACCCAAATCTTATTCAGTATATTAGCAGTATAAATGAACAGTTCAGCTACCTGTAGCCTGGTCCAAATCTGAGCAAATGAGTAACATTAATTATCTATTGAGTTATTTTTAAATGTGACACATTTCAGTCTATGGATGTCTTGCATTGAAAAGTACAAAAAAAAAAAAAAAAAGAGTAGTTTATTTACCTTTGTCCTGTTCTTTTTGTTGCTTTCCACCTGCGGTGTTGGAGTTCTGCCCTTAAGAGAAAAACTGAGTATCATCTGTAACATTTCAACCAAATTATTTAAGCCTGTGTCTTATGGTTCACAGGCTAATTTCTGTATGACTTTCATATAGTTAACATAATTGAAAGCCGAATAATGAGGTCAAATAAGTTAGACATAAAGTTGTCCTTTTGCTGTTAGTATCAAATGAGAAGAACAAATTGCTTACTTCACACCTGGAGAATCCGGTTTTGCCTGTTAGCCGCCCATTCTTTAGATTAAAGGAAGATCATTTTCATTGGAGCTAGCTGGTAACAGGAAGTCCTTGTTAAACTGCCTACATAGAGTATTTGGCACAGTCTCTGTAATGCCAATTCTGTATTATATATAAAATACATTACTCACAAAAGGTGATTTGTATTTAAACAGAGGTTACTTTGTTTTCTTTAGGTATCAAAACTTGCTATATATACAGAATTTAGAATAAATAAGAATGGAAACAAGCTTGGTGTAAAGGCTTTTTGTTCCATTTACTTTAAAATGATTGAATTCTATTTTATTTTAGGAAATCCCAAAGGCTTAGCTCATGAAATCAACAAATTTCAGAACTACAACAGCCAGAAAAGAGCTTGTTTTTAAACCTTCCGTCCTTTTCTTTTTACTTACATCTGCTATTTTCATTTTAAAATAAGTTACTTTATAGTTTCAGCGTAGAAAAACTAAAGTTATGCAGCAATCTGTGATACTGTTTATAATATCAGTATAACAATTCAAAATTAATTTTTACCAGAGTGAACTATTTATAAGTATTAGAAATGAAATTTCTCTCACACTACTAAATATCCTTACTTTACCTTTTTTGCTGCCTGAGTTCTATGATTTAAGGGTAAGAGGAGGGACATTGCTATAATATCTGTCAAAATAACATTTACATTTATTCTTTTGATTTAGTAGTCCTACTTCCTGGAATCTGTTCCCAAAATAAGAAATAACTCCTTCACACACTTATTCTTCACAGCACTCTTTGTGAAGACAAATCACTGGAACAACAACTCAGAAGTCCTTCAGTGTAGGCCTGGCCGAATAAACGAAACATCCATATAATGACCACTTTGCTTATTAATAAAGAATATAGTAATAAAAAAGATTTCTTTATACTGCTCCAGGGTAATTTTAGGATTTACTGTTTTTTAAAAAAGCATGGTGGTGCTCAAGAGTGTATATAGTATACTAACTAGCTTTAGGAAGAAATGGAGGGTAGAGATACACACACACACACAAATACCCCTCCCCATCACCAGTCAATAGCAATGGATTTCCATGGTCCCCAAATTGTGTACTTTAAAATACCATTTCCCCCATATTGGTGTTTATATTTTCAAAAAGGAACAGTGGGAGGATGAACAAAAAACTAATGAAAATAGATACCTAAAGGAGAATGAAAGAAATAGAGGAAAAGGGACAGAGATGGAAAATAGTTCTGATTGTACCTTGTTTTTATAGTTTTGTATTTGGAACCATATAGACGTTTTAAAAATTAAATCTTAAAAAAATAAAACTATATATAAAAGGTAAAAGAAGCCTGAAACAAATGAACCCGGGTACATATCTAGGTGGTGGGATAGCCACACAGAGAGGGATAATTCCAAGTAATTTTAAAACTGAGTATTTTGACCCATGCATCTTTTGTGGGCTGTATCGTAGAGACAAAAATAATCACAAAGAGATCTTGACCTGCATTTAATAGGATTTTTAGTAATAATATTGGTATTGTTATGTTGAAACTCATATATGTTGTAGGATAAAGAAATAATGTCAGTGTTATTAGGAGCTGTAGTTTTCAAGCATGAGAAAAAGATAAACTAAATAAAATGTAAGTAATATTTGATTTAAAATGGAAAAATCAATATGAGCTCATGATTTAATTTTTTTTCTTTCTTACAAAACATTTTTCCTACCTTTATTCACTGAGAGGGTCTAGAAGCAATGGCATTAATAGCAATAAATGCCCATACTCCCCAGACTGTGATCTTTAAAGTACCATTTCCTTCCTTACTGAAGGGAATCAGGGCTCCTTAGAGAAATTGAAGACTCCAGGTCTGGGACATTGTTTTTTTAATGAGAAATCAAAGAAGCTATCAAAGCCTATTGGAGTTGTACCAAAAGAACACAGGAGCTAGTTCAAAGGGGATTCCCCCTGACCAAAAATGGGTAACTGAGCCTCAAAAATAACAATGACTATGATAAATTGAAACACATCAAAGAGATTTTTAAAATCCTCGAGTTCATAATGATATCCCCCCAGAAACCAAAGAAAGCAATTTGGAGGTTGATAGGGCACCAATTCATTCTAATGAAAACTAGGAAATGAAGGCAAAGGATCAAACATTTATGTTGACTTTCATCTGAATTGTATTTAAGTAAGAGTTACCAAGTAGTTGGTGAAAGCTTACCTTTTTTTTTTTTTTAAAGCAAAATCCAGATAGTAAATTCAGAGGGAATATAGAACTAGAAAAGTCATGATTTTTATAAGCTCCTATAAAATAATGAAATTAAGGAAAGGTCATTAATGGCTGTTAAAATCATTCGATGAAAGAAAGGTTAGTGGGGAACTTTATTTTGGATGAATCAAGCTTACTCCAGCCGAATCCACTGATGCATTTTAAAATCATTTAATGTTCTATAACTAGATATTCTATGCCTTCTCGGTATCACCACCATCTGTGAAATACGCTTGTCAAGATTTCAACTTGAAACTCATGCAACCTGTACATCTAACTGCAGATGTCACATCTACAGATGTGCATTTAACTACAGATATAGGAAGTACTGGATATGCATGTTAAAATGACCTTATAAGGAAGATAGTCGAATCCTAAACACAGGAAATTCTATAGAAATGGGACTTGTTTTGTTTTCAAATAAATGTCATGGAAGGAAACGAGGTGGTGGTGGTGGTATTACAGGGGTATAAGTGTTGGGACTGGGGACAGTATTAAAAAGATTTAAATGAATACATTGTAATGTGTATCTTCTTTGGATCTGAATTTGGACATACCATTATAAAAAAGATTGAGGAATGTTATTTTTTTTAGGTGTGATAATGGTATTATGGTAATTTTTTTAATTTTTAAATTTTTGGTGAAGTAACTGGGCAGGGAAAATAGAGGAAATGTAGATGAGCAAGAATGGCATAATGTTGATAATTTTTAAATGTGGTTGATAAGTCTTTCATTAGATTTATTATTCTACATATTTATTAAATAATATATATTTGCCTCTGAAATGTCTATCAAACCCTGACCAAGACAGTGTTTCATTAAACTTCTGATCTCTGCCATCTGATAGGCAAACAGTATTATTTTATAGTAATTCCTATTTTTTTAATAACTTATTTTGGTTTTTCATTTTGTTTTTCCCCAATTTGTTCCTAACTGAGAAGCATGGTTTTTATGCCCACTGCTATGCCAAGTTAATTAAAAGTGACCCTATCTCTCAGTAAGTTGCACATCTATGTGGACACATTCACACACTGAAAATATAGATGAGCTCAAATATTACAGGCTCAGTATGACTATCTGGGTGTTTAAAACATGATACAGTTTGTATTTTAAGAGGATAAGGACATAATTAATGTGAAAGTTGGAATTGATGGCTGAGGGCAGTGGAAGTTCACTTCTTTTTCTCTTTGTAGCATTTTTTGTTGTTGGCCTATTGCCCTATTGCTTGTTTTCTTGAGACTTCTGTTTAGTTGATTTTTGCTTTTTATAGGCCAATTCTTACAAACTTATTTTAGCAGTAATAAATCAAGAAAAAAATGATGAAATAGATACTACAATACTTTTTTTTAAAAAGATTTTGTTTATTTGAGAGAGAGTGCATGAACGGGGGAAGGGGCAGAGGAGGAGGGAGAAGCAGACTCTCCACTGAGCAGGGAGCCTAACTTGGGGCTCAATCCCAGGAACCCAGGATCATGACCTGAGCTGAAGGAGACACTTAATGGACTGGGCTACCCAGGTGCCCCAATACAGCCATACTCTTTTGAACCAGTGTGTTCTGTGATCAGTAGGCTTAAATCTTTGGAATAAGAAGAACATGATCAAAATATTTTTAAGTGGCTTTACGATTATGTATTTGCTATAAAACTACTGCATCTATGTCTCTCTAGGTTGGCAAATAAACAAGACAAAGAAGGGGCTTTAGGAGAAGCTGATGTGATTGAATGCCTATCTCTGGAAAAACTGGTCAATGAGCACAAGTGCCTATGTCAAATAGTAAGTTTTTGGTGGTTTTTTTTGCCCTATGAGATATGTTCAGCATAACTTAGTTTTTATAGAGGTGATAGGCGATTACATGATTTATTAGTGTCTTAATTTTTTTTTACCCAGGAAATCATATTCTCACTCTTCTTTTGATATTACTTAATACTGTAACATCTATTTTCTGTTCAGTTGTTACTTCCATAAACTTTCGTGATTTCAAAGATTTTGGTTTGCTTTTCGTAAAAGATATTGCTGATAGGACCTGTAAGTTATACAGACATGTCATGCTATAAATTTTGTAGAATGGTAGAGTATAAATAAAAAATTTAGTGACAGAGGTTATTACGAGTTTTGAAAAATTGTATCAGGAGATTTATCCTACAATCTTAAGAAAGGTGGACAGAGGATTTAGTTCATTCTGGTTTCAGAAGACGGCCATTAGGCTATCAGTCTTAAAAGATGTTTACTGCTATAAATTCCATGGTATATAAGGAGTTAAAACTTTCTGCTGTTTTTAATAAGTAGGGCCATTTTTCTTGTGGCAGTACAATTTTGTCTTCCATTGGGCTTGTTTAAAAATAAAACTGGCACTGTCGACTTCTTATGTCATAATGTGTCTCATAGCTTACAGATACAATCCATAAAATACTTCAATTTACATGTATTAATGTTAGTTTAGTGATCATTGCAAAGGTGTCTTTTGTAAGTTAAATAAGCAGATGCTTCATATCATTAACTTAATGAGTTTTGATTTGCCAGTAATCATATTAATGGTTTATGAACAGATTTTTGTGGAGAACTTTTAGTTTTAATCTTTAAGTCAAATAAATTGCTGTTTTTCAGGAACCTTGTTCAGCAGTCTTGGGATATGGAAAGAAAATCGACAAGTCCATTAAAAAAGGCCTTTATTGGCTGCTGCATATCATTGCAAGAGACTTTGATGCCTTAAATGAACGCATCCAAAGGGACACAACAGAACAGCGTGCTCTTGAAGAACAAGAGAAACGAGAAAGGGCTGAACGAGTGCGAAAATTACGAGAAGAGAGGCAAGTAGATTTATTTGTGCCACAGCACACTTGCAAAGTCAAGAGCACCACAGCTTTATGAGTAACTTTATAGTTTTGTCTATTCAGTTTCCTCTTGCTTTATGAAGATGCTAGGTAAAGTTTTTATTTCTGTGGATTTTTCTCTATACAAGTTTGGGTGATAGGGTTCTAATTTTCCTAGTGGTGTTATAATAATTAAAATTTGAAGGTTTTTTTTTTTTTAAGATTTATTTATTTATTTATTTATTTATTTATTTATTTATTTATTTATTTATGTGACAGAGAGACAGTGAGAGAGGGAACACAAGCAGGGGGATTGGGAGAGGGAGAAGCAGGCTCCCAGCATGGAGCCTGATGTGGGTCTTGATCCCAGGACTCTGGGATCATGCCCTGAGCCGAAGGCAGACGCTTAACAACTGAGCCATCCAGACACCCCAGAATTTGAAGATTTTTATCTCTTCTTATGGGTACCTTTGGTGCAGTGGTTCTCAATCAGTGGCATGATTTTGCTTCTCAGAGGACATTTGGCAATGTTTAGAGATATTTTTCTTACATGGGGGTAGCTGGAGTGCTACTGGTATCTAGTGAGTAGAGGCCAGGGATTCTGCTAAATATCTTGTGATACGCAGAACCATCTCCCACACAAAGAATTATTGGGCTCAATATTTCAATAGATTGAGAACTCCTTCTTTAGTCTAAGCAAAGAGAGAAGGTAAGCTGTTAGTGGATCTGTCAACTGAAGCAAAATCTGATCTTCAACACTAGTTGTGTCAGAAAGTAGATTAAATTGCAATATCTCAATATTTTAAAATGTTTTTAAAATTATTTTGAAAATATGCTTGAAAGCAAACTTTAAATGTAATTTAGCAAACTAAATTTAAAAAGAGGATTATATAAATTCTACCACAGAATCATAATAATCTTAATGTTCAAGGAAGTACACAGATTTAATTAGAAGTTGAATTTAGTACTTAATACCATGATTCAGCTTTCTTTCTTCACTGGATTGTTATGTGGTAGGAGAGGGGAGAAATGAAAAGATGTATGTATATGTATATATATTTTATATATATATATATATATATATATTTTTTTTTTTTTTTTTAGAGAGAGAGAAAGAGAGGGGTAGGGAGGGGCAGAGGGAGGGGGGAGACTCTTAAGCATGCTCCACAACCAGCGAAGAGCCCGATATCGGGCTGAATCTCACAACCCTGAGATCATGACCTGAGATGAAAACAAGAGTCGGGTGCTTAACCAACTGAGCCACCCAGGTCGCCCAAAATGAAAAGATTTTTTTTTTTTTTTAATATAGAAAGGGAGAGTGTGTACACACACACACACACACACACACACACACACACACACACGTGCATGGGGGAGGGGCGGAGAAGGAGGAAGAGAGAGAATCTTAAGCAAGTTCTGTGCTCAGCATGGAGTCCAATGCGAAGTGGAGCTCAGTCTCTCCACCATGAGATCATGATCTGTGCTTAAATCAAAAGTCAGACGCTTAACTGATTGGGCCACCCAGATTCACCTAAAATGAAAAGATTTTTAAATGAGTTCCTGTAAGATACAAAGGTGTCTTCCATCTATCTAAGTAACATTGGCCTCCCATGTGCTTTTACCATAGTTGTAGTCTGGTAGGCAAGAACCCACTAATTACCCTTAGCGATGCTTCCTTGCACTCCTGAGGAACTCCTCTGATTACTGGTATCTTTCATTTAATTCAGAGATAGGACTTAAAGAAATACTTCCAGAGATAACTCTCTATCCCCCAGTGCTCAACAATATGAGCAGATTATTCATCTAGGTCTTTCTTGATACCAGTGTGAGGTTTTAGTAAATGTGAGAATCTTTGGTTTTCTCTATCCTAGTGTATCGTATTTTATATAAAGCTCAGTACAACCAGTCATTCATGGAAGTTTACCTTTTATTTTCTGAAGATTCTTTTGCTTTTCTTCCACTAAGAAAGCAAACAAAAAGAACGAAAAAAAGTTGGGTTGGATAAAAGAAGTCCAACGTTAGTCATTTTTTTTCAAGTTTTTACCTTTTCCATAAAGATACTCTAGATCGTGTTATGGCAGGCTTTTCTGTTACCCATTCCGCTTTCCTCCTTTCTCCTAGCCATGTCGCTTGTGGGCTGAGCCCTCTCCTATTGAGCAAAGAGACTCTGTAATTACAAGTAAACTGGCATTTAGAGAAGAGTTATTTAAAAAAACACAAACTTTTTTATTTAATTAAATCCAATTGAGTAGGTTCAGATATTTTTGAAAAGCAGTAAAACATGCTATTGTTGATAACCTGAAAATAGTATGTCAGTGCTAGATTACCTGAAATTGCTTAGTAATAAATGAATAACATTAAGAGCAATTACTGTCTTGTAGGTATGTTCATTTATAGAGTGTTTCTACATACAGAGTGCTTTGTCTACACAACCCTATGAGGTAGATATTTATATTCACATTTATGGGAAAGCCGAGGCTTAAAGATCCAGATAGAAGTCCCGGGTCACAGAGGTAATAAATCTAACTCTTGGTTTCCTATGTTCAGAATGAATGGATCTATCTTTCCATAATAGAACATAATTAATAAGTGTCATAGTAATGAGCATTCATATTACCATACTTACAGTGTAGTTGCAGATCTACAGTACTTATTTTTCTGTCTTCAGCTACTTGTTCTAAAAAGTAACTTATTATTCTTAATGCCTGGGGCAATGTTAACTATAAAAAACAGTGATAGTAAGTGCTTCAGTAGTAACTAATGTGGAAATATTTATTTAATCTGAGTGATGTCGGGCAACTTAGTTTTGTAGTTTCTCTACTTTTACACAACAATGATTGTTATACAGTTCTTTTGTGACATACAGCCTGACACAGCTCTGAAGAAGGGTGTTAACTAGAGGACTTATTTATTTGTTAATATCAATGAAGAGGACGGCATTTGTTTGGGAGGGTAATTAAGAAATCGATGAATATAAACCTTTGGGACATAGAAAATTAATTAACAAGCACCACTGACCTTAAGAAGTCAGTAATAGGGAATGTTATTTTTGTCAGCATTTTCTTTTGTTTTTAATTCAAATGACCAACTATGGAATATTACTCAGCCATAAAACATAATGAGATCTTGCATTTGCAACAGCATGAATGGACCTGGAGGGTATTATGCTAAGTGAAATAAGTCAGACAGAGAAAGACAAATACCATATGATTTCACTTATATGTGTAATTAAAAAAAATAAATGAAAAAGCAGAAGCAGATCCCTAAGCACGGGGAGCAAACTGATGGTTGCAGGGAGAGGGAGAGATGGATAGGCAAAATGCGTGAAGGGAAGTGGGAGGTATAGGCTTCCAGTTATGGAATGAATAAGTCATGGGATGAAAAGTATAGCCCAGAGAATATTGTGATAGTGTTGTATGGTGACAGTGGCTACATTCATAAGCATAACATAATGTGTAGACTCCTCAAATCACTATGTTGTACTCCTGAAACTAATGTAATATTGTGTGTCAACTATACTTCAAATAAAAAGTTCAAATGATTAATCTTACATGGGCTTAGAGGCCTATTATCTGCATTAGGATTTCTGAAAGTCTCTCCATAATTCAAAGCCATGTCCAGATGTTTAACTTAATCAGCTTAATAGCCTTAAACCTATTACAAGTGTTCTAAAACATGGTTCAGCGTTTCCTCATAAGGAATTCCCAATTTTTCCCTCAAATGATAGAGAACAAAGAGAGCGAGAGCAGGCGGAAGTGAATGGAACCAGCAGCCTAGCTGAGTTGGACCCCGAACCAATTATTGTTAATCCTTTCCAGCCAATAGCATCTGTCATCCTTGAGGTATGGATGGTGGCAAATGTAATTTTTATAACTTAAGTTATAAAGTTGGAAGATGAGAAAGGAGGTGGGGAGAAGTGTTTCACCAGAGATTATTTCTAAAAGAAATTAAATGGGTGAAGTGGATTAAAGGCTTGCTGCTTTTTCTTCTTCTTTAAGTTTACTTTTTGACTAATATAAAAAGGAAAGCTGACTTCTGAATTAACTGAGAATGAAAATGAAGGTTGAATATAGCAACTGTCATAGTTACTGTCCTGATAAATCTTTTTTTGTCATTTATTTCATATGATAGTAATGTCTTTACTCTTACTTACATGGTCTTTTCTCCCTGTGTTACTGTTACTATCCCTTTAAATGCTTATGATGCATATTAGAGTATGTAAATGATTTCCTAATTATTTTCCTAGGTTACTTCAGAATGTTTGAAACTATAGTAAGTTCTTCTATATATGAATATCATTTATTTAATTTCAATTGTCAGAAGTTTTACCAAAATTAATTTTTTAGACTTTAATCACGGAGAAGTTAAGAGACTATGTGTGTGTGTGTGTCTGTGTGTCTCTATCTTTGTTTTCATTTTTTGCTGGTGTCGAGTTCTCATTGGCCCTTGCTTTAATTACCCTCAACAGCCATGCCTCCTTAGAGGCAGAGCTTCCTAAATCTCCATCCACTTAGAGCTTAATGTGGCAGCTGGCATGGTGGTCCCACCTGTACATTCTCCATTCCTCTTCCCCTGTCACTGCCTCCTTCCACACAGGTGCTCATCTGGAAAGGTGGATGATTGTTTCTTCCTTGGGGCTGCTGCTAAGGAGGGAGGCAGCTCCACAGGTAAGAAGATGATTGGATAGTTTTGGTATTGCTTGATTTTGCAGAATAATTGGTAATATGAGATAGTTTGTCTTAAGTTGCTTAGATAACAGAAGGTTAATTGTATTTAATCTTTTTATTAACCCTACTACATTTACCATAAGTATATATATGCTTTTCTAAGTACATTAAAGCTGTCTTAATAACCTGAGCTATTGATTTATCTCTATCCTATTAAATACTATGGTTGCCAAGTTTTGTTGTATGTTCTTTAAAAAATACTGATAGAGAGGAAGGAAATCAAGTTCGACTTTTCACTTTGAAACATGCATTTTCTCTATATTTGTAATAAAGCTCACCTCGTAAATGATGACTGTTTTATAGCACCATGTTTATAAATTACATAGAGGGCCTTAGTGCTTCTACCAACATGGTATTTTTCATGATATAAAGATGTGAACAATAATGATATATAGCATTGTATACCTCATATTCAAAGTCCCTGAACTAATTAGTGGCATACAGAAAGTACAGTTAATATGCTTTTAAACTATGTTAATTTTAAGAATATGATCAGTAAAGAAATGAAATAGATGAAAACAAATTACCTAAAATCTCGTTTACCAAGCAAATTTTCTTTTCATTCCATAAAACTTCTCCTTTAAAATGTTTGCATTTTAGAGAAACACCTTGCATTCCTTTGATTTTACCACAGATAAAAAAATGATGAGGTATTGTTTCCAGAATAACAACGAATCAATGGAACAGATAGTAATAAACCTAACAATGCATGAGCATTTAGTATAAGATAAAGGTGACATTTCAAATCTGAGAGAAAAGGGAGTTAGAATAATGGACAATTACTTGGAAAAAAGTAAAATTAATGAACAGTGTATACCAAATTCAACTCTAGAAAACTTAAATGTATAAAAAAAGAAGACTTAAAAGTACTAGCACAGAATATATTTGAACATTTGTATACACTCGGAGGAGAACTTTCAAAGCAGGATAATCTAGCCACAAATCATGAAGTGAAAAACAGATCAGTCTTACTATATTCAGTTTTTAAACATCTGTTCTACGAAGTTAAAGGCAAAGAACAAACCCTAATGAAAAACACTTGAGACACGTAAGACAAAAAAAGAACCCTTAAAAATTCCTATGAAAATAATGAGAACCTAATAGAAAAAAAGGTTTTGAGTTACCATGGATAGTTAACTAAAGAAAAAACTAAAAATGGCAATAAGGTTGCTTAATAGTTCATCTTCACTAGCAATAAAAAAATTAAACTGAATTAAACTAACATGGAGGTAAAAATATGTATTTATTAGTGTGACAGACATGTAAAAGACTGATGATGATATATAGGCATTGAAAAAGATATGGGGCAATGTCACTTTCCTAACCCTTTGCCTGTAGTGTAAATTGACTTTAGCTTTTCTGAAGGGCAGTGTGTAGTTTTACCCATTGATCCAGTAGTTTCACTGTTAGGAATTTATTCGAAAAAACTCATTCAAGAATCGTCTTTCTTAGAATGAAAAATTGAAAATAATTTGTCTCTTCATTAGGAGTTGGTAAATTAAGTTATGCTATAACCATTCAAAATGATAATATAATTGATGAAGGTAGTAAAAGCTAACGCATATAGCATTATATAACACATACAGCTAATGCTTTACTATGGGTCAGGTACTATTCTAAGCACTTCATATATTCATTGACAAGGAAAGAAATATATATTCTTAAGTAAAAACTTTAATTCTTTTTTGTTTAAAAAACAAATTCATAAATATGTATATGAAAAGAAACATTCAATCACATTTATGTATGTTTGTGGGTGGCGTATGTCTGTATGTGTGCGGGTAGGAAAAGAAAAACACCTCTTATTGATTATGTGCCAAATAGAGATTATTTCTTGATTATGGAATTACTGGTAATATTTGTTTTCTTTCTTTATACTGTCTGTGTTTTCTGAAAGTTTACCAATTAGTATGCTTTAGTGATATATTCAACAAGTAATTTTTTAATAGAAATGTCACAGTGCCCTGAAGTTTCAGAATGCTTTTGGATTATTTGATTTCTTCTGTAAAACTATCTTAGACAACAATTATATTAAAAATGATATATTTCATTTTTGTTAGAATGAAAGAAAACTTGAAAAAACGAGACAAAATATGGAGAAAGACAGTGATGGCGGCCCCCTGAAACATAAAGTGGAGCATGAGCAAATAGAGACACAGAGCCAGATCAGTGACAGTAGCCAAAAAAACAATGAGCTTGGAATAGTAGAAAATTATAAGGAGGCATTAACACAGCAGTTGGAGAATGAAGATGAGACAGACCAGCGATCATCAGAATCAGGTGATAAATCTAGTTCAAAAACAAAAAAAATACACACACACACACAAACACACACACACACACACATATACACAAAACTTAACAATACATGTCTCATTTGTCATGATTATTTTCACAAAAATGTACTGTAATATTTTTTGTCTCCAAATGCAGTATATGTCAGGGTTTTCTCATGGTTTTGACTTTCTCGTTAGTGAATTTGCTAACTTTTGTTTTTATTCATGATGCCTTAAAATGTAGTTCTTTGTAATTTAAATGACTTTCAGCAGAAAATTCTGCTTTCAGTTTTATTTCATAAATTTTGAATATAGCACAGTCCTAAGAATCCTTGGAATGTATTTAACCTTTAAAGCTCATTTATGGGGTTTTGTTGGGGTTTTATTTTAAACTTCATAATACTACAGTCAGCATCACTTCTTTTATTGACTTGCTATTTCTACAGAATGCAGACATGCTCAGTTGAACATTTTTAAAGTTAATAGTCATTTTCCTCTTACTTTAATATCATATAAAATCGTTAATTCATAATTGCTTTTCTTTCTCTAAGTGGCTATGTGGTTTAACAGAAAGTTCATGTCTTTGGTTTTATAGAATCAGGCAACCTGGGATAGAATCTAGATATTTGTTATATTACACTGTATTGTTTTTCAGTCTTAGTTTCTTCATCTCTAAAATGGAGATAAGCATCGTTTTTTTCCACAGGTCTTTTTTTTTTTTTTTTAAGATGTTATTTATTTATTTGACAGAGATAGAGACAGCCAGCGAGAGAGGGAACACAAGCAGGGGGAGTGGGAGAGGAAGAAGCAGGCTCATAGCGGAGGAGCCTGATGTGGGGCTCGATCCCAGAACGCCGGGATCACGCCCTGAGCCGAAGGCAGATGCTTAACCGCTGTGCCAACCAGGCGCCCCTCCACAGGTCTTTAAGGTTACTTAAAATAAAAATAACCCTGCAGTGTTCCTAGTGCAGGGCCTGACCCATGACCCAATAATCATTACTTCCTTGCAACTTCTAGTTAGCAGTATGGTTTCATTATATATAAGAATTTTTGTACAGTATCAGGAAGGTTATGAAGAAAAGATGTAATCCCTGAGGTTCAGATTAGCTAACATGGATATTTTGATGTATAAAATTAGATTTGAAAGTTACACCTTTTATAAGTTGGGAAGGTAGGGCAGCCATATTCATATTCATGTAGTTTTGTTAACAGAGTTAAACAAAATAGATTTAAAGTGGCTTCCCAATATATTGAAAGAACTTTTGAACACTAATACTCTTTGTTAAAGAGCAAAAGATTTGGCAGATTTGAAAATATAGTGTAGGAAGAGCTAAGATAGTCAATCATATAACTATAATAATAATAATTAACATATTTTATACCGTAGAACATGGTTTCAGATATATTATTTAATGCAAGATTACATTATTTAACATAACAGTCCTAGGGTATATTATTCCCGTTATTTTGAGTAGGAAATCAGGGACTTGGAGAGATTGAGTTGTACTCATATGTGGCTGGACTAAGAGCCTGCTTCATAGCATCTGCCCATTATCATGTGCTTTTTAGTGACCCTGAGCTAGTCCCATCCTGAAATACCATATGGTTCTGGACTTCCTCTTTCCTTTCTCTAAGCTGTAAAGTTTAGGTTTTAATTGTAAAACGATATCTTTGTTTTTCTCTGGAGTAAAATGTCTCAAATGACACAAGTAATTTATTTAGAAAAATAATGTGTTTCTAAACATGTTTATATTTCTCATTGCTTTGCAGATTTCATAGATGTTAGCTATTTCTCATATAACAGATAATTCCCATTTTATAAAATATATTACATATATGTAAATTAAGCAGCTGGGATTGTCAGTTAAGATATTTTGGTAACTTTGGTGTTTGGTATTTAACTATTATGCCATACAGGTTTTCATTGTTAAAGTTTACATGTTAATGACATAGGTGTCCTTAAATTGTTTTTAAGTACTTAAGTGATAATCTGTAGTTATTTTTTAGAAAGAACACAAATTAATTCTGCAGTCTCTAATAGTGTGATTTTGGTTACATGTGTTTATTATATTAGGCATACCTTGTCTGGGGGTTATTTCAGTGGGTAATGTGTTTAGATTTGATTGGGGTCTTTTTTCACATTTCAGATAATTATTTTTGGACTGTTTATACTTAGAATCCATTCTGTGTATTCTACTAAGACAAATCAACATCTCTCCCCTTTCCCTGAGCCATTCTGAGTTTCATGAAAATCCCTGCAATTAGACAATTGTATTTACTTAATATGACATTTGGAAAAAAATGTAAGTTACTTTTGGAAAGATGAACTTTTTTCTGTATTCTGAATAAGCTTTCATAAAACTTAAAATACAGGCTTTTTGCTCTTTGCATTATGTTCATTAATTATTCATTCAATAAGCAATCATTTAAAAAATTTACTCTTCGTAAAGGCAGATTCACATTTCATTACTGGTAACAGTTTGCAAAGTTGAAGATGTAGTTTTATGGTAATGATAATATGAATATTTTAGTTCAATTATTTTTTATTATAGAAGTTTACGTTTTCGCAGAGGCATATAGTTCTATGTTTATATTCTTTTAGATAACAGTAAAAAGAAAACGAAGAAGCTAAGAATGAAAAGGAGTCACCGTGTAGAACCTGTTAATACAGATGAATCTGCTCCTAAGAGTCCAACACCACCCCCACCACCTCCTCCTGGTGAGTAAATGATACTGAATTTAGAAATACTGCTTTAAACAGTAAGAAAAAAGAACGAAATCTTGTAATTTTATTCTGTATGTTTATTATTTTGTGAATTTATGAAAAAGGCAGTTTTCTCTGTCTACTTTGTTCAAAATTTATTGTTAACTATGTATTTTCTTTTTTTAATCAGAAAAAAAAATGTTTTCTAAAAGTAAAAGATAGTATGTAAAATTAATAAGAATACTTTACCCAAGCACTTCCTAGAATGGATTCAAGTCCTACTTGAAATATTAGTACCCAGATTGCTAAAAGGAATTTATTTAAATTTAGTGAATGGATGGCTAATGTAAATTTTTAAAAAGTAGAATCTTTCATCCTGAAAGTTGTCATTTGAAAGCAAGATGTGTGAATTTTTCCAAAATATTTCCAACATACATACTGACCTTCTAAGTTATCATGAGGATTAAAAGGAATATTGCATGTAAAACACTGGGACATGCTAATTGCACAGTAATTGTGAGAAGTTTCTCAGAACTAGGCACAGCACCTCACATACCGTAGGTGCTTGATAAATATCTAAATGTATATGTTTATAGTGTCCTTTTAGCCTGGTTAGAAGGCTTTAGGTGGTAACATTCTCCTTTGAGGATTATTTTAAGACTCATTTCTAGTATTTAATTTATTATTATTTTAGCCTTTGCTAGGGGTTGGAATAGTAGCCTAAGGTTATTTTTGATGGTGGTGAAGATGCTTATATTTTTGACTAAAGATGAGTAAAAACTTAAAGCAGATGTTACCAGCCTATAATTACATTTTTAAATAAAAACTATTTCAAATGGCTTTGTGGCTATTCATTACTGTGTCATTCAATATACATATATGACTTGACATCAAATATATACATTCCTGTCAAGGGAGGGATCCTCTCAACAGGCCTAAAGAGACATTGTTTAACAGTGTTTTAAAATGTTTTTCTTTTTCCTTAGTTGGCTGGGGAACCCCCAAAGTCACTAGACTTCCAAAACTTGAGCCTCTTGGTGAAACACGTCATAATGGTAATGCAAAAGGATCAGTTTTCAAATATACATATTACATCCACTTTTCTTAACCTCATTATTTCAACAAACTTTTATTTTTGGAAACCTTTCGAATCCACAAGCATCCTTTTTCATTATACCTCACTTTTTTCATTTTATTTAATTTTTTTTTTATTCTTTAGTGCCTTTTGCCTCCATATAATTTGTTTACCTTGGAATACAGATGTAAAAATAATCATAGTTTGTGTTTATCCATTATATATTTATATAAACTGTTATGAGAAGTGAACAGGTATAAAGCAATTTAAATTAAATATGAGACATTACAATTATACTTAGTGTTAAAAATAGCATTGTCCTGTATGTGCTCAGTATACTCAGTGATAATGCCACATAGTTGTTCTTTCTGTTTCTAATAAGACCCAGCTGCTGAATATTAAAGTCAAGTAAAGATCCACACAATTTGTAAAATCAGAGACTAAATCAGCAAGCCAAATAAAGTTCAGCTAAATAGAAAGTTACTAAAGGCTTATTGACTCAAGAAAACAGTTTTCTTTGGGTGAAATTAACATAACGTATAGTCCAGCCAATATACGGCATTGGAACTCCACAATTGGAAAACTAGAGAAAGGACAGTTGGGTATAGCAAACTGCCTGATAGAGTGGGCAGAAGTTCTGATTTCAGACTATCAGCTCAGGCTCTTTCAATAAAATGTTTCTAGAATGCAAAAGGGTAATTATGTATCTTGTAGCTCAATGAAGTTCTCCATCAAGAATGTCCAATTCCCTTATTGATGGCTCTGTTTACCCAATCTAGGACTTGAATTCCTAAGGAAACCTATTTACGAGGAAAGAAAGTGCGAAGGTTAACATTTACAAAATCATTATCATGTAACTTGAAAGTATGTCAAACTTTATAAAATTTTTTTATTCAAAAAGTACATTAATATAAATGACCCATTTGCTTTCTTTTTCAGAATATTATAGGTCAGTAATGAAATACATCTTTCATAATCATTAGTGAAAAAGGGTTTTTTTCATTTCTAAATACAGAAATGTTTGTTCTTAGAGTATATCAGAATTACAGTGAAGTCACATCTCTGGTTGATTGACTTTACATCATGATATTTTTATTGACTAATATGCTAGTTTGTGTTTAATGATACTCAACTTGTGTATGTTAGAATACATGATCAGTTTAAATATTCACCCTGCTGTTAATAAAATTAGGTAAAGTTAATATACATTTGTATGTATGTATGTATATATCTGTCTATATATATGTACACATAGAAAAATACTAATTTCTCATAGGACATTTTTTCTCTTACTGTGTGGGATTTTTAGGCATCCAAAAAGCAAAGTTTTTCTATTTGACACCACCTAAAACATTGGCGATACCAAGATGAATAAGATTCTGCAGATCCTGGTCTAATAGAGAAGAGAATTCTTGAGCTTACTGTAGTGTATGTGACAATTCACAATATACAGTAATAAGTTCTATGGTGTGGAATTGGAGTACTGTACACAAACTGCATGGACAGTTAGTGAAAGTGGTATTACAACTGGGTCTTCAAAGAAGAAGTCAGTAAGGAGAAGAAACAGACTATTCAAAGGCAGAGGAGTAGGAAAGGGCATTGGTTATATGGAAAATAAATTCCTTGTGATTGGAGCTTAGGTTCATGTAGGTAGGGTGGGTAAGAAAGAGGACATTTGAAGTTATAGAGTTTTAAGACTGGAATTACGGCTTAGGGTCAGATTGTGAAGGCCTACATATATATAAATTAAGATGTCTGGACTTGCTGTAATCTTCCAAGAGACACTACACATTTTTGAGCAGGGAAGTAATGTTGCTAGATGTGTTGTTTAGGAAAATAACTTTTGTCTCAGTGAAAAGTACAGACTTGCTGGTGGCCACACTTGAGGTAAGAATACCATCCAAGAGGCTGTTCTAGTAGTCACAGTGAGAAGTGAAGAATGGAAATTGGAATGGAGAGTAAAAAATGTATGCAGGAAATATCTTAACGATTATAAGTAATATGTGATGAATGAATGTATGGGCCAAGGGAGAGAGGAATAGAGGATTATTTACTCAAGCAGCTTGAAGGTTGGTGCTGTCTCTAGGATTGAAAGTACCTGAGGAAGGAAACCTGTTCTGAAGGTATCTGTAGGCTTATGTATTTGGAAATGTCTCTTGGCCAATACAAGTAAGATTTAAGAGCTCAGGAGAAAAGAAGTGACTCAGGTGGGTGGAGGGTTTACAGACAGATTAGTCGCCATCTTACAATAGGAATTCTTTGCCCATAATAAATGTTTTGTAATCTTTACAGAATGAATGCAGGAGGGGATGATAGTTTCTTGTTTCTGAAAGAAATTTTGTAGAATGAGGAGAAAAGAAGTAATGGTAACATTCAGGGGGAACACAGTTAAGGGCAAGTGGAAGAAGTTCAAAAATAGGTTGAGAAGGTTGTTTTGTTTGTGCTCATTTCTTGTGTTTGTTTTTAAATAGAACTTTTTTTTAAAAGAAAGTCTTTCTTTCTTTCTTTCTTTCTTTTTTTTTTTAAAGATTTTATTTATTTGTTTGTCAGAGAGAGAGCAGAAGCAGGGGGAGCAGCAGGCAAAGGGAAAAGCAGGCTCCTCTCTGGGCAAGGAGCCCGATGTGGGACTCGATCCCAGGACCCCGGGATCATGACCCGAGCCGAAGGCAGATGCTCAACGGACTAAGCCACCCAAGCGTCCCATAAATTAGAACTTTCGAGAAAGAATTGTAATAAATTAGTTAAGTTTAAGACTACCATATTCCAATATTTTAGTTGGTTTTCAGTTTGTATCAATAAATGTAGCTTCCCAGAGCAGAGAAGAAAACACTGTAACTTTCACAAGTTTCAAAATATTTTTATCGTTTTCTTCCCATAAATTTTAAGTCTAAGTATACCTAACCTGGGTTTAAAAAAAAAAAAAAGTGCAATCAACTCTGCTTTCATTAATGGGGAAGAAAGCAGGTATAATTAAAAATTATAATAAAAAACCTTAAATTTGTTTTTAGAGTTTATCATGAGATCTTCATCAGAGATGCTGATAGCTGCCAATTTTGTAATTGCATCCTCCTCTTTTCTCTAATTTGGTACACATTTCTTTGCATTTGGTGAATGGCAAATAAACAACAGATATATAATAAACTAGAGTAGTAATTAAAAGTTAGCTGCAAATGGCTTGGCACTTAAAATTTACTGGGATGAAAAACAACTTTTTATAGTCACACTAGGAATTTTAAGGCGGATTCTTACTTGTTTTTTGATAATAGACATTTGCTTTGATAGTGGTTTGGTTTTACTTTTCTAATTATTGTCTAATGCTTGCTCAGTGTAACAGGTAAGACATGCATTGAGAAAAGAGACTTAAAAAGAGAATCTGTTTACTATATGAACACTCTCAACCCATACTTCATTAACATATTGTGTATTATACATTATGAGAAATATATCAAGGATTCTGTTAGCTAGAAATACCAAATGCACTAAAGAATATTTCTAATCTTAAAATATGAATGAAGATAACATTTTATATGCAGTTTTACTACCCTTCAATTTGATGTTTGAAAAGTTTGAAGCTCTTTATAAAAATGTGTGTTAGCAGTGAAGTTGGTTTATTATCAGTTAGTTCCCAATTATCAATTGGGTACTAACATCGACTTAAATCCCCTACAATTAAGACAACAAGAAACCTACTTTGTATAGAATGATTTTATTTTCTGGAAAGAAATACAAAATCTTTATTGCAAAAATAAAATAATTTCTTGGGAGGGAAAAAGATAATTCTTGCCACATGTATGTGATTTCTCTTTTTACGAGGATACTTTTAAATTCTAGAAGTATAACATATTAGGAAGTATATTCATGCTGGTTTAATTTTGAGTTCTGTATTAAAATTCTCATTAATTTTGAATTTAAGAAATTAAAAAAGTCATACTTAGAATTTGTCAAAAATAATTGTTTTAATTTAAATTATAACAATGATATAGCAATAATATTAACTGTATATTCTTTGTTCCTGGCATATTGCTAAGCACTTCAGGTACATTATTTCATTTTAATTCTCCTAAAAGCCTTATAAGGTGGGCAGTGATGTCCCATTTTGTGCAAGAGGAACTTATGCTCCAAGGTCACATAGCTACTAAGTAGCAGTATCAGAATTTGGACTTAGGTCTGTCCAGCTTTGAAATCTATACCTTTAATTTATTATGTTACACTATTACATCAAGACTTATTAGGGCATCCTTGCAGTTTACTAGTTGCTTGGAATTTATAGTTGCTTGAAAAACCATTTTCTCTTAATCCCTCTATTTAAAGTGGTTTTCTTGTAGACAGCCTATAGTTGGATCATATTTTTCAATCCACTCTGACAATCTCTTTTAATTGTTGCATTTGTACCATTGATATTCAAAATGATTATTGGTATAGTTGGATTAATATCTACCATATCCATTACTGTTTTCTTTTCTTTTTTTTTTTTTTTTTAAGATTTTATTTATTTATGTGACAGAGAGACAGCCAGCGAGAGAGGGAACACAGCAGGGGAGTGGGAGAGGAAGAAGCAGGCTCCCAGTGGAGTAGCCCGATGTGGGACTTGATTCCGTAACGCCGGGATCACGCCCTGAGCCGAAGGCAGACGCTTAATGACTGCGCTACGCAGGCGCCCCCATTACTGTTTTCTATTTGTTACCCTCATTCTTTGTTCCTGTTTTTGTCTTCCACTCTTTTTCTGCCTTGTGTGTATGTGTTTTTAAGATTTGTTTATTTATTTTAGAGAGAGACAAAAAGAGAGTGGGGTAGGGGGAGGGGCAGAGGGAGAGAGAGACTCTCAGACTCCCCGCGTGGCAGAGCGTGTTCCAGGGCTCCATCCCACAACCCTGAGGTCATGACCTAAGCCAAAACCAAGAGCTGGACACTTAACTGACTGTGCCACCCAGGTGCCTCTGTCTTTTGTGAGTTTAATTGAGCATTTGATAGGATTCCATTTTGTCTCCTTTCTTAGCATATAAGTTATACTAATTTTTTTTTTTTTTTACTTTTTTTAGTGTCTGCTCTAGAGTTTGGACTATACATTTACATTAATCCAAGTCCACTTTCAAATGATGCTATAGATTTAATGGGTAGTGCAAGTACCTAAAATAATCAGATAATCCTAATTCCTTTCTCGGTGTTCTTTGTGTCATTGCTGTCATTCATTTGACTTAAATATAAGCATTTAAGTGAGTGTGTGTATGTGTGTGTGTATTGTGTATATATGTATTAAGTATACTACATATACATAATCAAATACATTGTTACTATTAGCATTTTTTAACAAACTTTTATCTTTTTGATCAATTAAAATTAAGAAAAATACGTTTTCATTTTATTTCTTCTTTGATAATATTTCTTTCTTTATGTAGATCTGAGTTTCTGACCTATATATTATTTTCCTTCTCTCTAAAGAACTTCTTTTAACATTCCTTGCAAGGCAAGTCTACTTGCAATAAATTCCCTCAGTTTTTGTTTGTCTGAAAAAAGTCTTTGTTTTTCCTTTACTTTTGAAGGACAATTTTGCAGGGTACAGAATTCTAGGTTGGTGTGGTTTTTTTCTCTAAACACTTTAGATATTTCACTTTACTTTCTTCTTGCTTGCATGGTGTCTGAGGAAAAGTTGGATATTATTCTTATCTTTGAGTCTCTGTTGTAAAGATGGTTTTTCCTCTGGCTTCTTTCAGGATTTTTCATTTTCTTTGATTTTTTGTAGTTTGAAAATGATGTGCCTAAATATAGCTTGGCATTTATCCTGCTCAGCGTTCTCTAGATTCCTTGATCTGTGCTTTGATGTCTGACATTAATTTGGGGGAAATTCTTAGTCATTATCACTTCAAATATTGCTTCTGTTCTCTTTTCTCTTCTTCTGGTATTCGCATTATAAATAAGATATGCCTTTTGTACTTGTCCCACAGTCCTTCCTTATTCTTTTCTGTTTTTTTTTTTTTTTCCCAGTCTTTGTTCTCTTTGCTTTTCAGTTCTTGAGATTTTATTGATCTATTCTCAAGCTCAGAGGTTCTTTCCTCAGTTGTGTCCTGTCTACTAATAAGCCCATCAAAGACATTCTTCATGTAATGGTGTTTTTTTTATCTCTAGCATTTCTTTTTTTTTTTTTTTTTTGTTCTTTCTTACGATTTCCATCTCTCTGCTTACATTGCTATCTGTTCTTGCATAGTCTACTTTATCCACTAAAGTCCTTAGCTTATTAATCATAGTTATTTTAAATTCCTGGCCTGATAATTCTGACATTCCTGCCATGTCTTGTTCTGATGCTTGATCTTTTTCTTTAGATTTCGGGGTTTTTGCCCTTTTTGGAATGCCTTGTTTTTGTTTTGTTTTGTTTATAGTCTGACATGGTGTACCAGGTGAAAGGAACTGCTGTAAATTGGCCTTTTGTAATATGGGGGTGATGGGTGATGGAAGGAGAAGCATTCTATATTTCTATGATTAGATCTAAGTGTATTAGTGAGCTTGTGCCTCTGGACTCTGAACTTCACAAGAGTGTCTCAGCTTTTTTCTTCCCCATTAGGTGGACAAAATGGGTAGTGCCAGATGGTGGTGATTTCCTTCCCCAGGTCAGTTAGGGTTTGATGATACATGGTAGGTTAGGCTCTAGTAGTTTCCCCTGAGGGCAGTCCTTGTGCCCCAGAACAGAGTGCTCTTGGATATTTCAGAATGGTTTCTTTTTTTCCTCCCCTGCCAAAAGTGGGAGGGGATTTTTCTTCAATATTTATTGTGGGACTTTGTTCACGTTCCTGGAGATAAATTTCACAGTCTCACAGGGATCCTCTTATGACTTAGTCTCCTTGGAATTTTTAACTCTCAAATGTTCCTGCTAAGCCTCCAGCAATTCATCAAAGTTCAGGTTTTCCTACCTGGGCAATTTTCCTTCCTTTGGCAGTTTCCATTCATGAACATAATGCTCTGGTAAACTGAAACTCCTTATATTTGCCTGTCTGTCTCCAGTATTGGGATGGTGGTTTGTCTTGTGACCTCCCCTCGGAAATGAGACGAGTTGTTGATTTTGTAGTCTGTTTAGCTTTTTACTTCTTGTTAGGATGAAGTGGTGACTTCTAATCTCCTTAAATGCTGTTATGACTTTGATAAATTATCATTTGTTAAGTAGGGGCCCTGGATGCTAGATGGTAAGTCTTGCTTCAAAAAGACCACAGGAGAAGTTGAAATAGGAAAAGTTGATTACTCATAGGTCCTGGAGGAAGTATATGGCATACCTTGAGGGTTCCACAGGGGGAGACCAAGGCAGGGTTCAGGCAGAGAGAGCTATAGGAACTGGGTGATATGCTAAGGCCAGACTGGTGAATTCAAAACAAAAAGAATTAAGTTTCCTAAGCTCCACCAGAGTCTTATCTAACAGAAAGCCCTGGCAGGTGAGGGAGACTGTTGATCACAAAGGGCACTGGGTAAATAATATCAGGAACTTATATTTACTTGTGACTTTGCAGGGTGTTTTCTAGGGCATGTACTTATTTGCATGAGGGACTAGTTAGCCAAACTCTCAACGTATGTGAAACGGGAAACAGGCCTCCAACACATTTTCAATATAGTTATTTCAAGTGATCCTAAAAATCTATGCTTCTAGAATAATTTTAAGTTAATAGGCTGGAACATAATTACTTATGGAAGGTTTATATATGCTATTAAATTTAAGCCAATTTATAATAATTAAGGGACAGGAACTTATGAAATGTAAAATAAGACTTTCTTTGTATCATATGTATCATATATATGTATCATATATCATATATATCACTGAATTATAGTGAAACATCATTGTAAAAGATTATTACCAGAAAACTAAGATTCCCAAAATACCTACAAGTAATAGCCATTGGATGAGAACATGGATGGTACAAATACTGACTTATCAGGGTCTTGGCAGCAGGTTCCATAGATTTTTGAATATTTGTTATTTTATTCTAATATGAACATTAGATAGAGCTTTTTTATTAAATCAAGTAGAAATTAATTTATAATCTAAAGTTAGGAATTTATCCTAGTGGTTATGTTTTGAATTTATTCAAGTTTTCTTGGATTTTGATTTTTTTGGTCTATTCTCCTCATCCATTATTTTACCCATCAAGTCTACTTTTTAAAGATGTTAGTTGGAAAATAATGAACTGTATCAAAAATTCTGATTTACCATACTATTTTTTGGTATCCCTTTATGTAGATTTCTATGGAAAGCCACTGCCTCCCCTGGCTGTGCGGCAGAGACCTAACAGTGATGCTCATGATGTGATTTCATAACCAAGTCACATGGATGCGCTCTTTTAATACAGGCAAGATCAGCTACAGGACCTTCCTTCTCAAAGAAGAAAAACCCTGAACATTGATGACTGGGGCAAGATAACCATAACAATTTCAGTAAGGAGATGAATAGCCAAAGACCAGACTGATCTGATAATTATCCATGTTATTCACGGTTAAAAAAAAAAAAAAAAAAAGGAAGCAAAATGACCAGTAGATGGGATGAGCATTTGAATCAAGTTAGCAGGAATTACTGTTGACTCTGGATTTTACAGTCCCCCTCATGGGCATATTCCTGAAAGAAAACCTCTTCAGAACAAGAGCCAATGGACTCTCCACACTTTCTTTACTATTTGTTTAATAGTCTTTGTTACTGTATCTTATACATTTTTTGTAAGATACACGTGCATGGAAGGGAAACTCTTGGGAATTTATAACCTAAGTTTTTTAACTTTTTATATTTTTCTAAAACTTATGAGAATTTTAATTACTATGATATGACTGCACTTTTCTATAGATGCTTTGTTTAAATTGTGTCTGGAAATGGAGTTGATTTATTTGACAAACATGAACTATACAAACAGGACATATTTATATGGTTTTAGGTATGTTTTATAATAGTATTGTTCTTGAAGTATACGTCCTAAGTTTACCTAATTTTAAAATAATACCTTTTTAAAATAGATTCTTATTCTTAGATCTTCATTCTTCCAAATTATGTTATCTGAAAACACTACCCAAGGAGGGTTCGTGTTGTTGTTTGCTTTTTTTTGGTGATGATCGCAATAAATGAAAGAGACTTGAAATACTTTCTTGATCTAAATGCTTTTTAAATTAATAAAAATGTTATGTTGAGATATTATTAAAATTTTCAATGAACACCTCTTTTATGGGATAGACCTTTTCAGATCAAGGTGCTCATTGTCACTCCCTTGTTCTATCAGAAGCTACAGTGACTCTTTTAGGTTATTCTAATTCTTTTGTGCCTTGAAAATAAAGGCAAAAAGACTGAAAAAGCCACTGTGGGTACAGAGACTTGGTTTTATAACTAGGAAATGCTTGGGTACTAAATCAGTAAGAATAAAAATGTTTGTTTAAAATTACTTTTATAAAGAAAGAATTCCAAAATAATTTCTCGCTTTAAAATAATAGCACTTCCCTTGTACTGAAGAATGGCATCTTTAGGATTCTCTATCTAGGCAAACTTTTAGAAATATATTTTGGGTATTAGATTTATAATGTTGCATTAATTGAAAGTATATAAATTTATATCAAGGTGAAAATACTATAAACAACATGAATCCTTACCAACTTGTTAAAATTGGTAAGTTTGGTAACTTGTACTGACAATAAACATATACTAGTATCTGACAATAATAAGATTAAGTATGTCTAAGGCAGTTTACTATGATTATTTACTTTAAAAATTTTACTTTGGAGCATCACATTTTAGTCACATTTTTTAAGTCCCAGAACTTTCATTAATTGGTCACTTATTACTCTAGTGAGCATCATAATGCAGTCTTTTGAAGTTTTGTGCATAGGACACCAGGCACACTGAGTAAAAAGCATTCTACTTCAGATATAAAATTCATTAACAGCCTAAATTTGATAGGTGACCGAAATGTAAGGAAAAGCAACACAAGAAGACAATGTAAATTTTGAACTGGATTGTAGAGAAAAACTTATTTGTATATCTTTTTGGTTCCTGTTTGTAACATTTACATTTATTCATTTTTTTAAACACTAAACTTACACTTTTGTCATCCTTTTAATTTTCACCTAGTTTATGAGTAAATAAAAGTTTAAATTTTTTGTTTCCTGTGATTACTGTAGCGTACAATACTGAATTCATTTATTAAAAATGAATAAAAATGATTTTGAAATTAAATATATGATGAAGTGAAATGAATGTTTTATATATCTCTCAAAAAATTAATTTGTATTCTTAAAGCATCCTAAGAAATTTTAAAAGAAGTTTTGTAAATCCAAGTTGCTTTTAACAAGTAAATGCCTATTTTGTTATATGCTGCATTTTTATTCTTAATCATCACGAATTATGACATTTTCACACAATAAAAATAATTTATATCAGTATGCTGTTTTGCATTTCATTTGATAAATTTAAATGATTTCTTTTTGGTAAGAAAATAGAAAAGGAATTTTCAAATATGACTGTTGGAAGAAATCTTAAGTCTATAGATTAAAATAATGATTTTATTTTACATGAAACCTTTTTTCTCTGCACATGCACAAGTTTATATATATGTGCAAAAGAATATTGTCATTTTAAAGGCAGCTAAAAATATCATATCACCTTATGATCTTAGATGATCCAATGTCTGTCTTTTGTTAAATTACTGACCCAAAGATACATTTTTACTTTTTTACAAGATAACTCTATATGCTTTTTACACAAAAGGCATATATAACATACATACAATATTGCATGTAATTGATATTAAATATAAAACTATGAAAGCAACACTAGAAAGAAATGTTACAAAATGTTAATAATGAATTTTTCTAGTTATTGGTTGTGTGTTTTCCTCAATTTTTCAAACTAGTTTTTAGCATTTTGCTTATTTTATTTATTTATTTATTTATTTATTTATTTATTTATTTAGATTTTATTTATTTGGCACAGCACAAGCAGGGGGGAGCAACAGGCAGAAGGAGAGGGAGAAGCCGACTCCCCACTGAGCAGGGAGCCTAACGTGGGGCTTGATCCAAGGGTCCTGGGATCATGACCCGAGCCGAAGGCAGATGCTTAACTGACTGAGCCACCCAGGTGCCCCCAAATTTTGCTTATTTTATAATGGGAGAATCGAACATACAATTTTGTAAAGATTAAGTACCGTGCTTTCTGCAAGCTTAAAATTAAATGGTCTTTTAAGTGTCAAATGGAGGACTGAATATGTAAAACTTACTTTTTTTTTTTAAGATTTTATTTATTTGAGAGAGAGAACATGCACGGGAGCGGGGTTGGGGGGAGAGGGAGAGGGAGATGGAGGAAATAGACTAGTTGCACTGAGTGCTGAGCCCTTCACTGGGTTGGATCCCAGGAGCCATGAGATCATGACCTGAGCCAAAACCAAGAGTCAGATACTCAACTGAGCCACCCAGGTGCTCCTGTAAAATGTATTTTGAATAGCCTAAAAACATTTATCTGTAGAATATGGCATTTTATTTGCAGCTGATCTCTTAAGTATTCTTTTACTATGGTAATATTTTATTTTATTTGATACTCGGTTCTATATGATATGCTATTCATGTTATTTAATTTCTCCCATTCTGCACTGAAGAAATCTAATACTTGGTGTCAAAAGCTTATCAAAAGTGAAACTGCTTATACAAATAAAGCTATAGCTTATAAACTTTATTATCCTTGGCTTTAATACTTAAGTTTTTCTCTAAGTGGAGTAGACTTTGCACAACTGAGATTCTGCTAATACTATTTAATTTATCAAGAAATATATTCCAGCTGATCCAAAGAGCAAATTCAGATATTTGAAGACTTACCTTAAAGTATGATTATAGGGGCGCCTGGGTGGCTTAGTCCATTAAGGGTCTGCCTTTGGCTCAGGTCATGATCTCAGGGTCCTGGGATCAAGCCCCACATCAGGCCTCCGCTCAGTCAGTGGTGAGTCTGTTTCTCCTTCTCCCTCTGTAATCTCTCTTGGCTTTTGCTCTCTCTCAAATAAAAAATAACATCTTTAAAAATATGATTATAAATAATCAAAATAACAATCCATTAGCTTTGTGGAAACAATAATGGAAACCCGCTTTTGGGGGGAAAGAGGAAATCAGAAATGAATTTTCTTTAATGAAGGGGCTCAGCTTATAATTGAAGGAAAAATAGGAACAAAATTATTTGCTTGTTTAGAGCCTGAGTTGTAAATTCTTTCTGTGTGCTAATTAGTAAACAGAATTTATGACCTAGTGGTCATAAATTGAGTCAGTGGTCAAATTGAGTCAAATGAGTCAGTGGTCTCCAGATTTTTGTAATACATCTTTTCCAGTAAATATTTAAGTTATTGCATTAGTTTGGTAGATCTGCCATAACATACTACCAAAGACTGGGTGCATCAAACAACAGAAATTAATTTTCTCACAGTTCTGAAGTCTGGAAATCCAAGATCAACCTGGAATCTTGTTGGCAGGATTGGTTTCTTCTGAAACCCCTCTCCTTGGCTTATGGATGGCCTGCTTCTTCTCCCTGTTTCCTCACATGGTCTTTCCACTGTGTGTGGTTATCCCTAGTGTCTCAGGATTTAAATTTCCTCTTTCATTTATAAGGATACTTAGGACCCACCATAAAAGCCTCTTTTTAATTTTATCACCTCTGGAAAGACTTTCTAAATACAGTCATATTTTGAGGTATTAGGGCTTGGGGCTTCAGCATGTGAATTTTGAGGGGATAAGTTTCAGCTTATAAGTTACATACATATTCTATTGCACTTTGTACATATACCTCCCCCTAAATTTTTTCTTAAAGATTTGATAAAATTAAATAAAAGTTATTTTTACTTCCCAGTCCCAGTAGATTGTCTGATAGAGTTTGTACACACCACTTTGGAGGCCTAAAATAATAAAGTGAGAGCCTCAGCTAATTAGCTATTCTCCTGAGATGATCGTTCAAGATTGCCTGTAACTAAGCTTTGTTCTCTTGCTTTGATGGTGGATTTCTCTGTTGTGTTTTTCTGCCATTGATTTTAAGGAGCTAATGGTTTCTTCATGTTGGATTGTTTTACTACAAAGTCTGTCTTTATCTTTTTTACTCATAAACCACATGAATATGAAGGGTTTTGAGAAATGTTTTATGTAAATATGAAAATTCATAAAATGCACAGAAGTCTGTAAGTATACTTATCCTGAAACACTTCTTGTATCAAAGGACTTCACAATAAAATTGCTTAGGTATGTAAAAATTATTTTCCTGCCCAGTGTAAGTACATATTAACCTGCTTTATTCTTTAACACAATAGTTATAATAATAACAAAATATAATTTCTGGGATTTGTGTCAGCTCAATTTTTTATAACTGCAGTGATTTAAAACAAGTCTGGTAACAGTTTCTATTTTTAAAATAAAGTGTTAAGCTTTGTTTATTCTTTACTAGGTATTTGGTATAAGGTAGGGGAAATCCACTAACATTTTTAAGATACATTAATATTGATTGTTGATAGATTAAATGGGTTAAATACTAAAGATCAAACTGTAAAGAAAAAAAAAGGGAGAAAGAAACAGAAATAATTGCTTGCCTCCTTGGGAAGAACTTTCCAAGCCGAAAAGCAATGGAATCAATTGCGAAATCAGAGAATTGACTGCATAAAATTTTAAAATATTTTTACATTTAAAAGGTTGTAAGAAAAAAACAGGAAAGTATTTGAAAATGTGATATGGTTAACATCTCTAATATAAATAAAAATAGCACTAAGACATCTATGGATAAGTGGACATGAGGTGGTAATTTACAAAGAAACATAATTAGGATGATTTGAAACCTATTTAAGAACATAATAAAAAAATTATAAGGTTTTCAGATATGGAAAGAATGATAAGCAAACATGTTTATCAATGGTAAGAAGGTAAGCTAGTATAGTATTCCATACCTTGGAATACTATGCAACTTGTAGAAATAATGTATATGAGGAATTTTTAATATAAGAAAATGCTTATAATAACAGGATACATTATATGTACTGTTTGATCAAACTTGAACTGGGAAATACATCAAAATGTCAATACTGATGATCTCTAGTGGCATTATGTTCAATTTTCATTCTCATAGGCTTTTGTTTTTACATTTTTTTCAGTAAGCATTTGCTTATTTAAAATCAGAAAATAGAAACGTGCTTTTAAAAGTCAAAAATAATATAATAGAACGAATATGACCTCTTTCCAAGCATTACACATCCTCTTTCCAAGCATTACAAATCCCCTTTCCCTGATAGGAATATAGTGTATATGATTTCTACTATCTCCTTAAAAGTCTTTTAAATGTCTATTTTACAAATATACTACCATATTAATTCAATAAATGCAACATTCTGTAATGAACACAGAAAATACATATAAAATCTGTGTATGGAGGCTGAAAAGTAGACTAATGACTTTTCTCTAAACAATTAACAAACTGCATTCATTTAATGACTTCACTCCTTAATACTTTATTTTCTTTTGCACCAAATCTAAATTCAATTTTAGATTACTGGGGAACTTGTTTAAATATATTAAGCTTCAAACTACATTAGTGGCGATATTTTTCTTTTTACATGGTTCTAAGATTCGTACCTATGGTATACTGATATTTTGAGCATCAAGGGTCTCAAAATGATGATGCTCATCAAATATCAGGGACCATATGAAGCATTGATTTCCTGATGAATTCCTGATGCTGTTAACAAGGGAGGAACTAAAAAGTAACACTAAAAGAGCAAATAAACTGCTGTTCCTATTAGAATGGGTGTAATAACTTTCTTCAGAACATGTAACACTGCCCGTAATAAAGGTGGGTGGGAGGGTAGTGTGTAGGGTCATTTTGGTCTTCAGGCATTTGGTAGCAGAACATGATCACGATCATCTCGAAGATCGTGATACTGAAAATAATACACAGGAGCAGCCAACATTAGGGCGTTTACTGTTTCCTAACCTTTGTGCTAAGTGCTTTACTGTATTTCAATTAATCATTTAACCCTCCCCGTTAAAAAAAAGAGATTATCTCCGTGGTCCATCTCTAGGAAATAAATGCGTAATTTCTTTATCGTATCTATCCCTTTTACCCTTAGTTCTGAATATCCGAGCTAAAGGGGGGTCATCAAATTTGGTAGATTAATTCAGTAACTAGCTTACCCTCTGGGAACATTTTACAACAATGATCATTATACAAAACCTAATTGTGGAAAAGTTACAATTTTTTTTTACTGAGCCACAAGCAAACAGCACCCACTCTCCAACACAACGCTTCACTTGCCGCGCCAGCCTCTCAAGGTTCCGCCCAGGGGTCTAGCTACGCCCTCGGGAGTAAGCACCGCCTCCACCAGCCGCCGGCGGAAGGAACTTTGCGCGCGCCTGCCTCTCGCGGGACCTACACCTCTTTTGGCGAGATTTCGACAACGCGGCAGGGCAGTATCTCGCGGGAAGTTGAACCGGAAAAGCGAGGGATAGAAGTGAATGAGGTTGAACCTCGGGTCTGAGGCTGTGCTTTTGATTTCCTGGAGGTTTTAGGTGCTGCTGGGTGTTGTAGAGCTCTTGTTTGGCATCTCCCGGCGGGACAATGTTAACCCGGGTGAGGGCTGGCACCCGAATGGGAACCTCTGACTGAATCAGACACTTTATGAGGGAGGGGGTCGGGAAGGGGGAACTTCGTAAGCTGTTGGTTTTTCTGGCTTCACAGTCCCAAGCCCTAGCGTAATGCTGGATGCTCGAACGCTTTCTCGTGAGCGTTTTCTTCCAAGACTCACCTGCGCCTCCACGTAACTTGCCTGCAGTCCAGCCTGCAGACTTGAATACCTACTCCCTTCAGCTTTGAGCAGAATGCAAGCTCCTCAGGGCCTGAGACTCACTGCTCTCTATACTGGGAACGTAGAACAATGTTACATAGTCATACCTCGCTAAACTTTGGATGAGTAAATGAAATAGAGTTGAAAGGAAGTTTTCACAGGAAACGAGTGACTTTTTTTTCCGAAATAACCTTTTTATTTTAGGATAATTTTACATTTACAAAAAAGTTGCAAATACGGACTTCCATAGGCTTTTCACTCAGTTTTCCCTAATGTTACCACCAAGAGTGGCTTATTTAAGTTAATTTTGTTCCTTTGATACAGCTTCTGTTAAGGCCACTATTTTTTTTTTTTAATGCCACAAATCCTTTAACCTTTGCTTTACATTTGAGCAATAATTATTTGAAGAAACCCTCTTTTTTCACAAATACAATGTTGCTACATTGAGGTAATGCTCCCTTGCAAAAACTAGTGATAATCGTAAAACATGTTCTTAAGAAAAAAAATGGTAATTTGAAGTTTAATAAATTTGTAATATCAGATTGTGTCAGCAATGTTTTCTTGTCATCATAGCTGAAAGCAAAATCAGAGAGGAAGCTTGCAAAACAAATTTGCAAAGTTGTATTGGATCATTTTGAAAAACAGTATTCCAAAGAACTTGGAGATGCCTGGAATACAGTAAGGTTAGTATAATTCATCTCTTGATGCTTTATGATGGAACACGAAATAAACCCTTTTTGGGGAGGGATGCTGTGAGGATAAAAGATGAATCTAAGCCTGGCTGCCCTTTTCCTACAGGGGCTAGTGAAGAGAACTGTGAAGAAATAGATGGGATCATACGAAAATGAAAAGGGGAGAAAGAAAACTTTGTAGTAATAGTAAAGAAAAAATTGTTATGGCCTTTCCTTGAGCAGTTGTTTTGATCTTTGAAACAGACTGCCCACCAGTTTGACAAAATTAATTATACTGTAACAGAAAAATCTTAAAACTTCTGAGGGTATTTGACTAGTTTTTGAAATTCAGAAGATAATACAGTAAATCTTTAAAGCTGGCACAGCTCTGTCTTAGCTAGGGTCACTTTATTTGGTTATTATATTTATTCCTTGTGTTTTTGGCAGGCTGTTTTGAACACATGCAGAAACACACACAAATTCTTTAAATGTATTATCGAAAACAAATGTTCATGCATAGAAGTAATTGAGATAAGTTTGATTTGTATGTTTAATGACTTTTGCCTTTGGTCAGAATGTTATTCCATGGGTTCTTCACATTGAGGGTTTTTTTTTTCCCCAAATTTTTATTTAATTTCTAGTTAGTTAACATATAGTGTAATATTCATTTCAGGAGTAGAATTTAGTGATTCATCACTTACATATAACACCCAGTGCTCAGCACTAATGCCCTCCTTAATGCCCATCACCTATCTAGCCCTTCGCCCATCCACCTCCCCTCCAGCAACCCTCAGTTTGTTCTCTATAGTTAAGAGTCTCTTATGGTTTGCTTCCCTCTCTCTCTTTTTCCCCTTCCCCTGTGTTCATCTGTTTTGTTTCTTAAATTCCACATACGAGGGAAATCATGTGGTATTTGTCTTTCTCTGGCAGACTTCTTTTGCTTAGCGTAGTACATTCTGGCTCCATCCGTGTCATCGCAAATGGCAAGATTTCATTCTTTTTGATGGCTGAGTAATATTCCATTGTGTATGTATGTAGTGTGTGTGTGTGTGTATGTATGCCACATCTTCTTTATCCATTCATCAGTCGATGGACATTTGGGCTCTTTCTGTAATTTGGCTATTGTTGATAATGCTGCTATAAACATTGGGGTGCATGTGTCCCTTTGAATCAATATGTTTGTATCCTTTGGGTAAATTCATAGTAGTGCAATTGCTGGATCATAGGGTCGTTCTATTTTTAACTTTTTGAGGAACCGTCATACTGTTTTCCAGAGGGGCTGCACCGGTTTGCATTCCCACCAACAGTGCAAGAGCGTTCCCCTTTCTCTGCATCCTCACCAACATCCATTGTTTCCTGAGTTGTCAATTTTAGCCATTCTGACAGGTGTGAGGTGGTATCTCATTGTGGTTTTGATTTGTATTTCTCTGATGATGAGTGATGTTGAGCATCTTTTCATGTGCCTGTTGGCCATCTGTATGTCTTCTTTGGAAAAATGTCTATTCATGTCTTCTGCCCATTTCTTAACTGGATTAATTATTTTTTGGGCTGTTGAATTTGATTAGTTCTTTATTTTGGATACTAACCCTTTATTACATATGTTATTTGCAAATATTTTCTCCAATTCTGACTTTTGCCTTTTAGATTCGTTGATTGTTTCCTTGGCAGTGCAGAAGCTTTTTGTCTTGATGAAGACCTAATAGTTAATTTTTTCTTTTGTTTCCCTTGCCTGTATTGAGTTCTTATATAGTGTATTCCATTCCCCAAGGAATACAGAGAGCAACACAGTCCCCATATCCAGTTTGCCTGCAGTCTGGTGTTCATGGGGGAAAGGGGACTGGTTAAAACTATGTAAACTATTAATTCCATAAATATTCTGATGGAAATAGGCAGGAGAACCTTGTCTCTTATTTAACAAAAACTGAGGGTGCCAGCAAAGACCTGAGGAGAAGCCAGGCCTTGGTGACTTAACAGGAGTTAGCTTAGCAAAAGAACCAGGTAACTTTGGCTGAAAGAAGAGGGTTAACTGCTTCTGAAGCTAGGAGCAAAAAGCCCAGTACAGTTTGCTCAGGAAAAGAAGGTTATGTAGCTATAGACAATGGAATTTAGTCACACTGTTGTCTTATTAATCTCTTCTTGGATCAACTCAGTAACACTTTCTCATTTACAATGGACAGCTTTAAGCATTTTTTTAAAAACAGAGATGAAGTATTGACTGATTAAATACAGTCCGAGGTGGTTCTGAGATAATTTTAGGACAGATAACACTGTTTCAGAAACTTGTAAATACTGCGATATGAAAAAGTAGTTTATGGTTGTGGTTTTTTATTTCAAAACTAGATTTTAAAATAGGTGTCTTCTGTCACAGCGAAGAAAGAATGATAGGTGTAATAAACTCATTATGTTTTTAGTATGTAAAGTTACTCACGTGAAATAGCCAAACAACCACACACCTACTGCGTGCTTATTATGTACCAGATGGTATTGGCTTTACGCGATCCTCAGAACAAAGCTCTGAGGTTTGTTTCCCATTTTTCATGTGATGAAACCACACAGTGTTTAAGTAACTTCCCAAGTTTACTTAGCTGGTAAGTGCCAGAGCAGAGATTTGTGTCTAGGCTTTCTGATTCAAGAACTTCCACTGCTAACCCCTAATCTCACACCTGAGGTGTAGTTAGGCATTCATGGATGATTAAAAAAGGGGGTTTAAAGGTATATTGTCTTCAGATTTTACAGTAGTCTGGCTACCCATACCCTGTAATGAGTTATTTTTCTATTTAATGTGCTCAGACAGATTTGTAAATTATTGTTTGACCCTAAACAAAATGAGCAGTGAACCTCAAATCCATTTAATTAGCTGTGCCTTCTGCTTCATCTACCTTTTTGTTGGGTTTTCATGGTAATTTAAGTTTTGCATAAATTTGCTGAATTTGCCATGGGCAAAATAAAGGCTGAGCTTAGAAAGTAGTCTGAGCATGGAAGATGGTATGGGAAAGTAAGCGCAAATATTTTTGTTGTTTTTTCTTTTTAACTTTTTTTGGAAGACAAAATGTCATGCTTGCAGGGTCTGTTTACTTCCAGGGAAAGGTAAGTGCATTTTTGTCTTGTACCTAGAAAGTTATTTACTTATTTTAAGTTTCCTATCTTACCTAAGGGATTTAAATAGTGGGGAAGACTTAGTGTTTATTTAAATTTTATTGTTTTGTAATAACCTTTTTTACAAGTCACCCTCTGAGCAGCCCTTTAAAGTTGTTTACAGTGGATTCAAGTTTTGCTCTGCTCATTGCCTACATTATCTTTCAGGTAAGCCCATTCATGGCAGGACTTTGGACTTCCCTCAGTAAGTTGCCATCTCAAGCTGTGCAGTCCTCTCTAAGCTTTGTTTCTCAGTATTTTCTGGTAACTTCACTTAGTTTGGTACTAGGCAATCTCAAAAGCATGTTGTTTTTCCCTTCTAAACCTATGTTGTCATTTGCCACTTGCATATTTTTTCTCACTTGTTGAAGGTATCACCATCAATATGTCTCTTCTTTTCTCCTCCATACCTTCAAGGTAAAGAATGAACCTTAATCAAAAGTAAGTCTGACATGTGACCTCAGCTCCTGGGAGGTTATCTCTAAGCCCTTGGAATGTCCTGCCTAAGAGTGTCTTTGTTTACCTGGGGGCTTGGGCCACACTGGAAAGTCTAGCAGTGTGATTTATGGTGGGGGCTGTGGGCCATGATAACAGCTTGTCTTCCCACCTCTGACCCCCAGAGGAGCTGGAGACTAAAGATTAGCAATTGATCATGTTTGTGTGACTGTGCCCCAGTGAAATCTAGTAGCCAAGCTTTTGGTGAGCCTTCCTACTTGGCAGTATTCCTAAGTATGTGGTCACACATTGTTGCAGGGAAAAGTCCTTGCTCATGATTCCACTGGAGAGGACACCTGGAAGCTTCATGCTTTGAACTTTCCTGTGCTCTGCACCATGTATCTCTTACCTTGACTGACCTTGATAGTTTGGGGGCTCCCAGACTATGAACTGCCATATACCACTACTCTGCCTACATCAAAATCTAAATGCCCACCAAATGCTTTTGCTTCTTCCTGAGAAATTTCTTAATTTGGATTTCATTTGTATTCCCTTTATTACTGTTTAGTTAAGCCTTCATCATTTCTTACTTGGCATATTGCAGTAGCCCCTTTCCACAGTCTCCTACCTTTAGTATTTATTTGTTGGCTTACTTAGCAACCCCTTTTATGACACTGTACCCCAGGCAATGTTCTAATCACTTTATAAATATTAACATAATCCTCTGTACAGCCTTCTGAGGTAGTTACTACTGTTTACATTTTACAGATAGGAAAACTGAGGCATATGAAGGCTAATTAACTTGCCCAGTGGAACAGAGCTCACATTTGGGGGAGCTTTGGGAGTTTGTCTTACCTTCTGTCCTGCTGCTTCTCAGTGCTGTTGTATTCCATTGTGCCACTCCTGGAGTAGAAGCCTCCTCTGCTCCCCCACTGTCTGTAGTATTATGTTTGGACTGAATATCTTAGCATGACTAGACAGGCTCCTTCATCCCTTTGGGATTGGATATGCTATTCCCTCTGCCAGGAATGAGCCTCTCCTTTTCCCCTCTGTACAGTGGCTAAACTGTGGGTTCAAATCCTACCTCTGCGCCTTGTAGCATATGACCTAGATAAGTTACTTAACATCTCTGTGCCTCACTATCCTTATGTGCAAAATAGGATCTATTTCATACAATTATTTGGGAAGATAAAATGATTTTATATATATACAAAGTGCTTAGAATATTGCTTGACATATAGTAAGCCCTTGATATGTGTTAGCATTATTTTTATTACTACTGCTGTTTTTAACCAGTTCTCTATCAAGCTGTCCCATACCCTTGACAAAATTAGTTCTTTGTGTTTCCATTGCATTTTGTTGATAACAGCTATTATAATTCTTTCAAGATTGTGCTGTCATAATTTATTAAGTTGTCTTTTCTGACAAGGGAGGGTCTTGAAGAACCAATACCTTAAAACTTGAACAAGTCATCTACTTATTCACAATTTTGTTTTATAAACCAGGTACTGTTCTAAGCCCTGGGGATACAAAGATGGATTATATATATTCTGCCTTCAAATGAAGGGAGGATTAACTGGAAGTCTGTATATGAACTTTGGAAATTTTGTGTGCACTTTGTAGAAAGCAAAGTAAACAAAAAGCCTCAGTTAAGTCTGGCCTATCTGTAAATATTTTTTTATTTAGACACTTTTCTCCAGAGTTCACATAGTTCATATATAGAGGGGAAAAAATATAGCCAGATTGCATTAGCAGAATCTGTGAATGGGATGGAGTGGGGTGGTTGGGGAAGACAGAAATGAGCTGGTATCTCTATCTCTCTTTTGTCCCTAATGTTAGCTTTACACAAATATTCAGCCATAATTTGTGCATATCCCTGTGAAGTAGTAACTTTTCGCACCTTTAAAATTCAGAAGTTAGAAAATACCAATTTTAATGGCCAATCCAGGCCTGTGATTTTAAAATCCATCTCTTTTCCTCTAGCAAGTGTGCTGCTTTGAAGGGTGTAGAGTCCCAGCACTCGGAGTGTATGCACATGTCTTTTGATATAAGGGATTCCTTGTATGCAATATTTTTAGCCTTTTGTTGGTCTCTACCAGAAACACAAACCTTTACTCAGGACTTCTAGTTGAGCTACTGTGGATAACAAATATGGACATAGATTGCCTTCTATGAGAGACACTGAAGAAACAATGCCAAGAAAGAGTAGGAGACACTCAGTTCATCATTAGAATCTCTGAAGAATAAAAATAAAATAAATAAACATACTTAGGTGACCTCCATGAATTGACTGATTCATTTCTAAACCAGACTTTTAAAATGATTGAATGAGCACCCTCTAGTGGATACCAATAGCAATAAAACAAAAGGGATTTTTATTTTTCTAACCATAAAAATTTAATTGGTTTTGTAATCGACAGGGTTATACCAGTTGTGCTTAGCAATACCTAGATAAAATGATTTTTTATCCTCATCATTATATAGGAAGGTAGAATAGAGAATAGAATAAATACTAAGAGAAAAGAATAAAATCACAGAAAGTTGAATGAAAATAATAACGTCAAATAACATGGTCCAAATAATACATTGTACAGTTTTTTCAAGGGGTATGTGTGCACAGGCAAGTTACAGCAATCAACTTTAAGCTTTTCAGTTTTCATGTATTCTCTTTCACAGAATTACTCTGATCCTTATGTGCCTAAGGGGTACTTATTCTCCTTCCCCCGGCTACCTTTCTATTGTCTTTCTCCTACTTTATGAAAAAAGGATACACTTTCACCATCTTGACTCTTCCACATTGCATTTCTCCAGGGTGACAACACCTCTACCTATCAGAGACTATTGGAATGTCATTGTAAGGGTTGAGGAAGTAAATGACTAATGACTAACAAATTCTTTGACAGGTCACATGGTCTCCAAGTTTTGCTTTTAACAAAAGTAGAGGATCTCCAGTTGAGTTATCAACTAACAGATCATTTAAAATATTTTTGAAGATAGATCATTAAGTGATTTGGGAATACAACTCAAAGAAATAGAAGTCAAAAAGAGAGACATTGCTGTAACAAAATATATTTAATTCTTACCCACTTATTTAAGTGAAGGCTTTTCTCAGCCCTTGTTAAAATACAAAACAGGAATATAGTTAATTTGGACCCTGACTCGGGATAGCCCTAGGTAATAGTCATCTCTGGATATATGGGGACCAGGGCCGGGGGGGGGGGGGGAAGCTCATTTCATTGAGATCCATTTCCTAACACTTTTTCTTTTTATGTTTAGTAATTGTCAAATCTATAATAAGTATTTTGATCAATTTTATAATAACAATTTTACTGATAACTGAATCCAGAAGTTACCATTTTAACACTTAGAGATCTAGGCCACAGTGAAAACAAATTTACTATATATACACGTGTGTGTGTTTATGGCAGAGAGGTACAATAGGGTAATAAAAGTTTTCAAGCACAAAAATGTATTAAGATAAAGTTATGTGGGGAAATAGAATGTAAATAGAAAAAAGGAACTGTAAAATTTTCACCTGTTCAAGAAGAGTCAGTCCATGAATTTTTAAATGGACAATGCTGGGTTTCAAAATCACTCTGGTATTTAGGTTCCACTGAATACATTTTAAAAAGTGGTATAATTTATATTTTAAAATGTCAATTTTTATAGTATGCTGGAAGTAACATTCTTAATCTATGGTGAAGATTTTGATGTCAACTTAAAACATGCCAGAAGGTACATAGTTTTTTTCAAAATGGTATCAGTGGAGAGACTAGCAAACATCTTTAGGTCACTGATCTTGTGGGTCCCAGTTCTGCTGGCTGCTGGTGTACTCGAACTTCTGTCATTGAAGACCAGGAAGTGACAGCTTCAGACTCCTAATGAATCTTGAGAGGAGTCCTGGAGTGTGGTCCCTGGTGAGTGTCTTCTTAAGTCCGCCAGTGTACACTCCCTGTGGTGTCTGCTGGGCTGCTTGTCCCTCCAGACAGAGCTTTGGACTTGAATAGCCGCAGGCCTGCCAGCCCCAAGGGCATCATCCTGCCAGTGCACTGGAGTGTGAGTGTGTGTGTGTCTGTGTGCGCATGTGCTAGGGAGAGGGGAGGTCACTGGTAGTTGGGTGGGGTGGGGGTGGGTGGGGTGCTGAGTCCCAAATTAATATGTAGTTTTGCTTTCTCAGGGGTAGGAATTACCAGCCTGAGCAGTCTGAGCAGTCCCTTCATCAAGTGGTCCCATTACAGAGCCTCAGGGCAGTGTGTGTCAGGCTATTCCCATTGTTAGGAGCAAGGGGAGGCCAGGGCACTGACACTAGGCGAGGGTTGGGGTGAAAATTCTCTGCCTCTCCCTGTGGTATGCCACTAGTGCTATAGTACCAAGGTCTCACACTTCGTTAGACTTTAAAGTCAGCCAGATTTTGAATCAGGTACTTCTGCTTAATAGTGATAGAACCTTGGGTGAGTTGCTTAATTCCTGAAAGCTTCAGTTACCTAACTTCTAACATGGGGATAATAGCTGTCCTTCACAGTAGTGATGGTTAAATGAGCTAAGCATGTAAAATGTGTATTGTAAACATATGATCAGTAATTTTTATTATTAATATCAGGGTGAGGTAGAGTGGGTGGGTTGGGTTGTAGGTAGAAAGGTTTCCCTGAGAAGATAAAACCTAAACCAGCCCCTCAGCAGAGAGTAGGGGAGTCAGCCAGGCTGTAGGTGGGCCATTGTAGGCAGAAGGAGCAGTTTATCCTGAGACTGGTAAAGGCTAAAGAAAACTTGTTCCAGGAAGTTCAAGGACTTCAGTAAGGCTGCATATAAGTTAGGAGGAGTAAGAAAATTTGTTTTAAGCAAGTTCTTTTTTTTTTTTTTTAAATTATGGTATGTTAGTCACCATACAATACATCATTAGTTTTTGATGTAGTGTTCCATGATTCATTGTTTGCGTATAACACCCAGTGCTCCATGCAGTACATGCCCTCCTTAATACCCTTCACCAGGCTGTCCTATCCCCCCACTCCCCTCCCCTCTAAAACCCTCAGTTTGTTTCCTGGAGCCCATCGTCTCTCATGGTTCATTTCCCCTCTGTTTACTCCCCCCCCTTCATTTTTCCCTTCCTTCTCCTAACGATCTCTCTGCTATTCCTTATGTTCCACAAATGAGTGAAACCATATGATAATTGTCTTTCTCTGCTTGATTTATTTCGCTTAGCATAATCTCCTCCAGTCCCATCCATGTTGCTGCAAATGTTGGGTAATCATTCTTTCTGATGGCGGAGTAATATTCTGTTGTATATATGGACTACATCTTCTTTATCCATTCGTCTGTTGAAGGGCATCTCGGCTCCTTCCACAGTTTGGCTATTGTGGACAATGCTGCTATGAACATTGGGATGCATATCTCCCTTCTTTTCACTACATCTGTATCGTTAGGGTAAATACCGAGTAGTGCAATTGCTTGGTCATAGGGTAGCTCTATTTTTAATTTTTTAAGGAACCTCCACACTGTTTTCCAAAGAGGCTGTACCAACTTACATTCCCACCAACAGTGTAAGAGGGTTCCCCTTTCTCCACATCCTTTCCAACATTTGTTGTTTCTTGCCTTGTCAATTTTTGCCATTCTAACTGGTGTAAGGTGGTATCTCAATGTGGTTTTGATTTGAATTTCCCTGATGGCTAATGATGTTGAACATTTTTTCATGTGTCTGTTAACCGTTCATATGTCTTCATTAGAAAATGTTCATATCTTCTGCCCATTTTTTTTATTTGATTATTTGTTTCTTGGGTATTGAGTTTGAGAAGTTCTTTTTAGAGCTCAGATACCAGCCTTTTATCTGTAGTGTCATTTGCAAATATGTTCTCCCATTCCGTGGGTTGCCTCTTTGTTTTGTTGACTGTTTCTTTGCTGTGCAGAAACTTTATATCTTGATGAAGTCCCAAAAGTTCATTTTTGCTTTTGTTTCCCTTGCCTTTGGAAATGTGTCTTGAAAGAAGTTGCTGTGGCCGATGTCAAAGAGGTTACAGCCTGTGTTCTCCTCTATGATTTTGATGGATTCCTGTCTCACATCGAGGTCTTTCATCCATTAGGAGTTTATCTCCATATGAGTTGAGGGTCCATTTCTGGAGTCTGTATTCTGTTCCATTGATCTATGTGTCTGTTTTTGTGCCAGTACCATGCTGTCTTGGTGATTACAGCTTTGTAGTATAGCTTGAAATCAGGCAACGTGATGCCCCAGCTTTGTTTTTCTTTTTCAACATTTCCTTGGTGATTTGGGGTCTTTTCTGATTCCACACAAATTTTAGGATTGTTTGTTCCAGCACTTTGAAAAATGTCATTGGTATTTCGGGATGGCGTTGAAAGTATAGATTGCTCTGGGTAGCATAGACATTTTAACTATGTTTACTCTTCTGAAGCATGAGCGTGGAATGTTTTTCCATCTTTTTGTGTCTTCTTCAGTGTTTTTCATCAGCGTTCTGTGGTTTCTAGAATATAGATCCTTTACCTCTCTGGTTAAATTTATTCCGAGATATCTTATGGTTTTTGGTGCTATTATAAATGGAATCAATTCCCTAATTTCTCTTTTTTCAGTCTCATTGTTCATGTATAGAAATGCAACTGATTTCTATGCATTGATTTTGTATCCTGCCACGTTACTGAATTGTTGTATGAGTTCTCGTAATTTGGCGGTGGAGTCTTTTGGGTTTTCCACATAAAGTATCATGTCATCTGCGAAGAGAGTTTGACTTCTTTTTTGCCAATTTGAATACCTTTTATTCTTTTTTGTTGTCTGATTGCTGTTGCTAGGACTTCTAGTACTATGTTGAACAATAATGGTGAGAGTGGGCATCCTTGTCGTGTTCCTGATCTTAAGGGAGAGGATCTCAGCTTTTCCTCATTGAGAATGATATTTGCTGTGGGCTTTTCGTAGGTGGTTTTTATGAAATTGAGGAATATGCCCTCTATCCCTGTACTCTGAAGGGTTTTAATCAGGAAAGGATGCTGTATTTTGTCAAATAAGCAAGTTCTTATTTTATCCAATTTTTAAAGAATGAGAATAGTTTCTGAAGATCGCTGACTCACTCTTCCATGAGTGTGTGTGTGTGTATATATACATATATATGTATATGTGTGTGTATACACACACATTTTTTTTTTTAAGATTTATTTATTTGAGAGAGAGAGTGCAGGGAGGGGCAGCGAGAGAGGGAGAGGGAAGCTTTAGCAGACTCCTTGCTTAGCTTCCCTTGTGGGGCTTGATCTTAGGACCCTGAGATCATGACCTGAGCTGAAACCAAGAGTTAGATGCTTAACCGACTGTGCCATCCAGGAGCCCCAATAAGTATATGATTTTAAAACCAATGAGGCTCTCTCCCCTAGAGTCCTTCAGTGAACTTTATCATATTATACTTGACCCATATAATCTGCCATGAGCCACACCAGACTACTATTAATTACCCAAATGCACTGTCCTTCTTCATACATTTGTACCTGTGCTATTGCCTTTGTCCTTGAACTTCCCTTCTCATTTTGTCCTATGGTATTCCTCCTTATCCTTCAAGATTTAATCTATTGTATAATACACAACAATAAATAGTGTTCCTAAACTAACAGTCCTTTTATATACAATAAGGTTAAAAGGAAATATGCAAGATTAAGAACCTTTACTAAGGGATCTGAAAGAAAATGTGACTAAATGGGGAAACATTGTTGTCAGGGTTGGAAAGACTAAATACAGTAAGGATGTTAATTCTCCCCAAATTTACTGCATTTAATATAATCTTAGTCAAGGTTTCTATCTACACAAATATTTTATAAATTATTTTTAAGTGACCCAGCTGATTCTGAAGTTCATTTGAAAGAATAAACGTTTTAAAATAGTTTTGGAAATTCTGAAGGAAAAAAAAAAGAATAGAGATTTGCTTTGTTAGATATTAACCAATTGAAAGTGTTCTACCTTTGTTACCTAAAGGGACAAGCTGCTCCAATCTGTATTAGTTAAATTATGTTTCTATTATTTTTCTGTTAAATGAGTCAAAACCCTGGGTAGATTTTTATCCAGTTTGCAGGGTAAGATTAGGATGGACTGAAATAAAAGTTATGGCAGTGACATTTGCAGATCTCCCCTTTGGGTCCATTGTAATGCAGTGGTTCCCAAAGTGTGGTGTTGAGGATTAGCAGCATCATTATCACTGGAGAACTTGCTAGAAATGCTAATTCTCAGGCCCTGCTTCTGACCTACTGTATCAGAAAATCCTGGAGTAGGGCTTAGCAGTCTTTTACAGACACTTGATGCATGCTAAAATTTGCAGAGTACATTCTTAAAAAAAGAGGTTGTCATCCTCCAGATTCCTGAAACAGACACAACAGGCTCCTATGATGGTGGGCTATCATAGTAAGAGGCAGTGAAGGAGAAAGTAGTTTCACATATTAGCCCCCGATTGAAATTCAGTTGGCACAATTCCAGTCGCAGGTGTTACATTTCAATCCAGCCATTTCTCACATAGGCAACTCCAGGGTGAGTAGCAGCTGGAATTTATTTAATTGACCATGGTTAATGAGGCTTCCAGATAAGTCAGCTTGAAAGGTCAGCTTGTAAATAAATTAAATATTTCCTGCTGTATCATCTGTCAGTTGATGTGAGCTTGTGACTGTTAAGAGATCTAACTGTTGGACCAAATAAAAAATTAGGAAAGAGAATCTTCTGGTGAAGGCGGGAGGGTGGGGGATGGGCGGTGGGCGGTGCTGTCAATCCATAAGTGATTTTTAAACCATGCTTGGTTTTGTAACATCTGAACCACTGATCGCTTCATTAACTGTTACTGTAGAGTTCACTATGGTTTTCCATACTTTTATTTCATGAGAGGAAGACTTTAACACTCACTCCTTTAAATACCCTTTAAAGATAGTACTTTACCCTCCAGTATTAACAGTCTCAGGTTTTAAGTTTTGTCTTTATGAAAAAACACTTGTGCAAAGAGTGATAGACTGACATCTATTTTGATGTATTCAGAGGTATGTAAAGAAAGGCCGTGTGTTTTTGGCAAGGTGTTCTGCAGGAAGGGACTAGGCTGAGGCAGGTGAGGCATTCCTGTCTCGTGCAGAATTTAAGGGGCCCCTAAAACTCAATAATCAAATAATACTTTATTGGGCACAATTGATACAAAAGAAAGAAAACCCATGATGAATAAAATACCAAAGTTTTAAATAAAGGCAGGATCATAACAGTGGTAGGTTGAGCCATATTGGAGCCTATGGCAAAAGGGCAAAGTCAGTGATACTAATCCTGACTTTGAAAAAAATCATAGGTAAGTGTGAAACTAGGACCCCATTTACTCGGTGAGTAATATAAAATTGCGTTTGTATATATAATATTAATATTATTTTGTTTTTCTATTTCTAGGGATATACTAGTATCTCCATCAAGCTGGCAATATGCTGTCCTTCTTAACCGATTCAATTATTCCTTGAAACTGGAAAAAGATTTACATTTAAAAGGCTATCACACACTCTTTCAAGGATCTTTACCCTTCTGTCCTAAGTCAATGAAATGTTACCTTAGCAGAACTCCAGATAGAATGCCTTCAGAAAGACACCAAATTGGAAGTCTAAAAAAATACTATCTCCTGAATGCTGCCTCTCTTCTCCCAGTATTGGCTCTGGAATTAAGGGATGGGGAGAGGGTTCTGGATCTGTGTGCTGCTCCTGGAGGCAAATCGATAGCTCTGCTGCAGTGTGCTTATCCAGGTAATGTGCTTTTCTTTCAGTAATTGACAACTTTTAAATATCCATATATTACAGACTATTTATAAACTATATCAGAAGTGTAAGATTGAGTTTGCAGACTTTGTAAGTCTGAAAACCAGGATGGTATGTAGAATGGAAGTTTTAGATGAGGAATCAGTGTAATTTTTTTTTTTTCAGCTACATACTAGCCGGTAATTTTGAACAAAATTACCACATTTTGTAAACATAAATCCGTCAGGTAATGTGAATCCTGATAAGCCAATAACAAAGATTTTAATTTTATCTTTGACTTTTATACTTGAGAGTCTTGTATCAATAACTCATCACACTTCTAGGCAACAAAATATACACATTTAAAGTCATTATTTGTATCATTAGACCATAAGGTTATAAGGCAGTTCTGTCCAATAGAAATATAATGTGAAGTGCATATAAAATTTAAAATTTTTAAGTACTCATTAGAAAAAAATAGAAACAGGTAAGATTAATTTTAGTAATACATTGTAACCCGGTACATCCAAAATATTATTTCAACATGTAATCAAAATAAAAGTTATTAAAGAGACATTTTGCATCCTTATTTTCTTACAAAGTCTTCAAAATGGGTATGTATTGTACAACACATTTCAGTTTGGACTAGCTACCTTCTAAGTGCTCATAGCCACATGTGGCAAATGGGTATGGTATTAGACAATGCAATTCTTTTTTTTTTTTAAGATTTTATTTATTTATTTGACAGAACACAAGCAGGGGGAGTAGCAGGCAAAGGGAGAAACAGGCTCCCTGCTGAACAGGGAGCCCAATGTGGGGCTTGATCCCAGGACCCTGGGTTCATGACCTGAGCTGAAGGCAGACGCTTAACCAACTGAGCCATCCAGTCTCCCCTAGACAATGCAATTCTAAAAGACTTTAAAAAGTTTTTTGGAAGTAACTTATCATTACCATTATTAGTATAAAAATGATGAAATGTATGTAAATGTACATTTTTTATACATATTAAAAACAATGAATCAACATTCATCTTAAATTGTTTTCCTAATTAGATAATAAGACTTTTTAAAAAATTATTTCAGATTTCCCTGGATAAATATTACTTATAGCTTGGTAAGACAGGGTTCAGCATCAGTTCTGCCTGGTTTTTGATTGTTTGATCGTTTTTATAAATGCAGATGCTGTTTATTATAAATAAGATGATGGAAATGGTGGGAATTGTGTTATAGTAATTTCACTAAGCTCTTTATATCTTGAGTTATGACCCCAAATCACATAGATATTTTTCATCAGGCATTATTTTAATGATCTGCTAGGTGAACACTGTAGGTCCGCTTTGATTTTGTTGAAGGCAAAGGGTTACAAACCATCTCAATTACAAAAGGCTACTTTGCCTAGTTTAATTCATTCACTTTCCTAGCCAAGGTACCCATGTGTTTAATTGCCTTTGTTTGGTGCTTTGTAAATTTCTACACCCTGGCACAATTTGCTGTAATAAGATTCTGGATGAGCGGGAAGCATGCTCCTCAGTTACAAGGTTGGTGAAAGGTCATTGTGAAAGGAGATGCCCTGACCAGAGGTGTTCTTTAGGAAGTTGATGATCTGAAAATTGATTCTTTTAAAACTATCCAACTTTGCTTATAATCTCTTGGAAAGTTGTTACGTATCCCTAGGGCATGCATATCACAGTTTGAAGACTGCTAATTTATATCTTCCTTTGAGAGCACTCCCTGTTGAAATAGATTTCAAAAACTTTTATGAGAACTGTGAATCCAGTTGTACTAGGCATTGGTACAAATATATCAGTTAACTGTATATTTAGGAGAAAACATACTGTGTGTTTTAGAGTTGTTATTAAAACTCTGTTTTTGAAGCTTGGTGTATTAACGTAAGAAATCACAAAAGAGATAATTTTGTAAGGTTATTTTATTTTTTATAATTTGAGCTGAAGGTTTATGAAATCATGTGTTCTAAGTAGTATTTTTACTTTCTTTTTGTGTTCTTTGGCAGTATTCTTATTTTGTCCATTACATCAATTTTGAATATAGAATTTTTAGTATTTTAAAAAAAATGGAAGAGAAATGTCAAATTTGGGTACCATGTTGAAGAGAGAGTATTTTAATCCTAAATTATCCTCATTAGTAGGCTATAAATATTTCACATGCTTATGATAGGGAAGGTGATTTGATTTGGAATACAAATGCAAACTGATATATCCTAGGAGTTTGAAGTGGAGAAGTATCTTCCGGTTCTTACATCAAGGGCAATGAACTACAGGCAGTGTTCCAAGTAAAGAAGCTTTTCATCTAAGTAGGACTAATGATAATGGTTTAGTAAGAAGTACAGATGTCTTCATGCTGATGCTCAAAGCCCAAATTAGGTTAGCTACAGTGCTTGAATTTGGAATGCAGAAGCAATGCTAAAATAAGCTTTTAAAAGCAAAACCTAAAATGATGGCTGCAACTAAATGTGCCTTTATACAACAAATTTCTTTAGATCAGTACTGGCCTTTATTCTGGGCCAAGAGGCTCAAGCTTTGAATGTTTAAAAAGCTCATATTTTAAGATGATTAAAGAAATTAGTTTATTTCTCTTTTGGTCCAGCTGCTCCCACCTGTTAGCACAGTGATGGATTATCTGTTTGTTTTTTTGTTTTTGTTTTTGTCAACACAGCCTTTGTTATGTCCTGGTCTTGATAGAAAAGAGAAGACAATTCTGATTCTAAATAGGAAGGCAATAACATACTAAGAATGACCCAGACTGGTGAAGTGGCTTGTTCAACTTCCTTGCTGAGGGCTCTATCCTTTCATTAAATTTTCTTTGCGGTCATTGATACCTTTTTGATATCTGGTTAGCCTTTGGTGGTAGAAAAGATTAGAAAGACTCCTTGCTTTACTGAATTGCTTTTATCCTGCTTCCTGCTCCCTTAGGCCTCCAGGCCTTTTGCACACCCTATGGGTATGACTGTTCTTCCCCTCTTCCCCTGCTAACTTTTTTTCATTCTTCATGTGTTCACTCAGGAACCAGCTTTCCTAGAAAGTCTTCCAGAACCCCCTGCATTAGATGCACTTTTTATTTTGGTAGTAATAAAAACATTTCAGAATAACCTAGTATGTGCCAAGGTCTGTAGTAATCACATTGCCCAAATTTGTGTTTTCAAACATTTTTTAGTAGTCTTTGCTTCCAACATCTTGAGTTGTATTTCTATATATACGTGTCTCTGAAGTCCTAGGGCTCTAAGGAACACAGTGTGACTACCACTGATATATATGATCTTCTTAACCCTGCAGCACCATTAGTTGGTTAACTGAAAATAGGCAGAATTGGTTTTTTTCCAAGTTAGTTGCACCAAAATAAATTAATGAATGAAACTACCAGCCCAGTTTCTTCCCATGAACCAAAGGCTGCCTTATATAGATATAAAGCCTCAATGATGTTTTCAGTTTCTTAAATTCACCCCCTTTGCTGCTTAGATGAAAAAAATACCAAAATTTGGTTTATTTTTGACAATTTAAACATAAAGTTAATTCTTTTTTTTTTTTTTTTAAGATTTTATTTGTTTGAGAGAGAGAATGAGAGAGAGAGCATGAGAGGGGGGAGGGTCAGAGGGAGAAGCAGACTGCGTGCTGAACAGGGAGCCTGATGCAGACTGGATCCTGGGACTCCAAGGTCATGACCTGAGCTGAAGGCAGTTGCTTAACCAACTGAGCCACCCAGGCGCCCAAACATAAAGTTAATTCTGTTTCAATGTAGTAAGTCTTAGTATATATAGGAAACTTGGGTTGTGATGTCTTATATTACATATTTTTAAAAGTTTAACCGATCTAAGACAATTTCAAATAAAATCTACATCTAGGCCAAACAACAATATAACATTAAGCTATATTTGAACTAAGAGAGTTACTTTAACATGCTGAATTAAGAATCTTGACTAAAGCTGTAATTTAATGAAAAGCTGACCTGATTTTCAGTTTTAACAGTTTAAATATTCTTTATTATAATGCCGTGTTTCAAGTCAACTCAGCCACATTAGTGAGCACATACTATATGTGCAAGGCTTTGGATGGTAGGTGTGGAACTATGAAAGGTACAGAAATAACTAAGACTTCAGTTTCTTGTAGAATGACAAACTAGGTCTCCTAACAAACCCTCCTGTTGAAAACAACTAAAAAATATAGGATATAATATTAAAAACAGAATCTTTTAAAATGCATTGGTGATCTCCAAATATCCAGTGACCATAATCTAAGAGATAATGGGAACCTAAAAGATCAGTTGAGCATCAAAGCTAGCTTTTCACTTGTGAGCATTTGCTTAACCAGAAAAACTTGCATGTTGATTTTTATTACTTCATGAAAATGTGGGAATAAAAGACAAAGCCAGAGCTTGCCTAAGAGAGCATCTACTAGGAGGTTAACTTACAGAAAGCTGAGATTCCAAAATGGTATACCTGCTGTGTAAGGTAAACTAAGAAGAAATTGTCCTCTCCCAAGGGACTGAAAGGAAAACTGTCTGTTTTCAACTTTGATGATGAAGGAGGAATGAAAATACCCTCTGTAATTGTGTAAGCACAGCTAAGCCAGTGTAGACCATTATAGTGAAGTTGTAGAACATTGAAAATAAAGAGAAGATCTTAATAGCAGCCAGAGAGGACAGATAGTTTACCTTCAAAAGACAACAGACTGAGGATTGACCTTTGAGAGTAACAGTGGAAACTAGCATTCAGAGGAATGATGTTTTAAATGTCCTAAGAAAAGATGACTATAAATCCAGAAATATATTCACCAAAATATCCCTGAAGAACAAAAGTGAAATGGACATTTCTTTTTTAGACAAAAAGAGATAGAAAGTATAAGTTTGTCACCAATGATTCTGAAAGATGTGCTTCAGGAAAAAGGAAAGCCATTGTAGAGGGATGATAAAAAGATAAGAAGAAATGAAGAACAAAGAAGATGGGAAATATATGGGTAAAATCTAAAAGTCATCGACTATAGAGGACGATGATAATGTTTTGTGCAGTTAAAAAATGTAAGCCCAAATAAAACCCAGATATATAGTAAAAGCATCAAGTTTGGGAGGGGAACTAAAACATTCTTATATGTTTTAGGAAAAACAGTAAGGTTGACTAACTATATATTTTTTTACATATGTATATTAAAATGTTTAAGTTTACCAGTAAAATAATAGAAATGGAATATAATTTAAACCAGAAAAAGGGAGAAGTGGAATGAAAAATAATTAAGACATGGGTCTTTCTTTTGAGTCTTTTAGTATCTGATGGGGACAAGGTGTGACTTTGGGGTGCCCTCTTGGCCCCAGTGTATGCTCCACCACAGATGTCTTTGGCTCACCTTTACTCACATTCCTTACTTAAAAGGCTTGAGACTCTTGAATTGTTTCCAGATTGGAGAAACCCTAGAAAAGATTCATGCTGTTCTGCAGTTATCTGCTGCTAATGTTACTACCACCACAAATTGAGGAGCCTCTAGATGGCTTCCAGCTGACAGGCAAAAATCACCATACCTGCGTGGTTGCTATAACTGGCCTTGGGACTCTCTGGCTTGCCTGAGGGGCCAGAGAGCACAAACCTGAATTTGGGAGTTATCAGCTCTTGGAAAGTACTTTAACCAATGAGAGACGGGAGACAGGAAGATGACAGCAGATTAACTGTTCTTCCTCCTTGCTCCCCTAAGCCCCATGGTTTCTTCCAAGGCTTAGCAGTTTCAGACTATGGGCATATCGTGAGAGACTGACCAGTGCTGTAGCCAGCTTGATTACAAACCCTTTCATATTTGTGCTCCGTCTTTGTATGATTTACTTCCTTTTTTCTCTCCCTCTAGTTTCCCTGTGGTTGCATCCCCTCCATAATGTTAACTTTTGTCTTAGGTCATTTCCTAGTGATTTCAGGCTTTTAGACAACTGTCCATAAGCTGCATTAGCAAATCCTCCAAAAGCTCCTGAGAAACACATAAACTAAATTAAAAAAAGAGTATACTACCTGTGTAAATGCAGCTTTAAGGTGATTTCTTAGTCTTTTTCCTCCTCTAACAAAATTGATGCCATCTCCTGAGCTCCTTCCATGTAGAAATTGCAGTGTGGTGGTAGTAGAAAGGGTAAGCAATGCAAACAAACATCTCTCAATGAGGTAGAGTATGGTTAAGTACTATAGAAGAGGTTCAAAGTCTGTATGAAAGTGGACAAGTCAGTCAAATTTGATGGCGCACAGAGTATGTTGGTAAAACGGTGGGAGGTTAAAATTGAAAAGTTGTCTTGAGGTCTCATTATCACAGACCTTGAAATAAATCAGTAGTTTGAACTTTAATAGATGTTAGGATATCATTAAACATTTTTAATCATGGAGTGACAATCAGAGAAAACATATGTGTGTATATATATATATATATAGAGAGAGAGAGAGAGAGAGAGATGTATATATATACTTATACATATATATATTTGAGCAAAGGGTTTACAAAAATATTTCCCCCTCTGCATTAGAATTTCACCTTCATGTAGTTCTCTAGTTTTGTTTCCCTGGTAACATGATAGATTGTCACTATGTTTCCAGGCAACATTACTCATTATAAAAAAGACCCTGATGGGTAAAATGCATGTGCACTGGGAGAAAGAATAAATAAGCCCCAGAGACCCGATACGGATGCCCTGATTGGGTCTTCCTGAGTGCATTGATTGTTACTGGGCAGTCCTCTTGTAACTGGGCATCCCTCTTGGGGATCCTGGAAGCTGTGCCTATGGAGTTGTTAGAAGAGATGTTGTCTCCTGTGGGACATGAAGCTTTTTAAGCGAGGCAGCTCCTACACCAATGTGAATCTTACCTTCTTGCACCTAAATTACCAACTTATCAAATTACAAGGTCTTCCATGAAAGAGGAATGTCTCACCCTGCCTCTTGGCAAGCTGTGGTTCCTGTCCTTTGTAGGATGATGCCAAACATGGCCTGCATGAATGTTGAGGTGAATCAGACCTGAAAATCTAATGATTGAAAAGACTACTTTAAATAAGACCAAAAAACCTAGAAATTATAAAAGTGATATGATTGACTATTAAAATATTGTGAAACTTAAGAATTAAAGATACTACAAATAAATTCAGAAGACAATGTAAGAAACATTTGCACATCGGATGGCAGATAAAGGGATAATATCTGTACAATGAAAATATATCTTACCTGTTAGTAAGAAAAATATAAATAGTGGAATAGGAAAAAAAAAAGGCAAAGGATAAGAATAGGCATTGACCGAAAAGCAAAACCAAATGGCAAATAGAAGATGAAAAGATTAAACTACAACATCACATCCCAGATCAGACTTAATAAAAACACTTCTCGTGGGAGTTTGGTGGAGGGATAGGGTAATATTTACTAAAAGTAAAAATTCCCCTACCCGATACCCTAACCTATCCATTTCTCTGGAACTGTTTCATAATAATAAAAACATATTATAAAAGGACAGATTTATAAAGACACTTATTGAATTTTATTTTATTATTTTATTTTATTTTTGTTTATTGAATATTATTAGTGACAACAATGTGAATGCCCAGTGATTGGTAATGGATGAATAAAGGATGATATATCTATTTCATGTACTATTTAGCAGCCTTTAAAAATTATATTTTTCCCAGTTGACTTGGTAGTGTTTATTTTAAAGTGTTGGTATATGTGGAGAAGAAGTCTTTTATAGATAGATAGATAGATAATATAAGTTCCTTTTGATGGGGTTGTTGGGCAGTTGGTGGAGAGGGTAGATGAAGAATGAGATGGAAAAAAATGACACTATGAAAATATTATATAATTCCACTTATATCAATTTTATATGGGTATATACATAAGGAGATGTGGTATGATGGTATGATTATCAAATGGCTATCTGAAGACTGGGTTTGAGGTAATTTTTGATGTTCTTTATACTTTTGTGCATTTAAAAATGTGCTTGTATTTATGTATTATATTTATATATAATATAATTTATAATAAATATGTATAAATATTTATAAACATATACACATATATTTAAATAAAGGGAAAACAAAATAACTATTTCATTAGGGAGTGAACCATTTTGCTAGGTGTCTTCTGTACTGAGAAGCAGTATAGCATGTCGCTTAAGAGGTGCTTAAGGATAGGTAGGGCTCTGGAACTAAGATGTCTGGATTTTTAGCTCTGTGAACTTGGGCTCATGGTCTAAGTTTTCTCATCAGTAAAATATAAATAACAATAAAAGTATCTATCTCTTAGGTTTGTGAGCATTAAATGTGTCCCTATTTGTAAAGTCTTAGAGCAATGCCTAGGACATAATACGGACTCAAGAATTGTTAGTAATTATTATAAACATTTGTTATTACTGCTTTTGCAGTCCTATGCTAGGTATGTTATTAAAATATCACATTTAAACTTAACCAGTTTTTAAGGTAGCCAGTGTAGGGGAGATAAAGTTTCTCCTCTATCCTTTTAGAGTTTCTCATTGGTACTGACAAAACAGATTAGTAGAAGTAAAGCGTACAAATTTTATTTAATAAATTTTACATATACATGGGAGTTGCCCCAGGAACATGGAAGATCCACAAAGTGGCCAATCGTAAGTGCTTATATACTAGGTTGAACATAGAGTGCCAGTTGTGGAAAGTAACTAAAATATGTGGAGGAGGAGACAGGAAGAATTTTTAACAAGGTCTGTTTGTACAGATTTCTTGGCCCTGACTCCCCATCTCTGGTGTTAAGAATATTTCTTTCCTTCTGGTATAGGGAGAGTATTTTTCATATGGGATTTCATCTCCTTTGAGGAAGAAAAAGGAAGGTAAAAATGCCCTTCTCTGGTGATAAGAATATTTCTTTCCTTCTGGTATAGGGAGAGTATTTTTCATATGGGATTTCATCTCCTTTTAGGAAGAAAAAGGAAGGTAAAAATGCCCTTCCTGCATCTGCTGTTATTCAAGTGCCTTTAACTCAAAATAATCAACATGCCAAAGTGCCATATTTTGGAGAGGCATGTTCTGAATCCTTTCACTAGGTACAATCCCCATTTTACACATAAGGAAATGGAGACTTTTTTTTATGAGATTATGAACATTTTTTTAAAATTTAAATTCAATTAACATATAGTGTATTATTAGTTTCAGAGGTGGAATTCAGTGATTTCATCAGTTTTATGTAACACCCAGTACTCATCACATCAGGTGCCCTCCTTAATGCCTACCACTTTTTACCCCATCCTCCTACCCCCCCCCAGCAACCCACAGTTTGAGAAACTGAGACTCTTAAGGAGAGCTAAGTAAGTTCCCCAGAGTCTGACAGTTCATAATTTGAGCCCATGTCTTATCATAGAGCCAGTAGCATTTTACATGTTTTTTTCCATATATCGCATACCTTCTTTTGTTTAAAATGAAAGTGTTCTGTTCTGAAAGGAGCACGGGCGTGCGCACGTTTGTGCGCGCGCGCTCTATCACTCTCTCTCTCTCTCTCTCTCTATATATATATATCAGTGTATCATTTACTCTTAAGAGCTTTAGGGGAGAACTGTATTTGAGGTATTGGTTGTATAGCATATCTTTAGGAATTCATAATTTGAATGATTAAATGGTCAGCTTCTGACAGGCTGTGTAGGCAAGACTATAGTCAATGTTTTTTGTGTGTGTATATTGCTGTTTTTAAAACCTAAGATAATCATAATATTTACCTCTGTGCCCTATTTCTGCATAATTAATGATGAATTGATTTCTTTCTGAAATTTATTTGCTCAAAAGTGGAAATTTAACAATTCCATTGCATTCATTTTAAAACTTTTTAATCCTTTAGGTTATCTTCACTGTAATGAGCACGATAGTCTGAGATTGAGGTGGCTGAGGCAGACATTAGAATCTTTCATCCCACAGCCTTTGGTAAACGTAATTAAAGTGTCTGAATTGGATGGCAGAGAAATGGGAGATGCCCAGCCTGAAATGTTTGACAAGGTACAGTTTATTACATTGTGACAAACCGATGGGCTCCCAATGATACCACTGTTATGTTGCTTTGTTGTTGTTTTCCATCTGCTTCCAGACATAGCCTGATACAATTTCTCAGTACTCTGGGAAATTTTGATAAAGTGAACAAGGAAGCAGTTTTCATTTGATGGTCAGCATGGTTCAAAGGAAGCGGTGACATTGGGATTGGGGATTATTGAATGTTTTTTATTTCCAGGTGCCTCAAAGATACTCAGGAAAAGATCAGATATTATTTGGGTCAGTGCACAAACATGTACACTATATTGCTTTAATTTGGTAACATTTCATATCAGAGTATGACAGTTGAGGAAAAAGAACGTTTCAGCAAACCAAAATTGAAATATTAGTTCTCAAAAATAAATGCTGAGAATTCAGAAATATAGTAATATCTGTTTAAAACGAGTAACTTTTGTAAAAGTTTTTGCTGTAGTCCTCAAGAATATGAAACATGAGTAGACATTAGTGGACTTTTAGTCCTCCTGTTCCCCCTCCCCACCAAAAAACCAAACACTGAAAGTGCACAGGACATTTTCCTGTAAAGTATTAATGAAGGAATGTCATGAAGAATTTACCATAGTATACTTTTGGTTTTAAAAGAAATGTCTTTATTTATTAGCTGTTTTTTTTCATGTTTTACAGAGCTTCTCCGTGTATTTTGCATCTGAGACTGTATTTTCAGTGCATGTTTGCATTATATATCCTTTTTTTCTCTAGGTGTTAGTTGATGCTCCATGTTCAAATGATCGAAGTTGGTTGTTCTCTTCTGATTCTCAGAAGGCAGCCTGTAGGATAAGCCAAAGGAGGAATTTGCCCATTCTGCAGATAGAACTCTTAAGGTGAGGGCTATTAACACAAAAGTTATTCTTGTTCGTAATGTAATTTAAGTAGGCATGACGAATCATGACACAGAGAATTCCCCAAATGGAGGGTTTCCTGTGTAGGTGTTGGTAATTATTCCTCCAAAGACTGTATCCAGAAAATTCTTAACCTCTTTCCTTTCAGCTCTCATGCTATAAGGCCCCACTGCCCCCTACCCCACCCCCTCAGTGAAATGTGGTATTGCTGTGCATTGTCCTTTAAAGGACACATACGATTTTACTGTGGTTTAAAGTTGTTTGCATATCAGGACCATCTCAAACCTAGGTTTCAGTACCCTATTCTTTCACCAGAACCTGAACAGCCCCCCATAATAGTAGCTTTAGACAACGATTTTTTTTTTTATTTTTTATTTTTTTGGTAATGGATACATTGTTCTGGATGAGTCAGCCTCCTAGGAAGTTTTAGTTCATTGTTAGCACTTATCTCTTCCCAAAGAATTTTCCAGAAGCGTGTGACCACCAAGAGATACTTGGTTTTCTTCTGAACAGAGGCATTTTGGGACATTCTGTCCTGGTTTCAAAAGAGATTTCTACTTCTACCCTACTCCCGAGTAATTCCTGTTGTTCAATGCAGAACAAAAATTCTGTGGAATATTTAAAATATAATTTAATGATGTATTATCACTTGTTAGCTTTTACATGTGGAATGAGAATGATTAAAATTTTTTTTTGCACTTCTGACAATGTGGTTTACTTCCAACTTCTGATTGATACACAATAATGAATACATGCCATTACCTAAGTATTACAGCCAACTAATATGTAGTCTTGTTCTTGTACCAGATTATGAAATTAGCTCATATGGCTATTTTAGGTAGTACCTGCCAGAGGGTTCTTCTAAACGTGACTCATCTGGCAGTTAAACTGTTTATGTGCTTCCAGTGTCAGCCTTTCATTTACTAAACCCTAAAATATTTTGAGAATTTTATACCACCTTTCCCCTTCTACCTCTTGGATTATTAGCTTTGGCATGTTGCATAGATTCTGCTATAAGACTTGTTTCTCACCTAAACTTTCTCGATCTGGCTTCTTAGTTAATTATTGCAGCTACTCCGGGCCTTGCTATTGTTATACCTTAGACCCTGTAACAGACAATAAGTTTTATGATGGCTTGTTAGCTTTGTGACCTCTATTTTTTTTTTAAACTGTGATTAAGCAACAAGGCTTTCTGAGAGTATAATTTTTCTTTCTCTCTCATGAAAAATCCTCCATTCACTTCTTTTTCTTCCTGTTCATTACCCAGCTTTCTGTGTCCCATTTTGTCTCAATTCATTGTAACCTATTTTCTGTTCCCTTTATTCTTCCAAATTTATGTTTGTTAAAGTTACTAAAGATCCATTAAATTGACAAATATTTTTCAGTTTTAATTTTACTTGATCTCTTGATAGCATTTTTAAAATCTCATTTTCATTGTAAAAAGCTCAAATAATAAGAATGAAGCAAAAGGCCCTTTTGGCCATGGACCCAACCAAATACCAGCTTTCTTTACTGAGTTAACTGTTGGACTTGTTTGGTGTGCACTCTTCCAGACTTTTTCTATAGCTGTTTTTACAATTATGTGTGATAGAGAAATACATTTAAAAATAACTGCTATCATTGTGTATATATTGTTCTGAAACTTGCTTCTTTTGTACGTAGTTTTTCTTAGTTTTGTCCTTATAGATCTACTTTGTTCTCTTCAACTTTTATGAAATATTAAATAGGGTAAGTCTATCATATTCTATTTAATCCTCTATTTTTTGGATACCTAACATTATTTCCTTTTTTTTTTTTTTTTTTTACTGTAACAAACCATCCTTTAATTTGTCTCATTGGACATGATACATTTTTCTTGATTAAATATCAAGAAGTGGAATTGAGGATCAAACATTTTAGATGTATTCAATACTCTAAAACAGTTATACCAGTTTATACTTTCTATTGCATTTGACTTTGTCGCTTGCATGTTCCCTCTTTTTTTTTTTTTTTAATATTCATTTATTTTCGGGGGTGGGGCCTAGGAAGAGAGAGAAAGTCTTAAGCAGACTCCGCGCTGAGCACAGAGCCCCACACAGGGCTCGATCTCATAACCGTGAGATCAGGACTTGAGCGGAAACCAAAAGTTGGAGGCTTAACCAACTATGCCACTCAGGTGCCCCGGCTTGTTCCCTTTTATAGTATTCTCTTCCCTTGATTTTTGTGGTCATATGCTTTCCTGGTTTTCTTTCTACTTATTTTCTTAATTTACCCTTAACTAGCTCATCCCATAATTTCTGGGTTTCCTTAGGCTGTTGATGTTGGCTCTCTTCTCTGTTTATCTGATGGCTTCAACTGATAAAAGATGCTATCTCTACTTTGTATGTGTCTAAGCTCATATCTTTCTCCCTAGCCTCAGATCTGTATATTCAGTTATCTATGACATATCTCCATTTGGAAGCCCCTTGGACACATTAAACTCAATTTGTCAAGAGGGGAACTCATAATTTCTAAAGCTTTTCTGTCCCCCTTAAAATCAACAAAACAAAAAATCAGAAACCCCACTAATCTACCTTTTTTTCTCTTTTGTATCTCAGTAATTTCCATACCATCATACATTTGCCTAAGTCAGAAATCCATGTCCAACCCCCCTTTCTCTTATACTCAGTCAATCCCTAAGATGTTTCAGTTTTACCTGTTAGATATTTTTCAAGTCCATCTAATTCTATCCCTCCGGAATAGCCTAATCTGAGTCTGTCATCTGAATCATTACAACTGGCTCCTAACTGCCTTGCACATCTCCAGGTGTGAGCTTCACTTCACTCTTCACGGTAAAGCAAATCTGATCTGAAATGTAAATCTGATTATGTCATTCTCCTTTTCAAAATCCTGCAGGGGTTCCCATTACCATTAAGATCTCAAATTCCTTAGTATGATATTCAAGTTGTCTTTGTTTGTTTGTTTTTTTTGTTTTTGTTTTGTTTTGTTTTTTTAAAGATTTTTATTTATTTATTTGACAGAGACAGCGAGAGAGGGAACACAAGCAAGGGAGTGTGAGAGGGAGAAGCAGGCTTCCCGCCGAGCGGGGAGCCAGCCCGATGCAGGGCTTGATCCCAGGACCCTGGGATCATGACCTGAGCTGAAGGCAGATGCTTAATGGCTGAGCCACCCAGACAACCCTCAAGTTGTCTTTGGGTATGCTTCCTTCTTACTTCATTTGCCTCATTGTCTCAGGACTTCTCTTGCTTTGTGTTCCACCGGAGCAGTTCTTCAGACTCACCTTACAATGTCATTTCTGAGGCCAGGGCAGGTCCTGTTCCTTTTGGTTGAGAGTTCTTACTCCTCCTCCCCTTTCTTTGGTTAACTCTGGATTCTTTAGAAATTAGCTGTGACCTCTTCTTATTGAAGCCTCCTGACTCCCTAGGACTAGGATTGATATTCCCTTCATGTCCGTTACTTTCATTTAAAAATATATTGTCAGTTTCTTTGCTTAACATTTGCCTTGTACTTATCTCTCTCTTCAGCAAGACTGTCATAAGCCCCATGGGAACAGGGGATAGTCTTACTGTTTTTATTGCTAATACATAATTTGGTGTCTGGTATGTAGAAGGAGGTCAGCAAATAATTGTTTAAAAACACTAAATTACAAGGGCTGAGTATTTAGAATTTAAATATGTAATTAAATGTATAGCAAAGTTAATCTGCCAAAAATGATATAATCACTATTGTGCTGCATAGTAATTAGGCATAAACATAAAGCATTTCCATAATTTATTTTGATAAGTATTGCTTTTATATAACCAAAGCATGGTTTTAGTTTCAGTTTAGTTTTTTTTCCCCCCAATTAATACATTTCTCTTAATATCATTTAGCATTTCAATCATTGTCGTGAAGGTCACACATTATATAAACCTCACATAGGCACCTACTTACCTTAACAACTAGGGCTCTTCCTTAGTGGCCACTCCTCTCTCCCATCATCTTATTCCCCAAAAGGAATGGTTTTAGCACTGCGTCATTTTAGTAGCATGTTAACAAGGTGCAAAACTGACATCTCAATCACTACAGGTGTAGATTTTCATGTAATCAGATGGGGAAGACCATCACCCCAGCCATCTCCTATTCTTTTCCTTGAGCAGCTACTCTCCATTTTCTGTCTCTGATGCTTGGTCTGTGTGAGAGATTTGGGAGCCACCTAAATAAAATAGTTGAAACTTTGGGTCCCGTGGCTATGTGGTTATGATGATAATGGGGAAAGAGTGGGACACCCAAGCTGTAGGCGTAGAGAATGGTTCTAATTTCCTGACATCTACAGGTCTGGGGGTTGAAAAGATGAAGGGAAAAATGATAATGCCAGCCACAATTTCTCTTTTACCTCCTGTCCCTGACCCCAGAAAATGAAATATATAGTAATAGTAATTTTCTCATCAGGGATAACTCTATCACTGACTATACCACATACAAAGAAATTTCTTACTTTCTTTGAAATCTTTCTCACCTAGTTATTGCCTTACCTTCCTTTAACGAAAGGTTGTCCTTTTATTCCACAATAAGAAATAAAAGATTTCAAATGCAAATAAAGGCAAGAAAGTAAATATATTGATGTGTGAGTTTTAGTCAAAAGTATAAAGGATTGATAGTAGATCCTTATTTGCATTTGCAGAGAGCAATTAGAAAGCAAAAAAGCAAATATTGCCTAGCCTGATATTGTGGACAGAAGATGGCACTCAGAAGGGAGAAAAGGAGTGGAATGGATAATTGAGAGGCAAATAAGGAAAACTTTTTGTACTGTTTTGTTGAAGACTAGTATTTGTCAGCTGATGGATATGATACTCAAAGATACTTTATGCCCTCTGTGGCTGTATATTCATTTACCTCTCCAGAAGTTATTCATATTTATATTAATTAGGCAATCTGCATAATGTTCACGGTTTTAGCTTTTGAAAACACAATACTGTACAACCAAATATTACTCTTACAGGTTTTTATGAATGTGATACCTAACTTAAAATTAATACTTTATTTATTTATTATTAAAGAATTTATTTATTTGAGAGAGAGAGAGCACACACAGAGCAGGGCAGAGGGAGAGGGAGAAGCAGACTCCCTGCTGAGCAGGGAGACTGATGCCAGGCTAGATCCCTGGACCCTGAGATCATGACCTGATTCAAAAGCAGAAGCTTAACTGACTGAGCCACACAGGCATCCCAGTAATTTACTTAATAGAAGTTTCTTGATGTTACATTTTTTTAAAAAGAGTAATATTAGTAGATATATAAGTCTTTTAAAAATTCTTTTAAAAATCAATGTATGTTTGTAATCATGAAAATGGTAATCTAACCTGATTTTTCTTTTTAGCATGGGAAGCTTATTATAGGAAGACACAGTGATGACAGGAGATAGATCCCAAAGCATATGTGAGTTCATGGTACACTTATTGAGGACTCTTCAATTTATCCATACAGAAATGGAAAAATTAGAATCTTCTGTTTAATTTATGAAATATGAAGATAAAATTATATACAACCCTCTCACACATCTTCCCCAAAACCATTTCAGAAGATAAGAATGTGGGACAACATTATAAAGAATAATTGAACACAAGCCAGTTCTATTAATGCAGTACCATTTGAAAGTATACCTTTATTATTTCTCAAAATAATTTCTGAGACCAGTCATTTCTGTTACATACTATGTATGTACAGACTACATAATCAGATTCTCTTGCCTCATTTTTATTTAAATGTATTAGGAAAAACAGAGTGGGAAAATATGCTGAAAATAATATACACATAGTCTCTTTAGAAAGTGGCCATGGTGTTTGTGCAAAAGAAGTTTACATAATTTTTAGATGGGAAAGCACAAATGGAAGAGTATGATTTATAAGAAAAATATTGGTATGTTATTGCAGTAATGTATCATGTCATCCATTTCCTCAGAGAAAATCAATCACATTTAAAATACTGACCCCTTCTGGTTTCCTTTTCTCACTAGCTGACAAATAAAATACAATTTGTGAACTCATTGAAAAAGGAAGCTTAGATTATTCAGTAACATTTTGAAAATTTGTATAAATCATCCAGATAACTATCCTTAAAAAGTGGTACTCTGACAGCATTGTGTTTTAAAAGAAACATTAAAAAAAAAAGTCCTCAACAACTCCTCTGTCATGCTCTTGAGGTGAGATAAAGCTCCATAGTCCTACTGACTATGGAGCGTAAGTCTTCATCATTCATCAACATAGTGACCAAAATATTGATGTGTTCATGTTGGAAAAATAGCATTTAGACATATAGTCTATTAGAATGGAAGATTTCCACCACTGTTTCGGCTATGTATATAATTTCTTTTTAAAGGTCAACTGATTCAGTTAGCTTTGCATGCTGTCATTATATGCTTAGTCATATGTTTGGAATCCAGACAACAAAAGCAAACCACTATCAATACAACTGCTCTTGCTACTACTACTACTTTTCTTCCTCCTCTTTCTTCTTTTTTTCTTTAAGTTAAATGGCAGGAGTCAGAGGTTCTCAATTAAAAATCTGTAATTTGGGCAACATACACACTTCTTTTTAATAAGAGTGTACAGATCAAAATATTCCATATTAAATGAAATTGTAAAAGGTTGAGAAGACATCCATAGTTTGTAGCTATTTTATTTTCAACATTAAAAATATCCCAAGTGTAGATTGACAGTATGAAATACAATCTTGAAAATGAGATTTTATCAGCATTTATTAATTTATCCACTTTTATGAAGTATCTCTTTTGCATCAGAACTTTTCTAGGCAGTGCAGAAACTAAAATATATGCGGAATGCTCCTTGTTCTCAAGGTCCTCAGGGCAATTGTCGTAACATGGGGCAAGAACATGGTAACAGAATAGAGTACAGAGGTAGCGAGAGGAGGGACACCCAGCTTTGGTCAGGTTAAGGATGGAGTGTGGCTTTAACAAGTTATATTTTACAAAATAAGCAACAGATAAATATTTAAATTAAAGATATTTATTCTAATATTTTTTCCTAACATGGAAGTAATATAGTCTCATACAGCATTTGGAATATAAAAAGAAATATAAAGAAGAAAATAAGCCATCCATTGAAAGAAACTTATATTGACTTACTTCCTTTGACTGCGTATAGTAATAACAATAGTAGAAATCATAGTGATATATAATTTGGTATCTTTTTCCATTTAATTTATTGTGAACATGTTAATTATTAAATAGCAGTTGAAAGTATACTTTTGAAATGGCCACATCATATTAAATCACTCCATTCATTTATTCAGGTAGCTAGGAGTATGAAAGACTTTCCTATGATAGAATCTCATTAATGAAAGAAATAGGTACAAAAACATCCTAGTGGAGATTAAAAACTCAGCCTTTTCAATGATCCAGGCAAGAGCTTGCTAACTCTTTGGGGAAGGAGTTAGCAGCTGGCCTGTGATCCATTTCTCTTTTGATTTCTAGGGAGGCAGTTCCAAGAAGGCAGGCGACCCAGTTAAACATGTTGATAACTGACCTCCTTGGTAAATAGATTAATAAATTTTGCTGAGAGGAGAACTCTTTCTTATGACATGCTTTGAGCAGAATATCCCTGGTTAGGCTTGCCATGGTAAACACAACCTAGAATCTAGATTTATGAGGCACAGCTTCCTGGAGAATGTCATACAGGCTATTCAACTCCCCAAGATATATTGGAGATGTGACATAACCTAAATGCTCCCCATTGTGTGAGGTGACCTGTGAACTTTGCTTAGAGAACTCATCTATTATCTGAGCTAGAAAACATTCTGAGCTATAAGCAAGGCTGAGGTAGCCATGTTGGGTGTCCCTGCCTCTTTTATGCCACTTGATTGCTTGTATACTTGAAATTATTAGTAAAGCTGGATAGTGGCTAAGCTCTCTGGCTCATGAGAATCTGATTTGACAGTCCAGTCCTTTGTGTTAGCTCACCCCTAAACCCCATCCAGGGTCGTCTGATGAAACCTCTTATTCCAGTCCCTCATCTAAATCTTGAAATTCAGTCAACTAATCCAGACAGCTCTTAGACAGAAATTAAGAGCCCTTCCCCTTTATATCCTGTGCGTCGAAACATGATTAAAAAGGTGAAAGGGTAGGGCCTGTTGTGCCAGAGTTTAGGCAGTTCCAGGACTACAAGAAAGTTTGTGATTTTCTTGTGATTCCATGAACAGTGATTTTTCCGTTTTGGCTCCACTCATTAGTAAAAATAATAACAATGGATGCTGTTCATTGACTATATTAGCTACTTTTCCTCTCTTTGTTTGCAGAGGCTCAAGTAAATAGGTGGAGAGTCTTGAATTGTTTCTTCCAGCAACATGCCTACCCCTGCCTTGTAGGTGGAGGAGGAAGAATCTCCTCCTTCATAGAAACAGGATGCAAACATGGTGACAGTTCTCCCCTCACTGGGTATTCTTTCTGTTTATTGTATTTGAAGTATTTATTGAGTGCCTTTTATGTTTTGGGCACCAGTGGTAAAACAGGGCAGATTCAAATTTTGTTTGACTTGGCTGCTATTATTTTGTAAATAATTAACCATCCATCATTACTGATTTAGAAGTTTCATGATTTCTATCAACGTCCCTGAAACTGGCATGCTACCTTATTAGCTTACAAGCAGGATAAATACCAGTCCCTTCACAGTTTTTGACTTTGTGGTACAAATATTTTCTCCATATTGCGACTTGGTGGCTTACCTTTTACTCTTCTCAGTGTTTTTGTTTTTGTTTTTACAAAGAGGTTATTGCTTTTTAAATATAATTTATTTTATCTATATCTTCCTTTCAGATGAATGCTTTTTTGTGTGTCCTGTTTAAGAAATCTTTCCATACCTTAGATAATCTCTTGTGTTATTTTCTGGAAGCTTTATTTTTTAACTTTCACATTTAGGTCTATAATACACCTCAGCTAATTTTTGTTTAGTAGTGTGAGGTAGGAATCTATTTTCTTCCTTCTCGTTTTCCTTCCCTTTTTTAACCTTGCATGTGGATACCTAATTGTCCCAACAGCTTTTATTTTATTTTTTTAAAGATATATTTATGTTTAGAGAGAGAGAGAAAGCATGTGGGAACAGGGAAAGGGGCAGAGGACAAGGGAGAGAGAGAGAACCTCCAGCAGACTACCCGCTGAGCATGGAACCCCACATAGGGCTCAGACTCAGGACCCTGAGATCATGACCTGAGTTGAAATCAAGAGTCACACACTTAACCAACTGAACCACCCATGTGTCCCTCAAGAGCATTTATGGAAAAGTCTGTCCATTTACCAGTACTGTGTAGTGCTACTTCTGTCACAGATCAGATGTCCACATCAGCATCAGTCTGATTTCTGTTTATTCAATTGCTTTGTTTACAGATCCTCCAGCCAGTGCTACACTAACTTAATTACCATAGCATTAATGTCATGATACGTAGGTGCAAATATTCCCTTTTTGTTTGTTTCATTTTGTTTTGTTAAGAGTATCTTGGCTATTTTCGATTCTTTTGCATCTTTACATTTTAGAATCAGCTTTTCAGGTTTCATAAAAAACTTGTAGGGATTTTGATTGGAATTACATTAAATCTATCAATTTAGGGAGTTTTGTCATTTTCCTGCTATTTCACAATATTGATAAATTTTTTAAGTCTAAAAATTTATGGATTCTTTTGGATTTTTAAGAAAACCCCTCATAATTCTGTAATATCTAGAAATATGTAGGTAATTTTTTCTGGATTCTGTATGATATTTTTCCTAGGATTTTTTCATGTGTGTTCATAAGTGAAACTGGCCTATAATTTTTCATTTTTGAAATAGTCTTATTAGAGTTTGGAATTAAGATTATACTGGCTTCATAAAATGAATTGAGGAGTGGGTTCTCATTTATATTCTCTGAAACAGTGTATGGAAAATTGCAATTATTTTTCCCCCTTGAATATTTGACAGAAGCTGTAGTTGAAGCCATAATGGGCCTGGAGTTCTATGGGAAAATTTTTGACCGGTGATTTAGTTGTTTCTTTAATGGTTACAGGACTCTTTTTTTTTTTTTTTTTAAAGATTTTATTTATCTATTTAACAGAGAGTGTGTGCACACTCAAGCAGGGAAGTGGCAGGCAGAGAGAGAGGGAGAAGCAGGTTCCCCACTGATGACGGAGCCTGATGTGGGGTCGATCCCGGGACCTTGGGATCACGACTGGAACTGAAGGCAGACACTTAACCAACTGAACCACCCAGGCACCCAGGCACCCCACAGTTACAGGACTCTTAGCAGTTCTCTCTCTCTTTTTTTAATCAGTTTAAGAGGGTTTTGTTTTTAAGTAATTTTCCCATTTTATCCAAGTCTACAAACTTACTGACATAAAGTTGTATATAGTATCTCCTCATTATCTTTTTAGTGCTTGCAGGATTTATAAGGATGTCCTCTGTTTTATTTTTGTTAATCAGTCTTGCCTGAGGCTTGTCAAATTTCTGTGTCTTTCCAGAATGTAGTGTTTAACTTTGTTCATCTTTTTTATTGTAAGTTTGTTTCTTGTTTCCAAACATATGGGGATTTTTTCGTTATCTTATTAGTTTTTAATTTTTATTGTGATCAGAGAACATATGCTAGCTATATCGGCCTGTTGTTTACCTCTAAAGAATTATTTAGGATAGTGATTTTTAAACTTTGCTTTGTAAAGACATAGGGATTTTGTAGCATTGTTGTAGGAGCCATCCTGAGGGAAGGGAGAGGGATGACCAGCAGAGCCTTATAGTTCATCACAGCAGATCCAGCTAGAGATGTGATAGCTTCATCTGGTTAAACTTGTAGGATGTCATTTGAAGAAAATTTGTTACTAAAAAAATAAATTAATAAAAAGTTTGAAAAAACTTATAAAAATCATGTAAATCAGCAATAAGCAATCTCTCTTCATTTATAAGCACATTTGCTATGGGCCAGAATTAAGTCAATTCTGGTGGTTTTCTTAAAAGCTTTTTAGTTCTTTTTCTTTATGTAAGTGAAGAGACAATATTTGATAGTAGATTAAAGACCCTATGTAAAAGGCAGGCCTAATGTAATCTATTGTCACTCTTCCTAATTTAAGCAACACAAATCTACATTCCTTATATTCAGTCTTAGTAGAGAGCTTTTAATCCCTCGCCCACCCTCCTATACCAGTCTTAATGAGGTAGTTAACTGTTGGTGGGAAAGACAATAAACATAAGATTTCGAAGTAGAAATGGATAATATGTTAAAACTTGTCATTTATAATCTATTTTAAGTGTAGCTAGCATCATTTATCACTTGGCTCTACCATATATAAAAATACTATATAAAGAATATTCTTTCTTCAAGGTAAAAACTTACTGCAGGTGCAGAGAAGATAATTATCAGCATTGTTTTTGTTTCTTAGGCTGACAAAGGAATAGCTGCTGGGTATGGCATCTCTGAAAATAGCAAGCTCAGTCACGTTTCTTTATCTTGAATTTACAGAACTACTTTGATAATAAACAGTTTGAAATCTAGAAATTTGATTACTTACTATGAGCATAGTGAAAGGTACCCTCAAGGCTTGTAAAATAATACTTTTAAAACTGATGATAGCACTGGGTAACTATCAACCTAGAAATATCTGTGTTTTTGGATTCTTATGGTCCTGAAATTTAATTTTGAATCTGCATTTATTTGATGGATTGTACATGAGCTTCAACTTTTCACCTTAATGTTTTCTTTGGTCATAGTACATAATAGTGATATTTGCTTCCTTGCCCAGACTGCTGTTTACCAGCAGAAATAGTAAGCTGATACAAACAGAGGAAAATGATAAAAAAAAAAAAAAAAGGCCATGGAAAAATGAAAGAAATAGGAACTGTTGAAAAGTAACAAAAATAGAAAAATTTGAAATGAATACTAGAAGCCAACAGCGTAACATGGAAAAAAAAAATATGGAATGGTAAGGAAAAATAAATGGAACAGAAAACCCTGAAATACTTAGAGAAAAAAAAAAAAAAGACAAAATGTAGAGGAATTAAACATTTAGGATTGGGGGGAGACAAAAAAGGAACAACTTAGACATATAAGTTTTGTGAGCTCATAACAATTGGCTAAAGTTGTGGCTTGATCATTTGTTAAATTATCTTGTAGTAATTAAAATATTTCTATTGGTACATCAAATTAGGCATATATATATATGTGTGTGTATATATATGTGTATATATATATGTGTATATATATATATACATATTTTAAAGACTAGATTTATTTTCTTCCTTTTAAATCGGATTGCCTGCCTTCCACACTAACTTTCTCTTTTAGATTTCCCTTATGTTACCAGAAAGACAGTGTCAGGGATAATCTTCATTTTTAAATATGTCTTAATGGCATTTTTGGTGCCTAAAAGGGTTCTGGTGCCAATTCCAATGTGGTGGTGTGGGGGGGAGTCCCTCACCCCACACACCACCAAGTAGTTCTCTGTGATACCAGCTGGGTGTCCTATGTTTAACTCAGTTCTTGACACTCTCTACCTGGAGTGTCACATCCCACAGGTTAAGAGTTCAGTCCTGCAAGACTGCCCTCACTATACTTAAGAAGCCAATTACAAGTCCATGTTTGTCACCTTGCTTCTAACCAATGGGCTCTAAACTTGTTGGTTTTGACTTGTTAGAGCAGCTCACAGAACTCAGAGAAACATTTACTTGCATATACCAATTCTATTAAAGAATATGATAAAGGATACAGACGAATATCCAGGTGGAAAAAATGCAAGGTATATGGGAAAGACCACAGAGCCTCCATGCACTCTGTGGGTGTGTCACTCTCTCCCAGTTTCAGCACGTGTTCACCAACCCAGAAGCTCTCTGACCTATCCTTCTGGGTTTTTATGGTGGCTTTATTATATAGCCATGCTTGATTAAATTGTTGGCTATTGGCAATTTTTAAATCTTCAGCTGCTCATGCCTCCTAGAGGTTTGGAAGGTGAGACTGAAAGTTCTAACCTTCTGGTCACATGTTGGTTCCTCTGGAAACCAGTGTCCACCCTTAGTTGGTGTTCAAAAGTCCACCTCATTCGTGTAACAAAAGATACCTTTGTTACTCTCATCTCTTAGGAAATGTCAAAGCTTTTGGAGCCCTGTGCTAGAAAAAGGAATGAAGACCAAATATATATGATATATTTTATTATAAATCACTAGATCACAGTACCACATATCTCTGTTTTAAAGTAGTGACCATGGTTTCCCCTGTGGAATGCCAAGTTCACCTACTGAAAGTTAAACCAAACTATTCCACTCAATCAGAATTGAGACCACAATTGCTATGTAGTAACCTTCATTAACAGATTATTTTACTTTCTTTAGGAGTTTATCTACAACACTTTTAGCAAGGGAAAATACGTTTCTCATATTTATAAATTACTTGTTGGCAAAAACTTTAGTATATTTTTCCAGATAAAGTCTCTGCCTCTAACATTTCTGTCTGTTCTATAACGTGAGAGTTGTAGGTTGCTTGAGCTGTTCGCTATTCAGAATATTTTTAGAATTTTATTTATTTATTTTAGAGAGAGAAAGCATGAATGGGGGGAGGAGGAGAGGGAGAGAGAGAATCTCAAGTGGAATCCCCACTGAGCGGGGAGCCCAATGTGAGGCTCTGTCCCATGACCCTGAGATCATGACCTGAGCCGAAACCAAGAGTTGGAGACTTAACTGACGGAGCCACCTGGCTATTCAGAATTTTTGAGTGTAGTTGCAATGAAATATGTTTCTTTTGCTTTACACTGAAAAGTTCTCTGCTTGACCTACCTTTTAATTAAGGTAGCATTCATTCACTCTTTAATAAATATATTTTGAGAACATAGCTTCTAGTTGTGCTGTATATAAACAAGGCAAAATGAATGTAATATAAACCATGTTTTCAAGGAGCTGAAAATTTATTGCTTGGGAAAAACAAGAGGAAGGAATTCCATGGGAAGTCAGTGAAAATTTTGGAGATTATATGAACTTTGAAGTAGGTCTAGAAGGATGAGTGAAAATTTGATCAAAAGGAAACTGGAAAATAATTATGTAAGCACTGGAACTTGCTAAACATCTAGAAATATGAGGCAAAGAATGAATTTTAACTCCTTGGCTTGAGAGTTAATTACACCATTGTCTCATTCTACAAGGAGCAGAGGTATTACTGACAGGGTTTAGTCAGAGAAGAATCTCTGTAAGTGATGTAAAGGATCTTATAGGAATTAGATCTTACTGAATCATGGGAGCTGGTTTAAAAATCTATAAAAGTCGTATATAACTGTGCCCCTACTTCTGGTGTGAGACCTGAAGTTAGCCAGGACTAGTAACCAGCTCACAAAGTGGAGGAGAACAAAGACAAGCTACAACCCAGAAGGACAGAGGAACCACGTCTTTCTATCACCAGAACCTGTATAGGTCTCATATGACCTCTAAGCATCTGATCTCAATGATGTGGGTGGTCTGCAGAACTGCTGGTGCATTTCATTATGGAGGTATATAGGAACGTGGTCTAGAATTCAGAGAAGCTGAAGGAAGATCCCATGATTGCTGGAGGAGCTATCCCCCACTCCACCTAAAAGTTGAACCACTGGATCTGTAATGACGTGTGTGTACACTAGGCCATATGTGTGTTTCAGGGAATTTTGACAGTTACAAAGGCATTTGTAACCCACAGCCTATCAAAATATAGAACATTTCTATCACCCCAGAAAGATTCCTGGTGCTTCCTTAGAATCTATTTGCTCCTCTCACCAAAGGCAACCACTGTTCTGACTTTTCTTACTGTAGATTAGCTTTGCCCATTCTCAAACTATGAAAATGTAATCAAACAACGTGTATTCTTTGTGTATGTGTGTATTCTTTTTTTATCTGGAATTTTTCTCAGTATAACATTTTTGAAATTTATTCATATTGTGTATATCAGAAGTTTGTTCCATTTTGTTGAATGAGGTATGAAAGAAACATCTTTATTTTGGGACTAAATCCCACTATCTGCATAAGAACGTTACTTAGAAGTGCTTGAGCAAGGCTTGAGGCCACTGTCTTATCTCTGTAAGAGCTGCCTCTTCAGGGATACCTTTTTATCAATGCTTTACTTTGGGGCACAGAATCTGTTCACTTTTTCAACCCTAACAAGGCCCAAATTATTGAATTCTTTGTTGATTTAGATTATAATCCACAGGCAGAGCCTTCTTTAGCAGAGCTGTATTCCTTCCATCTCTTCTTCCAAATCCTAGGATCTTTGCTGATCCTTCTCTCATTAACATGCACTAACATTTTGAGATTTTCTTCTAGTCACCTTAGAGTTATATAAGCTTTGTTTAGCATGTGGTCTATCTTCCAAGATACCGTAAACAATGATTTCATTTAATGTTATCCCATGGCATAATAAGGGTTACCTGCTATATTAATCTGGATTCTCCAGAGAAACATAGGATGTGTGTATATATACAGAAAGAGGGATTTTTTAAAGCAACTGGCTCATGATTATGGAGGCTGGCAAATTCAAACTCTATAGGATGAGTGAGCACACTGGAGATCCAGAGAAGATTTGATGTTGTGGTTCAAGTCTGAATAATACCAGTTGGTAGAATTCCTGTTCAAGGGAGGTCAGTTTCTGTTCTGTTCAAGCCTCACTGACTGGATGAGACCCAAACATATTATGGAGCGCATTCTGCTTTACTCAAAGTTCACTGATGTAAATTTAATTTTATCCAAAAATACCACCACAGAGACATCCAGAATACTGTTTAACCAAATATCTAGGCACAATGGCCCAGTCAAGTTGACACATAAAATTAATAGTCACTGGCTTTCTAGCCAGTAGTTATTTGTTTGAATATTCCTTCTATTGCCTGCTTCCTAAGCCAGTTCTACATTTTAGATGCTGCTAAAGCAAGTCCACATTTGGTGCCAAATTCAGGATAAGTGAAAATAATTGTTCTTTTAATATAACAGAAAGAAATAGACTCAAAATAATAGTGACTTAAGTAAAAGCCTGACTAGGTTTCTCAGGGTTGTTCTGGCAGTCAGCTCCACAATTGTCAGGGATCCAGGCCGCAGCTTTCTTCTACCCCATTATCCATGGTGGCTATTCCAGCTCTTGCTGTTTAACCTGCATTGCAGCAGTAGGAAGGAACAAAAGAACATACCTCATATTACTTCTACTCACATCTCATGGGTTAGACTTAGTCATATGACTACCTTTAGTGAAAGGCAGTTTGCAAAATTAGCCTTAGCTATACCCAATTAAAAACTGCATTACTCTTACAGAAGGAAGTGAGAACTGGTATTGAGGAACAATTAGAAGTGTTTGCCACAAGTTGGAAATCCCTTGATCAGATAACCTTGGAGGATGCAAAGAAGATTTAAAGAAAATCCTTTAGCAAGAAAACCAATTTGAAAAATTTTACAATAGTCAAGAATTAGATGACAAAGTCCTTAACGAAGTAAATGATAGGGAAATAGGGACATGTGGTTAGATTTGCAAGATAATTTCAATGGAGAATTAATAGAACTTGGTGATTGATTGGCTCTGGAGTGGGAAGGAAAAGAAAATGTCAAGGATAACACCTTGGTTAACAGCATGAGCTGTAGAGCTCTATTGTCTGGATTTGATTCTTGGTTTGGATATTTACTGAGTGGCCTTGTAGCAGTTGCTTAACTCTTGCCTTGGTTTTCTCATCTGCAAAGTGGGAATAATAATGTCTAAAAATGTAATTGAAAGATTGAATGAGATAACATGTTAAACACCCAACTTTAGGGAAAAAAAAAAATAAATGGGGCACCTGGCTGGCTCGGTTGGTAGAGCATAGGACTCTTGATCTCAGAGTAGGTTTGAGCTCCACGCTGGGTGGAGAGATTACTTAAAATCTTAAAAAAAAAACAAAAAACAGAAAAGGATAAAACTCTCGGGAAGACTGATGTTTAATGGATAGGAAGAAGAGGATAGGTGGTTAAGGAGGCTAAAAGGGAACTTCAGAGAAGGAGGTGTGAACAAAGGAAGAGTAGCGTCCAGGAAGCCACAGGGTGGGAGAATGTTTCTTGAGGTTGAGGGTGAATGACAGAATCAAATAATATAGTTAGAAGAAGGCTGAAAATGAACCTTTTAGGCTGGTTTTGTACTCATTTTATCAACAAGCTTCTGAGGAAAACATATTCAAAGTTAATGGAAACTAAAGCTGAAGGAAGGTTAAGGAATTTGGAATAATTACCGAATTACTCCAAGTTATTTGGAATTCTAATGGAGGTTCTCACTTAGAGGTTCTAACAGTCTAGTGTAGTTTGTTAAAATTCTTTAAAACTATGATTTAGATGTCAGTCTGTAATTAAGAGGTTCAGATTATGTCTCAGCCTGAGGTATTTGCTTTCATTTACCTGATCATACATTCTGTGCTATATCACCTGAATACGTGAAGATTGTATGTTCTATAAAAGGAGCAGGTAGCCAAGATTCTCGGATTATAGCGTCCTGAGACCTGTTAAGTCCTGTTAATTCGTAGTGTCCTGAGACCCTAAGACCAATTAATTCTTAGTTTCTTTATGTTAAAGGTCCTAGAAGTATATAGTTACTCCTTACCTTCAGTGAATATTTGGGACAGTTAGGATGATAAAATGTACGCATGTGTCATCCTCTGTTTTATTGCCCTAGATTCCATACTTATTTTAGCAGTGGTAACATTTGCTTCAGGGTATGTAGCAGTGGTAAAGCTTGCAAGTCCTCTTCCTGGTATTAGATTAGGGTGGCAGTCTTTGTGCTGCATTAATTAGCTGTGCAACTTTGAGTAAGTCACTGAGTCTTTGTGACCCTCCATTTGATAAATTGGGTCAGACTATTTACCCTGTGCACCTCATAAGGTTTTATTAAGACTCCATGTGTGAGGTGCTCTTTAGATTAAGTACTAAATAAACATAAGGTAACATGACTAATTAGACTGATTGCTTGTCCTTCACTTGGCTAATATAGGAATTGCATCTCATTTGATTCCTGGACCAAATCCATATTCCCATTGATTTAGGAATCTTCTGTTTTATTCAAAAGAAAAAGTAAAAATTTCTTCCTGGAGGAACATGTGCTGTGTGTGCAATGTCCTCTGGAAGCATTTAACCTTTTCAGTTTGGGATTTAGTTTGTCATTTGAGTAGTAATATGATACAAAGACTGCCAGTAGTTTTCATACATCTTTCACATTAATTATATAAATGTTCTTCTTTTCTATGTAAGTTGAAAGTAACTTTATAAAGTAGCCTTTATAAAATCTCTGAAATACTAATTGAATATTAAATGATTACAGGGGACCAATTGCAGGATTGATGCTCTTATGCCCATTTAAAATTTTTAAAGTTACTGTAGTCTTACCGGTTTTTTAAAAAACGTTTAATACTAGAGTTTCTAAATGAAGGGAACAAATTGAGAATATTGTGTCAATAAAGGAATCCTTAAGTCTATTTCACTTGATTGCTTCCCCATATTTACATCTGGAGAAAAGGTAGCTATTGCCTTAATACTTTAATGTTGATAGAAGGGACTTGAGGAAAGATGGAGAATAAATATATTAATCACAGTAATGTTTAGCTGTAATCTTAATTTTTGAAAAGTATAGACACCTATGATTGCTTTACTTCTCCACCAGAAGTTGTTGTAGGCGGGACAGTGACTATAACTTCAAACATGTTGCAAGGAAGACGTAAAAAGATGTTGTTTATCTCCTTCCTGATAGTAAATCATGAGGAAGTGAAGGCGGAAAGAATCACTTTCTGTTTTGGTCAAAAGATGGCACTATTGCTGTGCTGATTGTTTTCTTCTGCAGTTTGGTTCAGTCTTTTTAAATGCAGAAAACAGTTAAATTTAGTGATCTAATTAATACTGACTCTCCTAACAGAATGCCAAATTTCTAATCAAGGACCAAAAGAATAGACCAGAAAAATGGGATTTATATTTTAAAAATGTGTTAGGTTGTTTAAATAGCTGTTTAAATAACATTTTCTGAGATTCAAACCTTAGGAACAATAGGACGCCCTGCAACATGTTTTCAATTTTGGTTAAGTTTGAAATACCTTTACTTTGGAACCTTGATAGCTGCCAGGGTTCCAAGATGTTTTAGTTTGTTTTCTGTTTTGGGTTTTTTTTTTTTTCCCCTTTTCTTTTTTTAGTTTTTTAACTTGTTTTCATTAAGGTAATAATACCTTTTTATTCTTCAAGGTATTAAGGCCGGATAATCATTTTTTTTTTCCCCTCGACCATTATACTTTACTTCTTGATAGTTGGAAAACTGTGGACCAGGCTGGAAATGTAAAGGTGGTCTCCCTTCTTGTGCCGGGAATGCCAGCATCTACTCTCATATTTCTAAGCCAGTACCTTAAATGGCTCCTGGGGCTTAATTCTCTGTTTTTCTTTGAGCAGGTCTTTCAAGGGTGGAGAAATTCAGGGAAAAGCACTGATCAAAATGACAGAATACACTCCTGAAAAAAAGGGCTTTATTATTGATTGTACAAAATGTTCTTTAAAAAATACAAAATAAATAAATAAACAAAATTAAAAATACAAACATACAAATCAAAACACTTTTTTGGGGGAAGTGGGAATCCTTGGTATATTGAGAGAACACAAAACAATCCAGATTTTTGCTTACTCTGGATTGGAATAGGAAAACACTGATGGATTCCTGCATATAGACTGCAGATTTACCTAGCTGGTGCTTTTTAAAGTTAAGATTTAGGGGCGCCTGGGTAGCGCAGTTGTTAAGCTTCTGCCTTTGGCTCAGGGCGTGATCCTGGCATTCTGGGATCGAGCCCCACATCAGGCTCCTCCCTTGGGAGCTTGCTTCTTCCTCTCCCACCCCCTGCTTGTGTTCCCTCTCTCGCTGGCTGTCTCTCTGCCTAATAAATAAATAAAATCTTTTTAAAAAAATAAATAAATAAAGTTAAGATTTAAATGGTTTACTTTTAAAAGTAATTAAATTAGGCTTTTATCAGTTAACTATGTGGCTAGTTTATCATGTAGATAATAAGACAATATATTTTATGAAACTTTGCATTGTAACTCATTTGAATCTAAAATACCAGTCCAAAATCTTATTCAAAATGTTTGAGGCTAGATATGTTTCAGAATTCTGATTTTTTTGGACTTTAAAAAGGTAATGAAATATAGCTATTTGGTATAATATGTCACCCCCTTCTCCCAGTAGGGTCTGAGGCAGCACCCTGTCATCAAACATTAATGTGTTTTCAACAAAACCTCTGAATAGTTATATCACATGGGCTAAATCTTGACCATAAATAGCTGCACATCAGTTTAGGTCAGATTTTGAGGGCAAATGAGTCTGCCACAAACTTAAGGAAAAAAACTGTAGGTTGCAGAGCTTTTGGATTTCACAAAAGCATGTAAGTGGTAGTAGACCTGAAGTATCATTCAGATCTACTCTGTGAGCTGCCAGAAATCAACCAAGGTTTTCTGTTTGTAAATGGGAAAATTTAATTTAATATTTTATTGTATTTAATGATTTCTTTTTTTTAGAATATGTTTTGTTTTTAGCTGCTTCATTAATAGGTGGCTCAAGCACAAAATACATTTCAGCCTATTCCATAATATGCTGAAAGACAACCAAAGATTTGGAGAAATTTGTATAGCCAATACCTGCCGTAAAGCAACAGGCTATCTAGTTCTGTGGCAAAGAAAGTCATCATTCTTTTTCTATTAGGGATACTTGAGGTAAAACCATTTCCCACTTTATTTTATTTTATGCTGTACTATTAATCAACACCAGCTTTATTTCCTACAGCAGTGTTGTGAGATAGAATCCTATTTCAAATTTAAAGTAGGGTTAAGCCTGATCATGACTTAGGTAGGGGGTTTCGGACGGGAACATATGTTTCAGTTATTGATAGAGGTATTGTATGATGTGGTAAATCTGCTTCCTTTGGAAGTACTTCTCCTGGTTCTGCATTATAGTTAGCCATTGTGTATTCAATAATATATAAAACACAAAATAATGTCTACTAGTTTCTATTTCAATTAAAGTATTAGGTTAGCCTTCCACCTAATCTGATCAAAATAATACTTTTGCTCCATCTGTTGTAGTTAGTTGTGACATCTTTTTCTGACTTCTGCTGGCAAGTATGATTAGAAAGCTCTGTTGACCATCTCTCTCGCATCTGTTATAATTCGATGGGAAATAATGACAGTCTTAATACAACTTGGTTTGTTTTAATTTCATGTAGTATAGTTAGTGTTATATCGTAGGTGAAAAATATCCTATTACTCAGGTTCTTGTTAAACTATAAAGTTTATGGCCATCGAGAAGCCAAGGGGCCACAGCTCATTTGGAGAAAGTTAGCAGAGGACACCATTATGCCAAAATGGATGTTGCTTGGTTGTTTAGTTTTCTTTCCTATTATTAAAAAAAAAAAAAAAAAAGGATTTTGCATGGTATAGAAATTTACATAAGTATAGAGAGAACCCTTTTTGCCTTCTACCAGACCTCAGATCCAACACGTCTTATTTTTCTTCTCTAATCCTGACTTACATTTTTATATGGTTGTGACCACAACTTTGCCACTTTACTTGTATTATTCAGGTCTCTCTGACTTCTAAATGTTTTTTTTTCCCTCTCCAGAATTTTAAATTTCTTACTGGGCTTGTTAAGATCTACTAAGCAGTATCTTTCTTCTATTCTGATTGTAATCATTTCTGTCCTGATGCATCACACCCTTCTCACACCCTCCTAACTGTTCTAAGAATATATATATATAGTCTTCTTATGATTTGGGTGAAATAATAATTACTTGGTTCTTAGGGGCTGTTTCAAAGTATGCCTAAATTATGGAAGCAGATGATTTATCTTAGACTCTACTGTAGTAGGCAAAGTAGTATATATTTGCATACTTATATTTTAGAAATGTGTTAATTTTCACTTAGTATATTATATATATATATATATATATTTTTTAAAGATTTTATTTATTTATTTGACAGAGAGAGAGACAGCCAGCGAGAGAGGGAACACAAGCAGGGGGAGTGGGAGAGGAAGAAGCAGGCTCCCAGTGGAGGAGCCCGATATGGGGCTGATCCCATAACGCCGGGATCACGCCCTGAGCCGAAGGCAGACGCCTAAGAACTGAGCCACCCAGGCGCCCCTTCACTTAGTATAGTATAAAACACATACTAAATTATCTTTTAATTTATTGGAATGCCAATACCAGAAGTATTGGTTTTTAAATCATTGAACTTATCTATAGAGTTGTTAAATACTCTAGCCTTAACTAAAATTTAGTACCTATTGCCTATGTGTCAAAAGTGAAGAAACTTATTGTATGTGTTGGTAAATGCTAATTATAAAGGTATCTTTATACTTTCTAATAATTCTCAGCTATTTGAACCCTGGGAGTGAGTTTTCTTCACATGCCTGTTTTCTTTGATATGTGAATACAAAGTTATGGTATTTTTGAAATCTATAACTACTACAAGCAAAAGGACAAAAAATGGTGTTTAAACAACAATCATCAGCAGCCAAACAACAGCCATTTGACAGGAATCCCTAACATTTTGCACTAGGGTGTTGAGATTAACCCAGTTTGTAAAAAAGCATTTGTGTTGCCACACACAATTTTCTTGTTTAGAAATTAATGTGACCAGTTAAGTTATACCAACCTAATTTTAGAAATATAAATTATGAATGTTGGAATGAAAACAAACCAGGAGAATTAGCCAACATTGCCAACATTGCAGAAATTAATTTAAATTTCCATCAAGCCAGGAACATATTGTTTGTGAATGATGAGGCTTCTGTGTACTTTTGTATAAATGTAATAAGAAAGAATCATACTTATTTGATTATTGGCTTTGCTAATTGTGGCAGTAGGAGCAAAATAAGTACTTTTAGCGGGGATTTTAAAAAGCTGTATTCAAACTGCGTACATCCCCTACACAGTAATCTAAGTTTTTTAAAGGAATTCTTATATCCATTGCTATAGTTAGAAAATGATCCAAAATGAGTGTAATTTTAACTTAAACAATTTCAGCAAAATCTTCTGATGCTTAGTATGTTAGCTGTTAAAAAAAAAAAAGCCATCACCAGGTGTGTATTAATTTCTTATTGTTGCTATAACAAATTACAACAAAGTTAGTGGCTTAAAGTAACACAGGTTTATTATCTTACACTTCTGGAGGTTCTAAGTTCAAAATCAAGGCCCTGGCCGAGCTGCAGTTCCTTCCAGATGCTCTAGGTGAGTACTATAGACTGGATATTTGTATCCTCCCAAAATTTATATGTAAAAATCCTAATCGTAAAGGTGATGGTTTTAGGTGGTAGGCCTTTGGAGGGTGATTAGATTATGAGGGTGGAGCCCTTATGAATGGGATCAGTGCCCTTATAAAAGAGACCCGAGAGAGCGCCCTCACGCCTTCTGCCGTGTGAGGACCCAAGGGCCATCAGTGAGCCAGGAAGCAGGTCCTCACCAGACAGGAAACCTGCTGGTACCTTGATCTTGGACTTTCCAGCCTTCAGACCTGTGAGAAATACATGTTTATTATTTAAGCCACCCAGTCTATGGTATTTTTGTTATAGCAGCCCAAAGGGACTATGGTGGAGAATTGTTTCCTTACCTTTACTGGTTTCCAGAAACTGCTCACATTCCTTGGCTTTGGTCTTTGACCAGCAATCCTGTCACTCCTGCCTTAGCTTCAGTCATCACCTCTTTCTCTGCTCTCCTGCCTCCCTTTTCGATGTGTAAGGATCTTTGGGATTACATTGGGCAAACTCAGATAATCCAATTTAGTGTTCCTATCTCAAGTTCCTTAATTTAATCACATCTTTAAATATCCTTTTGCCATGTAATGTGACATGTTCAAAGGTATTGGGGATCAGGATATGGCCAACTTTGGGGGGGCATTATTTTTCCTACCATAGGCTCTTCACAAATGTGAAACCATGAATGGTTCATATCTCTGGTGTCTAGATAGGAGCCTTTTTTGTTTTTGTGGGGGAATATTTAGGGGACAGTGAAAAGTAAGATACATATTAAAAAAATTTTTTAGAGACTTCCAGCAAACACTGAAGGTTAAGTTGGCATTCAGTGGTAGGCACTTCCCCAAATATTTTTTACAATGAATGAATACATGAGAAGACTAGAAATTCTGAATACCATAAAATTTTAGTTATCTGGAACCTGAGGGAATAACTTTTCTAGAGAGTTAATCCCTTAAGAGTAAAAAAAACAAAACCAAAAATTAACTGGGAACATTTTGTCTGTGGGAACATTTTTGATATTTATCTTACTGTCATAGCTCCCCTTTAATTTGTGTTATCAAAGAAATACATCATATGGGTAAAAATTGAAAATATAAACGAACTTTTAGTTAAAAGAGATTTACACTCCCCCCTCTTTGCCTAGTCTCATTCCTTATAGGCAACCACTTCTGATTATTTCTGTTCTTTACCTATTCTGCATGTTACTCCCAAACTTCTAACTAGTATGTTTATCCTTTATTTTTTAATTTATCAACTTTAGACATTGACTACTGACTTCTTGCTAGGGCTTCTCTCATCTGTGCCTCCCTTACCTCCTCACCCCACTTGCACCCTGAGTTCTTACCCTATCCTCAGTTTCTCCCTCATTCGGTTCAGAAACTTAGCACTGCATGCTTAGATTTACCTTCTTATTCTGTTAGTAGTGGAATGGGTCTCTGAACACACTTCCAACTTTATTCTTTTTTGAAATAATGAGCCCAGTATCTCTTGGTTTCTCTTTTTGTGATATCAGAATGTTTGCAGTCCCACCCTGCCTTCCATTTCTCCCTCCCCACTTCATGGTGGCTTACAACAGCACCTTTACTGTCCGGTCCACAGTATTCTTTCTGAGATGTACAGATCTGTTCTGAAGCATTACTAAGATCAGTCTATGGAATGATTCTGACTGTAAATATTGTTCACTGCAGAATGAACTGATACCTTAGAATTGCATTTCCTTTTGGTTCAGTGTTACGATCAAGTGCTGAAAGGACAGTGTTCCTACAGTCAAATTTGATGGGAAAATCTCTTTCTCCTCTTTTTCTCCCTTCCCCCAGCCCCAGCCCAGTTGCATATGCCAAATCTTCAAGGTTTTCTCACTTTTCAGGCATTTCATCTCTTGTATCCCTTCTCACTTCCTTCTAAAGATATCCCTCTCATTCTAATCTGGAGTAGTTACCTCTGGGGCTTCTGAGTAGTTATTGTTCTGGGATTTCCCTTCCTCCACTGCTTTCCTATGTTACATTGACTACATTCAGTATCACATTTCTCCCCTTTCTTGATTTACCTCCTCATTTTGCTAGAGGTAACATTTCTGAGTCATCAGATATCTGAACATTTCTGTATTTCTCCTATATATTTATTTGACAGTTTGGCAGTAAATAGCATCCACTTTAAATTGCTTTTTTTCCAGAATTTCTAGTGAGCTATGCCATTGATCCCAGTCTGTTCCCTGGAGCTTTATTGGTGACCCATTTTTCTTTCCGAGGTCATTTAGCATCTTTTGTTCTTGAAATTTTAAAGTTAATAATAATGCATCTAAGTATGGATGTTTTTCATTCATTATAAGATTGAAGTGCTTACAGTGTTAATATAAGACCTTCTACACCCCTTCCTTATGGGTCTCTGATCTCATCTCATTCTGCCCCCCCCCCCCCACCTTGCTCCAACCACACTGGCTCTTCTTTCCTTGAACATGCCTCAGGGTCATTGCACTGGCTATTCCTTTTGTGTGAAATGCTCTTCCCTCAGATATCTGCATGGCCACTTCCTTACTTCCTCAGGTCTTTGTTCAAATGTCATCCTATTCTAACTACCCCATGTAATATTGTAATCTGACTCTCTGCCCCCCCCCACCATCCAAGCTCTTCTAATCCTGTTATCTTGATTTAATTTTCTTCATAAATCTATCACTAAGCAAAAATATATATATATATATATGTAAACTGTGATGTTGTAAAGATATATTTGGTCTTTTTGCTGGATACGGGCTAGAGCTCCTAAAGCCCTTGTAATTTCCTAAGTGATAAGAGGGATAGGAACATCTTTTATTATAATATTTGCTTTTTGTTAATATGAAAGAGCAACGTTTGTTACTGATAAGAAACTTCTCAACCACATCTTAGTATATGTTAATGAGGTGGCTTTTGGAAAGCCTCTAAGGATGTCAGGGGAACCAACCATGTGATTAGAGGGTTGGAGATTTCAGCACCCCTCTCCTCTGCCTCCCCCTTCAGAGAGAATGAGTTAAATCACCAATGGCTAATGTTTTAATCAGTTATGCCTACTTAATGAAGCCTCCATAAAAAACCCTAACTGAAGGGATTTGGGGGCCTTCCAGGTTGGTGAGGAGGTGCTAGGAGGGTGGCATGCCTGGAAAGGGTACAGCAAGTCTGCACCTCTTTTCCCATACTTTGTTCTATGCATTCCATCTGGCTTTTCCTGAATTGTATCTTTTTATAATAAATCAGTAATCTAGTAAGTAAACTCTTTTCCTGAATTCTGAGAGCTGTTCTAGCAAATTGTTGAACCCAAGGACAGGGGTTGTGGGAACCCTTAATTTATGGCAGTTCAGTCGGAAGTACCAGAGGCCTAAACTTCCAATAGGCTTCTGAAAGGCAGCCTTGTAGGGCTTAGCCCTTAACCTGTAGAATTTGATGCTAGCTCCAGGTGAATAGTGTTAGAATTGAGTTAAATTGTTGGACGTGCAGTCAGTGTTTTCAGAGAATTGGAAGGAGGATTGTCTGGTGAGGAAAAAATACACACACACATACATACATATATGTGTGTGTGTGCATATATATATATATGTATATATATATGTATATATATGTTTATGTGTGTATATGTATATGTTTACACATACACACAAGTTGTCTTTTGGTGTGTATATACTTTGTATTAAATTGCCAGAGACTGAGTGTCTTAAATCACAGAAGTTTATTTTCTCACAGTTCTGGAGGTTAGAAGTCTGATACCAAGGTTCCCAGGGTTGATTTCTTCAGGCCTCTGGTTGGCTGGTAGATACCTGTCGTCTCCCTGTGTTTTCATACGGTCTTCCCTCTGTAACTGTGTGTCCAAAATTCCCCTTTTTACAAGACACCAGTTATATTAGAGTAGGGCCCACTTCATTTTAACTTAATTCCTCTTTAAAGATCCTATTTTCCAAATACCATCAGATTCTGAAGTACTGAAGGTTAGGATTCAGCAAATGAATTCGGGGAGGGGAGGAGGACACAATTTAGCTCATGACAACTTACTGTCAATATTATTATTATTATTATTATTTTTAAAGATTTTATTTATTTATTAGACAGAGAGAGACAGCCAGCGAGAGAGGGAACACAAGCAGGGGGAGTGGGAGAGGAAGAAGCAGGCTCATAGCGGAGGAGCCTGATGTGGGGCTCGATCCCAGAACGCCGGGATCACGCCCTGAGCCGAAGGCAGACGCTTAACCGCTGTGCCACCCAGGCGCCCCAATATTATTATTTTTTTTATATTCTGTCTCCCCCAGCCAGAATGTTAGCTTCATGTAGGCAAGGAGTTTTTTGTTGTTGTTGTTCTATTTTAATATATACCTAACATTTAGAACAATGCCCAGCAACATAATAGATGCTCAATTGATAATAAAGAGTGTTCTAGCCTCTTGATGAATTCTTTCATCTGGGACACTCCTTTTATCCCTGGAAAATTCTCTTATTATTTCATTGATTTAGTGTCCCCCCAGTTCCAGTCCTCTATATTACCTTTCCTGTACTCATGTTAATTGAAATTTGGACCTACTTGATTGATCTTACGTGTCTCATTTTTAGTCAATCTGTTTTTCTACTTTTTTGGACAATTTCTTCAACCTTAACTTCTAAACACTTCTACAAAATATTATTTATTTTGTTAAACATATATTTAACTCGTATGAGCCCTTTTCTTGGTCCTGTTCCATGGCATTCTGTTATTGTTTTATGGGTGCTATATCTTTGCTGATCTTTTTGCATTTAGTAGGTCTTATTATGTCTCTTGTTTTCTGAATTTTCTGTTTCTTCGTAGGCCATTTTTTTGTGTATTTTGTTCTTACTCTTACACATTGCTTAAGCATTTCTCGCCCCAAATTATCTGGCAATCCTTGGTTGTACATTTTTATTTAATGGGACAATAAAACACTAGGAGATTTATTTTGGGGGTGGAAGTTTGTGCCTAGTGATGTCACTTTGTGATGAGCTGGCACTTAATCTCATGGCTCCCTTCAAGGTAGAATGCGGAGGACTTTGGTTTCGGAGGGCAAATAATGACAGTGGCTGACTTAGGTCTCCCCAAATAATTTATTCAACTTTCTTAGATAAAAACCTTCCAGACTTTTTACCTGACTACCTGACTTGCCATATATGGTAGTATGGAATCCATGGTTTCTTACATATGCTCTGAATTAATATCCTTGTTTTCACTTTTTACTCCCATCACATTGTATCTGGCATTTCCAGTTCCCAAACTCCTCTGTAGTTCCCCAGGTCAAGTTACGTCCTCTGTGGCTGTTGTCCTCACCATGAGAGGCTCTCTCTACTTTCTTGATGCTGTTGCTGCTCCTCCGTCTGCATATCATCTTTCAGAAATGGGTTGAAATCTGTTATTAGTTAATAATTCTATCCTATTTACTTTATTGTTTTGAGTTAGTACTTAAAAAATACATGTATATATTTTTCACTTTATGTTTCAAGATGTCTAAGGATCTTTGAGGAAGGAAAACTTTGTGATCAGTTTGTCTTGAATTAGGACTCTTCAGTCCTTTAATAATTGAACATAGGGAATAAAATGTGAACTTATTTTGATGATGTGTATCTTCATTATAAATCTCCGTTATTGGCATGTGCTCTAGGTTGTTAAAATACATGGGGCTGTCTGTATACTGAAATCCAGTGGAGGTTTTAGAACATGATTCTTAAAAAACATACAAACAGACAAACCAAAAAACCTTGAGTAGTAATTACTCAGGGGTTATCACCACAGCAGCAGGACTAAAACTTTTCTAGTTTTCTCTTTCGGTAGATTACCTTGTCTCCCACTGCACTCTTATTATCAAGGCTTTCTTTCTATCTTGAACTTTTATTTACCTTAAAACATCTTGGTTCCCTATTCATGCTCCCATGTTGTTTCAGATGAAGTGCTGGAACCTCTTCTTTCTGAAGCTAACTCCTCCATTTGCTGTCTGTAGCCATAGGTCTGTTCTTCTCCTGGATCTGCATTTACAAATATGTTCAAGTCTTCCCCTAAAAAAAAAAACAAAAAACCGAGCCAAAACAGACAAACAAAAACACCTTTCTTTCCATCTTTTCCCGAAGCTACACGGTCATCAGGTGAAGCCTTCGTTATTTCCTTTCTGAGTTTTGTCTCCCTTTAAATATAGGTATTCTCTTAGTGTCTGTGTCTAGTCCACTTACTTTCTTGCTCTTTTCTGGGGAAATCCTATTTACTCCCATGACTTAAGCTATCACTGAATCCTAACTCCTTTCTCGAAGTTCAGATGTTTTCTTCCCACCTACTCATTAGCACCACTCGGTATATTCAAAGACAAACCCATTAATCATGTTCTACCCCCATCCTACTATCCTTAAAAAACAAAGAATCAGCCAAACACATTCTCTGTTTTTCCCATGTTGATTGATCTGATTATCATTTTTGGAGTCATCCAGGGACACATTAGGAAGAAAGAGTTGTAAGGCTAGTAAACATCCAGAGTTTTTGCAGCCTAAGTCATGGTAAGGTTAGTTTCAATTGTAAGCTTCCTTGTCCTCTGACCTCATAGTTTCCTTTTCCTGCATCTAACCAAACTTCTCCATTTTCCTGATTACACACAGGTCTGCAATTAAGGCCTTACGCCCTGGCGGGTTACTAGTGTACTCTACATGCACACTTTCCAAGGCAGAAAATCAAGATGTCATCTGTGAAATTTTAAACTCCTACACGAACATCATGCCTGTGGACATTAAGGAAATGGCAAGGACTTGCTCCCAAGACTTCACATTTGCTCCCACTGGCCAGGAATGTGGACTCTTGGTGATTCCAGATAAGGGCAAAGCCTGGGGCCCAATGTATGTAGCCAAATTGAAGAAATCATGGACTACATGAATTTGGTGATATGCATTTTGTAAGCCATGTCAGTGTATTATTATATTTATTTTTCTGGGTTCTCTAGGTGTTAACATTTACATAATGATGGAGTCATTTTCCCTGAGTCTGTTTGGAATCCTATTTATTTAATACTTGGCATCTCAGAATATAGGCTTGAGAATTTTCCAGTAGTATTTTTCTCCTGGAAATATATCTATAGCACTGGTTTCAGGTGTTGCAGATGGTGTTTGTTCTGTATAATAAATCTGCTGTCTCTTAGTTGGCATTTTGTAGTTAAATTAATCAGAATATATAGTTTTATGCATATGTTTTATGTTTAGGAATACACTCTATCCATGATGTTGGTGCTTTGAATCTTTAAAAATGCACGTTCGGCTGTCCTTTTATAATTTTTCTCCTTATCAAATATACAGATTCTTTCAGAATTCCCCCCCCCACCTTTTTCCATAAGAACTGATTAGTATTCTGAGACTAACTTCTTAAGCGGCACTATTTCTAGTTCTAGAAAATAGATTTCTTATTTGCCACGTTGTTTTCCACTAAGGACTATCTTCTGTTTACTGCAAAGGTCAGTGACTCTATTGACACCAGCTTTATTTCTCCACTTTTTTTTGTATTCACAAATACAAATTGAAAGGGTAAATTATGTTGAAAGGCTGTTAGAACAGCAGATTCACATGCACAAGTTTGACTTTCGACATTCAGCTTGTAGAATAATGGAGTCTATCCAGCAGGCTATAAAGCAAGTACTTGAAACAAAACCAGAATGATTAATAACTGCAATAACTGAACTATATTTGGAGAGTTTTGTTACATAATTGCAATCATAATGAGCACTACAGAATCTGATTATCTTACAGTTGCAATCTGGAGGGGCTTTTTATTTCACTCCGTTATGAAATGTTATATGAGTATGATGTCACGTATTAATGCACAAGAGGGAGATGCCTAATGAGAGTGGATTATACTATTACCAAAACCCAATACCATTTACTATGTGGCTGTCCTCGTTTACATATATCCTGGGAATATTGTGTACATTTCAGTATATCTACTTAGGGTTTGAGCTTCAGGTTTGGATCATGTATTTTCTCTAGAAATTGCTTCACTTGGAGTCCAAAGGTACTTTTCCAACTATTAAGAAAAATTATGTAGCTTACTTCAACAGAGAATATCTATTTGGAAATTAACTTAAAAAAAAATAAACTGACTATGGAAATAGAAAATTCTGCTGAAGCTGAATCCTTTTGAATTTGTTTACTATATTCTGCATATTTAAACTAGAGACTCTTTTCTCCTGAACTTCTTTTTTTCAAGCATATATAATCAGTTTCTTATAGCTGGGAAAGAAAAAGCTGGATCTCTTGGACTCAATGAAATATACTGGATTAATACAGAAAATTAATGATAATGGAAAATGTATTTATTTACTTATTTATTTAAGTTTGTATTTGTTGGTTTTTTCAGTTTAAAACCTTGTCTTCACGGGGCACCTGAGTAGCTCAGTGGGTTAAGCTTCTGCCTTCGGCTCAGGTCGTGATCCCAGGGTCCAGGGATTGAGCCCCATGTTGGGCTCCCTGCTCAGTGGGAGCCTGCTTCTCCCTCTCCTCCCTGCTTGTTATCTCTGTCTCTCCTCTCAAAGAAATAAAATCTTTAAAAAAATTAAAAAAAATAAAACCTTGTCTTCAGATACTGTAGGTTAAAAAGTGCATTTATTCTGTGTAGGTTAATCACAAAGTAAATTTTCACAGTACACTTTGTTGAATGTCATTATTTTTCCAACATGCTGCCATGAAGCCTAATCTGAATACTCAATATGCCATTGGATTTGACCTTCCTATGATTACTGAAAAATGCAAATATAGATACATATATACCTTTATTATTAACATTAATTATAATGAAACAGCTGGCATTTATGGAGCATTAAATATTTGATTAAGTTTTTTATACATATGTTATCTTTTTTGATCTTTAAAACAACTTATGTGAGTATTATAACCACCTTTTATGAATGAGAAAACCCTAGCTCAGTGCTGTTTGTAGCTTGCCAAGGCTACACTGGTAAGTAAAGAGTGGAGCCAAGATTAAAACTAGCTCCAAAGACCAGGTCCTTCTCCCTATACCATACTGTCTCACAAGATAGAGATTATAGGAACCCCCAGGATTACCAGCTGGCCCTCCCTTATTCTCCATTACTCAGGTTTTCACTTGTATGTAGTTCTTTAGTCACAGAGCATTGAAGGGTTAATCAACTCTTGGGAGGAAAAAAACTGCAGTATTTCCATGTGTGTTCTAAACTACTTCTTGTGATTGCAATTCCCAGAAATCTCCCACGGAGGTGCTCTGTGCCTTCCTTTTCTTTGTAGATGCTCAACTGAAGGATAGAAATTTGGAGCAGCCTTGCAATGTCAATTGAAAAGCAAGGAGTAATTGATATTACTTTCTGCGGCATTGAGTTACTTTCAAAATAGCTTTATAAAAGTTTAGGTTGCTTACCAACACATTAACTTCTCTCTGCCTTCAGCACACTGAATAGCTACTAGTTTCAGAAATAGACTATGAATAAATGTAATGCATTTAAATGGTTTATACTGAATTTTTAAAGCATTTGATATTATCTGTGGTTTGAAATCAAGGCAGCCTATAGTCCTTTATCCTATTATACGTATCCTTATAGCCTCATCTTCAAGATTGCATGTTACTCCCTTAGCAGTATTGTGAAAAATATCCTTTTATACAATGTGAGTAGGTGTAAAATAATAGGTACCAGAACACTTGCTATATGACTAAATAAAGTAATCACAAATCTAATAGGCCCTCATCCAAGAAGGCTTTATACCTGGAAGATAAGCATCAGATGATCTGCATAGGCTGATGCAACTCATCTGGAATACAAAGAGAAAATTGGAACCAATAGCAACAGTTTTATTAGATGCAAAGAAGTCCTTTGATGCAGTTGAATGGGACTACTTGTATTATGTGTTAGGTAAATTTGACTTTGGGGACAAATATAACAGCACAAACCATTTATATGGTTCAGATCAATGGTTTACAATCTCCTTTTCCTTGCCTTATTGCTGCATTGGGGAGTAAGTAAGGATGGTACCCATTACTGATGTTACTTTTCAGCCTGACATTGAAGTTATAATATCACCCAGATCCCATGGGTATCTGAAGGATATTCAGATGAAGGTTCACAAATTAACTAATGTCTCCTGATAACCTACTACTTGTGCTGAAAGCCCTAACAGCATCTGTCCTGAAAACATTAAAAGTAATGTCAGTATTTGGAATGGCGTCAGGCTGCAAAGTCAATGGGAGAGAATCAGAAATACTATCTTAACGTTATAGTTTCTATTAACACTTACTGTGTGACATTTAAAATAAAATGAAAATTTAACAAGAATTGACTTGGGATTCTCATTAGGGAATGATTAAACAATAGAATAAAAAAAATTAAAAAAATTGACCTGTAATTTAATGCTCAGATTTTTAAAAAATAGGTTTCACTAAATCTAAGGAGGAAGAAAGTCTGGTAAAGCACATACCTCTTTAAAATTTAATTAGCTCAATCAAATATTAACTCCATACCTTTCTGTAACTTTTCACAAATGAAGAAAGTAATTTCCTTAGTTATGTGAGATCATATAGTCATGTTGAAACTGGGTGAAAGCATATGCTACCTTAGAAGAAGGACTTTCTGCCTCACTGGAAGCTACTTGATGGCATACGTCAAGACTCAGTTAAGCTTGCTATGGCTTGTCAAAAGGGATTTTCTGCTGCATATTGCTATGGAAGAGGCTATTACACACAAATAACTGTACAACCTAGCAGAATCAACAGATACTAAAGGCATATAGCCTACTGAAAAATAAGAAGCAGGACCCAGTTTCTTCCTAGTTCTGAAAAACAAATAGGAGTACAATTGCAGGTATTAACAACAATGGACAAAGTTTGGAGGGATTAGCACTGGTGATAGAAAAGGGGACTGAGCTTATTCCAGCTTATAATTACTAAGTTATAGAGAGAAAGATTATTCATTTACTCATCCAAACAAAGTATTAACAACCTTTCCAAAACAGTAAACCTTTTCCTCCTGGCATTACATTAATCACTGGGGTGAGGGGTGGAGAAATGAGAAGACCAAGGAGCCAGTGCTGACTCATGAACTGTTTTAGTAGGGATGGATTAGTGTGGGCTTGTAGCTCATAACTGCAACTTTTAAGAAAAAGGAAAAGGGGACATGGTGGTGGCAATTAGCTCTAATGCTACTGGAAATTGTTCTATATGATATAGTCATGAATAGCCAACTAGCTATACCACATTTCCACAGATAGATATCCTTCTTGACTTGATTATAAAAAAAACTTCAGTTTAAGTCCTAAATTATAGCAAATGTGTTTGATAAACAGAGCAGATATATACAAACTACCTGTGTTCTTCAATAAAAAAAAGACTGCTTTTGTCATATAGTCTACCATAGATAATCTCTGTTAAATAGTCTATATGAAGCTATAGCTGTGCCCATAGACAGATTATTTTCAACTACCTAGTTAACCTGACCATACAGAGTTAACAGGTTCCTTTCTCACCCCCACAGTATTGAGTTGGGTGAAGCAAGTTGATGGAGTTTCACAAGAGGTGGTTGTGAACCAGAAGTTGTGAACCCTGGGATTACACCCTGAGCCGAAGGCAGACACTTAATGACTGAGCCACCCAGGCGCCCCTACCTTTCTGATTCTTTTACTGCCTCTCTTTCAATGGCTTTTGTCTTCATTATCTTCAGGAGCTCACATTCTTGGGCATTTCCTAGAACTTGGCGTTAGCTAGAGGCACACTCTCCAATGGAGCTTTCTACCTGATGGCAATGTTTTATCTGCCTTGTGAAATATGGACAATATAGTAGCCAAGCATGGCTACTGAGCACTTGAAATGTGGCCAGTGTGACAGAGGAACTAAAATTATATTTTAATTAATTTAAATATAAGTAGCCATCTGTGGCTATTGGCTACCATATCGGATAGCACAGATCTAGAATTTCTCTACTTAGGAAAATTTAATCTCAGTACCTTGTATCCTTTCAGCTTTATTACTCTCTCATTAAAACTGCAGTCCAATCTCCTTGACACTTGTAGTTTTTAAACCTTTTTCCCTCTGAGACTGTCCATTCCTCTCTCGTGGTCTCCTTTCCCTATCTATCCTAAACCCTATAGTTGATGCCTTAATACTTTTTTTCTGACAGTGCTTTTATCTCCTCATACTTTTGGATTCTGTGGCATCTGACACTTAAAATTGCAACTCTGGATCAGCCTGGTAGTTCCTACATCTGCTTCTGTCATACGTGGATGGCTGAGCATTGTTTGGAAAGAAAGAAAACCATATAGTAGTGTAGACTGATGTCACTACATATTCATACACCTGTGCAGATTGATTTCGCTACAGATTCATGTTGCCCTGCCTCCCCTAGGACTTTTACACCGCTCAACAACTTTGGCTATTCTTTGGCCAGCTTCCTTCTCCATTTCCATTAGTGACTTTTCCAAACTTCCACTATTTTCTACAACTGTCCTATATAAGCACTCTCCTCTTTTCTCTCAGAAGAGGCTCCTGCCTCCTAGTTCCTTGAGAAAATTATGGCTGTCAGAGTGAATGTTCTTAATCTTTCCTCATGCATACTCCTCTTCATTTTATTTAGAAGCACCACCATCTATCTGGCCTTAAAAGTTAGAAACCTGGGAGCCGTTTTCGGTTTTTCTCTTTAAAAACCAAGTCTTGCCTTATTTTATCGTTCTCTCTTAATACCATTGGTGTTGCCTTAGTTAAGGCCACCTGGGCTATTGAATTTTCTCCCCAATTCATCTTCCTACCTCCTGCCTCACAGTTCACAATCCACACTCTATTGCTGCTCAAGTTCTGTTCCTACAATAAAATCCCTTCCTATTACCCTGCTTAAAATTCTTCAGTGATCTTTAAAAAAAGGAGGGGGGTCTGCCTGGATGACACAGTCAGTTATGCTTCTGACTCTTTGGTTTCGGCTTAGGTTGTGATCTCAGAGTCGTGAGATTGAGCCCCAAGTCGGGCTCTGTGCTCAGCACGGAGTCTGCTTGAGATTCTCTCTCCCCTCTCCCTATGCCACTCCTGCTCATGCTCTCTCTCTAATAAATAAATCTTAAAAAAAAATAAATTCTTCAATGGCTCCCTGTTGCCTATAGGATAAAATCTGAGCCCTTAGTATTTCATGCTATGTTCTCTTGTTTTGAGATCTGTATCTCTCTCTTTCTTACTCTTTCACACACACACAGACACACAGACACACACACACAGACACACAAATTCATCCTTATTAACTTCATCAAAATTTGAATATTCATGTTGAAGAAACCTAATACCACAGTGTATGAAGTGTCCCAGCTTATTGTTTGGGATATCTGTTAAATAACTTGCCAGTGTCCCCAGTCTATAATTAGCTAGAGTTCTACTAGAGAACTGTTTTTTTTTTTTTTCAAAGTGATCTAGATTTTTAAGAATATAGTATTCTTGTTCTTATACTCTTATCTGAAAACAATAAAGGCATATTTTAGGCTGCAATACTGAGTTTTTCCATAGTGAATTGTAAGAATAGTCAAATCATTTTCAAAAGCTTGTGCATTGGACTGAGAGATGTAAATTAAATAGAGAATCCGCTATATTATGAGCATGCTTAGGCATGCATACAGTGTGGGAAAATTTTAAAATGAAATAGGCTCAATAATAAGTTTGGAATGCCAGTGGATAAATCCATAATTGTCTTCTAGAGGATACTTCAAACCTACAAGGAATATCCAAGGGCAGAACAGCAGATGAGAATGTCTTAAAATAGAAAACGAAATTGTACTTCAGCACATCAAGGACAGTCAAAAATAGATTATTAAAGTGGCACTTGCAGAAACTATAGAAAAATCTTACTCTCTATAAACTTACCAGTTATTCCAGAGTTGGGTTTTTTTAGTATGATTTAGAGCTACTTCTACCTTTAACTTTATCTGTAACATTAAATAGGTCTCTAACTTTCTAAATCTTGGTTGCCTAATTTTTAAAGTAAAATAGATTATCTCTAAGGGAAGTGAGTATGTTTTGAGCCATTACAATATTGCAGGCATTGTTCTAAGTATTTACATACTTGTTATTTTATTTAGTCCAGTTTCTTCTCTTTTATAAAGTTCTCTGACCTGAAACTGAGATTGAGGTAAAGGGCTAATATTGTGTACTAAAGTCAAGAGAGAAATTAGATGGTAGTGAACCAAAATAGTCTAAGAGGAGTTGATAAAAGGAAGAGTAAGTTCTGAGTAGGCAAAGCATCTGACAAAGGAGAAGCAGACAGGAGAAGGAGAGCCTGGTTGAAGAGGACGACTGTCCATGTTAGTTCATATTCTTGGCAGTTACATTCATTTTGCTAAACTGGCATTTCTGTAAAGCCAAGATGCCAGAAAGCCTGGTTGTTTCTATTTCTTTTTTGTAGAAAACCAAAACATGACATTTTTCACTCTAATGTATCTCAAACTTTCATAATGAGAGCCCCCTTTTTAAAGAGCAAAAATATTTTCTGAGGCTAAAATGTTTTCTTATTTATTTTAAAATAGAACAGTGTATAGGGGCACCTGGATGGCTCAATTAATTGTCTGCTATCAGCTCAGGTCATCATCTCAGGGTTTTAGGATCGAGCCCCACATTGGGCTCCCTGCTCATCTGGGGGGGGGCGGGAGGTCTGCTTCTCCATCTCCCTCTGCCCTTCCCCTCAATTGTGCAAGCTCTCTCTCTCTCAAGTAAATAAGTAAAAATCGTAGAAAAATAGAACAGTATATAAAATTCTGTATACAAATTGTTTTACACAACTCTAAAATCCACAAACCCTATAAAGATTTAAACAGTTGAAAAATGGAGTTGAAACAAATAACATTAATTATTAAACATAGCATACTGTTCTGTTGAAATAGTTTCGTCACTTGAAATCTGAGTGTGGTATTAACTGTTAAGGTGTAGGGGCTTTGGAGTTCAGCCTATCTTGGCTATCATGCAACAATTAATTTCTTCCACCAATTTTCTCTATTTGTACTAAAGAAAAACCTTATTTTTGTGTGTTCTATGATGCCGTTTGTCTCCAACTTTTAATGAATACAGAATTTATATATTAAGAACACCTTCAGGGTTCTTTTTTTTTTTTTTTTTTAAGATTTTATTTATTTATTTGACAGAGACAGCCAGTGAGAGAGGGAACACAAGCAGGGGGAGTGGAAGAGGAAGAAGCAGGCTCCCAGCGGAGGAGCCTGATGTGGGGCTCGATCCCAGAACGCTGGGATCACGCCCTGAGCCGAAGGCAGATGCTTAACGACTGCACCACCCAGGCGCCCCTAGGGTTCTTAAGTTATGTCACAGATATTAAAACAGTACTGCTTAATTTTAACTTAATAACAGAACTACCTTAAGCACTAGAATCTTATTGTGACCATTCAGATAATACAGAGTATGCCTACATTCTATTTTTTTCTTTTAAGATTTTATGTTTAAGTAATCTCTAAACCCAAAGTGGGACTCAAACTCACAACCCCAAGATCAAGAGTTGCACACTCTACTTCCTGAGCCAGCCAGGTGCCCCAAGGTAGTTTCTTTCCGAGGACTCTTTTCTAGGCTTACAGGTGGCTACTTTTTTTTTTTTTTTTTTTAAGATTTATTTATTTATTTATTTGAGAGAGAAACAAAGACAGAGAGAAGGAGAGGGAGAAGCAGGTTCCCCACTGAGCAGGAAGCCCAACATGTGGGGCTCAATCCCAGGACCCTAGGATCCTGACCTGAGTCAAAGGCAGATGCTTAATTGGCTGAGCCATCCAGGAGCCCCAGGTGGCTACTTTCTCACCACATGTTCAAGTGTCCTCTTGACTTGAACAAACCATCTTGACTTGAACAAACCTCTTGAACAAGCCATCAGTTTGTTCTCTATAGTTAAGAGTCTGTTTCTTGGTTTGTCTCTCTCTCTCTCTCTTTTTTCTCTCTTTGTTCATTTGTTTCTTAAATTCCACATATGAGTGAAATCATGGTGTTTGTCTTTCCCTGACTTATTTTGCTTAGCTCCATCCATGTCTTCGCAGAGGGCACGATTTCATTCTTTTTTTATAGCTAAATAATATTCCATTGTGTTTGTGTATACATATATATATATATCACAAATACATTGTTTTTAAGAAAATATAATACTATTGCACACTTAATTGACTATGGTAGAGTGTAAACATAACTTTTATATGCACTGTGAAACCAAAAAACCATTTGGCTCCTTAGTGTGCTATTCTTTTTTATTTCAGTGGTCTGGAACCAACCCCACAATATCTCCCAGATATGCTTGTATTTATTTTTGAACTTGAAATGTACCCCTTCTCATATATCTATATCTATATATATATGTACAATTTTTATTTTATTTTTATTTATTTATTTGAGAAAGAGATAGAGAAAGAGCAGGAGGGCTGGACAGAGGGAGAGGAAGAGAGAGAATCTCCAGCAAACTCCCCACTGAGTGAGGAGCCCGACATGGGGTTTAATCTCAGGACCCTGAGACTATGACCTGAGCCAAAATCAAGAGTCAGATGCTCAACCCACTGAGCCACCCAGGCACTCCATATGTCCGTATAATTAAAAAAAAAAAAAAAAAAAAAAAACTGCCTGTGACTCACTTGGTTGATTTCATGACCCAGGAATGGTTTGTGATCTGTGGTTTGAAGAAACTGCTAACCAGCCATTCCTGCTGTGTCAAGTTAAGTAAAAAGATACATAACAGTACTATATTAATTCACTTCTACATGCCTTCACAGAACTTCAATATACTGTTTTGTTCTTGGTTTAAAAGTTAATTTCAGAACACTTTTTAAAAATCTTATATAAGACATAGTATACTATAGTATTCAAAATCCTTCCCATGTAAGGACCCTAATTATGAATTTTTCTTAGATTTCAGTGAGTGTTTTCAGATTAGGAAGACAGTGGAAATCAGGTTATTTCCCATTTTGTCTTGGGTGCTGAGAAACATAGCTGAGTTCTATGATCAGTTGCAGCAAATATCTCTGTCTCCCTTCACCTACCTCATTTTCTACATGGCTCTTCTCCTTTTCAGATAAAATGGTCATACTGTGGAATGCATTAACCTCTTAGTATCTTACCTCATCAGTAAAATTAGAATAACAAAAATAATTTCTATTTTATAGGTTTTTGTGAGAGCTGAATGAGACAATACTTGTAAGTACTTCGAACATTGCTTAGCTTGTAGTAAAAGGACAGACAGTAAATGAAGTTATTACTGGTATCATCTAAAGTTTTAAAAGCAAACATACAATTAGTTATTTATTATTTCTTTTCCCAATCTTATGGAACCAGCAACCTCCCATAAATATAAAATCTTCTCTGAGGTGAGCATATAAATGTGTCTCTGTGTCTTATTCCATAACTATCCCTTTATCAGGTGAATTAATAGATAAATGTTTTCTCTTGGAATCTCAAGGCTGGGTAATCCCTCCCATCCCCGGCCTTACTCACTCCTTTGTGATAGGTATATATGAGTTTGTTTTCCCACTAGTATGCAAGAAACTTGAGGGCCAGGGTCTGTCTTATCAGTCTTTGAATTCCCCCAGCACTTTATTCAGTGCTTTGCTACAGTAGGTATTTCATAAATGTTTAATGAAATAAATTAATCTAACTGGTTCTTTTCAATGTCAATAAAGTAAGGAAGTTCTCAGTAAGGAGTAAAAAGCCACACAGAGTTGGATGAAAGCACAGAGGAAGTTTGATAATCAGAATGTTAGCTGAGGCAGTAAGGCCAATTTAGAATGCCCAGTTTTCCTATCAGTGGTGGTGAAGAACATGGGCTTTTGGTAAATCTGTATATAAAATCTTGTCTCTGTTGCTTCCTACTTATTCAAATGTGGGCAGATTATGTAGCCTCTTTAAGCTTCGGATCCCTTTGATCTATGGTAAAAATAATGAAAAGATCATATTTAAAGTACTGAGCACGGTGTCTGTTATATAGGAAGCTGATGTATTAGGTTTTCTTTTGCTGTGTCACAGATTACCACAAACTTACCAGTTTAAAATTTATTGTTTTACAGTTTTCATGGGTCAGCAGTCCAGGACATTATAATTTCGCTCTCTGTTTATGGTTTCAAAGGCTAAAATCAAGATGTAAGCCAAGTATGCCTTCATCTAGAGATGAGACTAGGGAGCCATCTGTTTCCAAGCTCTCTCAATTTGTTGGTCCAATTTTGATACTAACTGTTGGCTAGAAACACTCTCAGCAACTAGAAGCCACTGGCGGGTCCTTGTCACGTGGCCCTCTCCATGGGCCTTCTCACTCTATGAATCTCTTAATCCTTTTAATTTCTTCCTTCAGAAAAGGCTCCCAGTCGCTTTAAGTACTCACGTGACTAGAGCAGGCCCACCTAAGGTAATCTCCCTTCTGATGAACTCATAGTCAACTGATTAGTAACTCAGACTTGGGAGTGATATTTCATCATGTTCATAGGTCTGGCTCACATGCAGGAGGAGAGAATTATACAAGGGTGAGGGTTGCAGGGGGATGGGAATCTTAGGGGTCATCTTAGCATTCTGCATAACACAAGATGTAATTTCAGATTCCCTGCGAATGAGCATTTAAGTTTTGGGAAACAAGTGGCTAAAGAGAAAGAATCACATTTCATTTCACCATTCCACATTCAGTGAATGTGTGCAGTGTAGTAAGTATGAGAGAATTGTGGTTGATGTTTTCTCGCTGCATACCTCTGTTACTTTAAGCATCTTGCCATTCTAAGTATGATTATACTACTTATGTATACATATTAATTATATAGCATGGCCCTTAACTATTTAATCAGGGGGTAAGTGGAAGAAACAACATTTTTTTAAGATTGGAAGATAAACTGGCTGTGTTACATTTATTGACACCTGGTAGATCTCCCATACAGCAGTTTCGTAAGAAATTTTAAAAGATAATTTTGATTATATACTATTTGCATTTAATACCCTGTTTCTATAAAGAAACAACTCTACTGTATTTTTCATATTGTTATTATCATCTCAGACTCCTTGAGATAACAAATGAGACAAAAATGGTTGAAAGGGTGTAGAGTTAGGGAGATATGGGTCCTTTTTCATATTCCTCCTGTATCAAGTGGTTTAAACAAACTTTATTATAATTTTCAGTTGTATGAATTATATTAAATATAGAGAGTACAAAGAAATACAAAATTACCTTTATTTTCAACAAATTTTCAATCTTGCTTGCAAAGGTAAGACACAAATATGAAGAACTAAGTCACAGTAGAAGGCAGTATATAATAATAAGCCAATGAATAGTGATTGATACGATAGATTCATAATTATAAGCTGGAGATGTTGAAGACAGCTAAGGGAAGTAGGCAACCACAGTTAAACCTGTAGAGATGGGAAGGATGTCACCAGATGGGGAGAATGGAAGAGGACATTTCTGGAGGGTGGAGCGGCATGAACAGAAATGGAGATGTACATACATGGAAAGATATTCATGGAGTGGCAGTCTGGCTGGAGTCCAGAGCTCAACTAAATGAATAGGAAGAGATACAGTTGAAAATGTAGTTCTTCTTTGGAACTTCAGGTGGGAATCCAAAGAGTTTGGACTTAATTAAATAGGCAATGGCAGTCCACTGAACCTTTTTCAGAAGAGGAATGTCGCACAGAGTAAATATCGAATGAGCATTTCTAGAAAGAATGAATGAATACGTAATAAATATGTCATTTTAAGTAGAGTAATAGTTTGGGGAAGGTTGAATTGGAGGAAATAGAATATTGGCCTGGCCTGTATTATTCTAAGGATCTGAGATATGCCCTGTTCAGTCATAAGATCTGAGTTAGGTCATATCAAAGCAATGAAATTTCAAAAGGAGGCATAGATGGGAAGGAAGAATTAATAGGATTTGAAGACTAACTTAATGTGGGTGGAATGGAAGAGAGAGAGGAACTGAAAATAGCTCTGGATTTCTAACCTGGATAATTAAAAAAAATGATGGTAGCACTTTACAGTTTTCCTCCATGTAAAATGAGGAGAATAAACAATATTCAGCTCATAGTATAAGCACATTTTTATTATTATTGTTATGTACCTAAAATAGCTAACACATTGCTTGAGTGATTGTTGGTTTCCAGTAAATAGTTGTTATTATAATATTGTTGTCATCATTAATATTCTTTAATTCACAATCCCTGAATCCAAAAAGCTCTGAAACTTTTTAAAAAATGTTTTGCTAATATGTTCAGTAACCTGACCTGAAGTCCTTTGACAGCAAAACCTTACCTGAACTGACTGCGAGGTTATTTGTATCTTTATTAACTGTGTAAATAATGGTGTGTTTTGCCCCCTAAATATTAACGATACTCCTGGGAGTATTAAAAAAATATATGATATATGTAATATATCTTCAAATATTTGAAAATATCTAATTTCAAGTTCTGTCTAGCTCAAGGGTGTTAGATACAGGATAGTGAGCCTGTATTCCTGTTGCTGGGAAAAGAAAAACAGAGCTACTTTGAAGGGACAAATAATTGATTTACATATGTTGGGTTTGAGGTGGTTTTTCCCATGCAAGTGAAACTGTTTTTTAGGCAATTGGAGGTAAATGATTGGAATTTCAGGCAAATGAGTGAGAGCAATATAGAAGTGAATTTTTAAGGCATGAGTAGGATGGGATCTTCTAGAAAGACTTTGAGGAGGGAGAAAAAAAGCCATGAGGGATTCTGGAAACGTGGGGTATGCCCATCATGCATGTAACGAAAAGCCCTGGCTAAGCTATCACAGTGGAGATGCTTAATCAGGATGGAAGCGGAGTCAGTAGGAATAGTTTGAAATGGAAAAGAAGCAGGATAGCTCCAGAGTTGACAAGGAAAGAACTAATTTTAAGAAGGAGCAGTTGATCCCTAGAGTCAGGCATGACAGAGAGGTCAGGGAAAGGCAGCACAATAACAACAGATTGGATTTGGTAATTTTGAAGGTTCAAAGATGGTGAGTGTGTATGTTGAACTGCTAGCGGGGAGGTGAGCACAGAAGCCTCAAGGATTTAAGTGGGGAATGGCAGGAGCCTATCTGGATCTTATTACTTCTTTTTTATTCTTAATTATACCCATTCTTGAATAATCCAGGAGCAGAAAATTCAAAGAATCATAGAACTTCAGAGCTAAATCAGATTGTATATTCTATCCCTCTTGCTTTGTAATTAAGGATGCCGATATGCCCAAAGTAGTTAAGATTCTGGTAAAGATGAGTTAGTGGCAGAGCTAAGAGCAGAACGTGAGGACTGAGCGTCCCAATTTAGTGCTATTTCTGCTATGCCATGGATGTTCCAGCAGGAGACTCGGCTAGCGGTGCTATCTGAGTGATGCCTGTACACATCCTGCAGTCCCCTTCAGTACAGAAGCAAGATACTCCTCCACCACCAGTTCAAGGATAAAAAGGCTATATATAGGCTACATATATCTTGCCTATATGTGTTAGTATATATATGTATATATGTGTGGTGGTTTTTATTACAAAGCATTTTTCTTCACACTAATTTGCCTCTCACACAATTGGGATTTTATAGGAAATTGAAAATCTTACACATTCATATATTTTAACTTTCAGTGAGCCCAAAGAACCGCTCCTTTGTATCAGTATCCATGACAGAAGATCAGTCACTCTGTCCATAAACTTTCAATAGTTTCATTTTTCTTCAGCTTAATCTTTATAACTTGCAGAACTCCAACGGCTTTGAGAGGAACACCACAGGATAGTGAGCTTCTTAAAGGCAGGGACTTTATCATACTTATCTTTTATCTGTGGCATCCTAAAACGTCTGGAACACAGCATATATTCAATAAACTTGTTGAATGAATGAATGGGCAAAGAAATGAGCGAAGGAAAGTTGAGTGAATGTTCAGTAAACCTCATCCAGAAACTATGGTGAGAAAACATATTTGGTTCAATCTCCTGACCTAGCTTATGCCTGTTTTTCTGACTCAATGCCAATAGAAATAGCCCTCAGCACATTTGTAAATACAATAGTAGCATCAATCAAAGCATTAAATCTGAATTGTCCCTCAGAATTACTGTTAACAGATTTACTTCTTTGGGTGCCAGTAGCCCTGAATAAAAATTGGGGAATTGAGGAGGTCATGGGGTTGGTGGTAGAATGCATTGATCCTGGTCCTCTAACATTCTGGTTATACATTTCTTTGCTACCTAGTCTCCATTTGGGCTTTCTGTTTCTTTTGAAATGCAGCCTGGAGAGCAAAAGGGTATACCAGAAGGTTTAGCCTTATTTGGAAGATCTCTGTCAAAAACGGCTTATCCATACTTACCATTTTTCCAAATTTGGTGCACAAATATGCCTTATTTTAAAAAATGTGCAAAGTACTAATGATATATTTCACACTGTACTATAATATTTTTTTCTTCTCTGAGTGTGATGTGTCTTCAACCTATAGCATTTAATGTCATAAATTTCTAACACTGAGATTAAAATTCCTCAGAGGACTGATTCCCAAGTTATCTCACGATAAGCCCGATATCACTAAGGAAATGCCCATGCTTTTCCCAAGGACCCATGCATTACGTTGGCAGGCTGCCTCACTGGTGAGTTACCTTGGAACAAAAGCCTTGTCAACAATAGAACACTCTTTTTCTTCTTAAAACCTTTTATTTGCTCCCCACCTCTCTCCCCCAACTATGTCATTCTGTATTTTAAAGCAGTGATCATAAAGTACTTACTTATTTTGTCAGGATTTCTAGATAAATTAGCTTAAGTAGCTACGTAAGTGGAATATACCTCCCTGGCTTCTCTGCCAGCCTACCCTGAGATCATTCTGGCTTAATTCCTATCTTTAACAAGACCAAGAAGATAGTCTTTGTATATCCATGTGCAAAGTATTTACATATTCAGAAATCAGCTTGGCAAACCACAGCTAAGAGTATGGGGAATAAACATTGTCTCCATTCTTTTTTTCCCTCCTCAGAGTGAGAATTTAATTTTTGAATATGATAAGAGCTAAAAATTGGCAAAGGGGAGAGGACAACAGTGATGTGACATCTGTCAAAAACTCATATTGATCAGGGAGGCCTCTCTGCCTACCCTGTGCACCCTTGGACTCTTATGAGCTTGACAGGTGTTTCCCTTCTTCCCCTTTCCTTCCCCTGAACTGGCTTCCATGGGCCTGACAGAGGCAGAGGCAAACATTCCACGGCTTATACCACCGGATTTAAAATGCACGGTGGGTAGAAATTAAAATTAAAATGAGTTCTTTTTTTAAGCAAAAATGTCACCATTCTCTTGCAAAGATGAGAATGTGAGTAATGACTCTCAAGAGAAAAGATTGGTGTCAAATTATGAGGTTGTGCTTAGTGAGCTTATGATTTATGTATAGGAATACATAATTTTAAAATAAGAACAAGAGGAGGTTGAAATTGTATTTATTTGGGAAGCTAACATTGGCTTCTTTTACTTTTAAGCCATTGGCATACATTTTGTATGTCATGTACACTTGTCCAATATCATACAGCAAGGACATGGGTGTTCATGCTCAAAGCTAGGGCAGGCACTCATCCACTAGACCACTGTAGGAAGTCTCCAAAGAATTCCATGGAATGAGAGCTCTCTCTCTATTTTGTGATGTATCTAGGCTGATCATTTTGTTCCTAGAAGTGTGATTTCTGTAGCTATCTGCTCTGTCTCTCCCTTGTTGTCTATTAATGCTACAAAGAGTGGTCTTTACCTCAGGCAAGTGGAAATTGATATAAGGACCACTAGCTTTTAGAAATTCTTTGGAAATATATATTCAGTTCTCCCTATTTCTCTCCCCAGAATGGCATGCTATTTTAGCAATCAAGCTATTCGTGTATCAAAACTAAGAATTATAAATCACCTAGTCTGTCTTCACTAAGTAATAATCATGAGTATGATTACATGAAATTTTCCTCTGTGAGCTCTTGAACTCCTGGAGGCTGTGCCATCACCATCATCATCATCGTCATCATCGTCGTCATCATCATCATCATCATCGTCATCATGACAGCTACTCTCTAAGATGGCTCTTACTGATCTTTGCCTCCTGGAATACATACTCTTTTGCACTCTTCAGTGTTGAATAGGGATGACCTGTTCAACCAATAAGATGTTGTGGATATGATTATGTGTAATTTCTGAGCATAGGCCATAAAAAGCACTGCAGCTTCAGCCTTTCTCTCTTGATCATTTGCTTTGAGGGAAGCCTGGTGTCCTGGTATGGGGACATTGAAACAATCCTCTGGAGAAGACCACGTAGCAAGAGAGTGACACCTCCTGCCAATACCCTATGAATAAACCATCTTGGAAGTACATCCTCCAGCCCCTAGCCAGGACTGCAGCCCTGGCCAACATTTGTCTATGCTTGTGTAAGAGACCCTGAGCCACAGCTGTCTAGTTAAGGGGCTCCCAAACTCCTGACCCAGGACTGCAGCCCTGGCCAACATTTGTCTATGCTTGTGTAAGAGACCCTGAGCCACAGCTGTCTAGTTAAGGGGCTCCCAAACTCCTGACCCATACGAACTATGAGATGAAAAGATTTTTTTGTTGTTTTAAGCTACTAAGCATTGAAGTAATTTGTTACACAGCAGTAGATAACTAATATAATCATCACTGTGCTTCTTGAATGCCTTCCATATATAAGCAAGTATATGATTTCATTCTTGTACTAATCCTCTGAGTTTGTAGTCATATCCTTATTGTACAGATGGGCAAATGGAGGCCCAGAGAGGTTACATTACACATCTAGTGAATAGATGAGCTAGAATTTGAAGACAGACTTTATTTTTAACCAGTGTTCAGTGTTCCATTCTGAGTAGTATCTTTAGACTATAAAGCTATTGCTGGCAGTGTCTGAACATGATACCTGGGGAACTTGGTACCACAGACCACTTTCAGTAATAATGTTCCTTTTAAGGCACAAGGTTAGAGTCCCTAGATACCTTGAATTTCAAGAATTGCTCAAAGCTTCCCTGAGTCTTCTAAAATACATGCATGGGTTCTGTATAGTCACAATCTTTATCGCATGCTAAGTTCTTAATTAAATAGCTAGTCAGCTAGCTGGTTCCCAATGGAATTCAACACAAGAGAAGGAAGTTTGGATGGTAGTAGGGGTTCAGGGATAATGACATTGAGAGAAGGGGGAGCTACACAGAAATCATGATTCTAAAATGTGGTAAATAATCTGTCATTTCACAAATTATCCACCAAGTCTAGCCTTCAAAGAAAGGTACACTTATTCAAAAGTAAGTGACTAGTAGCTTCCCTTGTTTTCCTGGGTTCACTGCTCTAGTATTTCATCTTAAAAATGGTTATGCCCAATAGTGGAGGGAAGAACATAAGAAATACACAAGAATATAAGAAATCCCTGACCTGAACTTTATTCACATCCACTCCTCTTTTTATATTACATTTCCTCTCTACCAGTCTGAAATAGAGTTAAATGTAGTTAAAGTAATTCTCCCACTGGAATCCCAGCAAAGTAATGAGAATTATATATTCTGATTGTTTAAAATGTTTACATGAAATTAAGACACAAAGCTTATGTCTGTGAAACAGGTGCAAGCTTAAAATCTAACTGATGAGTGCTTAAAGATGACAGTCTAATTTCCCCAAATATATAAACTACCTCATATTGCCATTTTTGTGCTCAGTACTCACATTGTCCTTTGTGTTTTAAATTCTTTTGCTGACTTATTTCCTGTGTCAGTTTTTCACAGTCAGCATCCTTTAAAATTGGCTTAGAATTTTGCTACAGAAAATGCTGAAAAAATCCCTTGGTGATTGTGTATGGCATATACCCCACATAAAATACATCATATCTCATTTTCTTTTTGAACGGTACTTCTTATAAACATGAAATTACAATGGAGTTGGGGAAACTATCTAGAAATGAACAAATGGTTGATATAGGTGTATGGTAAACTCTTTTCTATGGGCACCAAGACTATATGAGACCCTGAATCTAACTCCAGAAATACAAGGACATAAGCATAGAAAAGAGGAGATTGGGTATCCATACCAAAAGCCAAATGGGAGATGGATTCAGCAGGAAATTTACTGAACCCATGGGGTGTTGTGGCAGCCAATAAAGCTAATGGGCATTAACAGAAGAATGCACTTTAGAATGAGGAAAGTGATAACCATACTCTGCTCAAACATTTGTTGGGATATTGCATTATATTTTGAATATCAAATTGTTAAAGGAATAGAAACAAATGAAGCTATATTCAGAGAAGAAAATTTTAAATGTTGGATTATTTCAAATCTATGTCATATGAGAAGCATATTCAAATATTTAATGAGCTCTGTGGATTCAAGGTTCATAGTTTCATTTGTTTTAATATTTTTTCAGTTTTTTTTTTTTATTTAAATGCCAGTTAACGTACAGCGTAATATTAGTTTCAGGTTAAAATTTAGTGATTCAAACACTTCTTTGCAATACCCGGTGCTCATCACAAGAAATGTACTCCTTAATCCCCATCTCCTATTTAACCCATGACCTCACCTCCCTTCTGGTAACCATCAGTTTGTTCCTTATACTTAAGAGTCTGTTTCTTGGTTTGCCTCTCTCTCTCTCTCTTTTTCCTTTTGCTCATTTGTTTCATTTCTTAATTTCCACATATGAGTGAAATCATATGGTGTTTGTCTTTCTCTGACTTATTTCGCTTAGCATAATGCTCTCTAGCTCCATCCATGTTGTTGCAAATGGCAAGATTTCATTCTTTTTTATGGCTAATATTTCAGTGTGTGTGTGTGTGTGTGTGTGTGTGTGTGTGTGTGTGTATAACACATCTTCTTTACCCATTCATCAGTCAGTGGACACCTGGGATCTTTCTATAATGATGCTATAAATATCGGGATGCCTGTATCCCTTTGAATTAGTATTTTTGTGTTTTTTGGGTAAATAGTTATGCATTTGCTGGATCATAGGGTAGTTCTATTTTTAACTTTTTGAGGAACTTACTTACTGTTTTTCAGAGTGGCTGCCCCCATTTGCATTCCCACCAACAGTGCAAGACAGCTCCCCTTTCTTCACATCCTCCCCAACAACTGTTGTTTCCTTTGTTCTTAATTTTAGCGATTCTGACAGGTGTGAGGTGACATTTCATTGTGGTTTTGATTTGTATCAAACAATCCCTGACAATCAGTAATGTTGAGCATCTTTTCATGTCTCCATTGGCCATCTGTATGTCTTCTTTGGAAAAATGTCTATTTATATCTTCTGCCCATTTTTTAATTTTATTATTCAGTTTGGGGGTGTTGAGTTTTATTAGTTCTTTATATATTTTGGATACTAACCCTTTATCAGATAGTCATTCGCAAATATCTTCTCCCATTCTGAAGGGTGCCTTTTAGTTTTGCTTATTGTTTCCTTCACTGTGCAAAGCTTTTTATTTTGATGAAGTCTCAGTAGTTTTTTTTTTTTTTTTTTTGCTTTTGTTTCCCTTGCCTCAGGAGATGTATCTAGTAAGAAGTTGCTATGGCTGATGTCAAAGAAGTTACTGCGTGTGTTCCCTTCTAGGATTTTGATGGTTTTCTGTCTCACATTTAGGTCTTTCATCCATTTTAAATTTATTTTTGTGTATGTTATAAGAAAGTGGTCCAGTTTCATTCTTTTGCATGTTGCTATCCAGTTTTCCCAACACCATTTGTTGAAGAGACTGTCTTTTTCCCATTGTATATTCTTTCCTGCTTCATCGAAGATTAACTGACCATATTGTTGTGGGTTCATTTCTGGCTTCCTTTGATCTATGTGTCTGTTTTTGTGCCAGTACCATACTGTTTTGATCACTACAGCTTTGTAGTCTGAAATTGTAATGCCTCCAACTTTGCTTTTCTTTTTCAAGGTTGCTTTGGCTATTCACAGTCTTTTGATCTATGTGTCTGTTTTTGTGCCAGTACCATACTGTTTTGATCACTACAGCTTTGAAGTCTGGAATTGTGATGCCTCCAACTTTGCTTTTCTTTTTCAAGGTTGCTTTGGCTATTCACAGTCTTTTGTGGTTCCATACTAATTTTAGGATTGTTTGTTCTACCTGTGTGAAAGATGCTGTTGGTATTTTAAGAGGGATTGCACTAAATGTGTAGACTGTGTTGGTAGTACAGACATGTTAACATTTGTTCTTCCAACCCATGAGCATGTAATATCTTTCCATTTCTGTGTCATCTTCAATTTCTTTTATCAGTGTTTTATAGCTTTTGGAGTACAGATCTTATTCCTCTTTGGTTAGGTTTATTCCTAGGTATGTTATTGTTTTTGGTGCAATTATAAATGGTATTGATTCCTTAGTTTCGTTTTCTGCCGCTTCATTATTGATGTATAGAAATGCATCATACTTCTTCTGTACGTTGATTTTGTATCCTGTGACTTTACTGAGTTTATCAGTTCTAGCAGGTTTTTTGGTGTTTTTTTTTTGTGTGTGTGTGTGGAATCTTTTGGATCTATATAATATCATGTCATCTGAAAATAGTGAAAGTTTTATTTTTTTCTTGCCAATTTGGATGGCTTTTATTTCTTTTTGTTGTCTGATAGCTGTGGCTGGGACTTCCAGTACTATGTTAAACAACAGTGGTGACAGTGGACATCCCCGTCTTGTTCCTGACAAGAGGAAAAGTTCTCACTTTTTCCCCATTTAGGATGATATTAGCTGTGGGTTTCTCATATATCGCCTTTATTATGTTGAGGTATATTACACAAGGTTCAGATTTTTAGTTAAGTTTTCAAATTATGGACCAGAACCTATGCATAGAAGAAAATAGGCTGAATCAAAAGAATTAGGAGATAACTAGCTGCTTCAGGTAGTATGTACTTGTGATTATTGAAGGTGCTCAAATGTAGAAAAGTACTTGAGACAGAAAAGTACTTGAGAGAAAAGTGCTTTTTTCCCTCAGCTGTACACAGATGCATCATCTTTTAATATAGAGTTGCCTTGTGCACTACTGTGTTTTGCCTAATGAACGTCCAGGATTTAGATCAATCAGGTTAGTGAATCCTCACTGCTTGGGGAGGGGGTTTGCTTAGTGGTGGGCAGAGCAACAGAAGCATGGAGGAGGGCTGGTTGCTGTTATTTCCCCCACTACATACACACACACACACACACACACACACTCTCTCTCTCTCTCTCTCTCTCTCTCTCTCACACACACACACACACACACACTACATTGGTAAATTTTTCTTCCCTAGGAGAGAACTAGAGAAGTTTATGGCAATAAATAGTAGGAATTTTAAAGATGATCATATCATTTGATCTAACAATTTCACTTCTAGAGCATGAAAGATATAAATAGATGTTGTGAGAAAACTTTATATACAGAAACGTTCATCACAACATTATAATAGTAAAAAAGAAAAAAAGTGGGGGACCTTTTCAATTTAGCAAATATTTACTGAACACCTGTTCTCTTACAGATATTTTATAGGTGTTTGGGATATATCAGTGAGCAAAATAGTTTCCTGCTCTCAAGGAGTTTATGGTCCAGCAGGTAAAAGTAAATATAAATACAATAAATAAATATTTATGTAATACTATTTATATAATGGTAGAAGAGAATAAGTGCTATAGGGCAACCTAAAGTAGTGGGTGTTGGAGTTGGTGACTGCAAAATGAGTGTAGGTCTTAGTGAGAAGGCAGTATAACCCAAGACTTGGCGATGGAGGTAGCTATGCAGATATCTGGAAAGAAATAGCAATTTGTAAACTAACAGGAATGATTCAGTAGAAAGTAAAAATTTGATGAAATAAGATTTATTTACATAGGAAATGCTAACAATATACAGTGAAACAAGCAGGGTATGAGCTGTATATTCAGTATTACAGTTTTAATTATGCACACATGTGTATATACTCATTTATTCCATAAATATTTATTGAGTACCTATTTATTTTATAAACATTTATATAGCACTTTTTATATTCCAGGTGCTATTCAAAGCATCTCCAAATATTAATGTCATTAAATCTTCATAACTTTGTTATGAAGTAGGACTATGTTGACTTCAGGAATGGAAAGATTCTAATTAATTACCTAAGGCCACATTGCCGGAAAGAGCAGACCACAGTTTTGCTCTCAGTCTGTTTTCTTAATCCGCATGATTCTGCCTCCTCTTTGCTGTGCACTGTTTGCATGCTGGGGAGGGAGTAAAACATATATATGTATATATGCCTAGAAAAAAGTTCTGGAAAGTATATGCCGAATGTTAGTACTGATTTTTTCTGTGTGGGTGTAATTATAGATATTTATTATTTTCCATACATTGGTGCATTTTTAAAATTTTCTATAATAAAGACATTTAAAGTTGTAACTAGAATATTACATATGTTTTAATACTATGGTGTCTTTTACAGTGCTTATAATGCTTTTAAGAATAAAAGCATGAACAGTTAAAGCTTGAAGGAAGAGCTGGAACAACGTTGGTCTCCCTTATTTTAGTTCAGTTTTTTCCCTTGGCTGTGTTTCTTTTACATTGTATATTCAGCATAATATGGCAGAAAGATGACTCTACTGGAAGGCTAGACTCCAGTCCTGCTTCTGACTCTACTCAGCTCTGCACCTACAAACAAGTTGCTTCACCACTGTGGGCTTCAGTTTACTCTTTTGCAAAATTGGAGATTTGGACTGTCTGGTATCTGGTCCTGTTCATTTCTTTTTTTTTTCATAATAATATTTTTATTATGTTATTCACCATACAGTACATCCCCGGTTCTTGATGCAAAGTTCGATGATTCCTTAGTTGCGTATAACACCCAGTGCACCATGCAATACATGCCCTCCTTACTACCCATCACCAGCCTATCCCATTCCCCCATCCCCTCCCCTCTGAAGCCCTCAGTTTGTTTTTCAGTCCATAGTCTCTCATGCTTCATTCCCCCTTCTGATTACCCCCCCTTCTTTATCCCTTTCATCTCCTACCGATCTTCCTAATTCTTATGTTCCATAGATGAGAGAAACCATATGATAATTGTCTTTCTCTGCTTGACTTATTTCACTTAGCATTATCTCCTCCAGGGCCGTCCATGTTGCAGCAAATGTTGAGAAATCGTTCTTTCTGATGGCTGAGTAATATTCCATTGTATATGTGGACCACAACTTCTTAATCCAGTCATCTGTTGAAGGGCATCTTGGCTCCTTCCACGATTTAGCTATTGTGGACAGTGCTGCTATGAACATTGGGGTGCATATGGCCCTTCTCTTCACTACATCTGTATCTTTGGGGTAGATACCCGGTAGTGCAATGGCTGGGTCATAGGGTAGCTCAATTTTTAACTTTTTAAGGGACCCCCAAACTGTTTTCCAGAGTGGCTGTACCAACTTGCATTCCCACCAACAATGTAGGAGGGATCCCCTTCTCCACATCCTCTCCAACAATTGTTGTTTTTTGCCTTGTCAATTTTTGCCATTCTGACTGGCATAAGGTGGTATCTCAATGTGGTTTTGATTTGAATTTCCCTGATGGCTAATGATTTTGAACATTTTTTCATGTGTCTGTTAGCCATTTGTATGTCTTCATTGGAAAAGTGTCTGTTCATATCTTCTGCCCATTTTATGATTTGTTTATTTGTTTCTCATGTATTGAGTTTGAGAAGTTCTTTGTAGATCTTGGATACCAGTCTTTTATCTGTAGTATCATTTGCAAATATATTCTCCCATTCTGTGGGCTGCCTCTTTGTTTTTTTGACTGTTTCCTTGGCTGTGCAGAAGCTTTTTATCTTGATGAAGTCCCACAAGTTCATTTTATCTTTTGTTTCTCTTGCCTTTGGAGATGTGTCATGAAAAAGGTTACTGTGGCTGATGACATAGAGGTTGCTGCCTATGTTTTCCTCTATGATTTTGATGGATTCCTGTCTCACATTGAGATCTTTCATCCATTTGGAGTTTATCTTTGTCTATGGCCTGAGAGAGTGGTCAAGTTTCATTCTTTTGCATGTAGCTGTCCAGTTTTCCCAGCACCATTTATTGAAGAGACTGTCTTTTTTCCACCGGATGTTTTTTCCTGCTTTATCAAATATTAGTTGCCCAAAGAGCCGAGGGTCCATTTCTGGGTTCTCTATTCTGTTCCATTGGTCTATGTGTCTGTTTTTGTGCCAGTACCATGCTGTCTTTGTGATCACAGCTTTGTAGTACAGCTTGAAATCCGGCATTGTGATGCCCCCAGCTTTGTTTTTCCTTTTCAACAATTCCTTGGCGATTCGGGGCCTTTTCTGGTTCCACACAAATTTAAGGACTATTTGTTCCAGTTCTTTGAAAAATGTCTTCGGTATTTTGATCGGGATAGCATTGAAAGTGTAGATTGCTCTGGGTAGCATGGACATATTAACTATGTTAATTCTTCCGATCCATGAGCATGGAATATTTTTCCATCTTTTTGTGTCTTCTTCAATGTCTTTCAAGAGTGATTTGTAGTTTCTAGAATATAGATCCTTAATGTCTCTGGTTAAGTTAATTCCAAGATAGCGTATGATTTTTGGTGCTATTGTAAATGGGATGGATTCCCTAATTTCTCTTTCTTCAGTCTCATTGTTTGTGTATAGAAATGCAACTGATTTCTGAGCATTGATTTTGTATCCCGCCACATTACTGAATTGCTCTATAACTTCTAGTAGTTTGGGAGTGAATTCTTTTGGGTTTTCCATATAGAGTATTATGTCATCTGCAAAGAGAGACAGTTTGACTTCTTTGCCGATTTGGATACCTTTGATCCCTTTTTGTTGTCTGATTGCTGTTGCAAGGACTTCTAGTACTATGTTGAATAATAATGGCAAGAGTGGGCATCCTTCTCGGAAAGGCTTCCAGCTTTTCCCCATTGAGAATGATATTTGCTGTAGGCTTTTCATAGTTGGTTTTTATGAGATTGAGGAATGTACCCTCTATCCCTGCACTCTGAAGGGTTTTAATCAGGAAAGGATGCTGTATTTTGTTAAATGCTTTTTCTGCATCTATTGAGAGAATCATATGATTTTTGGCTTTTTTCTTGTTGATATAATCTATCACACTGATAGATTTGCGAATGTTGAACCACCCTTGCATCCCAAGGATGAATCCCACTAGGTCATGATGGATAATCCTTTTAATGTACTGTTGGATTCTATTAGCAAGGATCTTGTTGAGAATTTTGGCGTGCATATTCCTCAGGGAATTCGGTCTGTAATTCTCCTTTTTGATGGGGTCTTTGCCTGGTTTGGGGATCAAGGTATAATTGGTCTCATAGAATGAGTTTGGTAGCTTTCCTTCTGTTTCTATTTTTTGAAATAGCTTTAGGAGAATAGGTATTATTTCTTCCTTGAATGTTTGGTAGAATTCCCCGGGAAATCCATCAGGCCCTGGCGTTTTGTTTTTTGGAAGGTTTTTTTTTTTTTTTTTTTTTTTTATGTATGTGACAGAGAGACAGCCAGCGAGAGAGGGAACACAGCAGGGGAGTAGGAGAGGAAGAAGCAGGCTCCCAGCGGAGGAGCCTGATGCGGCACTCGATCCTGGAACGCCGGGATCACGCCCTGAGCCGAAGGCAGACGCTTAACGACTGCACTACCCAGGCGCCCCTTTTGGAAGGTTTTTAATCACTGTTTCAATCTCTTCATAATTAATTGGTCTGTTTAAAAAATCAATTTCTTCCTGTTTTAGTCTTGGTAGTTTATAGGTTTCCAGGAAGGCCTCCATCTCTTCCAGATTGCTTAATATATTGGCATAAAGCTATTGATAAAAGTTTCTAATAATCCTTCTTATTTCATTGGTGTTGGTTGTGACCTCTCCCTTTTCATTCATAATTTTATTAATTTGGGTCCTTTCTCTATTCTTTTGGATAAGTCTTGCCAGTGGTTTGTCAATTTTATTTATTCTTTCATAGAACCAGCTTCTAGTTCTGTTGATCTGCTCTACTGTGCTCCTGGTTTCTAATTCATTGATCTCTGCTCTAATCTTGATCAACTGCTTTCTCGTGCGTGGATTAGGCCTGTTCCTCTGTTGCTGTTCCAGCTTCTTGAGGTGAGAATATAAAAACTGCATTTTAGATTTTTCTGTTCTTTTGAGTGAGACTTGGACGGCTATGTATTTACCCCTTAGGACTGCCTTTGTAGTAACCCATAGATTTTGGGCAGTTGTGTTTTCATTCTCGTTGGTCTCCATAAATTGTTTAAATTGATTTTTGATTTCCTGGTTTATTGAATCATTCCCAAGCAGGATGGTTCTTAGTCTCCAAGTGTTTGAGTTTCTTCCAAATTTTTCCTTGTGGTTGAGTTCCAATTTCAAAGCTTTGTGGTCTGAGAATATGCAGGGAATAATTTCAGTCTTTTGGTATTGGTTGAGACCTGATTTGTGACTCAGAACATGGTCTATTCTTGAGAATGTTCCATGGGCATTAGAATAGAATGAGTATTCTTTTGTTCTGGGGTGTAGTGTTCTATATATATCAATGAGGTCTAACTCATCGAGTATGGCATTCAAAGCTCTTGTTTCTTTGTTGATTTTCTGCTTAGGTGGTCTGTCTATTGCTGACAGTGGAGTATTGAGGTCCCCTACTATTAACGTATTTTTATCTATATGTCTCTTTATTCTGGTTAAGAGTTGGCTTGTGTATCTTGCTGCTTCCCTGTGGGGGCATATATATTTATAATTGTCATATCCACTTGTTGGATACATCCTTTAAGAATAATATAGTGCCCTTCTGTATCTCTAACTATAATCTTTAGTTTAAAATCCAATCTGTCTGACATGAGAATTGCTACCCCAGCTTTCTTTTGAGGTCCATTGGCATGAAAGATGGTATTCCATCCCTTTACTTTCAGTCTGGATGTATCTTTAGGTTCAAAATGAGTCTCTTGTAGACAGCAAATGGATGGGTCATGTCTTTTTATCCAATCTGCAACCCTGTGGCATTTTATGGGAGCATTTAGGCCATTTACATTGAGAGTGATTATTGAGAGATAAGATTTTAATGATGCCATGTTGCCAGTAAAGTCTTTGTTTCTATAGATTGTGACTTTCTGTTCTGTATCACTCTTGGGGACTTTTTACCTTTATAGAACCCCCCTTAATATCTCCTGTAGGGCTGGTTTTGTGGTTACGAAATTGGTCATTGACTGGCGATTCTGGAAGGTCTTTATCTCTCCATCAATTCTGATTGACAGCCTTGCTGGATAAAGGATCCTTGGCTGCATGTTTTTCTCTGAAAGAGCTTTAAAAGTGCCCCCCAACCCTTTCTGTCATTCCAGGTCTGTGTAGACAGGTCTGATGTAATTCTGATGCCTTTGCCTTGGTACGTGAGAAATTTCTTTGCCCTGGCCGCTTTCAATACTGTATCCTTGGATCTATTATTTGCGAATTGCACTATGACGTGACGTGGCGTAGGTTTGTCATGGTTGAGCTTGGGAGGGGTCCTCTCTGCCTCTTGGACACGAATGCTTGTTTCCCTTGCTAGATTAGGGAAGTTTTCAGCTACAATTTGTTCAAACATCTCTTCTAGACCTCTGTTTTTCTCCACCCCCTCGGGGATGCCAATGATTCTGACATTGGAACGTTTCATTGAGTCAGTAATCTCTCGTAACCTACATTCTTGAGATTGGATTTTTTTGAGCCAGGTTTCTTTCTTTTTTTTTTTTAATGATTTTTTATTATATTATGTCACCATACAGTACATCCCCGGTTTCCGATGTAAGTGAGCCAAGTTTCTATCTTAGCTTTCTCTTCTACTAACCCATCCTCTAATTCGCCGATACGTTCTTCTGCCTCATTCACCCTGGCCGTCAGAGCATCTAGTTTTGACTGCATTTCATTTATAGAATTTTTAATTTCTGCCAGATTTGCTCACATTTCCGCCCTTAGAGAGTCTATATTCTCGTTAATATATTCGTTAATATTTTTTTCAAGTCTACACATCATCTTGACCATTTTTACTCTAAATTCCATTTCTGATAATTTGGTTATATCCATATCCATCAGTTCTGTGGCAGAGGCCACAGACTCATTGTTTTTTCTTTGCTGGGGGGGACTTCTCCTTCTCGTCATTCTGATGAGGAGAGGTTGCGGGGTTGTCCAGAGCCCAAATTATTGACCGGGGCCCAGGCCGTGCGCCCTTGTTTTACAGGGATCTTAGGGATGTGGGCTTCTTGATTTTTCAGCCTGCCTTCTGGGGGAAGGGCCTGCCACGCCAATACTCAGGCAACCCTGTTTGGGTAGAGTGTCCGTGTCCCCTGTGAGGGGGGATGGGGATGGGCACACAGTGAGCCAGTATTTCCAGGCTTTTGTTCTTTGGTGGCTTTCCCTGGCGGTTTGCTGTGCCTCTTCTGAGAGTCAGAGCCACAGCAGCCGAATCCCAGCCTCTGTCTCTGAACAGAGAGATCGCAGACCGTTTTCCTCTGGCCACTTTAACTCTGTTTCTGTTGGTGCTGCTTAACCCTGCAGCGTCCCAGGGATGTGCACCCCACACCCGGCATCCCAGCCCTCACTTCCAGTGCCTGCACGTTCTGTCCTTTGTGTTTCTAACACCGCCAGCCGCCAGCCACCCCCACGCGCCCCGGAGCTCCCTTTCAGTGTGGTTCGCGCACAATCCGGAGCTCCGGTTTTCAGACTGGTCGCACGCCTTCCCAGGCTCACAGTCACAGTCTGCTCTCTCGCGGGTGCTGGTCCACGAGTCAGCCCTCTCCCCAGTGCAGGTGGCTACTGCTTCCCGGCACCGGAGCGCGGAGGCTCCTTGCCCCTTCTGTTTATCTTCCAATATCTGTGCATGGTTTCACGGCTCCCCGCTTCGTACCTCAGTACTCAGGGCCAGAGATGTTCATTTGTAGAGATCCAGATGTATCTTCCTGCATCTCAGGCTGATTCCGTGGGTGTTCAGGATGGTCTGGTACCTATCCAGCTCGACTCAGGGGACCAGCTGAAAAAGGGGACCCCCTACTCCTCCGCCATCTTATCTCCTCTCTCTCTGGTCCTGTTCATTTCTGACTTTCCAGGATTCTATGGCAGTTTTACATTCTTATCTTAACCAAAAGGCAAATTATTCTGAAGTAGACAGTAGAATACCAGTTGATTAGCTTGCAAAATAAATTGACATGTGGACAAAAACCTTTGAAGTCTGTATTATTAATTCATTTTCTTAATGTAGCCAAGCCATCAAAGTATTGTTTTATAGATTAAAAATAGGCAAATATTAACAAATTCATAACATTTGACTTAATATGTGGAAAAACAATAATAATCAACTACTTCGGTGATTATTTGAACTTACTATCACATGCATAGCGATACTTGAGGTTTGGATAGTTAGAAAATTCTGCAATATTGACTGACCAGCTTTGGAGTCTGAGGTTTGCATGGTGAGGATAAAATCAGACTAAGAGGTATCAGAAGAATCCAGCTGTCTAATGACCTCAGAATAAGATAGCCCGAAACATCTGTGTATCAACCTGGAGATTCAAAATCTGTTGCGTATAACCTCCATATGCCGTCTCCACACAGCCTTTCCGATGAGACTAGTACTCACGGAAATCTGTTGAAGTGTTGAAGGCTCTCCTTTTTGGCACATCGTCAAAGTTAGGCTCTGTCCAGACTGAGAAACCTGTACCTTTCCTTTCTCTGCTTTCTGGCTGGACCCAAACTTCTCTCTCTAGAGGGTAGGCTTCTTCGAATTACTTTGCATATCTGTATCGTCCAGGTTCCAGTTGAACCCTCTAAAGGCTTTTTCATTTTACTAATTTCCTGATTTTTGAAAGAGGGTAGCAATTCACTGTTAACCTGCAATTATCGATGACACGGTTTGCTCCTTTGGTCCTTTTGGGCTAGAAGAAACAACTTTTCCTCAAATTCCCAGGCTGAGAATAAATTAAAGTTACCTGTGAAGCCACTAGAGCACTCAGGCTCCTCTAGAAAGCTGTTACTAGCAACTTTGCTGTCCAAGAAAAGAAGCACCAAATGCACCCGCAAATCAGCTTCATAATTCACAGATGGGCGTTATTAACAATGTGCACCATCTGGCAGCTTCCTCTTTTTGACTAATTTGTCTCGCTAACTGGGCTTAGTTATGGTCTATGCTGCTGAGGAAGTGCATGTGCTGTCAACATGTATATATAACAAACTTGAAGATTGCACAACCTTAAAATCATTACTTAAAAAAAATTTTTTCTTTAAGTTTTCATTGCCCAGACCTAGATATAGCTTTAGCTTTGTGTATATATCCTCAGTGTTCACATATTCTATGTTGACAGGGAACTTCTAGAGAATTGTTCTTTTAATCAATGTGGAGAAGTATCTACGGAACACTGAAATAGTAAACAATGAAAAGTTACAGAAGCCCCCAAAATCTGAAAATCCAACAAAATTATTATACCAATTATGTCTGTTTTAGAGTTTCGAGCTCCTCATCTGATTTGAATTCTGTAGATTCTCTCAGGTGGTCTATACATCTAACATTATTCTATGGCACTTCTATTCTGAAAATAGCTATCATTAATCTCTTTCTTTCTGCTCAAGATCCTCTTTATTTTAACCAGGAGAGGGCAAATTATATCATTCCCTGGTATACAGTTGCTGTGGAATTGGTTAAATAACTTCCCCATCATAGCTAGACCTTGCACTTTTTATGAGAGATAGTCTTACCTATTAAGAGATGGTCAGATCCTTTTAAGTTATAAGGGACAGAAACCTGACTTGGGCTAGCCCAAGCAAAACAATGGACTTTACTGATTCACCAACTGGTGGAAAAGAAAAGGAGATGGCACCAGGTATAGCTAGCTAACACTTAAGTGATATTTCCAGGATCTCTTTCTCTCTGCTAGTCACCTGTTTCTCTCTCTCTGTGTTAGGCTCAATCCCTCCTATTGCTTTCCAGCTTTCTTTTGCTGGCACCTTCAAGTCTGTAGGATACCAACTAAGCATCTTCAAAGATGGGAGAGCCAACCCTTTTCCCCCCAGTGTCCATATTGCAATCCCAGGAAAAGACTCTGTTGGGCCTTGTTTAGTCACTTACCCAATCATGGAGACCAGAATGGTATTGTGAATCTGTTGTGAATGGAGGCCAGGAGGGTAAGGCTCCCATGACCTTGGTTAATCCTTGGTTATCCTTTTGCGTTGGGTTTATTTGTCAACAGAAAAGGAGGAAGGGATCCTTGCATATTAAGCAGACAAACACAGTACCTACCATGGTGTACTACAGTATCTAAGAATAAAGTCATTTGCAGTATTATATTTAACTTTTCATAAAGGTAACCAAACATTCTGGATTTTCTGGAACAATCCTGATTTCAGATATTCTATCCCACTGAGTGACCATGTGTTCAAAACTTTGAATTGGAAAATTACATCATTCTGCTCTAAGACATGCAGTGATTGGCTCTCACAGCAGAACATTTTTATAGCTTTTACATGACGATCTACGTATTTTTAAAAAATCTTTAATTATAATGTACTGGAGTATAAATCCAAGGGGAACATAATTAACAATAGGTTGTAAAGAATGTAGCAAAATACTTTTATAAAAGAAAAAGATAATTTGAGGTTTTGTGTAAGGCTTCAAACCTTGCCAGCAAATGTCCTTTGCCATATTGAACTTGTGTAACTCTCAATGCTGCCATTTAAGCTACTGTTTGCTTGGCACTTTTCACAAGCTCATTAATTATGCTTTGAAATTTTACTTTACAAACTATTACTTTTTAATGAGAGAGCTCATTATTTTCCATTGGAAGTGCTTCCCTGCCAAGTGCTACCATTTCGTAGGAGGTGGGCAGACTTTTAAGTGGCAGCACAAGGCTCCATTATGCTTCTTTGTTCACATTGGCCCCAATCCACTGTCCTTGCCCCTCTCTGCCCAAATAAACATTTCTCCCCACCAGGCATACATTTTCAATCCTTGGAACTTGAAGCTGCTATCAGGAGTCTACAAATGAATCTCTTCTGCCTTGGCTAACAGATGCCCCACTGGCACCAGACACATAGGCTGACCTCGGGGGATTTGTAACATTAAGAGTAAGTACGAAAACTATAAGCATTCAAAAGGCACTCATTTTGTTTAATTCACCAGACCTTGGCATTTTGTTAAAAAAAAGGGAAGTATAAACCCCTTTCTCATTACGCCCCTCAAATGATTTCTTCTTTATTGAAATATGGTGCTCTTTTTACTAAGCCCCTAAATAAGCACAACAACTAGAAAAACTGCATGCGGCCATAAAAACTAATTATCATAAAATGCCACCAAAAGCTTCAGGACCCAAGGGGCTTTTCTTAAGGTCACCGCCCACCATACTGCTACAACGTAGGCACCATGAGGATAGAGGAAGAACTAACAGATGAGACTAAGCCATCCAAACTCTGTGCCTTCCATGCAAGGTGCTCAGGGGGCACGGCCGGGTGGCGGCGTGAGAGTGACGATGTGCTTTGGAAAGTGAATTTCGAGTACGAGAGTGCTTTTGCCATCTTAGTGCCATAAAAGGGAGAAAGTACACAACAGGCTTTTAGGAATCATGAGAGAGTTGGGGCGTGCAGTGTTCTGATTTAAAATCCCTTTAACGACTGCCCATTTTTTTCTTACTCTTTTTCATTTCCTGACGCTAGAACAGAAAGCACTCCATGGGATGCAAGTGACACATCATTTTATGCATCCAAGTGCTTTATTCTCTTAACCATTTTTTCCAGCAATTTAAATAAATCACAGAGATGGAATTAGATTTTCCTGAAGAGCTAGAGAAAGGCAGTGAGAGGCTGAGTCACAGTTAATTTCTACTGAGCTGATAGGAATCTCACTCTTTCCATTTAGGTGATACTCATGTAGTTTGGAGAGGAATGTGTGGCATCTTATCAGCCTACTATAAAGGCTGCTTAAGCTCCTGACTAATGAGTCCCCGAAATGTTTTTAATGAATGATGGGGGGAGGAGTGTGAAGGGCCCTCATGTTTATTCATTTCCTCCTTGTAATGCTGGCTGATAGACGGACTAAAAGATTGAGCACTTAAATAATTAACTCATTTAAAATGTGAATTATATGCATGATTTGCCTGACAAGCTACTTGTGAAGTGGAACACAGACTAAAACCTCTCTACACAGTAGTAGAGGTAGGGAAGAGAGCAAGGTATTTGAGGTCTGGTTAATCTGGGGAGGAACATTTAGTGTAAGGATGGGATGTTCAAGGGAATGAAGAAGCAGAAGATCAGATACTCCGTTTTCTCCCTCCAGGACAGGGTTTACAATCTTTTTAGTGAAGGGCCAGATAGTAAATGTTTTAGGCTCTGCAAGCTACGTGGTGTCTGGTGTATCTGCTCACTCCTCCGGTGCAGCACAAAAGGAGCTGTAGACAGTATGTAGATGAATAGACGTGGCTGCATTATAGCAAAGCATAATTTATTGGCATTCAATCTGAATTTCATATAATATGGAGTGTCACAAAATATGATTCTTCTTTTGACTTTTTCAACCAGTAAAAGTGTAGAAGATATTCTTAACTCACGTGCAGGACAAAAACAGTCGGTGCCTCTGTGGGTGGCAGTTGGCAGTCTCCCTCCGGAAGACTGAATATGGGTTTTTCCGTTTAATTATGAAGGGACTGTGTCCGGGGCTTGAGGTAGGATATTAGAGTTAGAAAATTATAGAATTTTAGATTGAAGTGGCTTTTAAAGATTGCCCAGCCCAACACCCTCACTTTAATGATCATCCTTAGCATTTCTAGTTCATTATTAAGTATGGTAGGACATGTATGTAATAGTACAATACAAAGAGTGTCAGATCGTCAGTGATTTGGCTTGGTTTAGGAACTGCCTCTTGGCTTTGCAAGTCCAATAACACTTGTTTGCCTTATGAGTAGAGAAGTATAGAGTGAAGGTGGTTTTGATTCAAGTAAAATGATTCCTCCATCCCCACAGTGGAGAGTCATGGAGATGAGAAGGTCCACTTGGTAGCCTCCTCCTCTAGATAGTACTTGGCTGGATACTGCCAGTATTTCCCATCATGGCAGCTTTTTTCTTTTTCCATTTGAAACAACTACTCTGAATGACACACTCTTTACATAATAGATTTTCCTGTAGTTCATCCACTGTGACAAGCATCCTAACCATATCTGGAATCCTTTAGTAAGAGCCCTTCCTGTGTTACATTCCAAAAGTGGCCATAAATACACATGCAGACACACACATGCACACACACTCACACCCCTTCTTTCTATAGTATTAGTGTCCATCCCCCACAGCTCCCACACCACTTCTTAGCCTCATGATGTGGTTTGCTTTGGCCAATGGGACATGAACAAAATGACATAAGCAGGGTCTTGAAAATCACTTACACTTTGGTGTTTGCTCATCTATTCTTGAAACCTAGAAAACTCTACATGAGCAAGGGAGGGCTCACTGGCTGGATGATAGAAGACACATCACTCCTGACAATGAGACTATTCCAGACCATGCAGCTTCTTTCCAAATCACACAAGGGAGCTGAAGAGATACCAGTTAAATCTGTCCCAGATGTACAGAATCTCCCAGCTGATGCATGGATTCCAGCACAGTAATGAATGTTGGTCGTTTTAAGCCTGTGTGTTATATGATTCCTTGTTCTGCTGCAAAAGCTAACTGCTCACCAAACCATTCCCTTTGCTGTCCTGCTGCGTCCCTTTCCAGCATGCTGTCCCCAAAGTTTATGGAGATAGCACTCTGCTCCGAAGGCACTCTGCTGAAGTACAACATTTCTTCCCAACCTTTGCCACCATTCCTTAGTATTACATTCTCTCACTGAGATCCCAGAGAACTTGCCTCAAGAACCCCAAGTGTGACACAGATATCGTGTGGAAATAACTCACTGGTTTGATTCCAAAACGTAACTCTTCTGTTACAAGGAAAGAGAATGATGGTATACCAAATTCCTCTTTAGGGGCATTTGAACATAGAAGAATATATCATGGAGAGAAGGCAAGCTTTGCACAAAGGAATAAACTGCTAGTGATAGAATTTCAAGAGTCAGTTGAAGTATTTATGGGCAAAATAGGTTCCTAACACACTTTAAAATTAAATAAATGCATTTATTGAACTTATCATACCATGACCATCACCAGGACCAAGATTAGGGTAAAGCCAGCAATGTTCGTAGGACACAAAATTTAGGAAGGTGTTTACTCTCAGGGCTCTGCAAGTGTAAAGGGTGAATGCTTCCTTAAATTTTGTGCCCCAGGTGCTCTAATCTGAGCCCTGGTTTGCAGCATTCGTCAGGGCGTTGTACTTACCAGTATTTGCTCTGACTGTGGCAAGACACTGTTGATTGCAACTGCAACAACTATTCCTCTCCTCTTTGTTGTGATGTTACAGACTGAGTTTTGTCCAGATGCCTTCACGGAGCTCTGTGTTCATGAATGGGCTCCTGACCTACCTTAGGAGGTGGTCAGGATAAGTCTAAAGCAAGCATGGTGCCCTGTACCCCTTGCCAGTGATTGGTTCCTATGAGTGGATCTAATCTTGGTGAGTGGGACCTGAGGGAATTCTGCAGGGGTGCTTCTGGGAAAAGTATGTTCCCTAGTCCTCTGTTCCTTGCTAAACATGGTCTTGTTTGCAAATGATGCCTAGCCCTACTGCAACCATTTACAACTATGAAGGATGGATCACTGACATGCTGGAGATGGCAAATTAGATCGATGTCAAGCACCTGGATCTTTAATGACAAGGCTGAGCCACAGAATTAACTACAAATGAATGCTACCTCTGGACCTTTAAAATATGAGCTAGAGTTTTAAACCACTTCTAGTTAAGTTTCTGCTAACTGAAGCTGAAAGTGTATGTGATGCAACTGAATATTCTGAATTTGCAGAAAGAGAGTTTTGCTTATGGGGGAAGATTGCACTTCCTTAATGCTTTAATTAAATAGCATACAAAATATCTCCTTTCATTTCAAGCATGGTTAAAGAAACAACAAACAACTTGTAAGACCTGAGATCTTATGAATCCATGTAATTTAATTTGTGGGGTGAACTGTATAGCCACAGGTTGGTTATTAATGAACCCAGAAAGGATTCTGCAACCTTTGGTTCTAGAGAAGGCATCTCAGGACACCCAGGTGAGAAACACAGGTACTCATGAGGAGAGTACCTCTGTTTTATAGTATGGGAACAAGATGAGCAACAAAGAAAATTGGTGGAGAAATTGTATTTAATCAACTGAGGTGAACATCAGCAATGATTAGAAAAATCGATGGCCACTTAACTATAGAAATAAATCAAGAAAAGACATCTCCCTCATGGAGACTTTATTTGTAAGAGAAATTAGAGATCCAAGAAGAAAGATATCATAACTGTACACATTGTAAGGTCTGGGTTTCTCTCCACAGCTCTACCCCATCTCTGCATTGGGTGTGTGAAGCCAGGGAGGAGTAACTAAGAGGAGGGAAGGGAAGCTAGAGCATTGGTTGAGGGAAACACAATTCTAGAATATAGAAAAGCACACAAACAAAAATGATGGACTGTGAAGAAGGCATGAGAGAATTTAAAAGAGAGATAGGAAGGGAAGCAGCGGTCATTGTCTACCCACCATCTGCCGGTTTGTTATCATGCTTCCTCATTTAATTTCCACAACAATCTTGAAAAGAAATCATGTTTACCTCCATTTTACAGATAAAGAAACTATGTAAGCATATTGACTTGCCTCTCTGGGTGATAGTATTGGGATTCAAATTCAGGTCCAGTGTGTCACACTGACACAAATAAAAAGTCTTTGAATTTATTTTTATTTTTTAAAAAATTTTATTTATTTGAGGGAGGGAGAGAGAGGAGGAGAGAGAATGAGTGAGCATGAGAGAGGGAAGAAGGGGTAGAGGGAGAGGGAGAGGGGAAACAGACTCCCTGCTGAGGAGGGGGCCCTAGGCAGCTCCCAGGACCCTGGGATCATGACATGAACTGAAGGCTGATGTTTAACTAACTGAGCCACCCATCCACCCCAAAAGCCTTTGAATTTAGGAGTGAGCTGCAAAGTCTGTAAAATGGGAGGAGAAAAATTAGTCACGAGATATCTGTATCTAGAATCCTTCAACTTGTGAGTGAAAGCAAGACCAAATGAGCTGACTAATCTAAGGTGGTGGGAAAGAGAGGTATCCGGCATGAAATGAGGGGAGAGGGAAAGGTGGGTTTCTGGGAGATGCAGATTAGACATGAAGTGGTCTTGAGTAATTTGATTTCATTGGAAGGGATTCTTCCATGAGGTAGGGACACAGAAAAACAGAAGAAGCCACAAGATGTACTGGGATTGAGGGTATGGGGGTATGGTCAGCCACCCTATTTACTCAATGCCTGGAGCTGTCCCGCACTGTCAGTAGAAAGGGAAACAGGGAGACAGAGACGTAACTAATGGGTTTGGCAGTGGTTCTGTAAGGTACCACAGTTTCATCTGCAACGTAATCCTATTTTCTTCTCTTTGTCCCTAACTATAGTCCAGCTTTTTATCTAAGGTACAAGAGGTTTCCTAGGAGGAAATGGATCCCAAGTACAAGAGGAATATGCTTCTGCTTGGATTCTCTGTGTTGTTCCTCCTGGGGCAGGTAGCCAGGGAAATTTGCTACAAATCACCAGAATAGGAGAAAGATGGCCATCAAGAGAAACCCCAGAACATCAGTCTTACATAACCTCTCTTTGCCAGACCATTTATTTAGGATGTTTCACAGATACCTTTCTTTCAGCATGTCCCAAACTGAACTCATTTTCTTTTCCCTAGCCCTGCTCTTTCTGTCTTTGTAACCAGAGATAATAATATCAAGACACATGTGCCAGAAACCACAGTGTCATCCTTAACTCTTCCCTCTCCTCCTCTGACACATCCCAGGTCCCTCCATGCTTGCTTCCCTCTTCACTCATTCTTTCCCCTGTTAACTCCTTTTCACACACACTGTCATTGCCCTGTACCAGATCCTTATACCATATCTGGATCCTTCTAGTTGGCCCTACCCTTCTCATCCAGTCCCTTCTCAGCTCAGCAACCCCCCCCCCCTCAACTGCCCAGTGTGAACTTTCTACCGCACTGCTGCTTTGTTTAGTTCCTGGTGAGTCACAGCATCAAGCCCAAGCTCTTTGGCTACTCACCGTGGTACATGAGACTCTCCAATAACTGGCTGTCAGTGCTTCTTAATCCTTGTCCCCCCTGCCATCTGTTTTGAACTTTATTATTTAGGGATGTCTAACAGCTTATGCTTCTCAGAACATACCATCCTGGTGAATGCCTTAGGTCTTTGTTCATGCCTGGATGTCTTTCTCATCTTTTACCACCTTGCTAATTCTTTAGTCATCCTCTCCAGTACATTAGCCATCTTCAGAAATCCTTCTTCAGAACCAAAGATGAGGCTAATGACTGCACTCTCCATGCCCCCTTCACTTCTGTGCTCCAAATAGAGTCCTCATTCTATCTCTAATTTAACATATAGAAATTTTCTATGTGTCTGCCTCCCTCAGAAAATTACAGCATTCTAGATGGCCGGACCTGGGACTTGCTTAGTTTTATATTTTCAGGTGTCTAAACAACAGATAGAGTAGGCAGATAATAAGTGTTTAATAAACCAAATGAAAATCCTCTTACACTGACCAAAGTTTGGTGTTTGCCTTGACCATAGACACAGGTCTCACACTCCATAAACATACTCTGAGCTGGAAGGATCCCCGTAGGCCGGTGGCCTGGGTAATACTTGTTACACTGTCCAATTAAAATCCTTAACTTCTTACTGTTTTAAAAGAAGCAGACAGAGTGTTCTTTTTACAAGTACCTTTTTTTAAGTTGTGCAAACAGGATTTGGGGGACTAATGTCTGAATCATTGTAAGAGGATATGCTACAGTTATTTCTTTGCTAAATTATCATCTGCAAGTTGAACTCAACCATGAACCTTCAGGAGACATCATTTTGAAGTCAATGTATATCTCCTTGTGTGTTTTTCCTTGTTAACCCATAAAAACTAGTTTGAATCTTACCATATTTCTGGCTAAGTGTGGCATCCATGGACTAGGCCTGAGGTTTTTAACAATCTGGGAAAATATTTTTTCTGAACTTTCAGTGGACTAATTTACATCATTTAGGCCGGTTGATAAGGCACAAGAGCTCCCGGGACTGAGTTTTAAGAGCTTACAAAGTGGATGACTTACAGCCATCATGCTTTTCTTGATATCAAAGTTAGTTGAAAAATTTATGTTTTTCTCTTGCAAAAATAGACTTTTTGCAAGCTATGATACTGGAGGAAATCAATTTTATACAGTTTATGCTGCAGGCATAGGTATAAGGTGCTTTTTTTCCTTTTTTATTTGGAAGGATTGTCTTTTTGCTGATCTACATGTACTCTTTCGATCGGTTTCATAATAGGAGGTGTGAAATCATAACAAATAACGATTATATGCCCAGACTGGTGAGTGCCCTAAGTATGTGTGGACCCAGTAGCTGTTGGTTGTTGACAGTGCAATATTTTACCTCTCTCATCACAGTGAGTGGAAAAGCACTGGAGATGGAAGACCTCATTTCTAGTCCCGGCTCTATAGCCAATAAGTTTAGTGCCCTTAGAAAAGCCAGCTGTATTCACTGGGCCTTCGTTTTCTCATCTGTAAAATGTAGAGATTGAACTTTATGGCCTCAAAACTATCTCTCTATTTATAAAAATTTATATTTGGTACTAAAATATTGAAAGTTTTAATACTTGCATGACGGATTTGTGATCACATTTACCTTTCTTTTCTACCTTGTGGTTTCTGTTTTTCTCAGTATTTTTTACTGGCTTGTTCTAGAAAATGAAAATAATATATGGAATTACATTGCTCCTAAACAAATTAAATAACATTATTTAAGTATCCATCATACATATCATGATAGCAGTACATAAATTGTTTCATTTAATGATTACATCTGCACCGAGAGTTAATTATCCCTACTTATGATAAGGAACCTAAGGGACAGAGAGAAGAAATAAGTTTCCCCAGTGCAACTAGTTAAGTTACAGAATCAGGATGCTAATAAGCTCTACATACAAATTCCTAGAAGACCAAGCTGCTTCTGTTTAAAATATTTTAATATATAAGGAATTGGAGGAGAAAAAGCACTGGTCTAAGGAAGTTAGCTGGACTGTTAGGGATAATGCTAAAATAGGCTGTGATTAAAATGCTTTAGGGCATTTTCTGTTTTCTAGTGCTTGAATTTTAAAATTTACCAATGTCATAGCTGGCTGAAAGTATATTTGCCATCTGTTGTTAAAATCTCCAATCTTCTGGCTGTCCTTTTCAAATCAAGTAGTGTATGCACGTCTCATCGTTAGTGATGTATGCTGTGCTTTCTATGAGCCACTGATTTGCCATCAATCCAGCTTCTCTACTAGCTGTTACCCAGCATCAGTGACAGATTTCAAGCAAAACTCTGCAGACTTGGCCTACAACCAATTCATGCTGCCTGACTTTAATTGCTTCTTAATCCTTTCATTAATCTCTTGTTGATCCTCTAACACAGTCTGCACAAGAGCTATTCCAAACCTTCACTCACTTCCGATTCAGAGGCCCATCCTTCCCTCTCACTTTGAAGTGGACAACTTCCCTTCTTTTTTTTTTTTTTTAAAGATTTTATTTATTTATTTGACACAGAGACAGCCAGTGAGAGAGACAGCCAGTGAGAGAGAGACAAGCAGGGGGAGTGGTAGAGGAAGAAGCAGGCTCCCATCGGAGAAGCCTGATGTGGGGCTCGATCCCAGAACGCCAGGATCACGCCCTGAGCCAAAGGCAGACGCTTAATGACTGAGCCACACAGGCGCCCCGACAACTTCCCTTCTTTATCAAGAAGTTAGAGACTATCCTATGGGAGTCTTTTTTGAAAAATCACCTCTTCTTTTTACATGTCCTTTTTTTTTTTTTTTTTTTTTTTTTTAAAGTCTGAGAGTAAGAAGTGTTTTCCTTTAGAGCTCATGCATCTGCTCAAGTCCCAGGTGTCATGCCTTAATCACCTCTTGCTCTAGCATCATTAATCTTTTTTTCTCTTACTTCCACCATGTTGAAATATACATTCCTTAACCCTACACTTGGTATCTAACCCAACTTTCATTGAACATCTTTCTTTAATTTCCAAAATTGTTCTATTTATTTATATTCAGTATCCCCAAATGTGCACCATCCATCCCCTCCCCAACTCTTTAAAATATTTATTTTGAAGCTCCATAGTCTAGTGAAGCTGCTTTCACAAAAGGCTCCTGTACCCATTTTCCATTTTCTCATGAAGTATAATGACTGCTTTTATAGTTCTTCTTTCTGACATCTCTTAAGTACTTGACTTGGTTTTTAAATCTCTTCATCATGATTTTTTCCCCCTCATTTCTAAGACCTTCTCATGACTCTTCCAGATCCTCCACTGCTCTTCTTTCCAGTCTGTCTATGCTCTTCTGTTACATGATGTTTTGTTTCATAATGACTCACTGAAAATTTGACAATAAACTTGTATCTCTTGTAAGTTTTAATCATAAGGTATTTAGGTATTCTATTAGTTTTAGTGCCCTAAAATAATTTTTATTCCTCCCATATTTTTTTTTCCTTTTCTTCATGTCTAAAATGATAGAAATAGTACTGCCAGTGTCCCCTTTACCCAAGTTTCTCTTCACCCGAATCCAAACAATTACCACCTGTCTAATTGTATTAGTTTTTTATGCTGCATAATAAATTACCACACATTTAGCAGCTTACAATAATATACATTTATTATCTCACATTTTCTCTGGGTCAGGATTCTAGGCATGGCTTAGCTAGGTCCTTTGCTGAGGGTCTTATAAGGCTACAATAAAGATATTGGCTGAGAATGAGGTCTCATCTGAAGTCTCAACTGGGAAATGATCCACTTCTAAGTGCCCACAAGTTGTTGGTAGAATTATTTTCCTTTTTTTGGTGGGGAGGATGTATGTAGCTTTAGAACTAATGGTGGCTTGGTTCTTCAGTGCCATTGTAAGACCAAAATTGACAGGAGATCTATCTATCTATGTGAAACCAGAAAGTGATATCCAATCACTCTTACCATGTTTTTTTTTTGTTTTTTGTTTTTTTGTTTTTTGGCTAGAGGCAAGTCATAGGTCCTGCTTACACTCAAAGGATATGGATTATTCAGGGTAGAACACCAACAGGCTATCTTAGAATTACCACACTGTTCTTTCTACAGGACTCAAGCAAGGGAAAGAAGTGCCTTTTATCCATGCTATTGGAATAATTTTGTAGCCTAATTGGATAAGTATACAAAATGCACAAAAGACACTTCAGTTTACTACTGAGTTCTAGGGAGGGAATCAAATTGGATTTAGAAAACAGATAAGAAGAAAGAGTTGGAGGTGAGAATGGGTCAAAGAGGAGCTGTAATAAATATTTTCCTCAAACGGTCTAATTCAGTGCTTAATCTACCTGTGATAATGGACCAGGATTTTTATTTGTGTGTTTGTTTGTTTGTAACATATCCAGTCTATTACATACCAAAATTTTGTAAAAATTAAAAAGATTTATACTACTGAAAAAATGAAATAAAAAAGAAAAACATACAAAATATGAGCCCAATTTTTTATCTTAATAAAACAGACATAAAATTACTCTGTTAAATTCTATAAAAGTTTCCAAATGGTAATTTTTAATATCTGTTTTTATCTTAAAGACACATGACAGCTTCTGGATGAGCATTGTCTGAAGTCCATACTTTGAGCAGAACTGATTTAATACATTCTCACAGCATAAATTCTCCCAGGTATATATTAATTTCCTTTTCTAGATTCAAATCTAGATCTCTTTTCCAAGATTTTTTGTTCTTTTATTCACAAATGAATTACTGAGCACTTCCTGTTGGTTAGGCACTATGCAGAACTAGACAAAATGCTATATAAATTGATGGCTTCTCATTGCACATCTTCACTTTAGGATTCAAATGATCTCAAACATAGCATGTATAAACTTCAAAGAGTGAACTTACAGTCTTCCTTCTTGCCTGCTGCCTACTGTGTCTTCTTGTTTCATGCTTGCCCCTTTCATCCACCAGTTGCCAAAGTCAGAATTCTACTTATCCACTCTTTACTCCCTCATATTTTCTTTCCAAAATATCAAATCTACCTACTTGCATAATTCTCCAATGCTACTACATTTGTTCAGGCACCCAGCCTTTCCCATTGGGACCACTGCAGCTATTTGCTGAATGCTCTCCTTGACATCATTCTTCCTCCTCTCCATTCAACTGCCACAGTACACTCGAGAGGATCTTTCTAAACTTGTCTAAGCCTCATTTTGTCATTGCTTTGCTTAAGACCCCTTAGTCATTTCTCATTGCTTACCAATAAACGTGAACATTTATCAAGTTCTAATTTTTTTTTTTTATGGGCTCATTCCTGATTACTTCTTCTTCTCTTGCCTCACTTCCTCTCTGAAGCTTTACTCTAACCACACTGAATTATTTGCAGTTCCTAGGATTTGCCGTGCTCTGTCTTGCCTCTGTTCTTTGTTTTTGCTGAATTTCCTCCCTAACACATTTTTCACTTGATCCTTTATTTGGGTACTTCTTTTGGCCTCAGCATTTGATCACCTTTTTTTCCAGGAAAACTTCTGTACTGCATCCCCAGTCCCTGTCTGTGTCTACCTTTATGGTAGGACTGTCAAATTTGGTTGTAATACAGAAAGGAGATGGCTGGAGTAACTCCATCATTAGACTGTGTATACTTGAATTTAGAAATTTTATCACAGTTTCATTGAAATTTTGAAATGGATGTGTGAAAGGATTCTAGAGAATAGGTTGTTACACACATTTTAGAGGCAAGCTCATCCCATATAATGAGGACAAATTGATCTATCCTTCTTCTTCCATTCTTGCTGTCACCAACCCAGTTTAAGATCTCATCATAGCATATTTGGAGTGTCACTACAGTCTTCTAGTTTCCTGAAACCTACTCACTTTCTTGGAATCCATTTAAATGCCTTTTCTCAGGCTTAATTCTGTATTGAGAGATAATTAAATAAATATTTGGTTAAATGCATTTAGTATTTCAACCAAAAAATTTTTTTGAGCACCTGCTCTGTGCTAGTTACTCTTCCTGATGCTTGGGCTATCTCAGTGAACAAAATGGAAACAAAACAAAACAGAGTCTTGGGAACTCATGTTTCTTTTATTACATTATTGTTGAAGTCATTTCATTTATTTTATTGTAAATACTGAAATGTATATACAGTTTAAATTTTATAGATGTAGTTGCATAATACAAGTAGAGAAAACCATGGTTGCTTATGCATCTGCAAATGCTATATCCATGACCCTGTATTGGTTATGTAACATCACAACAATATATTATTACTGTGCAATAAACCATCTCCATCTCAGTAGCTCGAAAGAAGTGTTTGTTTTATTTCTCATGAATCTATGAGTCAGCTTGACAGTTCTGCTGATCTGGACCAGGCTCAGCCAATCTCAGCTGGGTTAGCTCACACATCTGTGGAAATCTGGCAGATAAGCTAGAGGCTGCCTCATCTAAAATAGCCTTGCTCATGTCTGGCTGTGTGCTGGTTGCTGGTTGGGTGACGGAGGTAACCAGGCCAGATATGTCTCACTATCTAGCCATCTAGCTTGGTCTTGTTCACATGTTGGTGACAAGGTTCCAGGAGAGAGAACAGAAGAGGTCAAGCCTCTTGGAACCTTAGCACAGAACTGGCACAGGGATTCTTCTGGCATTATCTGTTGGCCAAAGCAAGTTATAAGGCTAGTCCAGATTCAAGAGGTAGGGAAGTAGATTCTACCTTTGGATGGGAGCTGATAGTCACATCGCAAAGGGCATGAAGAGGGGGTGAAGAATTGAGGACATTTTGGCAATCAATCTACCACAGTTTCCTTCTTTGCAGATTGAGTATCTGATGTAATGCTTATACAGAGGTTTTCGCTTGCCAGTCATTGTACACAATTATCTTACTTCTTACTCTGTATAAGTTTCATAACTTCCTTCGGTACATAAAACTAAAATGTAAACCCTTAAGTTTTTGTGAGCTTCTTGGGGACAAAGAACATACCTCAATCATCTCCTCATGTTCCATGGGACATAGCACAGCACATTGCACACAATGGACTCTCAAAATACTGGCTGAATCAATTGTTCACTAAATCAATTATATGAATCTGTAATAAAGAGCAGGGGCTTGTCATAGTGAGATGTCCTTTCACATCTACTTGACTTAAAAGGAACATGAAAACACTGACTTAAAGTGCTTTCCTAATATTATTTGGATAGCTGATATGCTTTTCTGTTTGATGGGGGAAAGAGCTGAAATCCATTAAATTTGACTCACTAACAGTCATCTGGTGCTTCTAAGAAGAGATAAGGATTGATTTCTTCAGATAGTTAAAATGCTGGCTATAGAACAACAACAAAACAACCAGGAAGGGAAGCAGAGGGACCAGAGGTCCTGCTGTATGCCACAGTAAAGTTAAAATAGGTAGAGCTAAAGCGTGTGTTCAGGGGAAGTAGGAAGCTGTGGTAAAAAAAGTATCTATCAAACACTTAGTTGAGCCGGGCTAATGAGGTTAATAAAGAGTGAAACAGGCCTTCCAGGAAGAGCATCTGAATTACTCCCAGGAGACCCTAACTATCTGGAGATAAGGTCCAGGTAAAAAGATAAAATACAGGTAAATTATAAAGGTAAGCTATCCTCATTTATAGAGTCTGAGAGACATGTTACTGCTAGAAAACTCTGATATTAATAACACAGTTTTTTTTTTTTTCATTTTTTCCCCAAGGATGTTTTATATAAATAGATGCTGAGAGAAGATGGGGGAAAAAAAAGAGGAAAGTTCCTTAGCTTTAAGAATTTGCTTTTTGCATTTGTAAATGTAATTCTATCAACTTTCAAGAGTTGGAAGGAAATGAGATAGATATATGTTTTAAAAAAACTGACTTTAGGAAAATTGGAAAGGGGAGTAATTTTTAGTCAGGTTTTTGTTAATGAATATTCTTTTTTTTTTTTTTTTAAAGATGAGCTATCTTTTTTTTTTTTAAGATTTTATTTATTTATTTGACAGAGAGAGACAGCCAGCGAGAGAGGGAACACAAGCAGGGGTAGTGGGAGAGGAAGAAGCAGGCTCATAGCGGAGGAGCCTGATGTGGGGCTCGGTCCCATAACGCTGGGATCACGCCCTGAGCTGAAGGCAGATGCTTAACGACTGTGCCACCCAGGTGCCCCTGATAACAAATATTCTGTTGTCTTTAGGATAGACTGTATTTTTTCATATGCTATTTACTTTACAAAGGAAGATTGGAATTGCTTGAGTTAAATTTGAATTTTAAAACTTGGTTTTAAATGAAACTAAGAACAAGGTATACTCAAAAAGAATAATAGAATCTCTGTTAAGGGTCATATAGTGTAATTACAGAGTAATAATTTAATCACAGTAGCCTGTAACATAAATGGAATAAAGTGATAATATTGATGTAAACTATTAAGAGAAAGTTCATCTTCTTTTTTCACTAATGTGGGCAGTCAGGTTTAAGTCTTACAACCCCAAGTTTGTATTTTGCTCAAGCAACCCGGATCTTATTACAGTAGGCAAACACTATTCGGGAGAACAGTGGATCATGTAAATACCTTTAATATTATTCATGAATTTTACTTCCACAGTAGGTTGGAAATATGCTACAGATATTCTCTTATGAATGACCTTATTTAACTTCTGATATTGCATTTCTAAATTTTTTCATAACAATTTAAAGAGGCTCTGATTTACCTTCCTGCTATAGATTTAGCATTCTTTTGTCTCTACATTCTGCTCCAGTTTTCTTAACTGTTTCTCCTCTTTATTTACCTTCCTACTTTTTTTTTCTTCATCCTTACAGGCCTCTTGGCACCAGTTCATATCAACAGTCAGCATTGCAGGTCCAAGTTAATAAATTTAGCTTTAGGCAACACACAGATTGTGTGTGTGTGTGGGTGGGTGGGTGGGTGTGTGTGTGTATGTGTGAATCAGCCTGGAATTTATGACCACCTCACAGAAATGACACCACTGCATACTTGTGCTACAAGGCAGCTTTGATAATCACTGCTGCTCCTTTCACATGGTATCTTTTGAGTATATTGTGATCTCAGAAGAAAGAAGAAGAATATACAACATCAAAAACTAGACAAAACAACTTTAGTAAATATTTATTAATATTTATTATTAAATATTTATTAATAAATAAATATTTATTGAGCAGGTACTGATAGAGCCGTGAACAAAACAAATGTTTTGAATTCTTGGAGTTTATGATTTATTAGTGAGAGACAGGAAAGAAATAGAAAGTTGACCAGGTGGTAATGCTAGGACGAAAAGTAAGCCAGGAGAAATGTACCCAATGACAGGTGTGATTGTAGGTTGATGATGTCAGTTGCATCATCACTGGCAGGTAATTTTTGATCAGAGCCCTACATGAAATAAACAAATGAATAGTGTGAATCTCTGAAAGGAAAAATGTTTGCTTCACAGTGGTGTGGGCTTGCTGTGTTAAAGGCAAGGGGAGATGGCCAGTTTGGCTGCAGACAATGAGTGAGGGGAAAGTGGGGGATGCGGTTGGGCAAGTGGGTGTGGGGGTTGGCACAGACACTGTAGAGAGTAGTGGGGGTCCAACCATACTTAGCCCTCTGGACCAAGGAAAAGGTTCAGGATTTTGCTGAGTAACATGTGAAGTTTTAGGAAGATTTTGAAAAGAGGAAAAATAAGCTCTACCATTTTTTAAAAAATACCATTCTAAATGTTTAGTTCAGTAGTGTTAACTATATTCATATCCTTGTGTAACAGATCTCTAGCTGTTTTTCATCTTGCAAAATTGAAACTTTATTTCCATTGAGCAACAACTTCCCATTTTCTCCTCCCCCCAGCCCTTGGCAACCACTGTTCTACTTTCTGTTTCTATGAGTTTGACTATTTTAGATACTTTCTAAGTGGAATCATTCAATGTTTGTCATTTTGTGACGGACTGATTTCGCTTTGATATGACTCTTTGTATTTTTGACTTAGTTATTATGTTATCTTTATGTTATAGCTCCTATGTGGAGGGAATATAGACTAAGAGAAGGGCAAAGAGGGAAGCAGAGGTACAAGTTTTGAAGCCATTGGAGTACAATAGGCAAGAGATGATGGTACCTTGAACATGGCCGAAAGATTGGAGGTAGATAGACTCTGGATAGATTTTTAAAGTAATGCTAATGAGATTTGCTGATATTTTGGACATGTTATGTGATAGAGGAAAAGGATGTGAATTATTATATAGTGAATTGTCTGAATAATTTAATCATCAATCCCTTATCCATCATTGAGGGTAATCTTTGTAAAATCTCCTTAAATGCTGCGTGTCTTCTGGAAAAGTGCTGATGCCAAATCAACCTATTTAATGGCTCACGGTTATTATTTGAACGTTAGTTTTTATATAGGTATTTTAAATACAGATGTGGATGGTATAAAACCTAAGGTGTCGGTATGTCAGGAGAAAAGATATGGGAAATCTGGTTGGCCTGGGTAATAGTGAACATTTCCAGGTAGAGGACAAGAATGTCTGATTTTGGCAGTAAGGTGGCTCCATGCCACCAAATTTTTGGAACATTATCTAGATGCTGTATTGTAAACTACCATCCTTATGAGGTCTGCTCGGTGTTATATGAGTGTGGGATGAGCTGGTAGCAACTTGAGACCTAGTGAAACTTAAGACCTAGAGAAAATGGGGGAGACAGAAAGGGGAGAATCATACTTTCTTTTTCATTTTTAGGTTAATATTAGAGACAAAAGGAAAAAGAATTCTATAAACAGATTTTTTAAAAGCTAAATGTATAGAGTAGCCATTGAAGAATATCTCTAAATGTTTAAAAGTTATTGGTTATTGGCTTAAACTATGTGATGAAAAACCACTTATGGGCAGCTGGAGATTTTTTTAAAAATCTGATTATTTGTGGCAGGTCACATTTCTTATGGGACAGTATAAGAGGTGTGATAAAAGGACACATGGTTTCCTAGGCTGTGCTTCTTTTCCTGACATTGTGTTCTGTATTTCCTTGATTGACAAGAGGAGATGTGGTGCGTGTTGGGCAACCGCATGTTGGCCATGTGTACTTTTTTTGACCATTCTTAAAGCATGTCAGGCAGAATTTTGTAATTAGCTGAAAAGACACCCAATTCAGTTTCACTTTGTTGAACCCAATCTGTAGGATTGACAGCATGCCTTTAATAGATTCCTTCAGTAGATAATTAAACCAGTTTAACGCAAGCACTGCATGAATTAACATTTGCACTTGGGTATGAATATTCAGGGCTAGGGTGCTTTCTGTGGTGTGAGTTGTTTTGCCAGGATTTGCAGAAGTGCCTATTAGGTGCTTGTAAAGTATTGATTAGTACAGAATGGCACCAATTAGAGGATATGGAAACATCCCTGGAGTCAGAGATGATATCCTTTTTGGTGGTACTTGGGCTTTCTCCTGTAAACTCTAACCCAGACAACAGATTGCCTGCTTTAACTAGTCATGTGCTTCAGTTTTGATGTGAATTTTAAATTGCTATGCAGAAACTACTAATTTTCTTGGCCTTTCCTGGAATGATGCCATCTGTTCGTTTCTCCCCTCTCTATGAGATTTTTCAACTGTAAGATTAACCTGAAAGATCATTTGCTCTAGATGTTATAAATAAATAATTGAATAAATAAATAAAAGAATCATCGGGCCACTGAAACTTGCTTTTTATAGTGATAAAAATTACTTTGGCATAGCTTGCTAGTGCCTCAAATATTAGTTCAAAGCTTTATATGCATTTATTTGGGAATTTCAAAGAACTTTATGCTATTTATAAAATCATCTCCGAGAAAATAAAAACTTCAATGTGCATACCTTTAGGGTAAACCTAGTCAGGGGACTTGGAGGTAGAGAGAGGGTTTGGATAGCTGAGATTAGATCAAGTTAATATCTCTGTATGATTATTTAAAAGGGAAATAAGATTTTCAAAACTTCAAAAATAAAATTTTCTGAAAACTGAAAGAGGTTTATAATGTGATGGTAAACGGAGTGAACTCTGGAGCCAGAATGCCTGGGTAGGAACCCAGCTCTACCATTAGTTTACTAGTTGTGTGACCTTGGGTAAGTTACCTAAACTCACCTATAAATAGTCTGGTAACAATAATACCCACCTATATGCTTGCTCTTCATATTTGCTCATTAATATACAGATAGTGTAGATTGAAATGGTCTTTTTAAAAGTATATAAAATGTTGAATATAAACTTTAAAATATTTCCAATACTTCTTACAAGAGGTGACAACTGTTCAGAAAGTGGAGTAAACTATTCATTGCCTTCCCTTTCCTAATCTGCAAGTCCCCAGCCTCTTCCTTGGTTCCTTTCCACCATCTAGGACTTAACATGCATTTTGAAGGTTAATGTCAGGTCTGGCTCACAGGTAGTTTTCACGGTCCAGAAAGCAACCAAATAATTTTAAGTATAACCTCTCCATGATTTTCAGTGTCCCAATCCTACATCTCTGTAGTGCTGCAAAGATGCTTATATAAATTGTGTATGAACACCAGCTTCCAATCGGTGTGTTCTCCCACACAGGGTATTGGGGCATTTGGATCATGATGTGGAAAGAATGTTAAGAAGCTTTTGTTTGCTGTAATTGAAAATGCCCCCGGGACTGAATCTCAGTAGGAGTAGACCCATGCTGCTGTCAATAAAACTGAAAGAGAAAATAGAGCCCCTCTGTGGAAAAGTAAGTAGATTCTCTACCCAGCAGAAATGAGGAGGTGTATCACTCCTGGGGTCATTTAGGAATAGCCTGAAGGCCACCTATTCTTTCTCTATGGGTTTTCTAAGTGTTGCATAAATAAAAGTTGCTTAAATTCAGTTGGTGAGAGACCTCAGCTCTCAGAGTTCTAATGAACACTGTATGTCAATGAGAACACAGGTGTCCTTCTCCTTACAAGTTCTTCTAATGGCAGAATGCTCACTTTTGGAAACACTACTTCTGTGGAGGCAGGGACATGGGAGCAGGATGAGGCTATGTTCCCAACATGTCTAAGAAAATTGGAAGATGCTTTCAGACCAATTCAGATTACATCAAATGGAGTTTATCTGCAGCTTTTTAAATTGAGCTTCATCAGATACTGTGTAATCATAACTTTTTATATTTTTATAGTGTGGACAACAAATGCCAATGTCTTATATCTGGAGAGAACTCATTTATTCTAGTTACCATACTGAACATTGTTGAATCTCAAACACCTGATTCCTTGGTAAAAATATTGTCATACTATCCAAGTATTTGTTTATTTAGGGTGACTTCTTTCCTGGGATTGAAACCATCAATTTTATATAGGAAGTGCTTCAGTCGAGATGTGTGCTGTGACAGCAAAGGGTGAATGCCATGGAGCGTCCCAGAAGTTTTCGGTGAGGGAAACCGGGGTACTCTGTGTACGTGTGTCAGTGCGGGGCGGCGGCGGGTGCGGGGGGCACTTTTAACTTGGTCTCAGGTTGAAGATAGCCATCCTATGTGCATCAATGTCAGGATTCTGGAGGATGCCTTTGGTCAAAGCATGGGGAAAACTGATTTCCCACAGCATAGATAAATAAGAGTGAAGATTTGCTTTTCAAATATCAGATTAGAGGAGAATGCCAGCATCACTCCTGCTCCTAAATTTGTCTCTCTAGGCTTATATGTGCAAACAAACAAAAATGTCTCTCTCCCAAGTGTAAATCAGCTAGGATTTTCCCAGTTTCCTTCCTTTCTGACTTTAATTTTGCCACTTTGCAAACTGAAGTTGTGAATTAAAAAGCAAGATTAGCATTTTATGAATTTCCAGAATTTCCTATAATAATTAGGGTACTGCATATATATGCAGTATATTATGGCTTACAATGTTGGAGAAGCAGGATATGGTATTAAAATAAAGAGAAATATGAGATTTCATAATCAGCTGATTTAAAATTTAGGATTTGTAATTGTCTTACTGTTGGGGGCTAGGAAAAGCTTACAGAATCTTTGCTGCTCTGCCTACTTCATTAAAATGCCAGGTTAAGGAGTAAATATTTTTGTAGGAAACTTAACTGATGTTATACATTTTGGCATGATATTGCATTGAGTATTTTAAGGGGATAATTTTCTTTTAAGAAAGGATGACCTTATGGTTAAATTTCAACATCAAAAAATTCTGAAAGTGTGGTCAACAAAAGGAATTTAAAAAGTTGGAACAAATGAAGTCACCCATTTGTTTCTAACAAAAAATGTGTGCATTCTCCTGCTGCTCCAGTTTCATTAACACTGAATGTGAGAACAGATAGTATAATTGACAGTTAAGTCTATTACTTAAGATTTTGCCTTTCATATGGGTGTGTGGGATGTGAGTTATGCATTAGAAGTTGTCACTGTTGTTCTTAAGTGCATATTCCCCAGCATCCAGCATTGCTTTCTCAGCTCTCATTTTGGCTTTTTGTTTTTCTCTGCCATTTATTTCTCAAGGTGCATACTCATTAGTAAGTTAAAGTTTTTTTTTTTTTTTTTTAAAGAAATTCAAGGCAAACGCATGTAGTTGAAAGTCTTTTCCCAAAACCTATTTGAAAAGTTCCATGTCTGAACTTTGAGTTTTACAGAGTATGAATGACCCAAGTTGAAAATTATGTGAAAATGTTACAAAATAATATACTCATTTCCCATCGAATTGCTTTATGTGTTTTCTTATAAAAGGTGTAAACATTGAAGCGCGTATTTCTTCCAGACTTGAGACCAGGAGTGCCTTGCATTATAGGAAACTCAACAAGGTCATGTGTTACCAACATGATAAAGAGTTGGGAATCTGGTGGAGAACATCAAATCTGAATGACAAAAGAACATGATGTCAGACAAATCTGCCTGTGTATCAGGGCTGAAACTAATTGTCTAGGTAACTTTGGTCAAGATGCTTAGCCTTCGTGAACCTCGGTTACCTATCTGTAACACAGAGATAAGTGTTTCCTCGGGTTGTTATGAAAGACTGAATGGAATGCCTTATGTCAGGCATTTTGCAAAGGGGTTGGTCCGTTATGGGTACTCAACAAATTGCAGTAAGTTCTTTCCTTCCTCCCAAGGAAAAGAATTTGAACAAGGCTGTACTGGTGTTGGTGAGAGTACTGTGTTAATTGGTGTTAGTACTTTTGATTCTCTAGCTTCAGTTTTCGTTAAATAAAATCTAATTATTTTTCTTTTGTTTTTATGGTGAAACAGGAAAACCATCATAAATGAATGGTAGCTTTACTATATGGTGGGTAGGAATACAAATGGCTTCAACCTTTTACATGATGCTCCTGCAACATATATAAGGGCCTTAAAATCTGCACCCTTTTCAACTTCCTTATAAGGAATTAATCAGAGATGTGCATGAATGTTTATGTGGTATTATTTATAATGTTGAGGAATTAGAAGCAAACTAAATGTATATTATTAGGGCATTGGCTAGAGATTATTAAGACATGCCCATAATGGAATATATTGAAGCTATTAAAAAATAATGTTGCAGAAACGCATTTATATGGAAAGATTATCATCTACATTACAAGAGAAAGGAATATATAACAAAACTGTATTAACCAAGTTAAAAGTATTTTTTTAGTTAATTTAAATAAATATGTATATACCAGTTGATATCTCTAGGTGATGGTTGCTTTCTATTTTGTATATTTTATTGTTGTCTGTGTATTGAAAAATAAGCAAGTATTGCTTGTGTTTGCTTATTTAGGAAAATGTCCATTATTTTAAAAATTAGTTCATTAATATATAAAATTATTATTATTATTATTTAAAGATTTTATTTATTTATTTGACAGAGACAGCCAGTGAGAGAGGGAATACAAGCAGGGGGAGTGGGAAAGGAAGAAGCAGGCTCCTAGCAGAGGAGCCTGATGTGGGGCTCGATCCCAGGACTCCGGGATCACGCCCTGAGCCAAAGGCAGACGCTTAATGACTGCACCACCCAGGTACCCCAATATATAAAATTATTAAGATAGCACATGCTATTTGAAAATTCAAACAGTGCAAAATGTATAAAGTAAGAAATGGGATTAATTCCACCACCCCTACATGTTTAATTTATATGCAGTAAAAAACAATAAAAATTTTTTTCATTAATAAAAATAATCAGACCCTTACTAATCCAAATCACCATCATAAGAACAAGAAGTAGAAACAGACCACAGTAGAGCAAGCGCACTGCCTAAATGGTTTGGTTGACAAAGCCAAGATAGTCTGAGAACTGCGACTATCATTGTTAACTTTTTCTTCCCTGATAGCACTTACCATTGGGACCTCATTTGAGGCTTTAAATGAAATCAGAATAAAAAAAAAAAAAAAAACAAAACAACAAAAAACCTGTTGCACTGGCAAAGAGCTTTCCTAATATGCAGAACACATATGCACACCTGTTGTGTGAAATTGCACTGACAAGATTCTATTGGAAGCTTGCTGTGCCAGTTAACTGTAATGTACGCCAGTCTACCTGGACTGAGCTGAGGGGCTGGATGGAGGGGTCTGCAGGAGATTTGGCTAAACACAGCCAGGAAATCACACCTGGTTTTAATATTCATAATCACAATTAAGATTGCTTTCTCTTTCTTTTTTAAATATTCATAATCACAATTAAGATTGCTTTTCTCTTTCTCTTGAAAGCTGTCTATCACATAATCCTCCCAGAGAGCACATGCATCAAAGTACATGTGGTAGGAAACAATGTTCATTTTTGTTCTTAGATTACATTCAGCATAAATGGATCCCAAGGGATTTTAATCATGTCAGAACATAAAATTACCTTTTTTAGCAGCTTTGGGAAGGAAGGCAGCAGTCAGATATGTCATCACCAGTTTACCTGGGCGGGATATTATCATTGTCAGTAAATGGTATTTTGCCACATTGTATCCTATTAAATAAGTTTCCTTCTCTGAGCCATCTTTCATTTGAGGAACATGAGATATCTGCAGTCTTCATAGGAAGCTGGGATAGTGTCACGCTAGGGACCCTCCGTGCCTTACCGTGGGCGAGGGTGAGGGCCAGGGCCCCGCTGCAATCATCAGGCTTGGGATTTGTCCTTCCACCTTGCACAAGGCCCTCCACTCCTCTGAATCTTAGCTTCCACATCTGTGGAATGTGGAGAATTTATTTGTAGGGACCAGGCATTCCACTGACTGTAAGAAAACTAATGCAATGATATGGTCTGTATTCTTAAGACATGAAACTGAATCAGAAGGCAGTATGAGGCAGGGAGTGTGGGGATCATAAGTATAATTCCTTTGTTCATTATTCTGGTTTGTGGTGAATGGGAAGGACTCAAGTACTTCCAACATCAGTACTACAGACTTTTTCATCCTCTTCCTATGGAAGCTGTAAAATAACTGACAATATAAGACTGCATGCTCTAAGTGTTCTATTGTTTCAAATATAAAGGCTTCTCCTGAATTTTTTCTAAAGATTGTATTTATTTATTTATTTATTTATTTTAGAGATGGAGAGAGAGAGAGTGCATGGGGGGAGGAGCAGAGGGAGCAGACAAGCAGACACTCTGCACTCAGGGTGGAGCCCAATGCAGGGCTTGATTCTAGGACCTTGAAATCATGACCTGGGCCAAAATCAAGAGTCGGTTGCTTAACCGACTGAGGCACCCAGATGCCCCAAGGCTTCTCATGAATTTTGTGATATGATGCACCCGGGGTGCCTTGAGCTTGTAGCAGATATCTCAAGAAATGAGTTGTTGGGAAAATTAACTGTCCATACTCACTCTCGGCCATACTATACATTTTCTCATTGAAAAAATGTATCTGTTGTAAAGGTTAAGGTAAAAAATACCAAACGTAGGAATGAAAAAAAATTCGGTTACTTATCTAGAAGTCCTCCTTAATATGTAATATTTTCTATGATTAAACATATAATATCTAGATTTTTCATGACTCTTTACATTTTTAATCTGGATGTCCAGAGATGGCATTAGCTGCTACCTAGGAGTGATTTACACTACCAAAGCAAGAGCCCAGTTATGTGAGAGCTAATTTAAAAAAAAAAAAAAAAAAGTTTATTTTAGAGAGAGAGAGCACAGTGGGAGGGGCAGAGGGAAAGAGAATCTGAAGCCGACTTCATGCTGAGGGTGGAGCCCCACAGGGGGCTTGATCCCAAGACCCCAAGATCATAACCTGAGCCAAAACCAAGAGTCCGGCACTTAACCAACTACGCCACCCAGGCACCCCAGTGAAAGCCAACTTTTTAAGGAGTAAATAGTTCAATAGTTTAGGATTTCTTTCTTTAGTCCTAGGATTGAAAGCTGATAGTGCCTTCTGAGTACTTGAAATGTAGCAATGAGGGGCGCCTGGGTGGCACAGCGGTTAAGCGTCTGCCTTCGGCTCAGGGCGTGATCCCGGCGTTACGGGATCGAGCCCCACATCAGGCTCTTCTGCTATGAGCCTGCTTCTTCCTCTCCCACTCCCCCTGCTTGTGTTCCCTCTCTCGCTGGCTGTCTCTATCTCTGTCAAATAAATAAATAAAATCTTTAAAAAAAAAAAAAAAGAAATGTAACAATGAAACCTAAAATATAATTTAAATGAAATTGTGCAAAACCTCAAGGATGTAGAAGACTGGATATGCTTCCTTCCTTGGTGTCACTCCGTAGGGAGTGGTGGGTCTATGCAGTTTGCAACAATAGCATTTGAAGTCATTGTTGCTTTTCCACCTTTTCATTCCAGCACAAGGATGCAGGAATATTCAGCCTTGGAATATCTATAGACTAATCTGTGGGGAATGAATAAAAGCATAAGAATGGAGGGAGTAGGGAAGCTAATCAGAGGGTTTTTGAGTTTTTCTCAAATACATTTCTCTTTGGAATATAACTGGCTTTTTCTTTTCCCTAGTGATGGTTCAGTTCTGGGATCATCATGCAGTGACTCTGTCCTGTCGTGGCCACTTCTGCAGAAAACTTCCACCATCAAGCACAAGGTACAAAATTACTGCATATTAATTTAAGCTCTCACTTAGGTATGATTTTTAACTTTTCATTTCAGGATGAAAGGGTAGCCTTTTGTTTACTAAAATGACATACACTTTCAGATGGCATCTCTGTATAATTTTGCTTTCACTTCCTTAGTGAAATTTCTTCTACCAAATAGTTGGTGTAAGAGAACCAAATAAAATATCCTGTTGGCGTACTCAATTTCTGTCAGGTGTCATCTCTTACTGAATAGTGAAAGATGATGCCTGAGGCGTTCTTTCATTTTCATGGTGGTTTGGGGCTTTCGTGGCCATTTATTTTTCTGACCAATTTATGTCCTGGTTTTATTTATTATTTTATTTATTTTAAAAAAAGATTTTATTTATTCATTTGAGACAGAGAGAGAGAGAGAGAGACAAAGAGAGAAAGAGAAAGAGAAAGAAAAAGCATGAGCAGGGGAGAGAGGCAGAGGGAGAGGAGAAGCAGACTCCCCGCTGACCAGGGAGCCGATGTCCGGGCTCCATCCCAGGACCCTGGGATCATGACCTGAGCCAAAGGTAGACACTTAACTATCTGAGCCACCCAGGAGCCCCTATATCTCCATTTTAGTTCGTACTTTCATTTCCTTTGGTTAAAATCAGATTATTACAAAATTTCCCCTGTTCCAACTGGGAAATTCAGGAATGGTGTCCTGCCAATGCTGGGTTAGGTGGTAATGAGCAGAGGAAATAGACTTTTTAATTATTTGATTTTATCAAATTTCTCGATAATTAAGATGTATTTCAAACACATAGAACATTTCAAAGAATGTTATAGAAAATGTAACCCTTTTGTTTTACTTGCTTTAAATAAAAATAAAAAGAAATAAAACTTTATAAAGTTGAGACAGCCCTGGGTAGATTTCCCTAATCTAACTTTCCCTCCCTCTCCTGAGATAAACCCAAGTTAGTACTGATCATCCCAAATTTTTACACAATAACTAAAACAGCATGTATCCATAAACAATACATAACACCATTCTGCGTATTTTCTAGATTTAAGTAAATACTATTATATTATATATATCATTCAGTAACTTTCTTTATTCGTTCAACTCTGCTTTAGAAATTAGTCCATGAGGATACATGTGATTCTAGTTCATTCATCTTAACAGTTGTATAGTGCTTCATTGAATAAATATATTAAAATTTATCATTTCCTTCTGGTAGACATTTAGGTTAAATGAAGTTTTAATAAACATTACATGTACATACTTTTTCGTTTCCATGGGAAAAAGTATCTCTAGGAATAGCTGAATATTTTCATCTTAACTGTGTAAGATATTGCTAAATTGTTCTGTAAAGTGGATATGCCAATTTATCTTCCCATCCCTGGATAGAAGTTTTGTATTTCTCCACTTCCACACCAAATAATAGGCTTTTGAAATTTTTTACTGAATTGGTGATTGTGAAATGATATCTCCTTGAGGTTTTTAGCTTGTGTTTTCTCGATTACTGATGAGGATATGTACCTATTTTATTTCTGTTGATCATGTGGGTTCCCTCCTTTGTGAATTCTTATTCATTTCTTTGCTGCTTTTCTGTTGAATAATTTGTATTTTTCTCTACATGTGTTCTGGACATGCATGAGTTACAAATATCTTCTTGCAGATTGTAGCTTTTAAAAGAAATTTTTTTGTTTATGGTGTCTTGTTAACAGAAGTTTCTATTTTAATGTAATCAGATGTATCAGTCTTTTCATTTGTGGTTGGCACTTTTTGTATTTTGCTTAAGAAATATTTCCATACAATATCATATTTGCCCATTTTTATTTTTTAAAATTTCAAATTAATAAACTTTATTTTTTTAGACCAGTTTTAAGGCTCACAGCAAAATTGAGTGGGAAGTACCAGAATTCCCCATATATACCCCTTGTCCTCACACGTGTACAACCTCCTTGACTATCCTGCACTAGAGCAGTGCATTTATTCCAATCAATTAACCTATATTAACACAGTTATCACCCAAAGTTCTTAGTTTACATTAGGGTTCACTCTTTTTCTGTTCATTAGTTTTCACTTGGTGTTGTACATTTTATGGATGACAAATGTATAATAACATGTATCCATCATGTACGATCATACACAATAGTTTCACTGCCTTAAAAATCCTGTGTGCTCTGCATATTCATCCCTCCCTCCACCCTAATCCTGGCAAACGGTGATCTTACTGTCTCCATAGTTTTATCTTTTCCAGAAGGTTACATAGTTAGAATCATTCAGTGTGTAGCCTTTTCAGATTGGTTTCTTTCACTTAGTTTTGTGCATTTAAGTTTTTTTCTGTGTCTTTTCATGGCTGGGTAGCTCATTTCTTTTTAGCACTGAAATGAATATTCCATTGCCTGGATGTACCACAGTTTATCCATTCACTTACTGGTGGACGTCTTAGTTGCTTCCAAGTTTTGGCAATGGTGAATAAATATGGATAGAGTTATTTTCATGTGAATACAAGTGTTCAGTTCATTTAGGTAAATACCAAGGAGTGTGACTGCAGGATTATATAGTAAGAGGATGTTTACTTTTATCAGAAAACACCAAAACGTCTGTGGCTGTACCATTTTGCTTCCTACCAGCAGTGAATGTTGCTCCACGTCCTCACAAGCATTTGGTGTTGTCAGTGTTTTGTATTTGACCATTCTAATAGGCGTGTAATGGTATGTTATTGTTATTTCAATTTGTAATTGCCTAGTGACATATGACATTGAATATCTTTTCATACAGTTACTTTCCATCTGCATATCTTCTTTGATGAAGTGTCTGTTCAGGTCTTTTGACCATTTTTTAATTGGGTTGTTTTCTTATTGTTGAGTTTTAAGACTTCTTTGTATATTTTGAGTAGCAGTCTTTTATTAAATGTGTCTTTTGCAAATATTTAAAAAAATCCCCCAAGAGTGTGTTGCTATTAGAGAGAAAACAATGACTATAGCAAGAGAATATGAACAATCAACAATGCTCATGTTGGAGAGAGTCCAGGTAGATCAGTGTTTCCCAAAATGCAGAGCATATACCACAGGTATGGTCATTGTAGCCTTCAGATGACTCCAGCCAGTGTCATTGTCTGAACTTAGCCACAAGGAAGATTCTGAGTGAGAACCACCAAGTCCAGTCCAATCAGTGCCTACAACCATGACACATAATAATAATAATACTAGTATTATTGTATCAATGTTCATTTTTTAAAACTCATTGATTATATTATGGTTTTATAAGAAATTAACATTAGGAGAAATTTGGTGAATGGTATATAAAAATTCTCTGTGCAGTTTTTGCAACTTTAGCAAGCATGAGGTGATTTCAGATTAAAACCTTTAAAAATGAGATACAATAATAAATGTTGTTTTATGTCACTAAGATTGGTTTATTTCACAGCAATAGACAACCACAGCACAAAGGTAAAGTATTGTCACCTGAAGTTCATGGGACTGGAGATGGAGATGGACTTATTTTAAATTAACTTTTAACTTGAAATCATCTTACGCTTACTGAAAGTTACAAAAAGAGAGAGCTTTTATATACTATTAACCCAGCTTCCGCTAATGTTAACATCTTGCATAATCACAATAAAATTAAGGACAGCAAAAAAATAAACATTTATACAATAATGTCATTAACTAATCTAGAGACTTTGTATTTTCCCAGTTGTACCACTAATGCTGCTTTTCTAGTCCAAGATTTAATCCGGAGTCCCACTTTACCTTAAGTTGTTTTATTTTGTTAGCCTTCTCAACTCATATTATAATTCTTCTGTCTTTGTTTCTCTTTTATGACCTTGACATTTTGAAGAGCAGGAACCAGTTATTTTATAGAATGTCACTTGATTTGGGTTTATCTGATGTTTCCTCATAATTAAATTCAAGTTATGCATTTTTTGGTGAGAATATCGCAGAAGCAATGTTGAAATCTCTTCAGTATATCATATCAGGAGGTATAGTATTAAGACATGTCTTAATTCATGAGTTCTTATGCAATTCCAACTTTCATCGCTTGTTTAAGATAGGAGCCACCATATTTCTTCACCGTAAGGTTTTTTTTTTTCATTTGTAATTAATAAGTGTCTTGTGAGGAGATATTTTGCAATGATGCAAATATCCTGTTTCTTATCATATTTTTACATATTAATTTTAGCATCCATCTGTGACTCTTGCCTGCAATAGCTATTATGTGGTGTTTGCCTAAGAGTGATTTTCTATCTCCTTCATTCCATCTACAGCTATCAGTTAGAATTTGACTGTAATAAAAGCCATCCCTTCTCATTTATATACTTATTCAATTATTTGTTTATATCACTATTAACTATGGATTATAATCCAATATATCAATTATGTCATTGTTGAGACTGACCCAGATTTGGCCACCAAAATTCTTCAAATTGTTCTTTAATATGTTCTCATCATTTTCTAGCATTTCCTTTCCTTTTGGTACCACAAGGTATTCCAGAATTGTCTCATATTTTTCCTACATTGGCCCTGGAATCCACTCTTCCTCTGAGAGTTCTGTTTTTTTTTTTTTTTTTTTTTTTTTTCCACTGGAGGAAAGTATTTAGAAACTTAAGATTTGGGAGCTAGATAGTCTCATTACTACTGGACTAGTATTGCTACCTAGGTTTTCTCAGTGGACATACCAGGGCAATATATGTATATAAACTAACCTATGCATATGGACATACCTGTATTTATTTCTATATCTATTCATAGTTATATTAAAAATTGATAAGATACCTTTGATTCTAATCTACCACCATAGATTTCACTCTAGCCTTCTTTCTTTATTTGTAACTCATTCTTCTAACCGAAAACTCACTCTCGTTTCCACAATACCTTTACATACAAAAATGGACTTTTTAAAATTTTTTAATTTAATTTTTCTTTTTTAGAGAGGGAGAGAGAGAATACATATGAATGGGGGGGTAAAGGGAGAGGGAGAATCTTAAGCAGGCTTAACACACAGCAGGAGATCATGACCTGAGCCAAAATCTAGAGTCAGACACCCAACTGACTGAGCTACCCAAGTGCCCTGAAAAGTGACTTTCATAGCCCCCCCTCCCTACTTCTCACTTCAACTACTTTCTTGGCATTTCAGATCTTATGAAGGTAAGTTCGTCAATAGGGACAAATGGAGAGTACCAGTTCTGTAGAGTTATGCAGTTAGTGCACAGGGGATCAGGGTTGATAAGCAAACACAGACATTTAATTAATGTTTTTAAGTAACTCCATTTTACTAGGCTAATTTCATATTGGTTTAAGAAAATCAATCATTTAATGGATTTTGTTGAGTGCAATGCTAACACCCTTCATCAGGATTTACAATAAAAATAGCAAACTGAGACTGAATATATCTGGTAATATATGTCAGACATGTCCCAGAAACTGAAAACAAACAAAATTAATATTATGCATTATTTTAATTTTGTAAAGGATGTTGAAATACTCTTTCTGTGAATGATGCCATACAAAACTAGTTTGCACTGTTCTGGTTATATAGTGACAAGAATAAATGAATATCAATTAGACATTTGTTTTTCAGTTATTTTAAGCTTAAAATGTTAGCTCTATCGTTTGAATAATGTATGTACCTATTTTAACTAATAGTCTTATTTTTTCAGCTACTTAGTTTAGAAATGATAATTTAGCTTTAAAGCATGTTTTGATTTGCAAATTTGTTACTCAATCTCTTTTCTTATAAATAGATTTCTAAATATCTGTAACTTTAGAAATAAAGTACTTGTATTATGTTCATGAAAGTCCTCATCAGTGAGTTGGATATCTTGCATGATTTGTTTTTTAAATATAGAAACAACAGTTGCCATGGCAAGTGTGAATTTTAGACTCAATATTCACATGAAGATTGTCTTAGAAACTGTCATCAAACACATATAGGGTAAATGTTGAACAAATTGTACCAGCTTTTTGCTGACTATCAAAGTCTGCACAAGAGAACCTGAGACTTAGAGTAACGAATTTAAATTTAATTCTGAGGAGTGATTTTCTTATAGTGAGAACTGTTAAACCCTCAGATATTCTCTTGAAGGCGGGGATTTAGAATTTATTCTCTCAAGGTCCTTACAAGCTAATAAATTTCTATTTCCAAGATAGTTTAGGTGTGATCTCACTTTAATGTAGAGACACAGCCTTAAAAGTCTCCCAAAGGTTGCATTCTAGCCTTAAGATTCGAAGAAGAATGCCATTTGCATGTCGAATTTGCATTGGAATGGGACCTAGGAGGCTTTCTAGTTCTACCTGTCCACTGAGAAATGACATCTAGAGAAATGATGTGAGAGAGCTCATGTGTGCCTACCTGTGCATTAATAGGTTTGGACCTGAACTCCCTCAGTACAGTGGAGTAACAGAGCTTTTGTGTAGTATGCTACATTCAGATTTTTTTTTTTTTTTGGTGTATATTTTATTATTATAACAACACGGTGAAGCAAAGAACATACTATTTCTTTGATACCTTCACGGAAACTGAGGAACAGATATTTTAGAGTACTTGCCTAAGGTCAAGAAGCAGAGTTAGGACTTGAATGTATGACATGGCCATTGCTGTTTCCATTTACCTGCTGTCTTTTGTTTGTAAATATTTGGAATCAAATGTAAAAACGAGGCAGAAACAAAAATTCTCTGTGCGTGGAGGCAGACAAAGACATACATGTTGGGGATAAGAGGCACCAGGTTTCCGTGGCTGACCAGCACTTCTCTCAGTGTCCTCTGATAGCACTGTTCTATGAGATGATGATAGGTGTTACACTGTATTAGGGCTTGGTTCAGCCTGGAGTAACAGAAAAAACAAAATAACAGTCTGTATACAAAATCAAAGATTATTTCTCTCTCACTTAAAGGAGTTGGAGGTTAGGTACTCTATGGCTCATGAGGTGCTCCACAATGATCAAGGAGCCAGGTTCTTGCTGTCTTGCAGCTTTCTTGCCTTTAGTGAACATTCTACAGGTTCAACTACTACAGCTGAAACCATCATTGTGCATTCTGGCTGGCCAAAAGGAGGAAAGGAGTGGTACAAAAAAGGAGTGCTTCTTGCCTTTTAGGCTATTTCTAGGTTGTCACTCGTATCATTTCCAATTATATCTCATTGGTTAGAACTTAGTTGTGTGGCCAAGACCAGCAGTTAAGGGGAGCTGGAAATCTAACCTTTTGGCTAAGTAGCAGCGTGCCCAGCTAAAGCTGCAGTGGGCTAAAAAGGGAAAAGGGACGGGTGGATATGATAATTGGCTGTATTGATGACTGCTACGTACATCCATAAAAGTGGGCTCAGCTTTAAAAAAAAAATAAAGGAATTTTGTAGTCAAGCCTCAGAAGTGCAAGGTTAAATAAGTTAAGCAGATCTCTTTAACACCAGGGGTGAGCAGAGATGCTAATGAGCATTGTAACAATCTAAGTTGAGATATAGCATGTAGAGTTCTCACACTTATTTGACCTTAGAACTCTTGACTCGTGGAACATCTGCTGGGATTAATGGTCCACAGAGTATACTGTGAGGAAATGCTGCTCTAAACTGTTGAATCCACGATGAGTAATTCCTCTCTGTTGACTGCTGCCAAGTACTGACTGAACAAAGCATTGTGCCTCCTCTGATTTACTTAACTTGATTTTATTCTGTGTGTAAGTCAGGGATATGGGGAAGCATACACAATAAGCATGACTGTGGAACAATTTGCAAATATAAAGGATTATAGAAATGCCAAGTAATTAGACATTAAAGAGGAAATTCTTAAATTTCTGCCTAAAAACTATGTCAAGCAATTTTCAGGTAGTTAATTCAGTGTTCTCTAATACCTCTATTAAGGGAGAGGGTGCTTGTGAATAACACAATAATAATAGCTACCACTTGTTCAAACACACCGGGAACCTGGGGTACAGCAGCTGGGGTACCTGCCCTGGACTGTGGACACTCCCATGGCTCTGGACCAAGCACCTCAAGTACATCTTTAACTTTACCTGACAATCATGCTGTCTTTGCCTAGTTCGTTCACTCTCCCACTTTCTCTCTCCTCTAACTTCCAGCTTCTTCTCCCTTATCCTCACTTTCTGCATATGACCTGTTTCCTACCTCACTGTGTGCTTACAAGCACTCAGAGGAACTTTTGCAGACTCTCCCATGCTACTTGCCCAACAGCTATTTTATCTGTATACTTTATTTTCTTACCTGTTACCCGGAAGAACTACACACATCTCATTCTAATGTCAGTCTCTCCCCTTGGGCGCTAGATTTCATCTCTTTGGCATAGTCAAGAGCGTTATCCCCATTGTTTTTACCTCTATCCCCCACATCACCAGTATTTTTTTCGCTTTCTACTCGGCTGTCCCATTAGCCCATAAACCTTCTCCCCTGCCCCCATTTTTAAAAAAGAGAGACCGTATGATAATTGTCTTTCTCTGATTGGCTTATTTCACTCAGTATAATACCCTCTAGTTTCAGCCATATTGATATAAATGGTAAGATTTCATCCTTTTTGATGGGTGAGTAATATTCCTGTGTGTGTGTGTGTGTGTGTGTGTGTGTGTGTGTGTGTACACACACTACCTCTTCTTTATCCATTCATCTGTCGATGGACATCTGGGTTCTTTCCATAGTTTAGCTATTGTGGACATTGCTGCTATGAACATTGGGGTATCCTTTGGGTAAATACCTAGTGGTGCAATTGATGGGTCACAGAGTAGCTGTATTTTTAACTTCTTGAGGAACCTCCATACTGTTTGCCACAGTGGTTGTACCAGCTTGGGAACAGCAACAGTGTAAGAGGGCTTCCCTTTCTTGGCATCCTTACCAACATTTGTTGTTTCCTGACTTGTTAATTTTAGTCATTCTGACTGGTGTGAGGCCGTATCTCATCGTGGTTTTGATTTGTATTTCCCTGATGCTGAATGATGTTGAGCATTTTTTCATGTGTCTGTTGGCCATTTGTATGTCTTCTTTGGAGAAATGTCTGTTCATGCCTTCTGCCCATTTCTTGAATGGATTATTTGTTTTTTGAGTGTTGAGTTTGGTAAGTTCTTTATAGATCTTGGATACTAGCCCTTTATCTGATATGTGGAATTTAAGAAACAAAACAGAGGATCATAGGGGAAGGGATGGAAAAATAAAATAAGACGAAATCATAGAGGGAGACAAACCATAAGAGACTCTTAACTGTAGAAACAAACAGGATCGCTGGAGGGAAGGTGGTGGAGGGGATGGGGAAATGGGGATGGGCTTTAAAGAGGGCATGTGAGGTGATGAGCACTGGGTGTTATATGCAACTGATGAATTGCTGAACTCTACATCTGAAATGAATGATAGACTATTTGTTAACTAATTGAATTTAAATAAAATAGTAAAAAATAAAAAAGAGAAGAATATTTTCTTTTGACTTCATTTTTCAGTGCTCCAATTTATAATAAATTTCTTGCTGCTTTCAAGTTTTCTCTTTTCTTCATATTTAGCCTCTCTAGTCAGGCTTTTGCTTCTACCACTACCCTGAAAGTGCTCTTGTCTAGGTCCCCAGTGATCGTCATGTTGCTAAAGCCAATGGCCAATTCTCAGGCCTCATCCTTCTTGCTCAGCAGTATTTGGCAAAGTAGATTGCCCTCCTCCACACACTTTCTTCATTTGCTCCTAGGACATTACTCTTCTAGTTTCCTTTCTATACCACTGGGCATTTTTCTGATTGAAAAATGTAGTACATTAGTCATTCAGCATACCAAAATGGAATCTCGATCTAGTCTTTGGAAGTCTCTAGGAGGTTTCAAAAGCAAAAACAGGGTGATTCAAAGTAGGTTGCTTAGATTCTTGAATTAGAGTCATCAGGTGTAATGTAGAAGGGTTTGGACTGCATGGTCTTGAAGTTATCTTGCACTGCTCTCATTCTTAGAAAATACTTTATGATCTAAAGTGAACCAGATAAAGAGACAAAAAACCCCAGTCTTCTATTGTATAATCCATTCTAACCACATTGGGGCCTTGGGTTAATCTCATAGTTCTTTTGAGCCTTAGTCATCTCATCTGTTACATGGGGAATAATATCTTTCCTGCTCTTCTAAAAAATTGTTATAAATATCAAAACAAATTGTATTTTGTGTATGAATTTACTTCAAGAATGCTGCAACACTATGTGATAAAGAAGGGGATGGGTACATTGTTTTAAAAGCACAGCGGAGTATTTTGATATAAAAATTTTATGATGTGACATTCATTCCCTGTGCTAGTCTTTTCCATTACAGAAAATGCTAACTTCATTTTCAGTTGCTCAGGCCAACCCAATCTTGGGATGATGCATTTCTTTTCTGTTCCTCTTAAAGTCAAACATATTAGAAAACACTTGAATTTCTACCTTCAAAATCTGCCTGGCAGTCCAATCACTTCCTACCACTTTCTCCCAACTTGTCACCATCTTTCTGATACATACTACTACGGTCTTTCACCAGGATTGTTGCAAGAGCTCCCTGAACTCTGGCTTTTGTACTTAGCTCAGGTAATCCATTCTCTACGCATCAGCCACAGTGGGGCTACTATAGTATTTAGATATTATGTCACCTCTCACTCAAGACCCTGCATGGGCTTTCAATTTCACTCAAAATAAAAGACAGTTTCCTAATAATGACCTACCAGAGCACACTCCACTCTTCCTTACCTCTCTGAACACATCTCTTGCTGACTTTACACAGTCTGTTTCTTCTGCCTTGAGCGCTTATTTCTCAAATTTCCACATGATTAATTCTCTCCCCTCCAAAATTTGTGCTCAGATATCATTTTCTCAATAAATCCTACTTTGGCCTCCCTATGTAAAATCGCAGTCTGTTCCACCATTGTGACTCTTCTAATCCCCCTCCCTAATTTTTACTTTTCTGTATCATCATCATCCTCTAACATACTATACCATATACATATTTATTATATTTATTATTTATTGTCTCCCTTTCCCAGCTGAATAATGCAGGGGTTTTTGTCTTTTTCTTTTCCACTAATGTATTCCAGGCACTCAAGAGAGTACGTGGTATGTTGTTGGCATTCAATAGTTCTTAAGTGTTAAATGATTGAGTTCTGAGGGCATTACTGCTAAGTGGGTATTATATCTGTTTTGTAGCTATGTAAACTGATATGTGGAAAAGCCAAATAACTTGTCTAACACCACACAGTGGGGAAACCGCATGGCCTGGATTTAGGCCACAGTTTTTGCATTGTACCACTATCATGTTTTATTTTGTATGGTGATTCTGATTGCTCTGTCCAGAGCCAGAGGATGAGAATGTTTCAAAGGAGGGGAATGTCAGTGGGCTCAAAAGCTTTCAGAAATGCCAGAAAGGAGGGAGATTAAGAAAAAAGGCTACGGTTCTTTGTAACTAGATGATCATGAGTTTTGTAAAAGCTGTTTCAGTAGCATTGGAGCCAAAATCAAAGAGCAGTGGATGAGAGAGTGAATAGAAAGTAAGTAAAAGGAGAGAGGGAATAATTATGACTCTTCAAAAATTCTGGGCATGAGAAGAAAAGATTGTAGTTGCATGGAAACAAAAAAGTTCTTTTTTAGGATGAGTAAGACTTGAGCGTATTCATAGGAAGAGGGAAAGGAGGTTAAAGACAGGTAAAATATAGGTATAAGTATAGAGGTAAATAGAAGGACTCCTTTCTAGGAAGAGCCAACTTAGTGGGTAAAGTGACACATGGACATACATGGAATTTCCTGGCCAGGTGGCTGTGGCTGTGCTGTGAGGCACGGGGTCTGTGGTAAAGCAGGTGTTAAATTATCCCTCCACTTCACTTTTCCTTGTCCCTTCAAAGAAACTGTTCCCATTTTCCTAAGATGTTTTTCCTACAAGTTAGTACTTTGGTCAGTCTTCCTGCCTCAGTTCCAGATAGCACTGTCTTCTCGCTCTGAAGCAGGTGACATTATCTTTGAGGGAAAAGAGTAGCCAGCAGCACAAGCTTTTTCAACTCATCTCCTCACTTCTGATCTCATTTGCATTATCACGACTTTCCCTCCTTTCCCTCCATCTCAATGGAAAGGCATCCCTGTTTTTCCCCAAGGTTAAAATGTTAAGTCTAAGATCATCATCTGTCCTTAAATGTATTTTTTATAAATTTTTCTTTTATTCTGAAACTACTTGTCAGGGTTTTTTTTTTTTTTTTTTTTAAGTATCTCTACACCCAGTAAGGGGCTTGAACTCATAACCCCTGAGATCAAGAGTCACTTGCTCCACTGACTGAGCCAGTCAGGCACCTGCATCAGTTCTTTATCTGTACTGATAAACAACATCTGTATATAGAATATTCCCTCTGTATATCACTTTTCTGAACTTTCTACCTGAATGTAATGATTTCCTTTATTAAACCAACATGTATTTAACTATTGTTAAACCAACATGTATTTAATGGACCACACTGGATATTATTACATTTGACATTGGAAAAACCTAAGATAAGTATCTTCAGGCATAAAGACTGAGGAAGATAGAAACATAAATAGATTATAATACCATGTAGTAAGTATAATAGTGCAGACTTTTCACAGTCAAATGGACATCTCTTCCCATGGGATGCTCTTCCTATAATTTCTTTTTGAGTGACACAGATTTCTTTGTTCTCCTAAGCTCATTTGAGTTGGGTTTCTGTGGCTTGGAGAAAAAGAATATTGATTAATAGACTCAAGTCATCTAACTCAGTAATTGTCAGAGGAGGCTTCCAGGAAAGCTTTGTGGAAGAAGTAATGAGTGAAGTGAGTAATTATTAAATGAGTAAGAATCAGGCTGTAGTGAGAGGAAGTAAGGGGACAAAGGTGGGTATGAGGAGGCAGTTGGGGTAGAAGAGATGGCACCAATAGGAGCTCTGACGGGAGACACAGCTTAGTGGGTGTGTAGGGAAATGTCATTTGGTATCTCTGGAGAGGGAACTACATGGCAGGAAATAGCAGGTGAAAAGAATGGAGAAACGGCCAGGGATCAGAACATAGAGTATCTCAATAGGTCACGAGTGACTTTGGACGTTGTCTTAGGTAATGGGGAGCCAAGTAGGTGAGTCACATGACCCAGTTTGGCTCCTGGTAGGATGGATATAAAGAGGACAAGTCTTGAAACATGTTATCTTCAATCTTGAACCCATTTTCTGATTGCCAGTCCCCCTACACTTCCCATTGCTTCTTCTTCTTCTTTTTTTTTTTTTTAAGTAAGAGAGCATTTGTGGCTTGCTGCTGCTTAAAGATGTTGACCTTTCCTCTTACTCCTCCTCAGCACCTCACATCAGTATTTTAAACCATATTCATGGACATCTTTGTTTTGCAACTGAAAGAGGAGAACAAAACTTGGGATGGGAGGAAGGGCTGAACAGCAGAAAAGTGAAATAGGAGAGAGGGCATTTGTGCCCAACAGTCCCTTGAACTAAGTTTGAGCCTCGTTTTTTTTTTTTTTTTTTTTTTTTTAAAGATTGTATTTATTTATTTGACAGAGAGAGCACAAGCAGGGGGAGCGGCAGGCAGAGGGAGTAGAAGAAGCAGGCTCCCCACTGAGCAGGGAGCCCAATGCGGGGCTCCATCCCAGAACCCTGGGATCATGACCTGAGCCGAAGGCAGTCGCTTAACCAACTGAGCCACCCAGGTGCCCCGAGCCTCATTTTTGAGAGTGAAAGACTTAACCACACTGATGGACTCAGGCAGAAGGCCTTTTATTCAAGATGGTTGGGATCAGTAGTTGTTTAACGAAAAAGTTTTATAAAATACGGAATAATAATCTTTTAAAAAAAATTAGTTTCAGAATTAAAACTTAGTGATTCATCAGTTGCAATAACACCCAGTGCTCATTACATCACGTGCCCTCCTTACTGCCCATAACCCAGTTACCCCATTACCCCACTTACCTCCCCCTCCAGCAACCCTCAGTTTGTTTTCTGGAGTCCAGCGTCTCTTATAGTTCGCCTCCCTCTCAATTTTCATCTCATTTTATTTTTCCTTCCCTTCCCCTATGTTCATCTGTTTTGTTTCTTAAATTCCATATATGAGTGAAATCATATGATATTTGTCTTTCTCCTACTGGCTTATTTCACTTAGCGTAATACACTCTGGTTCCATCCATGTGGTTGCAAATGGCAAGATTTCATGGAATAATAATCTTAACAGAAATGTATGCATCTTTAATTCTATTTTAACCTAAATAAATACACTGTAAGTAAAAATTATTTGCCAATCTTTTGATTTAGGGCCAATATCTAATTAGCTGCACTGATTAGAAATCTTTGTCTTGTTTTTCTTTAAACCACAGCCTCAATTTGTCACATTTAAGCTTCTTTAAACTGATGTAAAAATTAAATTAATTGTGAAACAATGTAAGTATAGAATTCTGTATTTTCTCTAGTCTTTTATAGTTACCTCTCACAGGCCTCATTTGATAACAATACTTGTAGCAACTTTCCTTTGGAGGGAGTGTATACCACTATAAAAGGGCAACATGAGGAATCTTTATGGTGACAGAAATGTTTTGTATTTTGACTGCTTTAATGTCAATATCCTGGTGTGTTATTGTATTATAGTTTTTCCAGATGTTACTATTGGGGGAAATTACTAAAGGGTACATCGGATCTCCCTGTATTATATCTTAAAATTGCATGCGAGGCTATAATTACCTAAAGTTTAATTAAAAAAATATTTATTGAGCCACTGTTATGTGCCAGGCACTTTTGTAGATACAGAAGATATTGCAGTAAATGAAAACTAAAAATTTCTGCACTTATAGAGCATACATTCTAATGGAGGAGAAATTCTAGTGGGTGAGCCCAAATTTGCCCAGTGTTCTGCCTTGGCGTGTAACACAGTGCCATTCTGGAGGATGGAAACATGAAAGCCATAGGGTCATTTAGAAATAGTGCCCTTGATATGGTCATTGACAAGGCATGTTCTCATGGAAGATGGAGAAGTTGTTCCACATTACTTTGCAGGCAGCAGATGTGAGTGAGTGGAAGCCCACTTGAGAAAAAAAGGACATAGGAGGTGCAACATAATGATTCTAGTTGGCTTACTGGTTTGTGGGTACTTAAAAAAAAAATGAAAGCTTTGTGGAGGAAGCTGAGGGTCTGCTGCTATCAGATGGAAGGCTATAGAAAAATTGACATTTGAGCTATATTTTCTGCTTTGGTTAAAAGCATCATCTACTTTGTCCCTCAGGTAGAGAAATATTAGTCTTACTTGTCTCTTCCCCTTCCTAATGCTCTATATCTAATCTATGGACTGGCTTACAAAATGCCTCTCTACCTCACCCCATAAGATATTTCAGAACTCTACTCTAAGCAGTCCCCACAACATGCGCTGTCCTCCTCATCACTGGCTTCCTTATCATTTCTAAATACCCTCCTTGTATTTGCATATGCTTTTCCTACCGTCTGAGTTCCCACCCTTCCATTCTGCCTAAACTCCAACTCAAGATTTAACATCTGTCCTAACATAACCTCTTTTCTGGAACTTTCCCTAAAATCCTCACAGCTCAAAGTCAAGGAAAAGATTCTGTCTTTTACCACCACAGCAGTTTCTATATAGCTGCATTATAGTATTTGTCACATTGACTTGAAGTTATTTGTTGCCGAGTCTGTCTCCACTACAAGTCCTGCCGCTAAGTAATACAGGAAGGATTGGGAAATCTTTCCAAAAGTATATTCCTTCCTGTAATTGTTTGGGGAAGGAATCTTGCTCATTTCTCGATTTGTGCTTATGCATTCTCGATCCTGGAGTGTTTGAATGTTCAAGTTTCTCTTGGAGGCAAAACAAGATCAAACCTAGCAGCACCCCGCCTTCCCCTGGCTCCCCAACTCCTAGATGACGGAGCTCTTTGGCAGTGTCCAGAATATGCCTTTATGTCACCTAGAAATGATTTGCTTGAAAAAATATCATCACTATTTGTCTTCCTCATTTGTTCCTTCTATTGACCTTGTGCTAAGGACAGCAGCTGTTATCCCAACCATGTCCATACCTGAACCTTTGATTCAGGGAGATTTGTGTTAATTCAGGTATCACTGTACTATGAACCCTGTCTCAGAGATCATCGGTTTTTTAAGGATTACTCATACAAAGGACACTATGTATTACTGAGCTTGAGATCTCTGTCTGTAAATTTGGTTGTCATCTATATAGTGCCTGAGGTTCTTTTACATCAAAGAAATATATAATGCTCTAATTTATCCACATCCTTACTCTATCTACCAAGTAGATGCTATGTTCTCTAGCTGATATTTTCAAAACATTTCAGAGCCACACAGACCTTTATACTACTCTGCAAAATAACTATGAGGGCTTCTTGCGTTTGCCAGTGCTTTTGTAATGATACATGGATAGCAGTGGGTATCAAGGTCCAAAGGAGGACAGTAGAGTGCCCTGAGACATACTCTGTGTTTTTATTAACACTTTAGCTCACCCATCCTACATTTTTTTCTGGTCTGATGCTATGTTATTATTGCTATGGTCATACACCGTAATCACGTACACACATGCACACAGAGAGACACATACACATACACGGAGTGATGGTATATATATTTCTATTGTTCTCTTGAAGACTCTTAGTATTATGCATGTTATTTCACACATAAAACATTTAACAACACTAAATTGAAAGCAGAAGAAGCAGGGGAGGGAACAGAAGGTGACAAATGAAGAGGGGGAGGGAGAGTGGGAAGGCAATGTGTAGCAGGAAGAGGCAAGGCATATGGGAAAACAGGGATATGTCAAATTCATAGAAAATAGCAAGCCAATATCTGATTGATGGCATGTATTTGTCGTGTGCCTCCCGGTCTTCAACCTAAGGGGTGCTGTCCATGAGAAAGGTAACTGTCTCACAGTGATAGAGATCCCTATGTCTGCAGCAGCCATTGATATAAAATTACTGACCTAGAAGTTGTTCTCCAAAGACTGGAGCATAGTGTTGGCTTCCTTTTATTTATTTTATTCTTTCCATTCACATTTGAGAGGAAATCCCATCTTTTTTTTTTTTTTTTTTTTTTTTGTCCCAGAATCCCTGGAGGGCAGATTTATTCACCTACAGTTTCTAGAAGCCATCTGACTATTATCACCATGGGTAAGCCCAAAATCCCTTCACTCAAAACAGTTCAGAGAGCACGTAGCCGGAGCTCACTCAGCTGCTCCTTCTCTGGCACTCTCTGTGGGCTTTGTGCTTCTTGGATGCCAGACATGCAGAAGTGCACAGTGGAAAGAAGGACTTTGAAGTGGCACAGACCTGAATTGAAATTCTAGCTCTGAAATAATATGACCTTGGGAAAATTACTTAACTTTTTCAAGCCTGTATGTCCTCAACAAATTATTTAATGACTAACTGTATCAGCATTAATACCTGGCATATCAAGTCCTATAAATGGAAGTTTCTTTCTTCTTTATATCTACCTTAGCTGTTCACTCTTTGGGAATCTCAATTTGGACAGAAGCGAACTCCCTAAGATTCTGACTTCTCGAAACGTATCTGCCAACTTGGAAAGTCTCTGGCGGCCACAATCAGCAGTGGTGGTATCTTGGGCAGAAAGCTGTCTCACAGAGGTGGTGGCTTCATTGATACGATAACTTCAGGAGTAGCTATCACAAAGAGTTACAGCAGGGCAGGGAGAAAACCAAAGCGTTATTGTTGAAGGAACTGTGTTGTGCTGATAACCAAACATGCTGGCATTACCTGTAGGTGAAAGAAGTAGTTGGAGGAAAGTCTAAAGCCAATCTGGAGATATAGTGTCAGGACAGAACAAATATACTGTCTTGTGCCCTTATTAATGCCTGGGTTTAGCCAAGTTTAAAACAAGCCAGGAGACTCCTCCTGCACAACAGATTTACTGGCCCTGGTCAATTTTGCCCTATCTACTGCCTTATTCCAGCATGATTTCATGTAGATTGCTAATGACTTAACACTCTGTCTGAAAGATTACACAAAGATTTGCAGATCTCCTTTTGGTTCCCTATTCCAGAAAGCAAGCTGTAACCTGGGTCAGAAAATATTTCCTAAATATCTGTACTTTCTGTTATTGTGTGGCTAGTGTCTTTAGGAATCACTAAGGTTTTAGAGCAAAAAATTCTGAATATGATCCTAGGAAGATACATCTGAATTCTGACAAGTGCAATCATGGGAGAGTAGGACCTGAATGATGGACAGAATTTGAGTGAGTAGAGAAAAAATGATCTGGCCATTCTTAGTTGAGAAACGAAGAAATTCGTGCGAGTGGGGATGATCTTGGCTTAGTCAAAGTTTAAACACAAGGTAGTGAGGTTTCAGCTGGAAATGAAGGAGGCGGGAGGAATCTCTGTGAGAAGACGTCAGCACCCACAGACTTTCAACCCCCTCATACCTGACACAATTAGACAATATGTGGGGTTTAAAAAAATTTTTTTAAGATTTAATTTTAAAATCTCTACACCCAATATGGGAATCCCGAGATCAAGAGTCACGTGCTCTACTGACTGAGCCAGCCAGGTGCCCAGCAAGATGCACTTTTGAGCACTAAGCAACTTACTTTATAACTGGCAAGAAATCAGAAAACATTTAAGTGTTCAGACTATTTCCTGTCAATGCTTTAACAATCACCCTTCATGTGAGAAGCACAAAGACCCTACATGACACTGTGGAAAGTTTCACTGTGTGAGACTTTTTTTTTTTTTTTTTTTTCCTGTTAATAACGGGGTCCATGAGTTCCTGAGAACCCCTCTCAGGTGGGTGATACTATGTCTCGGGTTGCCAAGTCTGGAAAAAGAGGACTTGACAGATTTCTTTCATCTAAGAGTTATTTATTTATTTTTTGTACTTGACACTGCTTTGAAGGTATCGAGGAAGAGCAAAACAGCACCTTGCAAGGACAGCGAGATATCAATTACTTTTAATTACTCCCAGCTCTCTCCCTTAATTACCTACTATGGTAGCTGGGATTTATTGCAGAGCAATAATAGTGGTGCTTTTTGCATTTACATAGTCACTTTCTCCGAGGAGTTCAGTGTACTCATAGATATGACTTCTCTATTAATTTAAAAATTTTAAATGTTAAAAAAATTTTCCATGGATAAGGAAGTTATAAAATGGGAATTACATTCCCATTTTTCAGGTAGGACATATTCTAGAGATAGTTCACAGTAACAACCAAACCTGAGGGACCCTGATAATCACCTTTCCTCTCTATATTTTACATGTTTTGTTCATTATACATGGTTCTTATGTTTGCTGATTAAAAAATATTTTCCAAGATATATAAAATAAAAATATCACAAGAGATTAAATAGTAATAATCCTATCAGGAGTGCAATTCTTTTCCCACTCTAAGATTCAAATAATGGATCCCAACTTATTATTTTTTTTAGTATGAAAATTCTTGCACAGTAGCAAAATATTATGAATATGCCAAAAAGAATTTGCATTTTTAGGTCCATTGATTGGAAAATATGTAATTAGAAAATTTACTGTGAACTGTGCTGGAATATTTTTTATTCCATCCATTATCCTAAAACAAAAAATCCTGTGAGATAAGTGGTGGTAGCTCTAATTAACCTCATTCTGTACATGCAGAATGTTATTCACTCCAGTCTACATTTGATGTGCTTATATCCCTATTGCTTCAGACCTTGTAACTCCATTGCTTCTCAGAGGTCTGCCTCCCAGTGTTGAGAACAATTGATTTAAGTTTTAAAACCATTGTTTTCAGGAACATTTGCTCATACACAGAATAATTATGTTGAACTTAAAACAAAGAACTGAAGAACATCATTCAACATTCAAGAGCTCCTCAATAGTTGGTGAGCTACCCTGTAGGGTTAAAACTACTTAGACATTAAAACAATGGAATTTACATGCTTCAGAGGGTTTCTTTCCCCTTATCTTGTCTGTTAGAATTAATAAGTTAGAAGCATTCTGCTCAGAATGGAGGCTTGATTGCATGCCTTTTGCTAAGGATCTGAGACGTGAGGAGACTGCAGTTTGAGATACTTACAGAGTAAGCACCTTTTGGACCTGAAACTGCCTTGCATAGTTTCTGTTTTTATATCTTATTGTTTGTATTTAAACATGCTCTACTGCTAATAAGCATATACTAGAAATTATAAGGTTTTTATGCCCAGGCTAGAGGTGGTAAGGGAAACAAAGTGTTTTTTTTTTTTTTTTCTAATTTATCCTATTTGAGTAGTAAATTATGGCCCACAAGATCACAAAGCATTAGGATCATCTTCTTTTAGAATTTTGTTTAGTAGTCTTCCCCTGTGGTTGTTGTAGATAATTTTAGAAAACAAGTGAAGTTTGGAAAAAGGCAATGGGATTTTGATTAGGAGGCATTTATTCCTAATTCTTGTTTAGATTTTAACCATATATTGCTTTGAGATGCAATTAGAATTACCATACACAACAAAACTAAATTTATGTTGCATCTTTCTTTTAAAGGAAAGGAAGAGTTTGGAAGTAACATTTTGTTTATTGGGTAGGATATTGAAAAGGAATTTGTAAATCAGCGATTGCCTCTGAATCAGTTTCTTGATTATATTAATTATTTGTTATGCCATTTACAGAACAAGGTTAATTATAGCTACCCTCACTTATCCCATAGGATTTTTTAGGAGAATGGATGGAATAATAAATATACCAGTATGTCTAAAGTGAGATATTCAAAATACAAATTGTAACACTATAACACTGTTTTAGTACAGGAATATACTACAGAAAGGATTTTTTTTTTAAGTGATAATATTTACTATAAAGGAAAGATCCTCAGAATTGGGGAGGGTAGGGGTCAAAAAGGATAACAGGGAAGGGAAGAAAAATAATTTAAGTTCTCTGCTGTATCATTTCATTGGAGAGAATTCCAGTGTCAGGTTTGGGGTTTGTGAATGATAGGGCCCAGTAGATGCAGAGAGGGCCTTAGACTTCTGTGACCTGTGGAATTCTGAAGGGCAGGGGGTGGGGCTGACACTGCTGGGATCTAAAGTGGGTATGTCTAAAGCTGAAGTTATTGGCTGCCCCCATAAACCAGCTTTTGCTCCGTTATATCTCCTCGATTGTCCAGTGAGAAGGTGATTTAACTCTAAACCCAGAACTGAAAGTTTTAGCCACTGTCCTCTTTTCTTTTTCCTCATCTTCCATATCGAAGAAGTATTAAGATGCCATCAAAAAATTTTCCCCATGGGGCACCTGGGTGGCTCAGTGGGTTGAGAGTCAGACTCTTGGTTTCAGCTCAGGTCATAATCTCAAGGTTGTGAGATTGAGCCCCATGTCGGGCTCCATGCTCAGCAAGGAGTCTGCTTGTGATTCTTTCCCTGTGCCCCTTACAAATACAAATTCTTCTCAAGTGCGCATGAACATTCGTCAGAATAGAGATCACATATTGGGTCATAAATCAGCCCTCAACAAGTATAAAAAAATCAAAATCATACCATGCATGTTTTCAGACCACAATGCTATGAATGAAGTCAACCACAAGAAAAAATATGGAAAGACCTCAAATGGAGGTTAAAGGACATCCTACTAAAGAATGAATGGGTTAACCAGGAAATTAAAGAAGGATTTTAAAAAATGGAAGCATTTTAAACATGGAAGCAAAAGAAAATGAAAGCATGACAGCTCAAAACCTTTGGGGTGAAGCAAAGGCAGTCCTAAGAGAGAAGTATATTGCAGTAAAGGCCTACCTCAAGAAGCATGAAAAGTCTCAAATACAAAACCTAACCTTACAGTTAAAGGAGTTAGAAAAGAAACAGCAAATAAAGCCTAAATCCAGCAGAAGAAGGGAAATAATAAAGATTAAAGCAGAAATACATGCTATAAAAACAAAGAAAACCAGTAGAACAGATTAACAAAACTAAGAATGGTACTTCCAAAGAATAAAATTGATAAACCCCTAGCCAGACTTATCAAACTTGGGTGCTCCCAAGTTGGGAGCATAAATATTTATAATTGTTAGATTTTCTTGATGGATAGACCCCATAATTATGATATAATGCCCTTCTTCTTCTTTTGTTACAATCTTTCTTTTATTTATTTATTTATTTATTTTTTTAAGATTTTATTTATTTATTCGACAGAGATAGAGACAGCCAGCGAGAGAGGGAACACAAGCAGGGGGAGTGGGAGAGGAAGAAGCAGGCTCATAGCAGAGGAGCCCCATGTGGGGCTCGATCCCATAATGCCGGGATCACGCCCTGAGCCGAAGGCAGACGCTTAACCGCTGTGCCACCCAGGCGCCCCTACAGTCTTTCTTTTAAAATCTAGTATGTCTGATATAAGTATGGCTACTCTGGCTTTCTTTTGACCTCCATTAGCATGCTAGATGGTTCTCCATTCCCTCAATTTCAATTTGCAGGGTCTTTAGATCTAAAATGAGTCTCTTATAAGCAGCATATCGATGGGTCTTTTTTTTTTTTTTTTTAATCCTTTCTGATACCCTATGTCTTTTGATTGGCCCATTTAGTCCATTTACATTCAGAGTGATTATTGAAAGATATGTACTTAGTGTCATTGTGTTACCTGTAGAGTTGGTGTCTCTGGTGATGTTCTCTGGTCCTTTCTAGTCTTTATTGCTTTTGGTCTTTTTTTCTCCACTCAAAGAGTCCCCCTTAAAATTTCTTGCAGGGTTGGTTTAGTGGTCAGAAACTCCTTTTGTTTTTGTTTGTGTGGAAAACTCTGTATCTCTCCTTCTATTCTGAATGACAGCCTTGCTGGATAAAGATTTCTTGAGTGTGTATTTTTTCCTATTCAGCACATTGAGTATTTCCTTCCCCTCCTTTCTGGCCTGCCAATTCTCTGTGGGCAGATCCGCTGAGAATCTGATCTGTCATCCCTTGTAGGTTAAGGATATTTTTTCCCCTTGCTGCTTCCAGGATTCTTTCCTTGTCTGTGTATTTTGTGAATTTGATGATGATATGCCTTGGCGATGGTCAGCTTTTGTTGAACTTAATGGGAGTTCTCTGTGCTTCCTGGATTTTGATGGCCTGTGTACTTCCCCAGATTAGGAAGTTTTCAGCTATAATTTGTTCAGATAAACCTTCTGACTCTTTATCTCTCTTTTCATCTTTTGGGACACCTTTGATATAAATGTTATTACATTTTAATAAGTAGTTGAGTCCCTAAGTCTACCTTCGTGGTCCATTACCTTTCTTAAGGAAAGTCAAATTAAATGCAGTGTTCACATTTTTATTTTGTCATGCTCATAGACACCCAGCTACTCACAGTATCCATTTTCCTCTCTTTGCTCCTTGATCTTTTGATGGTATCTGGCAAATGAAAGCACTGGAGCCTTTGACTGGGAGACTGTGAAACAGGCTTGAGAACTATTATTTTTGAATCTTTGGGGGGCTGCTGGGGCACTACTCAGTTTATTAACTTGAAGTCCATGATCTCACACTAGGGAGACTGTCATTGTCTCTGTAGTGTCTTTAGTTATTTCCCATGTGATTCAGCAAATGCCTGACTGCTCTTTTGCTCTTCTCCTATTTGTCTTGTTTTATCCCTAGATAAGATTCCCAGGTTCACAATCAGATTTGGTTAAATGCCGTAAGTGCTTCTCTATCTGGCCTATGAAGTTCTTTCTCTGCTTTTGGCATATTGTTGGATAAACAAATGTTCTAATCTAATTTATACTAATAGGCTTTTGTAAAAGTGTTCTTCTCTGGAGCTACCAAAGGAGCATAGAATTTGCTTTCTTGTCTAGATACTACCCAAATGACTTGCCTATGCAGAGGCATCCTGCCTCTTTCCCTCTTGACCTTCCTCCCTGCAATCTTTTCAGATCAGTGGGTTGCCTTTCTTATTAGCACTCTGAGAAACTGAGAGGCGAGTACAGTAATAATCTTCCGTCCTCCTCTTCATTCATGAGCATTTCTCTTTCTTTTCTGTGCATTTTAATTCCTCTAATAACCCAGCCGTAACCATAGCCAGTATTCTTTCCTAGGTGTCTGTGTTCCTCTCTTTTATCTTTTCCTTGGGTGATAACTGCTTATCAGATTTTTGCTGGATTTTCTTTCAATCTCTCAATACTGATTCTGGCTCTATAATAAATCTGACTCGGTATCTTCTTAAAGAAATTCCATCATAAGTGATAAGTTCATTCAACTCAACACTCTCTTAAGATTCTTCAGGGATCTTAAGAAGAGGTTTCAACCTGGCTGTTGCAGGTTCTTTTTGTTCTGAATGGGGCTCGCCAGTTCTAAGCTCATTGCAGTTAGATGTTGGGAGGCATTTCCTTAGATGTGAAACCTGAATCACCCCTATGAGGCTTATGGCAAAGTAAGCTGTTGCTGGCTTACTCACCCCTCAAAAACTCTCCCCAGACAACCATTTGCAAAATCTCTGAGAAATTGATTATAGAAGAGTTCAAACTTTGGAAAGACCCGTGATCTCCATTTCTGTATGTCACAGAGACAAATACAAAGGGGCATACAGGGATTGGCAGAAAGGGGTGTGTGGACAACTAATTTTGTTGTCCTCAGCAACCCAATTTAAAAAACTTCTGAAAACTCCTTAGAGACCATGCTGGGTAATTATACTAGAATTCTTCTTCCTTGGATGTAGCCTGGCGGTGAGTTAGTTTTGCCAAAGTTTTTGCTGAGCTTCACCCTTTATTGCCTTCTTTTCTTATATTTAAGTGTGTGCTGTCAAAAGTGTGTGCTGTCTCTACCTTCATTATTTCTAAACCAACATGAGAAAATAAGCAGGAACAGAGGGACCTCTTGATGACTATAAAAATATGTGTGTGTAGGTAGGGTGTAGAGTTGATGGTGCCAAGAGGGGTGCTGGTGTTTTAAGATGTACCTGAGATTTGTTTTAATCAGGTATAGTAAGACACATAGACACAGAAATGACTTTCACAATGGAAGAAGTTTTTATACTCACCAATTTCTAGAAACATGAAGCATGGCATGCCATGCTGGGCCACAGGGAAACACCAGGGCTGCCAAAGGCAGAGGGAGCAGGAAGCAATGTGGGCAAGAACCATTCCTACAAGACCCCTGGTTCTTTTTATTGTTGGAAGGTGTTTAGAAATTAAAATCTGAGAGCTAGATAAGCTTTTTCTTTCTTGAATTGTCTTGCTTTGTTACATTTACTAAGATATCTAGAAGACTGATCGGGAATAAGTGAGGTAGGGTAAGCAGGTTTAGGATTGGCTAGTTTGAATAATTTTGGTGGGCTCTGGTAAATAAGGGCTGTCTCTAGTTGTCAGGTACCTGGCCCTGGGGTAGATGGAAAATGGCCCTGAATGTAAGAGCTAGCTAGATAAAAAAGGTAGTTCTGGGGTCTGGGCTTTGGATTGGTTGGTTTGCATATGAAAAGCATGCTCACAGGCAAGTTGTTTGCTATCTCTAGGAAATTGGCTAACCTTGGAAAGGACAGTCTCTTCTGTTGTCATGCAAGATGTCAAAACACCAGAGTAAAAAGACACGTTCAACACAGTTGGTAATGTTTAAAAAACAACACCAACAAAACACAACCTGATTTGTAGCACTTGCCAAATTCCATAGGTGCTTGTGCAAGGCTATTACTTAAACGTAATCTATTTTTAAGGACAGCTTCTCTGACAGATATGGCTATGCAGGAGTGCTTTGATAAGGAAGAAATTAGAACTAAAATGGTATGATAGGGGGTCATGATGGCACCTGAGGCTGGGAATGGATTTCAGTCATGATCAATTTAGTATTTTCTTCCCTGCATATGGTGATTCACTTTTATCCCCTGTTCAAATGATTAATGTATTTACAGTTGCATTTACGGTGATGTTGCCTAAAATGGATTAGAGAATCCAGCGTGGAATTAGAATTTTTCTTTAAAATTTGAGGAAATAAAGAACAGTTTGTGGAAAATTTTATTTCACCACCTTTAAGTAAGAAAATAAAACAAAAGGGGGCACCTGGGTGCTCAGTTAAGTGTCTGCCCTCATCTCAGGTCATGATTTCAGGGTCCTGGTATTGAGCTCTGTGTCAGGCTCCCAGTTCATCAGGGAGCCTACTTCTCCCTCTATCTCTACCATTCCCTCCTGCTCATTCGTTCTCTCCCTCTCTCTCTCAAAATAAATAAAATCTTAAAAAGAAAACAAAACAAAAATTTTCTTCTGAACCATGTTTAAGCCATGAAATTTAGAATTAAAAAAGAATTAAAAACTTACCTCTAATAATTCATGTTTTAAAATGTATGTGTAAGTGGAAATGTTAATATTTTCACAAATTCATGTTTCAGAAACTCATGTTTCTTTAAAAAATTAATGTAGAAGAAAAATAGGAAGGTTAATTTTCTCATAAAAATAATCTTTTCCTGATGTTGGGAGATAATTCTCCATAGCTTTCTTACATTTCTATGCATATTTTGGGCAGAGCTACTAACTGCCTTTCTTCTATCTTTTCCAGAATATCTGCCCAGAAAATAAAGTTGGAAGGTAGAGATAGTGGCCCTCCTGGAACTCAAGTTGGTCAGGCTTAAAGTCTATTAAAAAAAAAATTCGAGTTCCCTAAGTTTAGAGTTCCTCTTCTGTAGTGTAGCCCACTGTGTTTATAGGCATCTTGTGGGAATTAAGCCTCAGGGAATTGGTGCAAATGCTGACTTCCTGCTTATGACTATTGCTGTGAGAAACTGTCCTTCGCCTCTGATCCAGGAGTCTCATGTCTGCTACCCATCCTCATGAAACTGTGGCAGATTGACTTGTTAGCTTGCAAGCAGGGTATAAGCTCAGCCCCACCATAGTTTCTGACACCTAGAGAAACTTGTACACATTTGTGCCAGGGTACATTATAAGAACATTCAGAATAGAATTGCTTGTGATATCCAAAAACTGGAAATAAATAAAATGTCTGTCAATATTGAAATAGATAAATATATTTTATAGATTTATATGATGAAATCATACACAGTAGATACACAAGTGAACAAACTACAACTCTGTGCAGCAATGTGGATTAATTATATAAGCGTAATTTTAAAAAAAGAAGCCAGTCACAAAATTATATGTACATCCTGATCAAAACAAACACAAGTAAACTATATTTTTAAAGAGAAATACATTGGTGGTAATGGTGTAAAGAAGATGAAGAAATATTATATGAAGAGTATAAGTCATGATAATTACCCCAAATGAGGAGAGAGGGTTATATGAAAGAAGAAACTCATGGGGGATATCTATCACGCTGTCAGCACTCACTCTATGTCTGACCCAAGTGGTAGATACATGGGTGTTTGCTTTATATTTATTCACCTTACTGTGTATTTGCATTTTATGTGTTTTTTGTGAGTGTGGTATTGCACAACCAGAGTGGTTAGAATTACTTCAGAAACAATTCCTTCATCTATTATTCTTTGGGTGATATAACCCAATGTATCTGTTCACTGTAAAGAATGTAAACAGAGAAAAAAGTAAACTTTATATTAAAGATTAATTAAGCCTTTATAGTCAATAACCACCAAGTTATTAATGCTTTGTTGAATAAGTTTCCTTGAAAATGTTACTTTTACAAATATGCCAGACTATTAAATTGGGAATCAGAGTTTGTTTTGAGATTGATTTTTATGTGCTTCACTTTTGAGAGTCAGTACTATGAACACATACATAAGGAATACATCTCCTTGAAGTGCTTTACAAAAGGTGATAGGGTGATATTACTTATTTTCAAGAATATACCATTAACAAAATAGGTACTTGGAATTATTGATGCTATATCCATGTGTTATGCTTTTGAAAGAACATAAAGTGTATGGTCATTTGATCAAATGCATGTAGTGGTTAAGAAAAATTTTATTTTTCTACTCCTTTATGTTCATTTCTATGTATTAAATATTAATCTTTCTTTGATCTGCCAATGTATGCATGTCTAAGGCATCCTCTTTGCTGATCAAAGTATTCCTATTTATTAAAAGGAAATCTAAGATTGGGAAATTCCCAATCTTAGATATTTTAAAAGATTTTATTTATTTTAAAGAAACCGAGAGAGAGAGAGGGAGAGAGAGAGAATGTGTGCCAGGAGAAGGGCAGAGAAAGAATCTCAAGCAGGTTCCCTGCGGAGCAGGGAGCCCCACACAGGGCCTGATTCCAGATACCTGAGTTCACGACCTGAACCAAAATCAAGAGTCAGATGCTCTACCGACTGAGTTACCCAGGCGCCCCTGAGATATTTTTAAAGGGAAAAAAAAAAAAGTTTTAAGGTTTTCCTGATTTGTCAATAAGGTTTAAAAAAATAATAGAGATAATAATTATGAGACTGATTTAGCTGTATAGTATGTTGAGTGGCTGAAACATTAGCGCTTTTTTTGTATTTTAAACAGTTTGAAATTCTTTCATCTTATAGCTGCCGACAATTATATTACAGTTTCAGAGATCAGTTGTAAAAATGCTCTAGAGATGAGGAAACGAATGCCAAACAAGGAAGGGACTAAGACAAGGCCACAGAATTAACAGTAAGATTCAACAGCAAGATGTCAAGATTCAAACCCAAGTTTGAAGTTCTTTTCTCAACTGAATCACAAGTCCCCACCTCCAAAACCAAAGCTGTCAATACTTGAGGAAAGTCTTCTATGACACCTGCTCCCTTCTTCCTCAAGCCCCAGTTTGTCTCCTTACACTTTTCCACTCAAGTTGAATCACAACTCTCTAATTTTAGGCTCAATCCCTTTTCCTAGATAGGATGTGTATGAAGAAGAGAGAAGAATGAAAGATTTCTGCAGCCCTGTGGGTTGATTTTTCATTAGCATAAATATAATCAACCAGGCCAACAGAAGACTCAGCAGCAGATGGCTAGTAAGATCCCCTCTTGTTCAGTATATTCAGAAATGGAATTAATTTTTAATACCACATATTAGCAATCTTCTAATACATAGGTAATCTCCTTGCAGCCCCTTCCAGTAAGCACAGATGCTGCTGATGGAATAAATGGAAGTCAGCCTGATCTAATAGAAAGTGTTTTTCCACCTTTTCCTGGGATAGCCATTTTAGTCTGAATTTTACTGGCAATATACTTATGAGACACTCAATAACTGTTAGCTCTATTAGGCTATGGCTGAGTGAATGGATCATGGCATAGTAGGCAAAGCACTGGACTGGAAGTCAGAGAAATTGAAATCAGGTTTTTGACTTTTTTGGGATCAAATGATAGAGTAAAAATAAATAATTGACTCTTTTGGTTTCAGTTTATTCATTTGTGTAAACAAGCAAATAAATGAATCTGATGATTTCTAAGTTACTGTTAGCTAGCTCTGTGTTTCTCAGACACTGTGAATGGTAAATACCACTCATTCCTTCAACTATTCCAAATAAAAAGAAAATAACTATGTTTTTAATCTAATGACTTAGAGTATATTCGTCAATCTCCAAAGGCCTTAACCGACATTTTTATTCCATAGAATAAAATAGGCACAATTTAGAAGACTCTTGGTATGTTTCAGGTACTACATTAATTACTTTACAAATGCTATCTCATTTAATCCTTTATGAATTAGTTATTATTATCATAACTTTTTAGATGATGGAACACACGCTTCGGGAACTTGAGTAACTTGACCAAGGCCCAGAAGCCACTCCTGATTGGTAAGACATGATATCAACTCATTTCTATATTGCTTCAGAGTCTGTGTTCATAATCACTGTACCTGAATGGAACATGGTAATACAGGATCATCAAGGGGAATCACTGGGTTAAGATGGGAGGATGTAAATCGTTTTATTTCAAAGGTAATATGTAGTTATATTCTTGATATGCAAAATTAAAATAGCACATGGCAAATGTAATTTTCCTCCTTACCTGCCCTTTCATTCCCACTCCCCTCCCAACAGCATAAATTGCTCTCTATAGAGTAGTGTATGGAGACACGCTATTTTAGTGACTGAAAGGAAACACAAGGAGGAAGGAGGGGCTCTGAGGTAATAATGTTCTGGTACTTGATCTGGGTGCTTAGTTACCCAGATGTGTTCATTTTGTGAAAATATATCAAGCCTTTATGACTTGTATACTTTTCTGTATGCATGTAATATTTCAGTTAAAAGCATGTCTGAGTTTCTTTCATAGCGTATGAGGAACAGGGGTGGCACCCCCTGTCATTGGCCAGGTCCTCTTCAGGGACCCAGAGGTGATCCTTCTGGATCAGCCTTTTGGAGAAGAATTCCTCCATGCCCTCATCCATGTGGGCACTGAGCCCATTTTGTATGTGTGTGATATTTCAGTTAAAGCATGTCAAGGAAAATACCATGATACTGACTGCTAGTTGTCCCAGAGCCTCCCTTTTGGGAAATTATGGAAAAATCTTGTAAAAACTGAGTTGCAAGAACAACTTTCTCTCTTTGTTCCTTGAGGATTAATGATTCTACATTGTAATTTCTGGAATCCACTTTGGTTATACCATTTGTTGGGAGCCTCCTACATAATTGGCACGCTCTGCTTAATGTATTTCCCCATGTGAGGCTGCCCCCATTCACAGAAGAATGCCTAACTCAAATTGCGCTTCATTTTTAATCCCAATTGAGCTCAAACCTCAAATTTTCACAGTTGGTCTCCTAAGGCGGAATACCTCTTCCCTGTTAATCTGGTTTCCATGAGAAAGATATCACCTAGAGAAGTTTTATCCATCTCCATGAAATTCTGAGTGGTAACTTTTGGTATGTGGAGCCTAGCACCTTCCACTTCTGTGTCTCTTAGGAGGCCGGCATGCCTATGGAGAGCACCTGTCTACAGTTGCTCTTGGCCATGAAAATATTTAAAGTTTTTGCTCACCAATGTCCATTCTTCTTCTCTGGGCTATATTTCCTGGTAGGGCCATTTTATTCGTTCTGACTGCTGGGTTGAGATTGAAAGTGGTGTGTTTCACTTTCGGAGTGGAGCGTGTGACCGCCAGGAAGAGAAACTTTCAAAGCCCTGTCTTATCTTTCTGCAGTGGCAACCAGCAAAGTTTGAGAGAGTGGTTGTTTCTTCAGTCTGGGTCCCAGAGACAGACCGAAATATAGAGCAGAGTCTCAGCTGCCCTACGACGGACATTAAATGAGCAAGCAATATGCCTTTGTGGCTTCAAGCCAGTGAGATTTGGGAATCATTTGATACTGAAGCATAACCTAGGCTCTTCTAAACTATTGCCAGGACTTAAACTTTGTAACTGAGGCTCTGCCCTCAGGCATGAGGAAAGTCATTCAATACTGCCTATATCTGGTAGGGTAAACCTAATTCTCAGGTTTAACCTTCAGAAATTCCCTTCATTTAAAGGCTATATTCTCCAATACCAATGTAATATGTGATAAAGATTTTTAAGTCTCTCATTTATCTTGTTCTTTTGCCTAAGCAATTGGTTTAGAACTTGTATAGGGAAGAGAAACATTATTTGCTGGACCTCCTTCTTTGTAATTCCATCAGATTAGTGAAGGGAGCCAAGTGACCTTCAGAAACTAAAGAGGGAGGTAAGGATGAGGTCATGCGTAGCCCAATGGGTAATGTTAAAGATTTTGTCTTTAATGTAAAGTCCAATAGGAAGTCACAGAAGGTTTTTTTTTTTTTTTTTTTAAAGATTTTATTTATTTATTTGACAGAGATAGAGACAGCCAGCGAGAGGGAACACAAGCAGGGGGAGTGGGAGAGGAAGAAGCAGGCTCACAGCAGAGGAGCCTGATGTGGGGCTCGATCCCACAACGCCGGGATCACGCCCTGAGCCGAAGGCAGACGCTTAACCGCTGTGCCACCCATGCGCCCCCACAGAAGGTTTTAAGTAGACACGTGACAAGATAGGATTTGCAATTTTCAAGAAGCAGCCTGATTGGCGTGTGGAGAATGCATTAGAGGGGTATGGAAACACATATAGGCAGACCAGGTAAGAGGACATTGCAGAAAGTCCTAACTCAAGATGATGGTTGCCCAAACGAAAGAAATTATGTGATGGTTAAAATAATGAAATACACGTTTCCTTTCCTCTTATGGTCTGGCTTGTCTGGGAATACATTTTAGAATATTTAGAGGAATGGAAGTATGGCATAGCCTTCAGGCAATTCTCCAGAAATAGTATAATATTAATATTCTCTCTGTCTCTCTGTATCTCCTTCCTCCCTCTCTCCCTGTCTCTCTCTCAGTTCCTCTCACATACATACATATGTACACCTACACACTCATACACTTTTGGATAATAAATAAAAGAGTTTGGATTATATTTCCTTGTAATAATTTTAAGTATACAAATTCTGTATATACTTCAAAGTCCAACCGCTATCTCCTCTGTCATTTAAGCATTAATGAAGACCACATCACCTCTATTCTTCTGAGAGTGTCTGGGCTCACCCTATGTCACCTCTGGTCCAAAACCCTCTTGGTAACAAGTTATGTCTGCCCAGAGTCCTGCTGTGTTACAAGGTACCCTAACCACAACCTTCCCTGTATTACAAGGAACTCCTATACCACAAGGATTCCCCTGTCACAAAAAGCCCATGACCACAGAAAAAGAAAAACAAACAAACAAACATAGTTTTAAGAAAAGATGACCCCTAACCACAGAGGAAGCCAATTTTCATAAAGGGATCCCCGACTGCTTATTCAAGCTGGGAATTAGGTCTATAAAATGCCAACTAAAAGGGACCAAATGGCTTGTAGAGGTAAGGTACTTCTGGGTGCCCTCTCATTTCTACTCGCTGCATAAAGATTAGCAGTAAAGGGAGAATCTTCTCTTCCAACAGCACACATATCTGATTCAAAGGCCACATGATCTTCGATGGATATGTGCCTGATGAGATTTTGTGCAAAAGGCCAAGATTTTCCTAGCAAGGCAATTTGGGTTTACTCCAACACTCAGATGGGCAATTGACACGCTGAAGTTCTATATCATAGAACATAGGCACAGTGATTTTCGACTGGAAAGATTTCAAAGGATAGTTTACTCATCTTCCATTGTGGCAATTAAAAATAATTCTCAGTAAGATACTCCTAAAACATTTACTTTGAGACATGTAAATTCCTGGGGATTTCTAGTATTAATTAGATATAAAATTGGGAAAAGTTATAAGTAATCTCATCTGATACTACAGTCTGAGTTCATAAAGGGTGAATTTGGTTTGGGGTAGCTTTTTAAGTAACAATAAAATAGTGGAAACCATTGTATGTTGAAGCTGCTCCTATTATAAAAGAGAGAGAAGAGAGGGGGAAAAACATTGAGTGCATCTATATAATGATTTTCTTTTCTAAGACAAGCATATGGCTCACTCGGAAGTGTTACTAAATTATTAAATTTCACATTAAAATGTAGTGTGAACTCATCCCTGCTTTGCCTCTTCACAATTATCTGTTGACCAATAGATGGTGCTCTGATCTTGATTCTAGTGGAGATTTAATGATGAGCAGATTACAGACTGTAGATCTTTATTGACTTAAAGGGAGTTTGCCATGACTCATTCATTCGTTCATTCATTCATTCATTCATTCATTCATTTTACCAGTAATTATTAAGCACCCACCATGTGCTAGGACTGTATTAGGTTTCTTTCCACAGAGTAAAGATCACTATAAAGGAAATACAAGCTTCACTGTTTTTCTTCTCGGGGTGATAATATTTCAGTTTATATTGCTGTGTAACAAATTCCTTCAAAGCTTAATGGTTTACAATAACAACAATTTACAACTTCTCACCATTTGGTCTGTTGGCTGGGTGGTTCCTCTCCTGTTTCTTCTGGGCTCACTTGCTCAGAGTTGCATTCAGCCTGGGCTGGAAAATCTGAGACGGTCTAACTCACATTTCTGGCAGTCAGTGCTGGCTGTCCTCTGGGGCACCTATGTCTGCCTCCCCATAGACCAGACATGCTTTCTTATTACATGGCAGCCTCAGAGCAGGGCTCCACGTGGGTGAAGCCAGAGCCATAAAGCCTGTTAAGACCTACGTAGTCTTTTAAGTTGCATCATGTCACTTTTGCCACCTTCTATTGGTCAAAGTGAGTCCAGGACCAGCCTAGATTCAAGAGGTGGAGGAATAGACTCTAACTCTTGGTAGAAGAGTGATAAATCACCTTGCAAAGGGACATGCTTCCTGGGATGGGAGGACTTTGTGGTCATATTTTTTGATCTACAAAAAAACAAGTAGAGAAATGAATAATAGTACACTAAAAATGCTTAGATCTCATAGTCTCCTTGTAGAAACATGACTGGAGAAGCCCGGACTTGCAGTTTTTAAAAAGGAAAGTGGTATGTCTTTAAGACAAACTGTCTATTGGGCTAATGAGGCCATTGCTTCCGTGGAGAGTAAAGGGTTATATGGATGTGGATTGTATATCACACACGCTGTGTGGATTTCTTTATTATTCGTCTTTTCCATTATTCCTAGATACTTAGTTTTCTTCAGCAGTTGACTAACCCTGTGAGAGTGTGTTAACTCCTAATTGGTACTTCTCCAGAGGGTGGGACAGAGATAATGAAACGAGATACAAAGAAGTAATTGAGTTGCACTGGCAAGGCAGTGTGATGTAGTTCGGTATTTGACGGCATAGTACGTGATCAGATAATTAACCTTTCAACAACAGTGTTCAGTAAGCACACAAATATATTTCAGAAGTTAGAGCTTTTTTGGGGGTAATCATTTCATTTATTAAATCCTACTGTGTGTCAAGATTTTTACATATGTTATCTTTTTTTTTTTTTTTTAAGATTTTATTTATTTGAGGGAAAGAGAGCTAGCCAGCAAGACAAGGAACACAGGCAGGGGGAGTGGGAGAGGAAGAAGCAGGCTCCCAGCGGAGGAGCCTGGTGTGGGGCCCGATCCCAGGACCCTGGGATCATGCCCTGAGCCGAAGGCAGACGCTTAACTACTGAGCCACCCAGGCGCCCCACATATGTTATCTTTAAATGTTTTAACAATCATGAAAAGTGCCAGTTTCTGTTTTACAAATGAGAAAGCTGAGGCCTAGGGAAGATAAGTGAATTTCACATAGCCAAATATTAAGTACAGGACAGAATTTAGACTTCCCGGTACCTGCTCCATATCCATTCTCCTCCTCCCTTTGTGCAGTGGAACCTCAGTTTCGCTGGAGGTTGCAATGTGCCCCACCAAAACTATATTTCACAAACTTCTTTGCATAGCCAATGGAAGCTGGCTGATGAAAGGTAGCTGGAAGTTGTTTTGTAGGGCTTTTGGGAAAGCGCCTTGAAAAGGAGGCTGATGTGGTTGATATGCACATTTCTGCTATTATTCCTTCCTGCTGCTTGGAACAGGACACGATGCCTAGGGCCCGGCATCTATAATATAAACATAAGCACAAGCACCTAGCGAGACTATTAGGATGGTAGAGCAGAGACCTGGAAGAAGCATGGCCCCTGAAGAATTTATGGGCCTGCTTTATCAGCTCTTACATGAGACAAAAATAAAACTCCCATCTTTCTTAAGCCAGGGTTATTTCCTATACAGGCAGCTATACTCAATCCTAACAGTTAAAGACATCAAAACACACAGCCCCCATTGCTTTATCTCAATTCTTTATTTAAAAATAAAATTTAGAGAATTAGTATCATGAAAGTAATAAAATAATAATGCAGATGCAAGAATGTCCGCAATCACAAGCCTCTATTTCTGCAGAAAATTAGGAAGAATCTTATTTATGTTGAGCTCAGCCCAAGCAAACTGTATTTTCAAGGCTTACTTCCTTATTCTCCAATTTTAGTGATTCTGTGGCTTCTGAAGGAACCTGATCCTGCTTCTGTGCCTGAGAATGAGAGTCCCTTGCCTTTGCTTGGAGTCTGTGGCACTATGACTTCTGTAGTGATCGACCTTTGTATCCCACATCCTAAAGCAGTGCATCTTCAAATTTCAGCTACATGAGAATCACAGGGCATGTTGGTAAATTAAAAAAAAAAAAATCAGATTTGGAGATCTACCAGAGAGATTTTGAATTAATTGTTCTGTGGCGGGGCCCAGGAATTTGCATTTTTAGGAAATACTCCACACAGTTCTTAGGTATGTGATTCACCAGTTCCCTTTTGAGAAACCCAGCTGAACCTTCATCCTAACCAGTGCTTCACACTGTTATCTGATCCAAACTTGCAATTTTTGGTGTGGAAGTGGGTAGGAGGGTATTTTGGTGTCTTTAATAGTTAGACATGGAGTGAAGATGCATGTATAAGAAAAACAAAACAGAACAAAACACCTGGCTTAAACAAGATAGGGTTTGTATTTTCCACTCACAAAAGTCCTGCTATGGTATGAATATCAAAGGTGATTCCTGAAATTTAGTAAGCCAGGTCAGGGTAATATGGCTTATTTTTTTTACTTATAGGAATTTTCTTGTAAGTATTAAATCTGTACTAATTGCCATGGCTGGCACAAATTGTACCAGATGGATAGGTAAGTCTCCTACTTTTGCAGAGTTCCAAGTTGCCTTTCCTGTTCTTAATTATTAAAGATTAATTTTATTTTGCAGAACATTCACAGAGAATTGCCAATACCTTTCCTCAAAGGACATAATTTAAACTTTAAAAGATCAAAATTTTAATAAAAGTTTGAAATTGTTGCCAATGTTTATACAGAAGCGACCAAATGATTTCAACTAATGGTGCATATGAAAGGCAACCATTGTGAGAAGGTAAAACCTAGGCCCCCCCGGAAAAGAAAATACCTGTCTATCTCCATAGTGTCCACATAGTGGACATATAGTGTCCCTCTTCTACTTTCAGGGATGGGTTCCTGAGAAGTGCAATGGCACGGAATGGGAAAAATGAAAACAATCAACCTCTATGCTTTAAGGCAGAGCTAGACATTTTACAAAACCCGCAATTTTACCTGATTCCTCAATCATGTATGACTAGTATGTATCTCATACATGCTCTTATGCTCTTTAATTTATTCTTTTCCTTCAGCTGGATTTAAGTTAAATTAATTTCTATTGGGGCATCTGGGTGGCTCAGTTGGTTAAGCATCTGCCTTTGGCTCAGGTCATGATCCTGGAGTCCCAGGGTCGAGACCCAGGTCAGGCTCCCAGCTCAGCGGGGAGTCTGCTTCTCCCTCTGCCTCTGCCCCTCACCATGCTTGCATGTACTCTCTCTCTCTCTTTCTGTGTCTCTCTCAAATAAATAAATAAAATCTTCTGTAATCCTACCACTGCTACTGCTGCTGTTACTACTTCTACTACATCTCCAACTTCTCCTGCCACTACTGAAATATCCCCTCACCGTCAGGTCAGTATTGCAGGTATGCTATGAATGTCATCTGTTTAGTAAAACATCTCTCTGCTCCTGAAATCTAGGATTGGCTGATATCTAGGCCTGATGCGGGACTGTCTTGAAATTTCTGTTCTCCGTCATTCTATGGATTTTCTTTATTTTTCTCTCAGGTTGGATCCTGTCCCCCTAGCTCTCTATTATTTCTTTTCTCAGTTCATGCCTTGTTTCGGCAGAACACAATTTCTAGGATGGTCCTGAAAGAAGGTTCCATGACAGGTAAACTTTTTGAGGCATTGCATGAATGACGCTGTCTTTCTTATCATGCCATCACCTTCAGTGGCCGGTTTGGCTGAGTGTAGAATTCCAGGCTGAGTGCTTCCTTGTAACTCAATGCTCCTCTCTCTTCCAGCTTCCACTGTAGTATTGAGAAGTCCAGTGCCACTCTGATTTTTGTTCATTGTGAGAACTATGATTTTTATTGCTCTTAAAACATTTCAAATCTTGTTGTCCTCAGTGATCTGAAACATCTTGGCATGAGTCTATTTTATCTCTTATGTCAGTCCTTTGATGAAATTTTTCAGTCTGTTGATTCATTTTTTACAGTTCTGTGAATTTGTCTTGAATTGTTTATTTGATTATTATTTTCCCCCACCTCTTCTCCCTGTATTTTTCTTTCTGGAATACCTTTTGATCTTAGACCCTATGGATTGACTTCTTTTTCTTTTCTTTTCTTTCTTTTTTTTTTTTCTTTTTCTTTTTTTTTATGTTTCTGTCCTATTTTCCACCCTTTCCTCCTTTTGCTATATTCTGCCAGGTTTTCTCAGTCTTTTTCATGTTTTCTCAATTGTATCTTCCAGCTCTTACATTGTATATTTAATAACTGCTGTTACACTTTTCCTTTCCAAGAGCTATTTTTTTTCTTTTGTTTTCTGAATGGTTTCTTTTCTCGCCCTCCCCACAGTAGTGTGACACAGGCAGTCAGCTATCCAATATAGGTTTGTATTCGTTCCTTAAAATAAAGTTGCTGATGGAAACTGACTGCTCAGTCAGGGATCTGACTCCCCTTGCATCGTGCTATTGGAAAGTGAACAACAATAGTGTATATTCTTCTAAGACAAAGAGGAACTAAGTATGTTTCCTTTGCCATTTCTTTCATCATTTGTCACACGAATAGATAGAGCTCTAAGGACAAAAGGGATGGAGAAGTCACAAGTGGGGAGGCAGGAACCTGGGGTAATATGTGGAACAGAGCCCCTCCCCTATCCCATTACTAATTGGACTCTATATAGGTGAGAAATAAATATCTATGATATTAAGCTATTGAGATGCCAAGGTGTTGTCTCTATTATAGCGGTTAGTATTACCTTAATTAAGGTATCATTCTTTTTTTGATTGGTTGATGTAATAACTTCTTTTTTTCCTCTGAGAAAATTAATGCTATTTTTAATTTTATTATTCTTTCTCCAGTGTAGTCTTGTTTTTCCTCGGGTTGCTTTTATGGGTGTTTGCTTTGACCACTTTCTGTCATTTGGATGCTTGCCTCAAATATCTTTATTGGCCATTCATATTTAAGAAGAGGGCAACAAAAAAAAATCCTCTTTAGAAACTGTGTGCATGTGTGGGGGCGCGTGAACTGTAGGCTTCAGAGTCGAGTAATTTGACTAGAATGTTTCTTTGGGAAATCCTTTAGGAGAGTATTTTCAAGGCTTTCTCTTGGACTTGCAAGATTGCCCAGAAAAGGTGTTTTCGACCTCCTGGCTGGACGTATAGTCTTCACAGCTGGCAATCTGAGAGCTAGGTTCAGGGGGAGATTTGGGGATAGGAGAATGCTGACATCTCAACATTCAGTCTGGGAACTTGCATTTAAGTCCCCCATTTTTATTTTGGCACCTCTTCCTGCACCTCTGCCTGGTGGCCCTTTAGTAGAGACAACCTCAGTTTCACTTTCTGCAGAGTAACTTCGAGTTTGCCAGAGACCAAGGAATGGCTGTCCAGCTTCACAAGTTTGGTGAGGGTCCAAGAGGTCTGTATGTTTCTCAGAAATGACTTTCAAACTATCCTGCAGGTTTATCATCACTTTTACCCCTGGGTCTTCCAGAGGTACTTGGTCCACTAAATCTTGGGTCTTTGGGGGATTCTGTACCATACATTGGGTTGTTTCTCAGGTTTTCCTACCACTGGCTTAGAATTCAGCTCTCTCAGATTTGCCAAGTAATTTACCACTCATCCAATTGTTTTCTAGCTTCCAAAACTGTGTGGTCTTTGTCTCCTTTCCAAAAACTCTTTGCCCATGCATCTTTATGCCTTTATTAAAAAAAAAAAAATACAGAACATTGAGCTTTTAGAAGGCAGCAGGGCTCTTAATTTACTATGTTTATCTGGAAACTTAAAAAAAATTTAAATTAAAACCAACTCAATTTCATAATTTCCAAAATAGCAGGATGTCTAGAACCTTTCTTTCCCTCTCTTCTGAATTGCTCCGTGACTCCAAGAGATTACTCAAACGGGCAGATCTTGCTTATAATTGCTTCACCAAGAGGAAATTGGGAAACTGGCTGATTCACTGGTGAAACTCATTTGTCTGTTATCATTTGTTCTGTAGCTGGTGGACAGCATTGCTCTTGTCAAGTCGTTTGGCAGAGCTCACTGCTGTGCTTAGGCTTTGCTGGTCCAGTTCCTTGCATGGGTTCTCTGATGGAGCTTAACCTCATTCCTTCAGCCATGGGTGGTGTGTATTGTCTCTTAGAGTTGCATCTTTTTGGTTCATGGTCATATGCTCAGCTCTTGTTTCCAGAGTGTGGCCCTAATTGGCTAAAATGATCAGCCAACCTCAACTACACATTGTGCCTGAACCAAACCTCCCTGAATAAGCCTGGGTCCCTAATTCAGATTCCTTTCCCCTAACAATAAGTGTTTCTTAGAGGACCCTAGAGTCTTTTTCTGCCAAAGTCCTTCTAGTGACTGTAAGCTTGGACACTGCCTGAGAACTTCCAGCCCCTCACAGGGCAAGCAGAGATTTTTCTTTTTTTTAATTTTTTAATAGATTTTATTTATTTATTCGATAGAGATAGAGACAGCCAGCGAGAGAGGGAATACAAGCAGGGGGAGTGGGAGAGGAAGAAGCAGGCTCATAGCTTAAGAGCCTGATGTGGGGCTCGATCCCATAACGCCGGGATCATGCCCTGAGCCGAAGGCAGACGCTTAACCACTGTGCCACCCAGGCTCCCCAAGCAGAGATTTTTCTGATCAGCAGCATTTGTATGAGATTTGGAAGGTGAGAGAGAACCAGAAAGCCCTTATGACTCCTCTTGGCAATCATGGTCAGATATGTGGGCTTCAGCTGTTGTGAGGTCCGGGGCCTCTAATATTATCGTGTGACTGACTCACTTCACAGTGCTAGAGGCAGCTCTGATCACTAGCAGCACTAGTGGTACTATACACTTTCAAGTCCTGAGACATAATGGTAAACCCTGAATGCTAGTGGCCGCATTTCCTGACTTCTCTATTCCTCTGGCTTGTCTGACAGTTTGGAAAGCACCTAACCCCTTGTATTAATTCTCTTTCTGCTTGAAATACTAGGATGACAAGATCATGACTGCTCTTGTACCCACCTTGTCCTGTTTCACATCTCTCTCAGGGTTTTGAGTGCCTCTTGTCTACACTGAGAGGAACACGGTAGCTATCAGATGGAAGCTGCCCTGGGGGGTGTGGTTTGTGGGCTGGAAGTCAAGCTCCACTGACCCAGGCGTGTTGCCCCACACAGACGTGTGAGGGAAATTCAGGTGTCAAATGTAAATTATTTGAGGACTGCCTTTGTTTTCCAAAGGGGAATGGTTAGAGAAAAAATTAACCTCTTTGAGTAAATAATTAAATGAAAACTTTTCTATTTTATCCACAAATCAAACTCACACTGGTAGACAATGTGTAAATAGTATGGCATCCAGCTCTATAATTCAGTGGATCCCTGCCTATCTAATTTAAATCTGTTATTGTCCATGCTGTCATCCTACGGAAAAACTAGAAAATATTTGTTGGCCTCTTTTCCCCTAAAGAACCTTAATTATTGGCCTTTTTTATGTTGTCATGGAAAAATTCTCTTTTACATTAAGTATACTAACAATTATCTTAGTGACTGAACCATTATTTTCAATTCTGCTTATTTCTGTCTCACTGGAATTTTAGACCAAAAATCTCTGAAAGAAGTTGATATATAATTCTAGGAGTGTAACCTTGTCACATCAGATTTCTCTAAAATATATATAAATTTTTAAATTCACTATGTACTGAAAGATATCCATCAAGGTCAGGTAATAGAACTTTTCAGAATAGTCTTTTCAAAGCAGTTTGACGTATATAGAGTATTACTTATTTACAATTATTTTAATGGCACCTGTTGGTAGATTGTAAAAGAATCCTCTGATTGACTACAATATATTCTGATCTCAAATCACGAAAATGTTGTAGTCTATATGCCAGTTGTTGTTCGGTACTTGTAACACATTTTCCCATGGACATATCATTTATTTCGTTTATGTAATATTTATACCCTGCCTACTCCAGAAAATGATTGGAAGAAACTTATGTAACTAAGTGTAATGTAAAATAAGAAAAGTTTAAAATTGGAAGGAGCAGAGAAATACAAGTCTCTTGGTACCCAAGATTTTTTTAAAAAAGGAGGCAGTTTGGTATAGCTAAAAGGTAAATTAATTTCATATAGATCCATGTCCTCACCTTTGTGCTTGTGTGAATTTGGTCAAGCTTCTGAATCTCAATATCCACATCTGTTAAATGGATTTAAACTGTAACCTGGCCAGTGACTGTGTGCCACGACAAAGCCTTAATGAAAGACCCCTTCTCCTTTAGATCTCCTTGACATTTCCTCTAGGATCCCTGGCTCAGGATGAACAAGGACAATTCTGAGAAGTTCTGCCTCCAGAACAGCTATCTCTCTCCTTCTGTTTTTGCTGGACCAGCTGGACCAGCTTTAACCTCTACCTGTGCTTGTGCTGAGATCTTCTGATGTGCCGACCTCCACGCCACTCACAGAACCTGTTTGTGCTGCTGTCCATTTCCTTTACCCCATTGACTCACTAATCTTTTCCACTAGCCCGGAAATCACCTTACCTTGCTATTTTCAACTCTAAAGCTGTTACATTCCAGGTGATGCTGACTTCCTCTAATAATGCACCTTTCTATTTCCCAGAGAACAGAACTTTCGGCTGGCCAGGTCAAGGGATGGTGAAGCTTGATCGGACCTTCCCCTGGAACTACTGGTTCTTCTAAAATCTCTACCTGCTGTGCCATCTGGACCATTCTTAACGCGGTGCACTTTTCCCTGGTTTAAAGAGTTCTCTCCAGTCTAATACAATTTTAGGGAAGCTTCCAGGCTTTCATACAAGATCTCATTCCAATTGGAATATAAGTACACCTTCTTTTCCGTGGATCATTGGACCTCAACCAAATGCAGGAACCCAGGCTTACATTCATTTCAGTTGGCTAATGAGGTTTAGCTTTCTGGAGGACAAAGTAAACCACGAGGGGGCAGTGTTGCCTAATCTTGCTTTCCAGCCTAATACTCTTGGTGAATGCAGCCCCAAATCTTTTGTTGAACTCAAGTTTAGATAAATTGCGAAGCCTAAATAAGATAATATAATAGTTGCGACTCCTGCTTCTTAAATGCCTTCTAAGTGCCAAGTATTTTATATATTATTTCATTTAATTCTCGTGTAGCTCAGATAACATGTGGGTTTCTCTGCCCAGTGAGGCTTAGATGGCATTATTTCAAACATTAGTAATTCCATGACTCCAACCCACAAATTCTGTTAATTTCTGTGTTAAATGCCTGTGGTTCCCTTTGTCTATGGCTCCTGAAATTGTCCATGCTTCCTCTATTTGCACAAATCAATTTAGTTTTTCTGTTAAGTTTCCATAGGACATCCATTCTGTTCAAACTGAGTCTTTTAGGGTCTACAGGAAGGGGTCAGTTCATTGTCTTTTTTTCCCCCCTCAAACTCTGTATTCCCTTCCCCCAAATCCCCAAAGGACCAATCAAATCCCTCTTTTCTTCTTATAATAACTGAATGAATGTGTTCATTGCTTGAGGTTTTCTCTCATCCAAGTTACTTATTCTCAGACAATGGGAGAGGGAAATCTGAAAGTGAAATCTTGGTGACATAATTTGTATGTGTGAACTCTTTGTCAATGGAATGTTTATAATTTAGGAACTTCAAGCATATGCAAAAAGGCTCTTATACTAATCAGAATTTCGTAGGGTTGTTCTTCAGCAGTTACATGGGGAGTGGGTTAATTATGAACCAGTGCCAAAAAAAGTTTAGCACACTGAGAAGATATCAGAAATATCTCAAATGAATATTAATGTTTTGAAATGTCCATGTAATTGAAATCAATTTAAACGTAAAAATAATTTGAAGAATGCTAATGCAGTGGCAGAGTCTCCCACAGATCAATATGTCAAAACATATTAGAATTTCTCTGAGGCTATGGCAGAAACCTGTATTGTGAATGGGGTGCAGGATAGGCAGATCTGACTTCGGTTTTGCTCTGGTAAGCCTATTTCTTTTTGGTTTTCATATTTGCATCTTTAGTCAGAAGATTTTTGCTTTGGCCGTGTGGATTTTTCTTGGAAATGAAACCTCTATTTTAATTTTAACTTTGCTTAAAGTTGACTGACTTACCCAAATGTCCAGGTTTGGCTTTGGGACTCATAAACTTCAATTTTAAAGTGATTTGTAATTTAAAAAATATGTTGTTGGGAAAAATATCGCATGAGTCCACTTATATGAAGTATCTAAAATAATCAAACTTCTAGAAGCGGAGAATAGCATTTGGGATACCTGGGACCGAGGGGCAAGGGGAAATGGAAAGTTGGATGTATGTAAAGTTTTGGTTTTGTGAAATGACTAAGTTCTAGATATCTGCTATCCAACATTGTGGCTATAGTTAAAAATACTGTACTGCCACTTTAAGAAATTGTTAAGAGGATAGATTTCATGTTAAGTGTTTTTACCACAAAACAAAATAAAAAACCCAGAAAACAACAACAAAAAGGAGCATGAGAAAACTTTTGGAGGTGATAGATATGTTTATTATCTTGACTGTGGTGATGTTTGTGGGTGTATATATCCAAAGTCATCAAATTGTTTACATTAATTATATCTAGTCTTTTTTACATACTAGCTATATCTCAATAAAGCTGTTTAAAAAGGAAATATGTGTGGTAAGGGAAATATGTTGACACCCTTTTTTTTTTAAATTGAGATATGGTTGATATATAACATTATATTAGTTTCAGATGTGTCCATTGCCAAATGATCACTTCAATGAATTTACTTAACATTCATCACCACATAGTTACATTTTTTTCTTCTGGTGAGAACTTTTTAAAAACTTAGTGAGGTATAATTGGCATACAGTGCTATATTAGTTTCAGGTGTAAAACATAGTGATTTGACATTTGTGTACATCGTGAAATGGTCTCCACGATAAGTCTAGTTACCATCTGCCATCCTGCAAAGTTAATGCAGTGTTATTGCCTGTACTCCTCATGCTGTACATTACATCCTCATGACTTATTTTTTACCTGAAGTTTGTACTTAATCACCTTCACCCCATTTTGCTGCCCCCTCCCAAACACCCTCCCCTGTGGCAACTACCAGTCTGTTCTCTTTATCTGTGTGTCTGGGTTTTATTTTGTTTTGTTTGTTTTGTTTTTTAGATTCTACATATAAGTGAAATCATGCAGTATTTGTCTTTCTCTATTTGACGTATTTCACTTAACTTAGTATCCTCAAGGCCCATGCATGTTGTTGCAAATGGTAAGATTTCATTCTTTTTTATGGCTAAGCGGCATTCCATTGTGTATATACATATATCACATCTTCTTTGTCCATTCATCCATCAGTAGACCCTTAGATTTCCTTATCTTGGCTATTGTAAATAACACTGCAGTGAACATAGGGGTACATATATCTTTTTGAATTAGTGTTTTCATTTTTCTCAGCTAGATACCTAGAAGTGGAATTGCTAGATTTTATGGTAGCTCTATTTTTAATTTTTTGAGGAACTTCTATACTGTCATCACAAGTGCACTCCTAAATCCCCATCACCTATTTTACCCATCTCCCACCCACCTCTCCTCTGGTAACCATCAGTTTGTTCTCTATAGGTCTGTTTCATTAAAAAAATAAAATAAAAAAAGTCTATTTCTTGGTTTGCTCCCTCTCTGTTTTTTATTCCCCTTTGCTTGTTTGTTTTGTTTCTTAAATTACACAAATGAGTGAAATCATATGGTATTTGTCTTTCTCTGACCGACTTAGTTTGCTTAGCATAATACCTGCTAATTCCATCCATGTCATTGCAAGTGGCAAGATTTCATTCTTTTTTATGGCTGAGTGATATTCCATTGTGTATTTATATACCACATCTTCTTTATCCATTCGTTAGTGGATGGGCGCTTGGTCTGTTTCTAGGATTTGGCTATTGTAGATAATGCTGCTGTAGACATCAGGGTGCCAATTAAGCCAACCATTAAAGATATTTGCAAAAAATATAAAACAACAACAACAACAAAACATCAGGGTGCATGTATCCCTTTGAATTAGTATTTCTGTATCCTTTGAGTAAATACCTAGTCATGCAATTGCTGGATCATAGGTTAGTTCTATTTTTAACTTTTTGAGAACCAGTTTGCATTCCCACCAACAGTGCAAGACAGTTGCCCTTTCTCCACATCCTTGCCAACACTTCTTTTTTCTTGTGTTATTGATTTTAGCCATTCTGACAGATGTAAGGTGATATCTCATTGTAGTTTTGATTTCTATTTCCCTGATGATCAGTAATGTTGAGCATCTTTTCATGTGCCTATTGGCCATCTGTATGTCCTCTTTGGAAAAATGTCTATTAATTTCTTCTGCCCATTTTTAATTGGATTATTTGGTTTTGGGGTGTTGAGTTGTGTAAGTTCTTTATATTTTGGATACTAACCCTTTATCAAATATGTCATTTGCAAATATCTTCTCCCATGCTGTGGGTTGCCCTTCAGTTTTGTTGATTGTTTCCTTTGCTGTGCAGAAGCTTTTTATTTTCATGAGGTTCCAATAGTTTATTTTTGGTTTTGTTTCCCTTGCCTCAGAAGACATATCAGAAAGAAGTTGCTATGGCTGGTGTCAGAGAAGTTACTGTGTGTGTTCTCTTCTAGTATTTTCATGGTTTCCTGTCTCACGTTCAGTTCTTTCATCCATTTTGAATTTATTTTTGTGCATTGTTTAAGAAAGTGGGCCATTTTCATTCTTTTGCATGTTGCTGTCCAGTTTTCCCAACATCATTTGTTGAAGAGACTGTCTTTCCCATTGTGTATTCTCTCTTGCTTCATTAAAGATTAATTGACCATACAGTTGTAGGTTTATTTCTCGGTTTTTTATTATGTTCTATTGATCTATGTGTTTATTTTTGTGCCAGTACTATACTGTTTTGATCACTACAGCTTTGTAATATAACTTGAAGTCTGGAATGGTGATGTGTCCAGCTTTTCTTTTCTTTTTTCTTTTAAGGTTGCTTTGGATATTTGCAGTCTTTTGTGGTTCCATACAAACTTTGGGATTGTTTGTTCTAGCTTTGTGAAAAATGCTATTGGTATTTTGATAGGGATTGCATTAAATGTATAGATTGCTTTGGGTAGTGTGGATATTTTAACAATTATTTGTTCTTCCAATCCATGAGCGTGGAATGTCTTTTCATTTCTTTCCGTCATTTTCAATTTCTTTCATCAGTGTTTTATAGATTTCAGAGTATAGGTCTTTTATCTCTTTGGTTAGGTTTATTCTTAGGTATGCGATTGTTTTTGGTGCAGTTGTAAATGGGATTGATTCCTTAATTTCTCTTTCTGCTGCTTCATTATTGGCGTGTAGAAATGCAACAGACTTCTGTATGTTAATTTTGTATCCTGTGACTTCTGATTTCATTTATCAATTCTAGCAGTTTCTTTTTTTTTTTTTTTTTATTAAAGATTTTATTTATTTATTTGACAGAGATAGAGACAGCCAGCGAGAGAGGGAACACAAGCAGGGGGAGTGGGAGAGGAAGAAGCAGGCTCACAGTGGAAGAGCCTGATGTGGGGCTCGATCCCATAACGCCGGGATCACGCCCTGAGCCGAAGGCAGACGCTTAACCGCTGTGCCACCCAGGCGCCCCAATTCTAGCAGTTTCTTGATGGAGACTTTTGGGTTTTCTATCTATAGTATCACATCATCTGCAAATAGTGGAAGTTTTACTTCTTCCTTACCAATTTGGATGTCTTTTATTTCTTTTTGTTGTCTGATTGCTGTGACTAGGATTTCCAGTACTATGTTGTATAGCAGTGGTGAGAGTAGACATACCTGTCTTTTTCCTGACTTAGAGGAAAAGCTCTCAGTTTCTTCCCCTTTGAGGATATTAGCTGTGGGTTTCTCATACATGGCCTTTATTATGTTGCCTTCTGTTCCCTCTAAACCTACTCTGTTGAGGGTTTTTATCATGAATAAATGTTGTACTTTGTCAAATGCTTTTTTTGCATCTATTGAAATGATCATATGGTTCTTATCCTTTCTTTTATTAATATGGTATATCATGTTGATTGATTTTTGAATATTGAAACATCCTTGCATCCTGGGAATAAATCCCACTTGATTATGGTGAATGATTTTTAAATGTATTGTTGAATTCAGTTTCCTAGTATTTTATTGAGAATTTTTGGATCCATGTTCATCAGGGATATTGGCCTTTGATTCCCTTTTTTAGTGGAGTCTTTGCCTGGTTTTGATAATTCTGGCCTCATAGAATGAATTTGGAAGTTTTTTCTTCCTTTTCTATTTTTTGGAATAGTTTGATAAGAATGGGTAGTAACTTTGGGTAGAATTTGCTACTTCTACCCTGTGAAGCTATCTGGCCCTGAACTTTTGTTTGTTGGGAGTTTTTTGATTACTGATTCGATTTCTTTGCAGGTTATCAGTGTGTTCAAATTTTCTATTTCTTCCTGTTTCAGTTTTGATAGCTTATATGTTTGTAGGAATTTATCCATTTCTTCCAGGTTGTCCAATTTGTTGGCATGTAGTTTTTCATAATTGTTCTCATAATTGTTCACATTTCTGTGGTGTTGATTGTTATTTCTTCTCTCTCACTTGTGATTTTATTCATTTGGGTCCTTTCACTTTTTGTTAAGTCTGGCTAGAGGTTTATCAATTTTATTAATTTTTTCAGAGAATCAGTTCCTGGTTTCATTGATCTGTTCTATTGGTTTTTTTAGTTTGTATGTCATTTATCTTTGCTCTAATTTATTATTATCTTCTTTCTGCTGGCTTTAGGCTTAATTTATTATTCTTTTTCTTGCTCCTTTAGGTATAAAGTTAGGCTGTATATTTGAGATTTTTCTTGCTTCTTAAGGTAGGCCTGTATTGCTATATACTTCCTTCTTAGGACCACTTTTGCTGAATCCCAAAGGTTTTGAATTATTGTGTTTTCATTTTTAATTGTTTCTATGTATTTTTTAAATTTCTTCTTTGATTTACTAGTTGATCCATTCATTGTTTAGTAGCATGTTATTTAACCTTTATGTATTTGTTGTCTTTCCAAATTTTTCTGGTGGTTGACTTCTAGATTCATAGCATTGTGGTCAGAAAAGGTCCATGGTATGATTTCAACCTTTTTGTATTTGTTGAGGCCTGATTTGTGACCCAGTATGTGATCTATTATGAAGAAAGCTCCATGTGTGCTTGACAAGAATGTGCATTCTGCTGTTTTAGGATGGAATGTTCTGAATATATCTGTTAAGTCCATCTGGTACAACATGTCATTCAAAGCCATTGTTTTCTTTTTTTTTTAAATAATAATTTTTTTTATTATAGTATGTTAGTCACCATATAGTACATCCCTAGTTTTTGATGTAAAGTTCCATGATTCATTAGTTGCGTATAACAAACACCCAGTGCACCATGCAATACGTGCCCTCCTTACTACCCATCACCAGCCTATCCCATTCCCCCACCCCCCTCCCCTCTGAGGCCTCCTCAGTTTGTTTCTCAGAATCCATGGTCTCTAATGCTTCATTCCCCCTTCTGATTACCCCCCTTTCTTTATCCCTTTCTTCCCCTACCGATCTTCCTAGTTCTTATGTTCCATAGATGAGAGAAACCATATGATAATTGTCTTTCTCTGCTTGACTTATTTCACTTAGCATTATCTCCTCCAGTGCCACCCATGTTGCAGCAAATGTTGAGAAATCATTCTTTTTGATAGCTGAGTAATATTCCATTGTATATGTGGACCACAACTTCTTAATCCAGTCATCTGTTGAAGGGCATCTCGGTTCCTTCCACGATTTAGCTATTGTGGACAATGCTGCTATGAACATTGGGGTGCATATGGCCCTTCTCTTCACTATGTCTGTATCTTTGGGGTAAATACCCAGTAGTACAATGGCTGGATCATAGGGTAGCTCAATTTTTAACTTTTTAAGGGACCTCCACACTGTTTTCCAGAGTGGCTCTACCAACTTGCATTCCCACCAACAATGTAGGAGGGATCCCCTTTCTCCACATCCTCTCCAACTGTTTAGATGATCTGTCTGTTGATGTAAATGGGTTGTTAAAGTCCCCTACTATTATTTTGTGTTATTATCAGTTAGTTTCTTTATATTTGTTATTAATTGTTTTATATATTTGGATGTTCCTATGTTGAGTGCATAAATATTTATAATTGTTCTATTTTCTTGTTGAATTGTCCCCTTTTTGATTATATAATGCTCTTCTTTGTTTCTTTTTTTACAGTCTGTTTTAAAGTCTCATTTGCCCATTGTAAGTTTGCTACTCTGGCTTTCTTTTGACATCCATTGGCATGATAAATGTTTCTCCATCCCCTCACTTTCAGTCTGAAGGTGTCTTTAGGTCTAAAATGAGTCTCTTGTAGGCAGCATATAGATGTTTATTTTTTTTTAATCCATTCTGATACCCTGTATCCTTTGATTGGAGTGTTTAGTCCATTTATATTCAAAGTAATTATTTATTCTTATGTATTTATTGCCATTTTATTATTTGTTTTGGCCTTGTTTCTGGAGATTTTCTCTTATCCTTTCTAGTCTTTGTCACTTTTGGTCTCTCCTTTGCACTCAAAGTGTCCCCTTTAATATTTCTTGCAGGGCTGGTTTAGTGGTCACAAGCTCCTTTAGTTTTTATTTATCTTGGAATCTCTTTATCTCTCCTCTATTGTGAATGATAACCTTGCTTGATAGAGTATTCTTGGCTGCAGATTTTTCCCATTCAGCACTTTGAATATATCATTCCACGCTCTATTTCTTTCTTATCTTTTACTCTTCCCTTGTGGTTTGATGGCTTTCTTTAGTGTTATGTTTATATTCCTTTATATTTTTCTTTTGTGTATCTATTTGTGTGTAAGTTTTTGCTTTGTGGTTACCATGAAATTTACATATATCATTGCGTGTGTATGTGTATATATATAGATATAGATATAGATGGCAACTTAAATTTGAACACATTCAAAACTCTACATGTTTATACTCACCCATATTTTATGTCTTTGATGTTTCTTTTTATATCTTTTTATTTTACATATTTCTTCACTAATTATTATAGTCTTAGTTAATTTTGCTACTTTTGTCTTCTTAGCCTTCTTAGTTGCTTTTTTTTTTTTTTAAGATTTATTTATTTGAGAGAAGGAGAGAACAGGGGCGGGGTAGAGGGAGAGGGAGAAGGAGAGAATCACAGAAAGACTCTACTGAGTGTGGAGCCCAATGTGGGCTCAATCTCATAGCCCTGAGATCATGACCTGACCTGAAATCAAGAGTTGGACACTTAACCAACAAAAACACCCAGGCATCCCCTTCTTAGTTACTTTGTAAGTGATTAATCCACTGCCTCTGCTATATATTTACCTTTCCAGTAAGATTTTTACTTTCATATGTTTTCTTGTTATTAATGTCTTTTCTTTCAAGCTTAAAGAAATCTCTTTAATATTTCTTGTAAGACTGGTTTAATATTATTAAACTCCTTTGGCTTTTGCTTATCTGGAAAATTCTTTCTCTCTCCTTTGATAACTTTGCTGAGTAAAGTATTCTTGGCTGGAAGTTTTTTTTCCTTTTGGTCTTTGAATAGGTTATACTAATTACTTCTGGCTTGCAAAGTTTCTGTTGAGAAATCTGCTGATAGCCTTATGGAGTTTCTTGCACATAAAAATTTGTTTTTCTCTTGTTGCTTTTAGAGTCTCTCTTTATCATCAACTTTCAGCATTTTGATTATATTGTGTCTTTGTGTGTTTCATTTTTTTGGGTTCATTTTATTTAGAACTCTCTGGGCTTCTTGAACCTGGATGTCTGTTTCCTTCCCTAGGTTGAGGAAGCTTTATGCCGTTATTTCTTCAGACAAGTTTTCTTCCCCTTTCTCCCTTTTTTTCCTTCTGGGACTCTATAATGTGAATATTATTTCTGTTGATATTGTTGTAGAGGTCCCCTAAGTTATCTTTATTTTTTAAAAAATTATCTTCATTTTTTAAAATACTTTTCTCTTTTTGCTGCTCTGAATGAATTCCATTGCATTATCTCCCAGCTTGCTGATTCACTCTTCTACTTCATCCAGTGTGCTGTTAAACCTCTCTAATGTATTTTTCAGTTCAGTTATTGTGTTCTTCAGCTCTGCAACTTCTGTTTGGTAATTTTTTTATGTTTTCTGTCTTTTTGTTGAAGTTGTCATGTGCTCATCCATTCTGCTCCTGAGTTTGATGAGCATCTTTAAGATTATTTGAATTCTTTATCAGCTAGATTACTTATCTCTGTATAATGATGGCCTTTTTCTGAGATTTTGTCTTTTTCTTTTATTTGTCATGTATTTCTCTGTTTCGTCATTTTGCTTGGTTCTCTGTGTTTATTTCTAGGTATTAGGCAAAACTACTACCTCTCTCAGTCTTGAATAAGTGGCCTTGTGTAGGTGATGATCCTTCTCAATGAACCTTGCACTAGCTCTTGGCTGCTTCTGAAGCCTTCGTGATTGTCCAAGCTGCCTAATGTATTCTTGATATGCCCTCATCGTTGAGCATATGCCAAGACTTGTCAGTGATCCTAGGGGAGGAATCTCGTTTAGCACCTAGTTTCAAGTTTCAGGCTGATTGGAAGCCAGACCATAAGGTAGTGTCTTTTAAAGCATGCAAATATATGTATTTCTGTGGGGCTGCAAGTATAATCCCCGTTGGTCTCCATGCCAGATGATCTGGAGGTGACAATTGCAAAACTAGTGGTTCCAGATGAGTGTATAGCTCCTTTATGGGAAGTCCTGCTGAGCTGTATAGACGTTAGAGTAGTGAACAAGGATAGTGTCTCCCTGCTTATGTTTTCTGGGTGTGTCTCCTTAGCATCTGCATGTGTAGAAATCTGTAAGCCTGTCCCTTAGGCTGAAGCTTCAGGCCAAATAAATAAACTTTTTCACAGGAAGACTGTAATTGTGTTTCTGTCTGCCATCTATGTAGTGCCCTAGGATTGATGGCCTGCTAATAGCTGTCTTTTTAATTTTTGTAGTCCCATGGAGCTCTGGAACACTTGTCCCCTTGGCCACTCAGGCAGGGCAATCAAGGGGTATCCCCTGTGAGGATCATGTGTCCTCTGGCTTTAGCAAGGCAACTGGGAAGTGTAATAGGTGAAACATGCTTGCTGGCTTCTGAAAAATACCTGGAAAATATCTTGTCTGCATGAATGCTCAGGCTTCAACAGTGCAACAACCAGGAGCCTTGTCTGTGCACTAGTGCCAACTTTAAGCTCGGAGTATGAAGATGCTGTGACCACTTGTGCTCACCAGACCCAGTCTGGGAACAGGGGAGTGTTGCAACAACCTGTGCTCTCTGGTCTCAGCAAGTGCTATGACCACTCACCCCCACTGCTGGTCCCAAAAATGTGGCTATATCCAAGTTCACCTCTCTGTGCTAACAGGCTATGTGGAGTGTGCAACGGTGGTGTCTGCCAGCACCTCCATTTTGGGGACAATCTCAGCTGTTCCCCACCACTCCATGACAATCCTCCAAGAGGGAATCTCAGTTTCCTATGGCACTTTGGGGCCCCTAGACATTAGCCCCATTGGTTTTTCAAGATAGATGTAATGACGGCTCATCTTTCCAGTGCTAATCTTAGGGTTCAGGCTGTTCAATATAGGATACCAACGCCTCACTACTCCAGAAGTGCCTGTATGCTGAGATCCCTTTTTATTGTGTGTCATTGCATCAGGCATTTTTTTTTTTTTTAAAGAAGACCGTGTTTCTGCCTCTTCTACCTATCTCAGTGAGGTCCTTCTATTCTTTGTTGTAAAGAGCAATTCATCTAGTTTTCAGATCTTTTTCAGAGGTAAATGGTGATCCATATGCAGTTGTAGATTTGGTATATCTTTGGGAGGAAGTTAAGTACAGGATCTTTCTATACCACCATCTTGGACACCCCCCTCATGATGAGAACTTTTAAGATCTACTCTCTTAGCAACTTTCATGTATACAATACAATATTATTAACCACAGTCACCATGCTGTGCATTACATTTCTAGGACTAATTTATTTTATAACTGAAAATTTGTACCTTTTGACCACCTTCACTCATTTTAACCCCTTCTACCACCTACCTCTGGTACCCACTGATCTGTTCTCTGTATCTATGCATTCAGTTTGTTTGTTTGCTTACTTGTTTTTTAAGATTCTGCATATAAGTGAGATCATATAGTATTTTTGTCTTTCTTTGACTTATTTTGCTTAGCATAATGTCCTCAAGGTCCATGTTGTGACAAATGGAAAGATATCCTGGTACATTTTCTTATTAAGCCTCTAAAAAAAGTCATGTGAAAAAGGCAGAGGACTCATGACTCTTCCCATTTTCCATTTGGGGAACCAAGGCTCAACCACATTAAGTGAGTTGACCCAGGCCACTGTGTAATTCTTTACAGTTATGTTGTGCTTGACTAATTCAAAATGATTTCAGAAACATTATGTCATTTGAGATAGACTTCTACATTCTCTCTATGCAATGGATTATCAAGTTCTATCTATGCTTCCTTATGTGCTTTTCCACCTGTCACAATCTTTTATTCCTTAAGACTCAAAGTATATAGTTTTTCCTACCTTTCAACCAGAAGGAATCTACCCTATTTTGAACCTCCAATAGCATATAATTATTTCAGTCATATGACCTTTGCTGCATGCTTCCTTCAGTGTGCTTTCTTCTGTATCTGATTTACTGACACTTCTTGGTGACAAATCTGGAAATTATTAATCTTTATATATTTTCAAAAGCTTACCACAATGTTTTTCCCCATGGTAGTTACTTAAGAAATATTTGTTGAAATAAATGCATAAGAGACATTTCTCTTTTCTCTTTATTATCTGTTATTGATCCTATACTTTCTAACCAAACTTAATTTTAGCTACTTGTAAATGCTTTCCCTCTGCCCCATTCAAAGCAACACTATGTACACTTTGTCGTTTAAAAACAAATAAACAAACTAAAACCAAAACCAAATAAAAATAAAACTTCCCATGGTTTTGCTTTTATTAATTTCTTCTCTTGAGATTCTCTTTGAAGTTTTCTGACCCAATTCATTTCTCCCTTCCTCAACCTCTTGTATTTAGAGCTTATGACTGTATAGATGAGTTTCTGTTCTCTGATTTTCTGTGGGCACTTAGAGGGCATGTAAAAAATGATATCTGCCTTCCAAATTGATTACTCAAACTAAATAAGATGGCTGTAGATTGCTGTATTATTTTTTGTGTTTAAAAAAAAAACCCAGGGGCACCTGGGTGGCTCAGTTGGTCGAGTGTCTGACTCTTTGTTTTGGCTCAAGTCATGATCTCAGAGTTGTGGGATAGAGCCCCTCATCGAGCACTATGTTCAGCAGTGAGTCTGCTTGAGATTCTCTCTCCCTCTGCCCCTGCCACCTGCTCGCATGTGCTGTCTCTCAAATAAGTAAATAAATCTTTAAAAACAAAAAAGAAAAGAAAATATTCTCCAAATTCCTACCACAGGACTAGACAAATGGTAGGACCCCCCCCCCCAAAGTGTTGAATCAAATTGATTCACATAATTAATTTCCCAGAAGTATGGTTTCAAGATTACATTGTGCTACGCAGATATTTTCCTTTATGTCTTTTCTATTTATAACATTACAAAGCAGTTTCCATTCATTTTTAAAAATATTTAACACATCAGTTTATTGACTTTTTTTCATTTCCTGACCAGACTGGAACCATTTGGACTATATATTGTGTTGTAAATCTGATATTATTAGATTTCCTGTTGCAAAATTACATTATCCTCATGTTCTAAATAGGTTAGATATTTCAACCATTTGTAGTTGTCTTCTGAGAGATCATGACCATATATATGCTGAGAAATTTGCTTTATAATTCCTAACAAAAAATCATGAAAATAGATTGACTTTTCAATGTTTTAATATGGCTTTTGTATGATAAAGCTTGATATCAAATTTCCTTACTGAAATGAAGCATGCCAATATTTTTAGACACTTAAAATACTCTCCTCTAATTTCACTTCTGAGTTGATGTTTTTAATGTCTTCCACACTGACACATAGTGGGTTTTCATTAAATGCTGCTAGAATAAGTATAAGATTGTATAGATGAAAGCTTTAATATTTGCACAGATTTTCTGTTTATTCAGTTTGATTTTCTGATTCATGAGTTTATAATGCATTTGGAAGGAAAAATATTCTAGTATTCTCCAAGTGAGGTTCATGGAACATTGGTTTTATAATAAACTGATAGATGTTACTTAAAAAAAAAAGTGGGAGAAAGTCTATGGAAAATAGTATGAGAAATCCCAAGTTAAAATTAAACATTTTCTTTTATTACAGCAGGACTTCTCATGACTTTAATATGCTAATCTGCATTAGAAATCCCCAGTGTAGTATGCAGTATTACCCAGATTCGCTTAAGTCCAGTATTATCAGGGCTCTTGATTTTAAGTTGCAGAAACGCAGCTCAGAATGCCTTGACTTAAAAATGGAATTGATCTGCTCATGTGACTAAAATATCTGGGGCTAGATTGGCCTCAGGTATACATGGCTACATAGAGTATTCCCATAAGTCATCAGAAGTGATCTCTTCATCTGCTTTCCTCTGGGATAAGTCTATTATCAAATAGGATCTCCCAATGAGGAGACGAGGATGGCCACTGCAACTTTATTTTTTTAATAGTTTTTTAAAAAGATTTTTATTTTTTTATTTATTTGACAGAGTGAGTAGAGCAAGTGAGAGAGAGAACATATGTGTGGGGGAGGGGGGGCAGAGGAAGAGGGAGAAGCAGGCTCCCCACTGAGCAGGGAGCCCACCTTATGGCTCCATTCCAAGACCCTGGGATCATGACCTGAGCAGAAGGCAGCCACTTAACCAACTGAGCCACTCAAGCGCCCTGGCCACTACAACTTTTGTCTTCTGTTCTACCATTTTAGCAACCATGGCTCAAAGACAGCCATTCTTTCCTAATAATTATAGGAAAATTCCACTTGTGTAAAAGCTCTTCCAAAGAAGGAATTTTTCTATTTGCTTCCAAATATATTTGCAGCTGCCAGAATAGTTCCTATTTTGTAATTGGTGTTCAATAAACTGAATCTCATTTACGTGGCTTGCACCACATTCCTGAACCAACTGGTGTAAGCAGGAGCATGGAATGCTTTACACATCTAGACTGGACGATGTGTTCAGTTGTGGAGGGGAGGAAAAAAGAGGCTGGACCCACCTGAACCACATGAACTGAGAGTAGAGGAGAAAAAAAAAAGGAAGGAAGGAAGGAAAAGTAAAGGAGGAAGGGAGGAGGAAAGGAAAGAAAAAAGGAAGGAAGGGAGAAGTGACTATTCAATAAAGAAATATGTGCTAATATGTTAATGGAAAGATTCTTCCTCCCTTATTTTATCAGCAATCTTCTGGATATCTGCATCATATGCAGATAGTACCTCTTAGTTCCAGCCTTGAAGTTTGGTTTTATCTTACTTCTGAGCTAATGTGTTCTCATGTTATTATTTGATGGATGCTGGCAGAAGACACGAGGCTCCTGTATCAGAGAAAAGGGCTTTATTACTTACGGTACAGCAGGCAGCGTGAGCATCATATATCTACATGCAGTAGGGGGCAGGTGGATGCCTCACATATAGAGGGTTTGCATCACACCTGGGAAATAGTAACTTAGGAGAATTCGCTACTTTTATAGCAAGCGGTAAGCAAGTCTGTCTTTTGTCTGGGCTAAATGTTACTTCATCCCCTAAGATTGCTCATTGCAAACATGACCCTGATAAAGGGCACTGTGTAAAGAGCAGCCATGGCCTTTTATTCCTGGCACACTGAGCAAGATGTATAGAAGCATGAGAAATATATGAAGGACTATCTCCCAACACTTACCTTGAAAATATTACTTTAATCCCATGTCAGCCAGGTGAGAAGGTGAACAGAAAGTTTTGGAGATGGCAGGGCTTTGTATTATTTCTGAAGTCGTGTCACATAGGTAGTTGCCTCCTTTGTGGAGCTATACTCATACCAGGAGCATAAATTCTAATTCAGGGAAAGTGTGCATGTGCTTTGGGGACATTGGGTTTTATGGGGAAAAGGAGACAATATCTTTACCTTTTATGACTGTAGAATGTGATTTCTTTGGTATGAAAAAGAGCATAAATAAGTTTATTTGGGTTTTCAGGGAGAGCACTTAGCTATGCTTTCTTTTAATACATTTGATTTCCAATTATTAAGCAATTGCTCAGCATGCTCTGAGAAGAGTCTTCATGAAAATGAAGAGCCCAAAAGGTCTTTAGTGGGCCTTGTTCTAAATCTGGCCTCTGTGGTTGTTTGGCGGTTTATCAAAAGCCACATTAATCCCTATAAATAGTGCTTGATTGTCAAAAGACAGCCCCCTTGTTCCAGCCTTGCAGATTGAGCCACGCTTATTATTTCTCTTGACTTCTTGTACACAGGCTGCATGATTACCAAGTGATCATGTGTAAACAAGAGGCTGTTTTGTGCCGATAAATGGATTCCCACTGTTGCACAAGCCCCTAGGAGTCTGCATTAAAAACAAGTTGAGATGCAGAACAGAACACAGCATTTATTTTAACAGCAGGCACTTATCATTGGTGACATTACCTGATATGGCTGATAATCTAAAGCATTATGACTTTGGAGCAAAATTTGGTTCATAAAGACATACACGGAGATAAACCATGGCTACTAATAGAAATTGCAAGCAATGCTTTGAATAGAATAATCTTATCTACATTCATCATCCGGCGAAGTCTCTCCTCCCACTGAAATGAGACAAGGTAAATTCACAACCCCATTAATGCTAATAGCAGCTTCAGAAGCAAATCCCTTGTTCCTCCATAGGAGAGGATGGCTGCCCCCTCTTGTTTCAATATGCTGTAAACCTGTGTCAGTCCGAGCTAATTGGTGGAAATCTGGAATACAAGCAGCTTGAAATAAATCTTTTGAAATGGTAGCCAATACTCTTGTTGTTGATAGCAGCTACTGGCTAAAAAGCAATGACATTTCTCCTTGCAGTGCTGATTCTGGTGGTTTGGTACTAAGCCATTAGTGTTCCTGGACCAGATTATCTGCTTGCACCCATGTCTACTTCTGGCGCCAGCCTGTCAAGATACACTTAGGAAAACTAGGGAGGAAGTCTATGGGTAAGGCACACTGGCATGGGATTCACTGTTTTATGATAGAATACCCCTCTAAAACATATAAATTTAACCATTTGTCTACTTTGCAAAGTTGAGCAAGCAGCTTACGATCTCTGCATCCCAATTTCAGCATCTGTAAGATGAACCCTTCTAGTATTTTACTCACAGTGTTTTTCCTGAAGGTGAAACATGATAACATAGTTACAGTAATAAAGAGTAAAAATACGGCACTTAGAGAGGCTCCTACTTCACTTTATTGAGAGGTGATTGCCAGGAAGGAACTGATACCTGCTTTACAGGTGCTCCTGTCCTGTATATAGGAAAAGGGGGAGAAATGCAATCTACACTTCATGGTATAATTACTTGGAGGTTATATAAGGAAATGAAGCCATAATGTTTTATGATAAATTTTGGCTATCAAACCTGTTCTTCTGCTAGGGCATTTGCTGGAACTTCCTGGGCAACAAGCATGCAGGTTGGGGTAGTCTGATAACTGCATCAGCTGTGCTGAAACTGGAGCCACAAAGTCCAGGGGACACCTCTCCATACTTGTTATACCCCTTACACGATGTGGGACAGGTAGGCATCAACAGGATAACCGTAAGCAACATCCTAGTTTGGCAAAGATGTTCTGCTATATAATTATCTCCATATTGTACATGGAGTAAAAGTTAAGTAAGAAAACAATTTTAAGAATAGACTCTAAATACTTTTCTGAATCAAAAAAAAGTAAGGACTAGCTGTTAGTAAGTATGTCAAAAAATACAAATAAGCAATGAACAGATTTTCAAGCCTGAACATTGTGCCAAGTCCATGTCATTTGTTAAAAATAAAAATACATGATGCCTCACAAAGATATTACCAGGTGACATGAAGTATAATGGTGTTAGAAATGGAAAAGCAAAATCATGATCCCAAGCCCTTAAAAAATGAGGTCTAGTATGATATTAAAAGAATTTAGAATTAAATGTAAATTAAGATGTAAAGTCATTTAGGACAATGAAAAATTTATTTAAAAGAACTAGTACTTTTAAAACTAAATATAAACAATATGAGACAAACAATTGTGATTCAACAAAGTTTTGCCTGGTGTTCATGTTCTCTTATTAGTATATTATAGTAGTAATAACCATGAGGTTATATTAATAACTTCATGCTTATGTTAATAACCCCTTGGTTATTAATATGTTTCAATTTTCTTTAAAAACCTGAATTTCAAGAGGCTTATTCTATTATTAAAATGGACTTTTTTTCCCCCAGAGGAACAATATCCCCCCTCCCCTATTGGGTCCCTCTGTGATTTGCATGTGTATGTGCGTGCATGCAGAGGGGTAGTTGAGGTAGGAATATCACCAATTAAAATTCACTTGTACAAAACTTCTCTGTGAAGTATGACTGTTTCAGAAATCATTGTTATTTCTATTTATTATGTTCCTTTTTTCCTAGCTGGATTATAAGCTCCATTTTTAATTTCTCATGTTATCTAGTACAGTGCAATAAATAAAGTCTCATTAAATGTTTATGCAATGACTAGATAAGCTAGGAAAAAAACCCCACTTTTTTCACGAGTACCATCATCTGTATATTGAAGTCTTTCTTATCAGCCTCTCAGCGAACAGATGATTGAGTTAATTTAGGGATAGGATAGAAAGAGCCTAATATCTGAAACAGTTTCACTAGGAATAGTATGAAGGTCATGGGAAGCAGCCAGTTGTTAGTGCTGCCCCATTTTTATTTATTTATTTATTTTGGTATAGCAAATCCTTTTTCTTTCAGAGAAGTGATTTTGAAATTACTAAAACTCTCATATTAAAATTTTCTAAAAGAAAATAAACTTCCCATAAGAATAGTATTGAAATATTACTCTTTGAGCTGTGTAATATTCCATTATCAAATATGTATCCAGTCATATGTATTGGATTTGAATTTATCCCATGAGATGTTAGGCTTGCAGATCTAGTTAACTTCTTAAACATAGTTGGCTTACCAGTTCGTTAGTTCCTCAATCAGGAGAGAGGGATAATAACATCTAATGGGAATGCGGAGGAAATACAATTTTGTTGAGAACTGTGGTGAAGCTCTTCAGCTTCCTCAGAGGAAAGACCCTATAATCGTGTCATGGCTGCTTTTCTGTAAGCTTAGGAATTGAGAGGTTGACCTGGCAACAATCTGAATAGCGAAGCAGGTTTTTTCTTAGTGCCCGTTTTCCTGCAAAAGCATATTTTTGATTGGACTGCAGTCAAAAGCATAATTAAATGTTACAGAGACTCTCAGAACTTTAAACCATTCTCTTTTCCCTTTTTAATTTGACAACACAAACAAGTCTAATGTTCCCTTTTGCTGGCTCCAGATGTCCATTGTGAATGTAAATGATGAGCCAGTAGAGTGGATGCTTCCACAGAACCAACACGCGGAGTAAAAATGAATCGTTGCACATCCTGCAGGTGCCTCTGCTGAGGGAATCTTTTCACTCTGAGGACATTTAACAGATAGAATATACAGCTGGTCAAAGAAAGCCTTTAGGCTATTTCAAAGTTTCTATACAAAATAAAATGCTTCATAAAGTTTGCTTGAAAGTGGAATTTTGGAAAATATGGTTATCTCCACTCTTTCATTTTTATTCCAATAATTCCAGGCTCTTTTCAAGCTGAAAATATATTTTTAAGAATCTGATAAACGCTAATATTTGAAATTCTGGTAGAAAAACTTTCCATTTGGCATGTAATTTGGAGGTTGTATTCAAGTTAACAGCAACAAAAATGCAGTGAATTTTGTATGTTGTCAATAATCGCTGCTTACAGCTTGATTATTTTGAAATTTTCAAGATCTCTTTGTGCCAAAGCCTTTCAAATGTCACCTAATGAGAGCCATTTATGTAGATGGCATTGATATCTGACTAGGGAGAGAGTGGTTCACATACTTAGCATTTGAACTAGAATTCGCGATCTGATTTTCTCAATCAAGGTCTGAGATTTGGGAAGACTCTATCGCTGAGTCTAAATTGTCTACTGAAGTACTTATGACTGCAGAATTTGGAATCGGAAAAAGTATCTTGATAGTTTTGTCTCTCCTCCTTTTCCTCAGAAGCCCTGAGTGATTATACTGCCTATGTCTGTGGGCTCCCCCTGTGATGACTCAACTGGATTCCTCTTCCCTAAAAGAGCCAATATTCTAAAATAATTTTCTTCCTTTCTAACGCTGGCTAAAACACCAATTCTTTCAGCACAGCTGACCACAGCAAGAGGAAAGCAAACAGATGGAGTTAATTCATGCTAAGAGGAGAAAGTCTGCTAGCCTCCATGGGGGTATTTGCTTTGTAAAAGAGTTTGCTTGAGAAGCTAAATTTATCTCTAATTTGCAGAACCTAGAAAATGAAGTAAAAAATTTCAATGGTGGGGAAGAGACTTGGATGTTTGTATTTTTTTCAGTATTTGGATCATAATAGATCACAAAAGAGGTGACCAGAAAAAAAAAAAAAAAAAGCTGGAACTGCAATTGAATGATTAACACATTCAAGGAAAAAGTTCTCCATTAGATACTGGTCACTCTGCAGTCACAGTGAACAGTGAACAGTCACAGAAGTGAACAGTCACAGAAGCTCATTTTGGCAAGGCCTGTCCTAGCAGAGTTCAGAAAAAAGATGTCATACATAACACAATTTTTAGGAATCTCTTTAGACTGTCAAGAAGATCCTATATTAAAACAGGTCTAATTTACATTAAATATTTGATTATCTAACTCAGTTCTGTTTCCAAGCTTTCTAAGCGAACTTCTGGTTACTATTTCATTCCTGGGTAGTTCTGCCTATAGAGAGGGAATGTGCTGGTCACATAGGCTTCAAGAACTCAAGACCAATTATCGTTATTTTTTACATAAGTCAGGTTAGGATCAAAGAGATGGAACCACCATGATGGTTTTAGAAAGATTCTGTCTTATGCAATTGTGGGAGATGGTTAAAGATGTTGTCTTTGCATCTTTTCTGGAGCTTGAAGTCTGCAGGACACGGAATCAAGAAAAGATGTGAAGAGAGGGAGAGTAAGGAAAAACTGGGAACCACTGGTCCATGAGGATGGACTGGGGCCCGGGTACCTCACTGCCTTCCACTTTGATGCTATGGGTGATCTGCAGGAGACTCTGATGCCCTTTGTCACAGAGCTACACACATCGCTGGGGCAGGAGACAAAGAATCTAAAGAGCAGCTGAGGGGCATGTGCCACATTCAATCGAGGGTCAGTTGAAGCATCCAGGAGTCTGAGATGGAAGAGCACTTGGTGCCCCTGAATCAACCTGTGAGAGCAGTGTGGCTACTGCTTCAAATAAGCTTCCGAAATTTGTGCAAAAAGCTTCTTTGGGGTAATGTGGGAGGGAATTATGGGAAATGTAGTGCCAGCTTAGCTAAATCACCATGATTCAAATAACATATTGGCGTTTGGTTTTACATATCCTCTTAAACCTCTATAAACCTGTTAATAAGAATGTGGTCCTGAGACATGATTCTACCCTTGATGTTCTGACAAAATAAGGGGACTGGGTGTGGCTAGAACCTGGGGAGAAGTTTATCCCACAAAGCTAATGAATGACATCCTGTGAGCCTCTTATTAGACATCCCACTTCATCCCCCAGGCAATGCAGAGGCAATCTCTCATCATTTTCCTACTGGTTGCCTGGTAATCCTCTTTTTCTTTTGAATTTCTACACCTGGAATGTCTCAAATTCCCACCTCAGAGATTGTGCAGTGATTTTTCTTTGGTGTCCAGAAGACAGAAGATGAAAATAACAGTTTTTCTGCCCCCACATTATCCTTTTGTTCTGCTAATTATTAAAGAGCTCTTTCATTGTCTGTTTTACACTTCTTTTTTGGTCAAACTTCTTTATTAACCAAAATACCGAAATGTTATAGATAGAGCTATAGATACTGTCTTCTGGATATGTTGACATGCTTTATCATATTAGCTTCTCAAGGCGTCCTCACAGTGCGTATGAAGAAACTTGTTCTATCCTTTAAGCATCCACTTGGTGGTATTGTAATTAAATTTGGATTTAACCTAAATGTCGTAGGTTAAGCTTGATTGTATTTATAGGTGTATATTACATCCCAGTCAGTGATTCCAAGTAAGGCATGGATTCTAGTTGGGGAGGAAAGAGAATACTGATGAACCAGTACAAATCCATCAGCATTCTTTGGAAAACCTCTATTCCAGAAATAGATTATTTAAGAAAAATATGAGTAACAGTTCATTAAGCTAGAAATTCTCCTACACTCTCCAGCCTTCATCTTCTAGTGGTTTCTAGTACGTGACTGCAAGTTTAAATGCTAGAAAGAAAATACTGGTAAAGCAGTTTGGTTTTGAAAGGATGAGAGTTATTTTTCTCCTCATGTGCAATTCTTTTGGCCCATAATTGTCCAAAAGTTCAGAAGCTATGTGATCTTGTCAAACGTCATCTATTTCAGCATTACCTACCAACTCTGATGTTGTGATGACAGACTGGCAATGACATCACAGGAAAGGAGGTAACTTGAACCTGGAATCAGAGTAGAAACTGGTGAGAACCAGCTGTCAGGATGTACCTAAGGGACAAAGATCAGGGAATGGGCAGGCCACAAGTTAGAACTAACACTGGAGAGAGGACTGCAGATCCTGTAGGCATCTGGGAGATCTGCAGAGAGAAGGCAGAGCAAAGCAACTAAGTGGGACACTTGATGCAGGGACTCAAAGATGGCCTTTGTTCTGGGCTGAGCCTTTGCCTTGGTCAGGAGAAGCTAAAACTTGTAGTTTAATTCAGGGACTTCCCCAGGGTGGCTAGACTGGGTCTGTGGGTGGAGTGAAGTGAGGGATTTCTGGGTAAAATGAGGAGTGGTCAGTGGGAATGAAAGGCCAGCTGTTGGTGGGAAAGTACTCACACACACTCAAACTTCTGGAAAGAGGGATTGGAATGACAGAGCAAATCAGTCAGTGACCACAACCAAGGCAGGTAGGGGTGCTCTCATTTTTTCCAAACTTTTGTGTTGAATTGACTATCTCTTTAAGACTCCCCCTTCCCTTCCCCCCTAGCTTCAGGTTTCTGGGATTTGGCAGCAAGACAGTCAAATCACAGGGAGTGAGATTTGGGGGAGAGGAAATAATTGAAAAGCTTGCTTGCTTATCAGGCAATAAATTATGTCCTGGGATTGATGCCAGGGTGGTTTTGGAGGGGCCAATACATACTGACCTCTGAAAAAAATGGATTTATTATCAAGCAGCCTTTGTATGAAATCTTAACTAATGAGGGGCATGTCAAAGCACCGCTGGTTAGGCAGCTCCCGTGTGCACTTGCAACGAGGTTGGAAGGTTGCATTCTGCTGACATCTGTCTGGCAGAGACACCGCTGTTTGGAACCTCCTGCTAATCAGAAGTTTGTCCAGACCGTTTCTCCTTTGGTAGATTATCCTTTACTGAATTGTAATGCAGATTAGGGGGAAGAGCTGCCCAAATTTCAAAGGCACTGTCAAATGTCCTAGTGGTTGTCTACCCTAGTGAGTGTTTCTAAAACCGAATAACTGTTGTGTCGAATAGCAGATGTGACTCTGTTCCTGGTAGAAAAGCACAGACCAAGATTATTTACCTTACCTTGTAAATAAAAAATATTAAATTTTATAAATATTGGATGAAATATTTGATTAGTGTCTATGGTTAGATGACTTAGAAAAATCCCAAGCAAATGGTTAAATAGGGGAAAAATCGATTCCTGTTGAAGGATTTTGTCCATACTGGTATCTGTGGAGTGATTTAAAATGTAGAATCTCACTTAATGATCTGAACAACACTGTGGCATAGATGCTATGATCTCCTCAGTTTACAAAGACAAAAGCAGACCTATCTCCCTGAGGCAGTGGTTCTTAGCTGGGGGCGATTTGACTCTGAGGGGACATTTGGCAATGTCTGGAGACATATCTAGTTGCCACAGCTAGGGAAGGGGTGCTAGAGGAGCTGGTAGGTAGAGGTCAGGGGTACTGCTACAGCTCCTGGAATGCACAGGAAAGCCCCATGACAATGAGTTACCCAACCAAAATGTCAACACTGCTGTGGGTGAGAAACCCTGCACTAACGTAATGACATCACATGGTAGAAACAGGACTAGAATCCAGATTTCTTGACGCCCCCCCCCCCCCCGCCGCCAATGCTGAGCTCATTACAATATACCCTATATCTTCTCACATAAGATACCTTTAGAACAGGGAAAACATTTGCAGGAAAACTTCTTTTTATGATGTTCTGTACCATCTAAAGAGAGTCAATCTCCATCCTCGTATTAGAGAAATTTGGCCTGCTGGCTCTTCACAGAACCAAGGAAGCATCAGTTGAAGGGTATCGCAATGGAAGATTACAGGAGCAGGGATGGTGTCAAATTGCTCTGGAAAACAAAGTATAATACGAAAAGCCTAGAGGAAACATTTGTGAAATTGGAGTACAGATGTGGGAGGTGGGACAGGTAGGGAGTTGGTGCTGAGAAAGGAATTACTAGGGGGAAACCAAGGGCATCTTGTGGAGTAGAACATGGTGATGGGACCTAATAGGAATCAAATGGGGTATGTCTGGTGAAACAAATGTGACCCACTTCCCCACCACCAAAACACTGGTAAAATTTACATTGCTCCTCGATGCTTGCAGAGTGAAGTTCATACATGGGTGTGGTCCACATCTATTTATAAATGTGTCAATAGTAGTCCTGCCCAGAAAAAAAGACAATCTCTGTGTTTCAGTTTCAGGCCCTTTAACTGGATCTTAATATATGCCCTAAAAAGTAGAGGATTAGAAGTGAGCAGAAAGACTGGGTCTCCATTATACTTGTCATTACTGTGTGACCATTGAAACTTAATTTTCTCGTCTGTAAAATAAGGATCATGATAGCAATCCTGTACACTTCACAGATTATGATAAAATAGGTAATGACTTGTCAACTGTAAAATGATTAACAAAGCCTTTGAATATCACTAATATGTGGATGACTGTCAAATTTCCAGTTCTAGCCAGGCCAATCTCCAAGTCACCAACTAGCCTTTCTAATGCTAGTGCAGTATGAGTTGGAAGTTGCTGGGAAATCAGGGGGGCCAGCGCATCCAGTGAAATGCAGAGGGAAGCTGGTGTAGAACTCTGTGGAAGGCTGTTGATTCTGGGTCTGGTGGTGGATCCGGGGTTGCTCTTGGCCAGCAGGGCCTGCAAAACGGAAAATCACTTTGATGTGAGCACGGAAGACAAACTGGATCCGCAAGTGCCTGCATTTCTGCCTCTCTCTTCACTGAGTAAGAATGACCCCCAGAGAGTAATGGCTGCCACTGCCATGGTTAATTATGTGCCAACTTTACTAGGCTAAGGGATGCCCAGATAGCTGGTAAAACATTATTTCTGGGTGTGTCTGGAAGGGTGTTCTGGAAGAGGTTATCATTTGGATTGGTAGAGTGAGTAAAGATCACCCTCACCAATGTGGATGGGCATCATCCAATCTGCTGAGGGCCTGCACAGAACCCAAAGGCCGAGGAAGGGCAAATTTGCATTCTTTGCTAGAATTAGGACATCCATCTTCTCCTGCCCTTGGTCATTGGTGCTTCTGGTTCTGGGGCTTTTGGACTCAGATTGGGACTTACTCCATTGATTCACCAATTCTCAGGCCTTTTGTACTCAGACAGACTTATATCACCAGCTTGCAGATAGCAGATTGGAGGACTTCTCAGCCTCCATAGTTATGTGAGTCAATTTATCTAATACATCCTTTCTTATATCTCTCTCTATGTATATCCTATTGGTTCTGTTTCTCTGGAGAACTATGACTCGGATATCTACCTTCCCAATTTATCACAAATTTGACTTTGGGCCGACCCTAACCAATATCATACATGGAAGGTGATCCTGGGAAACAAAGTGTCAGTTTCAACAAGTTAACACAATATGAAGCAACTTCAATATCAGATAACTTACTTATTTAATAGACTTTTTAGGTAATGTGTCATTCAAAGTAAGCACCTCCAATGCAGAGCAGTCTGTTTTATTTAATAATACCCCAAACCACCAAGAACAGTGAATGGCACATAGTAGGTACCTCTTATGGAGTGATTATACACCCCCCCCATTCCTATGTTGATATTCTGACCCTCAAGGTGATGGTGTTAGGAGGTCAGCCTTTGGGAGTCGATTAGGTCATGAAGGTGGAACTCTTGTCAATGGAATTAGTGCCATTAGAAAGAAGCCCCAGAGAGCTTGCTCCTTCTTTCTGCCCTGTGAAGACAGAATGAGAAGATGGCCATCTGTGAGCCAGGAAGTGGGTTTTTGCCAGACACCTAATCTGCCAACACTTTGATCTTGAACTTCCAACCTTCAGAACTATGAGAAAATGTTTGTCGTTTGAGCCACACAGACTTTGATATTTTTGTTATAGCAGCCTGAAGTAAGTGCATAATAACTATTTGTTGGGGAGAGGGGAGATAGAAGGAAGAAAGGTAGGAAGAATTGAATGAAAAAAATGGATTCATTTATCTAAATCTTTAAATTTAGGACCTTTGGAAATTGCTTTGACTTTGCAAATGCACTGAAAGTGCATTTTCATGCATTGAAAACAGTAGATTGCATCTTAATAGCTTAAGGGAATTCCATCAGCCTTCAGATATTTCTGTTTGTACACAAAGACATGGATGGTTCACTTTAACATTAATGAGGACTTGCTAGGTGCCAAGCACTGAGCTGGATTTGCAGATATTTGAGAGCATCAAAGCATCTTTCAAGTAAGGATTGTTGTATTTAGGGAAGACGTGGTTGCCATTGGCATGATTTTTTTGCCAGGAAAAATTTCCTGCCAGGTGAAATTTTCCACTGATCCCTGGCCTCAGGAATTTTTATCAATAGGAATTTGTTCCTTTAGCTTAAAGCCATTTTGTAAAGCTCTTGGTTTACAATGCAAATGCATGTTATTCCCACCTATCAGTGAGCATTGAAAAGCAGTTTGTTTTATGTTTTTAGATGGGAGGGATCTGGAAGCAAACAGTGTAAAAGGAAGGTAGGTTTAAGAGATGAAGGGGTAGAGACAAGGGAGGAGGTCAGGGTGAGTGGCTGCCCTGGTTGGCAGTTGGTGGGAGAAGGAGGGAGTGGCTACCTGGGTGCAGAGAGAATGGAATGCCATGTTGGAAGTTACCTGTGTAGGAAAAACTCCGTTTTTTTCCTCCACGCTACGACCACCCTCATAGGAATTCTGACACCAGATGTGAGAGTTTTCCACACACCAATTCTCTAACACCAGCTGGGTGTCCCACAATTCAGTTCAGTTCTGACATTCAATACCTGGAGTTAGTGCGGACCCCACAGGTTAAAGGCTCTGTCCCACAATACCGCCCTCCGCTTCAGACACTAGCTGCAAATAGTAGTTCCTACATTACCAGCAATTTCTGTCTGACTTGGCTCTGAATCTGTCATTCCCATGACCCCTTCCTTGGGTTTGATCATTTGCTAGAACAGCTTGCAGAACTCAGGGAAACACTTCCTTGCATTGACTGACTTACTCCATAGTAAGGGATATGATAAAGTATACAGGCGAACGACCAGATAAAGAGACACATGAGTAAGGTCAGGAAGGGTGATGGGCACTTCTTTTCCATGGAGTTGGGGTGAGCCACCCTCCTGGCATGTGGGTGTGTTCACGAACCTGGAAGTTCTCAGAATTCTGTACTTTTGGGATTTTTATGGATACGTCATTATGTAATCATGATCAATCATTAATTCAGTCTAAAACCTCTCTCCCCTTCCTGGTCGATGGGTGGTGGGGTGGAAAGTTCTGAGCTTCAAATTATGGCTTGGTCTTTCTGGTGACCAGACTCCATCCTGATGCTGTTGAGGAACTCACCAAGAATCACCTCACTGACTGGAACAAAAATACACTCCTACCACTCAGGAAATTCCAAGAGATATTTAGGAGTTCTGTGTCAGGAACCAGGAACCGGGGTCAGGGACCAAATACCAGAACAAAAGATGCTCCTAGTGCTCTTATTTTTTAGGAAATTACAAGGGTTTTAGGACCTCTGTGCCAGGAACCAGGGCAAAGACCAATATATACTTTTTCTTATTTCATCGTGCCCCAAGCGGTTTTCATATTTGGCTTCTATCTGGTCCCACCCTAATCACTTTGAGGAGGGAAAAAAACCCCAAAACAAAAAACATTCAGCAGATTTCTGTATGCAGAGCTAAGTAATTCTTTCAGTAATGTATCACAGCATTAATTCATTCACGAGTGTGGATCTTAAAAATGTGTTCTGTGACTCCTGCGGATTCCTAAAACACTTTTGGGATTTTCAAGGTCAAAACTATCTCCTTAACAATACTAGGGCATTATTTACCTTTTGCACTCTCATCCTCCCATCTCACATCTTCACACAGTAGAGCTTTCCAGAGGCTACATGATGTGTGATGATGTCATCAATCTGACAGCTAATAGCATGTGTGCTTGTGCATTCTTGAGTGTTTTTAAAAATGTCTCAGCTTTAAAAGAAATAAATAGATAAATAAATGAATTAATTTCTCAGTTTTAATCACTGATATATATATCCCATATAAATAAAAGCCCGTTGGAGTCTTAAATAGTTATTTTAAGAATATGAAGTGACGGGGCGCCTGGGTGGCACAGCGGTTAAGCGCCTGCCTTCGGCTCAGGGCGTGATCCCGGCGTTGTGGGATCGAGCCCCACGTCAGGCTCCTCTGCTATGAGCCTGCTTCTCCCTCTCGCACTCCCCCTGCTTGTGTTCCCTCTCTCGCTGGCTGTCTCTATCTCTGTTAAATAAATAAAATAAAATCTTTAAAAAAAAAAAAAAGAATATGAAGTGACTCTGGAGCCAAAATATTTGGGCACTGTTAGTTTGGGACAGCTTCTAAAATTGGTCAGAATATCTCATAAGAGGAGGCTGCTCAGGACTTTTTTTTTTCATTTCTGCCGGTTTCCCTTCCTTTATTTCAGAACTCATAGGCTTAGATCCCACAGGAAAAGAAAGGGAAAATCTTGTTAGAGGATTTTATACCATTCAAAGACTTTTAGATCTAAAACCAAATGAAAGGAAATGGATTTTTTTTTTTTTTTTTTTTGGTGTGTGTGGCAGAATCAGCCTTTTTCAACAGTAATCTTTTGCATCTTAATCAGCTATAAAATAGGTTGAGGAACTAGCTAAATAAGCAATAGATATATACACCCATCTTACAGGAAGGCAATAGGAATCCCAACCTTCCAGCTAATCAGGGGTGGAATAATTCTTACACCTTTAATAAATAGTTGCCTCCCTGGTTGGGTCTGTGAGCCCCAGGAAAAACAGTGGTGGCCAGGAAATGAGACTCTGAATGACCCAGTTGTAAGATGCCACTGCAGAATGTTTGTGGCACATGTAGCTTCTTTCCCTTAGCTGTCCGGAAAACTCTATCTTGAATTGTATTCCTGTTCATGATAAAAAGATAGACAGATACTGAGCAATAACCTAAAAATGCATGCACAAGTTTATTTAGAGAGACCCACAAAATTGAGTTTTCATGAATTATAGAGGTAATTAAGACAATCAGCTCACATTTTTTGAATAATTTAGATAATAGTTCTATATTCTCCTTGGGAATAACTAGTACACTTTGTAGATGAAGGGGCAATAATTTATTGCTTTGGAAAGTGATTTCTGCACCACAAACACACCATAATTGTGGAAGGAGTTAATGCCCACTGCCAAGAACTGAACTCATTCTGTATCCCTGTGTTTTATCTGCATGAAACATGGAAGGCCTGTTCTTTGCAATTGTAGTTTTGAATTTAATTTTTGGCCAGTTTCTTACTCATCTTCAGGGAAAACTGAAAATGTGTGGTTACACTATTTTTTATACTGCATCTATTACAAAGTAGCTGAAGTAGAGATGTGATATGGAATAGGAAACAATACCTGTTTCCTGTCATTTTTTTTTTTCCTTTTGGTTTTGGAATCCTGAATTCGAAGAGTTAATGTAATCACATCCCAAAGTTCTGAGCACACTATTACCATCAACTTTGTAAAATCTACCTATTGCTTGGCTTTACCTTGCATCCCTGGTCATCCTTGATTGTCTTTCCCACTCTGCTCCTCTCTCAGTCACCCGTGCTGAAAGGTTTGAGATACATAGGTACAAATCCTTGGAATATGGGTCGTGTCGTTTTACCTGGGAGGTGTTTTTAATTTACTTTGAGGATACTATGTTTCAGAGCTCATTTTATATCTTTTTTTGTTGTTGTTAAGCTCAATACTGTGTTTTAAGACATCTGTCCATGTTTCAGTAAAGCATGTTTATTGTTTCTGACCGCTGCAGAGTATTCCATAGAAGGCATCGGCCTCATCCTCCTGCTTTGTTTCCTTAATGATGAGCACTAAACCCCACACCCCACTGATTCATCTTGTGTCCTTTAGTTCACAATGTAAATGACATAGAGGTAGGGATTTCTGTTTATTTTATTTACCCCTATCTACCCCTGGCACTGGGCACTCCGCGCTCAGAAGGGTGCCTAGCACATGGTAGGGGTTCAAGAAATTTTTGTTGAATCAACAAATTAACTCATTTGCATTTGGTTAAGTGTGGACCACATAGGTAAATGTAAAGTGCTTCCTTAGAAAACTCCATCCTGACTTCCTAGTCTAGGTTTTCTTATATATTCATTATATCCTGGACTTTTCTACAGAGGTGCCAACCACAGTTGTGATTGTAATTGCTCCTCTTCCTTCCTTCCTCTCTCCTTCCTCCTTCCCTCCTTTCTTTCTTCTCTCTTCTTTTTCTTTCTTTCTTTCTTTCTTTCTTTCTTTCTTTCTTTCTTTCTTTCTTTTTCTTTCTTTCTTTCTTTCTTTCTTTCTTTCTTTCTTTCTTTCTTTCTTTCTTTCTTTCTTTCTTTCTCTCTTTCTTTCTTTTTCTTTTTCTTTTCCCCCCCCAAGATTTATTTATTTGAGTGATAGAGAGAGAGGGAGAGAGTGAGCATGGGGAGGGCCAGTGGGAGAGGGAGAGAGAAACTTTAGCAGACTCCTTGCTGACCTCAGAGTCCTGTGCAGAGCTTGATCCCAGGACTCTGAGATCATGACTTGACCCTGAGAGCCTGACCTGAGCCAAAACCAAAAGTCCGAGGCCTAACCGACAGCGCCACCCAGGGGCTCTGTTGCACCGCTTTCTTGATTCACTTTCCTGCTTGCTCATTTGTTTCTAACACAGACGCTGAACTTAACTATGCTTTTACTGCCATTTGGCAGTTTCTGCCAGCGGTTCTCCCTGGCATGAGATTCTTGGTGGTCGGAGGTAGAGGTGGCAATAGCAGTGGTTTGGGGAGTGGGGGAATGGTAAAATCTACATCAGCCCTGAACCTGGAAAAATAAATAATTAATTACTATGATGCATAGCCCGACTGTAAGTTCTCCGGGCCTTTCCCACGACCTTTTTCCCAACAGACCACTTTCCCAAGCCAACTCTAGAAATTCTAGAATGGTTTCTGACTGAGGCGGATAAACATTGATTCCGTGGTTCCCAAATGTCATCAATGAGGCATAGTATTGTGCTTTTCTCCTACAATTTTGAGTCTTCTTTATTCCGTGAAGGCTGTTTGGACAGAAGGAATGTGGGTGAGAGAAAGAGGGGAGAGATGAGAAAAAAAAAAAAAAAAGTACACACAATGTTCACAAAACAGAGTTCAGTAATGCTTTCAGATATTAAAATTATCATAATATTAAGAAGGTTATATTTGAAAAAGAATTATCAATTGGATTATTCTCAGGGTCCTTGCTTACTGTAGAAAATATTTATGGATTTATTCAGCGAGAGTACCTGGCTCAATTGGTGGCTAGAACCTAATCAATGCAGTAAAGTACTCAACAAGGCCGAATGTAATCTTTGCTTCTCCCACTAAACTGTAATTTATTAAAAATAAATTCAAGATCCGTATTGGTAAGTATCACCCACTAGTGCAGGGTTAATTATATAAACTTCAAAACATGCTAGCAGTCATCATAGATAAATTAGTAGCTGGCATAAAATCTGCTGGCAGAAGAAATATGCGCACAGGCTGACAATTTCGGATAGTCAGGAGTACATGGAAAATGTAGTTTAAACATTCATTCTCTAGTTTAAACACTAATTGGTCAGTAGTTTGATCACAGCCATTGATGATTGATACTGTTGACCTCATTAACTTCACTGTATCTCGACATGTTAAAAATGCAGAGGAAAAATAAGTGCATAAAATAGGAATCAGACTTTGAAAATGTTCTGTTGTCTTGAAAGCTCAATTAGGAATGAAATGTCAATTCTGTAGTGTGAGCTTTTTTGGAGCTGGTTTGCAGCAGTCTGACATTCACTTTCAAGTAGAAATCATGTAGTATCTGACGGTAGTTTGTCACTTGGTTCTCTTTTAAGTGCTATTAGATCTGTTCTCCTTTTTTCTCTTTCCACTTCTTTTTCTTTCCTTAATTAATTAATTAACTAATTAATTTTGGCTAGACTTGAGGGACCAGATAGAAAAAGTGCTCTAGATTGCGAGTGCTTAGAAAGTGTGAGTACGTGTGACTATTAAGATATGTGTTATTTAATGGTACTTTCTCATTTCTTTTCTCTCTTCTTTCTTCTTCTTTTTTTTAATTGCCTTTTATGTTCTTTATGGAAGTTCAAGGAGCAAAAAGTTATGTCTTTGTGATCTGATAAATGATGCCGAGTTCTCAGAGTATGGCAAATCAGGATTTTCCTGAGCCCAGAGTTGCTATTTGCAAGTGTAATCTCTTGGGTAAGAGCTCTGGGAGCTCTGGGAGCTATTAGCTTCTTAGACCTTTTCCTTCTCTACCACAGGGGATCCCTCCGGACCTTCTCCTGCTTGCCATCCATCCTCAGTTACACACACCTCCCAACTCACAGTTCATCTTCTTATGTTCCCCCCCCACTTCAAACCTCCACGGTCATCACAGAGGTCAGCCTATCCCTTACTTTTACAATGCCCTACCCCTCCTGCTGCATTTGAAGTTCTTTTTAACTTGATTTTACCTGTACAAAGCATTAAACAGTAGGTATTTTTTCCCTTAATCTGATAATTAAGAGAGACTATTTATTATGAGTGATGCTGCTTAGGGAAGTAAATTTATTTCCTAAACTTCCATTTTCCATCACAAATATGGAGATGATCATTTTAAATTCAAGACAATTTGCAGACCAGATATTCAACTAACAAGGACTTTAAGAATTCTTTTTTTTTTTTAAGATTTATTTGTTTTTTTGAGAGAGACAGAGAGAGAGAGAGTGGGGGGGTGGGTAGAGGGAGAGGGAGGGAATCTTAAGTAGACTTCCCGATGAGCATAGAGCCCAATGCAAGACTTGATCCCAGAACCCTGAGATCATGACCTGAGCTGAAATTAAGAGTCAGATGCTCAACTGACCAAGACACCCAGGCACACCAAGACTTTAAGAATTCTTTACTGACAAGGGCTGTGTTACTACTCATTGAAAATTCTGATTTAGGACTTTCAATGTATTTTCAGACTGGGGATTTCAGGGATTTTTTTGTTTTTTTAAGATTTTATTTATTTGACAGAGAGAGAGAGACAGCGAGAGAGAGAGAGCACACAGCAGGGGGGAGCAGCAGGCAGAGGGAGAAGCAGACTCCCTGCCAAGCAGGGAGCACAATGTGGGACTCCATCCCAGGACCCTGGGACTGGGATCATGACCTGAGCCGAAGGCAGACTCTTAACTGACTGAGTCAACGAGGCACCCTGATTTTTTTAAAGGAAAGAGAATTTAAATATTGCGTAGCCTAGTGGTTTTCAAAATTTGGAGAATAGTGTAGGAACAAATCCTATTTTTAAATAAATTTCTACTGGAGAGTAAAAGCAGAGCTGCCTTGGCGATGAATAATGCCTATGTCCCTCTCCCTTTGTTCTCCTCTGTGGAATCATAGGGCCTCATAAAACATCATTTTAAAGCCAGTGAGGGTGTCCAGATTAATTTCCATTTTGACTTTTAAATAAATATTTCCTTTTGTCAAACATTCCATTGCCACATTGTGCAGTCCCCTGCAAAGGAATTGTGTGATCTGGACTTCCCTGGATAGGTGGACTAGTTTTTAACTCCTACCAAGGCCACTTTCATTCTGTCTTTTCCTGCATCTGCAAGCTCAGCATTTCCAGCTAAGATATCCACCTATAGCTCCTGAATTTCCTCTTTCATTTCCATTTCTTCAGCTACACGTCAGCATTCTAACCGGTTTTCCTGTTTTCTGGCCTCTCCCCAATTCAAACACTTCAGTCTGAGAGATAGATTAAATTTATCAAGCCAGTAGTAAATTTAAGTCGGTAGTAAATTTCAAGTCCTCAGTTTCCTTAACAGCAACTAAAGCTGTCGTACACTAGCCAAAAGACAAGGGAGCAGTCAGTGGATGAGCCTTCATACTGTGGGTAAGATATTGGTCCATCTTCCAGCAAATTTCATCACAAAGGCATGTTCAGTTCTTTTTTTTTTTTAAGATTTTATTTTATTTTATTTTTTATTTGAGAGAGAGACAGAGATAGAGAGAGAGCGCGTGCATAAGCAGGGAGGAGAAGGAGAAGCAGGCTCCCTGCTGAGCAGCGAGCCTAACGTTGGGCTGCATCCCAGGACCCCAGAATCATGACCTGAATGGAAGGCAGACTCTTAACTGACTGAGCCACCCAGGCACCCCGGGATGTTCAGTATTGAACATCTTTGAGAAAAACTGAGATAGGTGGGGAAAAAAACAGTGATTGTAGAGGCATAGATTCTGTTATGAACAGAATCTGTCCCGGCAAATTTCATACATTGAAGTCCCCTAACCCCCAGTATACCACAGATTGTGACTGTCTTTGGAGATAGGACCTTTAAAGAGGTAATTAAAGGTGAAATGAGAACATATGGGTGAGCCTCAATCCAAAATGACAAGTGTCCTTATAAGAAGACACCACGTGTGCACAGTGGAAAGGCCAGGCAGAGATATGGCAAGAAGGTGTCATCTGTGTGTCTTTGTGTCTCAGGTTAAGGGATCAGAGCAGTTCCTCAAAAGGAGGAGTCTACTGCAGGTTTATAAAATATTAGCATTCACATAGATTATAGGGCTTAATGATATAAATCTTTAATTTTTTTAGCGTATAGGTTATAAATATTTAGAGGGATTGCCATACCACTTAATGGTAATATTTTAATCTTGTTCATTTCTCAAGTTCTTCCAGGCTTAATTAAGATCACCTTTCCTTTAATCTGTAACAACATATACTTTTGGAGAATTTAGCTATCTCTCCCTTGTTTTGTCCTCCATAATCTCTATATTTTTCTCCTTTCTGGAGTGAGTCAAAAGGCATATGTGACTGTATATTTGCTTGTTTTTGCCATCAGTGTGTGAATTCTAGCAGGACATATCTATATATATGTTGTATAAATTCTTTGACTATGAAAATACATAATTTTATTGCCTTCTTATCTTTCCTTAGTACCTTTTGAGCATGGTTTCAATGGACCTACCCTAGGAATATTGCACCACTGCAGAAAGGAATATGCCCAGAGTTAGCAACATAGACCATTTTAGGAGCATCTGAATATGTTTTAAATACCATTAATTATCATAGCATATGATGAGCACAGCCCACAAAAGGGAAACTTGGTTTTTAAAGGGAGTCTGTCATTTTTGAAAATATAAAAAAGAATAATTGTTAAACTGTCATCAGGTTAATACTTCATCTTAATAATTTTGATAAATGGCAAATATTTCACTGGTGTTATAAAGACATGCAATAAATTTAAAAAACATTTAACAACGGCCTTGCCTTTTCTTCCCCTAAGGAAATCTAGCAGGACCTCTTGTTTTGAAAAAAAGAAAAAAATTCTTTAAGATCATTTAGCTGATATTCCCTCATGTATGAAACATATCCATTGCATAGCTAACTGATGAATTGATCTAATTTTATCAGCAAAATTAAATTTTCTCTTTAGGTAGGTGTTTTAAAGATTCCTATGTGAAAACCTCAGCTAATGAGTATTCTGCATAATAGTTTGTTTTATTAGACGATTATTTTCAAACTAATTCCTGCTTGGAGAGCCATATATTTTTTCCTTTCACAGAGAAAACCATTATGTTTAAAATATTTGAGAAAGATATGTGAGATCACCAAGAAGCAACATAGAGTCTTTAAACATACCTCCAAAACAAAACAAAAACAACCCAGAATCTTTCTAGAATCTTAAATCTTTAAAGACCTAAATATCATTCATTCTCAATTTTTTTTGTTTAACAGAAAGCTGGTTGGAGGAGAGCCAAAGCTTGGAGCCAAATCTGTCATTTTTACAAGCTTTTATACTGTGCTTATTTAACTGTATGGCATGTTTATGGTCAGACATTTTGGGGTCAGATATTTTCAGGATGAATGGCCTATTAACGCCTTGTCTGGTTTCATTTGCATGTGATGCCCAGTTGTAGAGCTTGGAGTTTTAATCCTTAACATGTCATCCAATAATTTAAGATTGGGCCACAAAAGGTAGCTCATTTAGCTTGGTCTTTGAAGTTTAGTCTTTCTCTGAGTAAGGGTTGATCCTTGGCAAGGTATCCAGGGAAAAAGTGATCTGGAGCCTTATCTGAGTTCTAATCAATTGTATTTCAATTTAAAAAAAGAGGTTTTCAGACACTTTTGGGTAAAGGAAAAGATGGCTGAGAAAAAATTTTGTGAGTTGGGAAATTACTGCAATTTACTTGCCAAGTACAACTAGCCAATGATAGTTTGAATATGAATGGAATTGAAAATTAATAATATTGCTGAAACCCAAATTGTTTTTATTTCAATTTGTATGAGAAGTTTCAGGGGAAAGCCACTAAGGAAATGGGATCTGGAATTCAGGGGACTGTGATGGCCAGTAGGCAACTATTGCACGTTGGAAGTCACTTCATATCCCTGCTGTTACCTCATTGTATATTAGGAATATTAGTAATAGCTAACTTTTATTGAATGTTCACTATGTGCCAGGCATCATTCTAAACTGCTGTACATGTATTAACTTACTTAATCTTCATAAAACTCATGAGGTCATTACTGTTATAAGGCCTCCTTTACTTCCTAAATGAAAAATTGAAGAACAAAGAGGTTAGATCATTTGCCCAAAGTACCACAGTGAGTTGGGGAAAAACCAAGAACCAAATGACCGAGTTCCAGAGCCTATGCTCTTAAACCTACACCCTTGCTTTTGCTGTGCTTAAGACATTAAATAAAGTGGGGCTACTGGAAAATTCTTTTTTTTTTTTTTTTAAGATTTTATTTATTTATTCGACAGAGACAGAGACAGCCAGCAAGAGAGGGAACACAAGCAGGGGTAATGGGAGAGGAAGAAGCAGGCTCATAGCGGAGGAGCCTGATGTGGGGCTCAATCCCATAACGCCAGGATCACGCCCTGAGCCGAAGGCAGACGCTTAACCGCTGTGCCACCCAGGTGCCCCTGGAAAATTCTTATATTAGATGTGTCTCATGTAAATCAATCTTATGACAGAAAGTACTTTATTGTTTCTAACCCAGAAGTTCATTTGGACTAAAATTTTAGAATTCTGTTTTTTGAACTCTTTTATATTCCCAATGCATATTTATCCCCCAAACAGTCAAATGGCATAACTGAAATGCCCTTCATTTCCAGACAGGACATTTTCCATAATGAATTGATGCACTCTCCATTTTTGAGTCCTTAGGAATCTTTCAAACACCTTTTCTGATTGGAAAAAAATAAAAAGTCCACCTGGTTTTTAGATGAGAAATATTTCTTTTTTTTTTTTTTTAAAGATTTTATTTATTTATTTAACACAGATAGAGACAGCCAGCGAGAGAGGGAACACAAGCAGGGGGAGTGGGAGAGGAAGAAGCAGGCTCATAGCGGAGGAGCCTGATGCGGGGCTCGATCCCATAACGCTGGGATCACGCCCTGAGCTGAAGGCAGACGCTTAACCACTGTGCCACCCAGGCGCCCCTAGATGAGAAATATTTCTTATACAAAATATCAACTTCTGAAAATACTCCTAAAAGAGTTTTTATACTGGTTTTATTTATTTATATTATTATTATTTATACTAGTTTTAGAAGGTATATTTGTCGACATCAATTAGTAGTCATGATACCTTTGAGGATGGCAAAGAAGGCGTTATTCCACTTTTTCAAAGATTCTCACTTTTCTAATTTCCCTAATGTTTTCAGTCTGCAGGTATTTGGATCTAGGTTTATGGTCTATCTGCCTTCAAGCCACAGGATACAAATTCTGTGTGCATTGCTCATGATAAATTCAGTAGATATTTGTGTAAATGTCATGCTGCATGTAAAGTGACAAGAATTTCACTGTAATTTGGCATGAGGTGAAGCATTAATTAAGGGATATACATACAAATGAGTTGAGGGAAAACATTTTGCTGTCAGGTAGTTTGGAAAATGACCATAATGAACACTGTTGGCATTTTTGTGACCTATAAATGCTATATAAAGCTTTACCAAAAATCTACTGAGGTCAGCAGCAGCAGCAAAGCATTAACTAATGGGTACTTAAACTACTAGCAAAAATGAATCATATTAAATCTTCAGAAAAATAAATCACTATTTACTGATGCAGAATAGGTTACATGATTATTGCAAGCCACAACATATGAGAATGTGATATCATTCATAAAATACAGAATAAAATAGACCTATTTACTTCATATTATTATTTTTGATGCACATCCTTTTTCTAATTAGTAGAACAAATGTTAATGGCAAGATCCTGGATGCCCAAGTAGAAGCAAGTATCCATTCTACAGGGGGCTGAACTGGGGATTGAAAGCATTAAAAATTATTTTATATTTAGTACAGCCTCTCCCCAAATAAAAGTTAGTGCCCTTTAAAATGTGACACTGTCTAATGCTCTTTGATATTCTTGTCTAAGCTTTAGAGACTGTTTTGAATGAAATAATCATAGAAGGAAACTAATGGGGAGATGAAGAAATGGGTTGATTCCCTTGGGTTGTGTACTGTTTCCTCAATTAGTCGTTGCCTTGCAATTGAATGTAAGTTGTACCCTGAGGATAACATTATGATTTTTAGTCACCTTTGGATCTTCAGCATTGGTAAATTTTCAAAAAAAATAGGGACTAGAGAAATCTGAGTACCATCTTCCATAGATCTTCTCTTTCCTCTCACATTGTCTCTGATATCTTTCTTTCTTTCTTTTCTTTCTTTCTTTCTTTCTTTCTTTCTTTCTTTCTTTCTTTCTTTCTTTCTTTTTTCTTTTTCTTTTCTTTTCTTTTCTTTTCTTTTCTTTTCTTTTCTTTTCTTTTTTTTCTTTTCAGGCTCACTAGTGTAGCCCTTTGGTTTCTATCTCTACATCTATCCAAACTTGTCAGGTTAACCCCCATGTATAGGCTTAGCTGTTCTGTATACTTTAGAACCAGTCTTGATCTTAGGAGTGTTATAAGTGGTAACAAATAAGCCTACTTAAAAACTTACATGCCTCAAATTGAAACAAAATTATGGTGATTCTACTCTGTCTATGGTGATCCAGTCTTCCGGAACTTGAGTTTCTCTTTCTAGTTTACATTTTTCTAGAAATAGCAATTTTGTCTTCTCTTTCTCTCACTAGGTATCAAGGCCTTAAATCGAATTATTCCAGTTGTCCAGATCACAGTCTTAAATATCTGTTCCACAAATATTTGTTGCTGGTAAGAATTTCCACCCTATTTTGAGTAGAGCCATTTCCTTGCCTTATCTTATCTTTCCTGTCTAGACTCTAAGCTCTATAAGAGCAGCAGATGTATGTGCTTTCTCCACTTGGAAATACTGATCAGAAGTTTACCAAATCCACTTCCTCTGCCTGGCTCCACAACTGAACGGTACTTCACAGATCTTCCCATTTAGGTGGGACAGTAAGACTAGTCCCAGCTGATAGAATTTAAGCAAGAGTAATGTCCCCATTTCAGTGTAAGCCAGTTAAAAGCAGATGTGTATTCTCTAAGCTTGTGCTCACTCATTCTCTCTGTCCCTGTCTCTCAGCTGGCTGACTGATGCTAGACTGATTGTGAAAACGTGTGTTGGAGAAAGTGGAACTAAAACAAGTTTCCTTTGCTGAATGACTACATGCAGCAGAAACTGTGTTGTCAATCTGCTTATATGTTAAGCCTCTGAGGTTTGGAGGCTTGTCTATTTTTTTTCCCCAAACAACAATCAACTTTATTATTCATAAATGGGCTGTGGCTATCATAAAAATCTAAAATACATGGCATTGGTTTAGCATTTGGGTGACGGAATTCAAAGAAACCGATATTGAAGGCTGGAAATATGGCAATTCATATAAAGTACTGACAGCACATGTGGTAAGACTGTAACTTATATTGGGAGGCAGACCATATGCCTGCTCAGCTGACAGGAAGTGAATTAAAAGAATAAAATTGTTAGTGTATTTTAGCTCATATTAATTAACGTTGACAAAGATAAAGTGAGCTCAGGAAAGAATTGGCCAAGTTGTAAGCGTAAATGAATGGAAATAGAGAAAGTCTAGAAAAAAGATCGTTGCAGAGTTGGAAAAGTTGACTGTTTCTAGGTCTGAAACAACTGGATATAAGATTCGATGCCATATGTGACTGAGAAAGCTTGCAAGTAAAAGAAGCTTATTGAAAATAGTCCTCCTAGTCAAGCTTAATAGACTCAAGAAAGCAGCCATTAAGGTTGGAGTGGCCTGTTGGCAAAAAAGCAAATAAATACATCAGATTTGGGAACTGTGTCCATGAAGGACCACCAGCTATGTTTGCTGTACATCATACCACTTGGTAAGATGGTAACATACCAATAGATAACAAATAATTTAGAAGCCTAAAAAAGCAATAAGCTGGGACTAAAACTCTCTAAACTTTAAATCAAGTATTGGAACATCAGCTTTCAATGAGCAGAAAGCAAGTTTCCAAAGTTTTTCTGCCTCCATAGTGAGCAGAATGTCCAAAATTTATTTTAAATATGGCTGTGGAGTATTTTGACATGAAAGAATCATCTCCCCCAACTCAGAAGGCCAAGGATCAAAAGAGCAATGGAGGGAGACGTTCTTTCCAAGTCAGGTTTGTAATATCTGTCACATAGGATTTCAGAACTGCTGTGCACCAATACTGCTTTGTTATTTCCATTCTTCTCTTTTCTGAATGGGAATGTTTATTGTGGTTACATTGGCCCTGCTCCCCCATTGTGCAGTCAGTGTCAGAGGGAGACCAATAATTTCTCTTTTTGGTTCACCAGACCATAAGAAGCAATATGAGGCAAGTTAAAAAGGACTTTGCATCATCAGGAATTCTTAAACTTTCAATTGACTGGAATGAATGCTTAGGATTTTGAGTTTTCCTTGGGAGTGGATGAGTATGTTTTACACTGTGGGATGAAAAGCAAAATGGATATTTCTTGACCACAGCAGAGGATTGTGGCAGAGACAATGGACAATGTTTACCAAACCCATTTCTTTTTCCTCTTGTGCATGTTGATATACTAAGGTTCCTAGCCAACTTGTGATAGATAAAGCTATATGACTGGATTCTAGTGAAAACAATGTGGGCAGAAGTATTAAGTACAGCTTGTGGGTCTAGACCGTAAAAATCACCCATGAACAATTACTCATTTTCTTCCTATTTGAGGACATCCTTGGAGTTTATGTGTTTAAGATGGTAGCATCATATAATGGAAGGAGCCAAGTTTGTGAAGTAAAGCCCTGTCGATCCCCATCACCATTTCGTTAGATTATGGCATAAGCAATCAATAAGCTTTTATTAAATGACTGAGACTTTAAGGTTTGGGCTTTTTTTTTTTTTTTTTTTTTTTTTTCCTGGTAGTTAGCCTACCCTGACTGGTACACCCAATATTCACAACTTTTTCTTTTTCATGATACACTGTTCCTGGATTTATTTTGTATGTTTTTAATACCACAAGCCTTTCTATTTTGTATAATCTGTGCTTTAACCAGGATAATAATCCATTCTAAATTGATTTCATAAATTACTGAATTGAATACTTGGTTGATTTATTTTTATTCTTTGTTTGTTTAAAGTGAAAGTGCTTAAATCTGTTAATTTTACCCTGAGTACATTTTACTCTGGTTCTCTGAATAGAGCTTTGGCGACATCCCATAAATTTTGACGTATTATTTCATTTTATCATGTTCTCTTTATCATTATTTTCCAAGGGGCTCCCAACGAAGTTTTTATTTCCTCATTGATACAAGAGTTTAGGAGAGGGGCGCCTGGGTGGCTCAGTAGTTAAGCATCTGCCTTCGGCTCAGGGCGTGATCCTGGGATCGAGCCCCGCGTCAGTCTCCTTTGCTGGGAGCCTGCTTCTTCCTCTCCTGCTCCCCCTGCTTGTGGTCCCTCTCTCACGGGCTGTCTCTCTCTCTGTCAAATAAATAAATAAAATCTTAAAAAAAAAAAAGAGTTTAGGAGAATAGTTTTAAATTTCCATGTGGTTAAGCATACTGGTTTTATGTTGCTGAGGGCATTAAATGAGAAATTGAAGGCAAAATCACTCAATCACACAATTGACACCGTGCCTGCTTAATCATAATCATTCACTAAATATTAGTAAATAATATTAAACTGCTTTTGCTGTAATACTCTGCTAAAGTCTAAACATGGTAGCTATGCCAATGGAGAGAGAGCAATCCAGTTTTCCAGTTGAATCTGGTTGTTTGAACAATGGGACCAGTGGTGAAAGAATGCATCTCAGATTCCAACATAAGAACAGTAGGATCTCTCTCTTTTATGTGACAAAATGTGTGTCAGGGTCTTCTAGTAATCTACTGGTGTGTAACAAACTACTCTCAAATTGAGTGGCCTAAAATTACATTTACTGTGCTTACAAATCTGAAATTTGGGCAAAGCCCATTAAGGTAGGTAATCCCTTCTCCACTAAGCCTCAGCTGGGGCAACTCAGAGTCTGGGGGCTAGAATCATCAGAAGGTTTACTCATTGATATATCTAGTGGCTGACCACACTGGCTACTGGTTTAGACCTTAGCTGATGCTGTTGGCCAGCACACCAGCTGGTCGCCTCTCTGTCTGGCCTGGGCTTCCTCACCACATGGTAGGTGAATTACAAAGAAGAGGTACAGAAAGAGAGAAACAGATGGCCAGGTGGAATCAGTATTGACTTTTCCAACCTAGCTGTAGAAGTCATACAGTGTCTCTTCCTTTGTATTTTATTTGTTAAAAGCAAATACTAGGGGCGCCTAGTCATCTCACTCTTGCTTTCAGCTCAGATTCTGATCTTGGGGTCATGGGATCGAGCCTTGTGTGGGGCTCGGCACTGGGTGTGGAGCATGCTTAAGATTCTCTCTCTCATTCTCCCTCTGCCTCTCCTCCCCACTTCCCTGCTCACACACCTGTGGGCTCTCTCTCTAAAAAAACAAAACAAAACAAAACAAAACAAAACAAAAAACAAATACTAAAAATACTAAGGAGGTCTATATTCAATGGAGGGAGAAATAAAACCCACCTTTTGATGAAGGAGCATCAATGTAACGTAAGAATACATGGGATGGAATAAATCGGTGTGGTCATCTTTAGAACATGTATCTGCCACATGGGGATTTTTACTAATTGTGATTTTTATTTCTATCCCCTACTCTGATACAATGCAAAAATTCTAGTCAACTTTGATTTGAATGTTGACTTTAAGTCTTTATGTTTAGTACTATGTGTTTTCTTCTGAATCATCATAGGTACTTCAGTGGGCACATTAGAGAAGCTAGATATTACTCTTTGTCAGATATGATTTAGACCATTGTGGGCCACTTTTGAACTTTTCCCCTACTGCCAAAACACAGATCTTATTGAGAAATACCACCAAATCAACTGGGTTGATCTAAATTTGGTGCAATAACTAAAATATACTTCCATGTGGATAATAATTCCTTCCTCATTTTAATTTAGCAATGTACCACTGCTTTGTTTATGGCTATAACTTTTAAGAATGGTAGAATCTTGGCCCTGGGCTGGAAATGTCATCAAGATTTGAGTAGTGATCTATGCTTTGAGCAGCCAAATCTAAATCAACCTTTGAAATATTACTTGGGTTGGCAAGATGCAGCCTGGACCAAGGACATTACTGCAAGTCAAAAACTTTTGGATCCGTAGATAAAACTCTGACATTCATACCAGCTGTGACTTTGATTAAGTCACTTATTCTGCATTTCTGGCTATCTGCCTTAACTTTCCGGCCAGACCTGCTCACTCCCCTTTCAAAACAGGAGAGATAGAGAGAGCTGACAAAGCAAGCTGTTACTTATTAAGTTTATTAAAAAGTAAGTAGCACTACATGATGAGTTGGCAGAGCCTAGGTCAGCTGTAGAAACTAGAGCATGTTTAGCCCAATAAGTAAAATCCAAAAAAGAAGCTCTTTAATAGTATAAGGTAGAACCTTATTTGTTAATAATAATAGTTAATATTCATTGAATGCTTAGTATAGGCCAGGCACTATGCTAAACATTTTGTTTATTGAACCTAATTTTCCCAACAAGAAAATTGAGATATTATTATTACCCTCATTTTAAAGGTATGGAAACAGGCTCAAAAGGTTAAATACATATTCAAGCTCTCACAGCTGAGTGACAGCAGAAATTCAAACAGGAGTTTTTCTGACTCCAAAGTCTATACTTGCAAACACTTCACTATACTGCAGATACCACGTGGATCTAGTTCAGCCCTACTGATTTCACAGTGTAGTTGTTTAGGACCAGAGGTTATATGAACTTCCCAAAGTCACAAAACTACTTAATTATTTAGTCAAGGCTTTAGGTAGTCTGTTGAAATACTTTGTGATTCTCTACACATCATGTCAGTGTGTAGAATTTAATTCCACTTACAGGCGTGACATCCCCCCAAATTACCAAGTCATAATCTAAATAATTAAATATCAGAGTTATAGTTCTGAATTTATGTTTTGTCAATACTTGAGTTCTTATAAAAATTGTTGCTTGTTAAACAGTTCTCTATAACAGATCGTAGCAACATTTCTACTTGCTTATTTCACAGAGATGTTTTCAGGATCAATGAAATCATGTGTGTAAAGTACACAGGGTGAAACACTAAACATTACTTACATAAACGACAAGATGCCCATATCGCTGTTGTATTTGTGACTGAAATCATTTCTCGCCATCAGCCGACTACAGTGCAGAAATCCAACAACCACAAGACACTCCCCTCCCACCTACCCAAAGTGGTTCTTTCCTTTTCTAGTTAGGCAGTCAGTAGTGTAGAGTGTTGTGGCTGTTGGATTTCTACACTGCAGGTAGCAGAGAGCAAAGAAATGATCATAGTCACAAGTTCAGCAATAGAACAGGCGTTACTGGCATGTTTAATTATTTCCTATAAGATACTACACCAAAGTGCTATCTTGCATTTCCCCAAGGTCCAACCACAAGCACATTATTGCCTAATGAAAATTACTGGGATACAGCCTAACACAGTGCCATCTGGTGGTTTCCATCTAATAATAAAATAGATCTATAAACCCTTTCTCACCTCACTCTAGCTTCTCGTTGATTGTGGAAAGCCAGCTTCAGTAAGTTGTTTTTGATAAAAAGTTCTGTATGTTACAGAAAATTTCAGAAAGTAGTTGGTTGTGTCATAGTGAAGAAATTCCCCAAGATTTTTTCAAACATGAAATAATTTTATGCCTTAATCTGGGCAGTGCTTTCCAAGTAAGGAAGAGGAAAAGGTTCCTTAACGTTATTACATGAGTATCATTGGCATTAGTGTCCTCTCTTACACGATTTTCCAAGATTCGTTTCATGAACCCTCAGTCCTGGCACCTGTCCTTTTTCTAGTATTCCTGACAATGTCTTTAATACAAGGCAGGGATATTAACACTTTTTGTGAGAAAATAACATTAATGCCTATTACTGTGAAACAATTGATAATAGCAATTCAGTGGTTGGTAAATAACCTCTACTTCCCCTAAGACAGCAAACTCTGGATTTTGAGAGTGGTCAAAACACTGCCCAGGGTGTCTGGCTGTTGATGTGTGTGTCATTCCTTAATGTTCCTGTATCAATTCCAGGCATACTTGCCCCCATCCTAAGGATGGGAGCCAAGTTAAATCATCTACTTTGTTCTCATTGTCTTGACAGTTCTGAAATCTATACAGTCCTTGCCAAATACCCATGTGTTAGAAAAAGAGAGAAATCCTGCCCTTTTCTTTCAATTACCTTTTCTTTCTCTGTAAAACAATTGTTTTTCTTAATCACTTTTTTTTTTTTTACTCTTTCTCTGTGCAACATGAATGTCCTTTTCTTTGGCTTTTTTTTTTTTTTTTCTTTACCCGAGTGTCATTTCTTGTCTCATTTGGCTATTTCTTGCTGGCTCATTGGCAAATTAGCATAATCAGTTCTGGACTTGCTTAAGTATATCTATTTGCAGTTATATCAAATATCCAATTTTAAATTTTCATTTCAGCTCTGAATTATGCAGCATCCAATGACTTTTAACCATTTAAAACCCAGTAATAGACATAGGTAATACATTATTAATCTGTATTCTCCTGTGATTTAACTATATCTTAGAAGCCTGACAACTTTGGAAGATTTGTTAACCATCTTATGGCTATAAGGCTTGTAAGGCACTTCTACAGCGAGTATTACCTGAAACATTGTGAAAAATTGATATTTTAAAAATTCATGGCAGTTTTACAGATCTCCATGAGTCCAAGTTAAAAAAAAAATAAAGGCAAAAGAGGAGATAGTGTCTTTATTTAAAAGAAAAAATTGAGATGTATTTATTTCAGTGAGAGAGAGAGTGCGCAGGGGGGAAGAACAGAGGAAGAGGGAGAGAGAAACTCTAGCAGACTCTGCTGAGCATGGAGCCAACGCTGGGCTCGAGCTCACAACCCTGCGATCACCACCTGAGCCGGAACCATCAGACATAACCAACTGCACCACCCAGGTGCCCCAAGAGATACTCTTTTTAATAGCTGCTGTCCACTTTTGCTGAAAATATAAGCCTTTATGAAATCTCCAAATAGTAATGTGTTTATTTTATGACAAAATAAAAGCAGGGAAGATGAGATAAGCATAATATTATAAATGGTCAGATAGGAAAGCAAACTCTCCAACCTCAGTTTGAGAAGGACCCAGGCTGAGTATGAAGAGAGGGGAACACTTCCTACTCCCTAACTTCCAGAGGTTTTCACCTTTAGATTTCCTATCACCCCCATATTTTATCCTATTTTCTCTTTTGGAGCGCAGGCCCCTGGCCCAGGGACTTAAACTGAAGACCTGCTCTGAGGGGAAATATGTCCCTGCCTTTCCGAGCTGCGATTCGGAATGCATTTTTCTAACAGGAACATTGCAGCATGGTTTCGTAAGATGCTCAGGACAGAACATTGCTTCCGCCGTTGGTTTTAGCTCTCTGGTTGTCTCTAGGGAAAATGCTAACTGAGTCTTAAATGAGTATCTCACAACCTAAACTCTTAGAACATAGTCCATGTGGAAGCTGGAGGGTGCCTTTATGTTTAGAAATATCAAAGAAATCCTCACTGGCTTCTCTCCAAGCTCTCTCGGAATTCTTGAACATTCTGACAAGCCCTAGCTAGAAGTCAGCAGGAAGCTGGAAGGCACACACTCTTGAACTTTTGAACCTCTGAAACAGCATCTATTTTCTCAGTTCTGTTTGTTGACTCCTCTTTGATCTCATCTTATTAGAAAGATAATACCCTACATTTTAGCATATTTAACATAAACTGCTCCTACAATCCTCCGGGGAGCTCTGCTTAACTTTAGCCTTTCCCCAATCTCTAAGCTCTTTACTGCAGTGTGCACTTACCTTCACGGAAATTGTTAAGTAATTCTCCCTAACAGGGAGTTTACTTTTCTGTAGGCAGGGTTATTTGTATTTCATTTCATCATTTGAACGTGAACTTATTTCTAATTTTGTGAGCATCTTTGAAAGCTTCCTAATACAACTAAAAGAGCCAACAGGAGGAAAGAAACCTTGTCTATGGCGATGGTGGTGGTGGTGATGAAGGACACCCTTTGCCGTTTGGCCATTTGGCCAGAGCCTTACATTCAGAAAGTGTCTCAGATTTATAGCTTTTGCTATAATCTCGGAATGAGGAAATAACATGCAATTACATACATAAAGGAAGGGATTGAAAGATGATCATAGTACACTTCAAACTTGTGTTCATTGCTAAGCCAAATCAATGTAGCATACTATTGATGTGGGAAACAAGGGCAGAAGAAAAATTATTACATTTCCTTACTACTTATATCCCATTGACAAGTCCTTGAAACATTCCCCTAGGAACTTAACTGCCTGGATGTTGACACTTTGCCAAGAGCAAAAGGCAATCTTAGCCTGACTCCCAGATTCTGTAAGTCTACTTTAACATATAAAAATTCCTTTAGAAACTTCCCTTATCTCTACCCTCCCCACCCCGAAGATACATGTTGGCAATCATACCCCAAGTATATGACCCACAGATATAAATCCGAAGGGTCTCATTGAATAAGGAACAGGAGGGGCTATGTAGGAAGAAATAGGTAGAGGGCTATGTGATTAGGCTCACAGAAATTCCAGAAATACTGAGACATAAGGAAACCAGAGATAAGAGACAAACCAGACCACCCTGCCTTGGGCGTCAGAGGTGGGGTCTTTTAATGGCAGTCACATTGTGACCAGACCCCAAAGAAGAAGTAAGCCATTAAAGATGTTACTACCAGTCCTCACTCAAACCAAGACATCACCAGAATGATAAGGCCACGAGCTCCCTGATCAGTTCTAAATAAAAGACTGTCAGTGGAGGCCCAGGATGAAAACCCTGTCAGGACCCTTCTCACTCCTGAGAGCTTTTTCTGTATCTTGCTTAATAAAACTCTATCTCTTTACTCGCTCTCCTTTGTCCTTTGTCCATGAGATTCATTCTTTGACTCCATGAGAGCAGAACCTCACTCTCCCACTTCACTACGAATCACTATTAATTTGAAAATACTAATCCTATAATTACCTTTCAAATAGCAAAATGTTACATTGTAACTTTTGCTTTAAAATATTTTTTTTTAAAGATTTTATTTATTCGACAGAGACAGAGACAGCCAGTGAGAGAGGCAACACAAGCAGGGGGAGTGGGAGAGGAAGAAGCAGGCTCATAGCGGAGGAGCCTGATGTGGGACTCGATCCCACAATAACAGGATCACGCCCTGAGCCGAAGGCAGACGCTTAACCGCTGTGCCACCCAGGTGCCCCTAAAATATTATTTTTTAATGTAAGCATTGAAATTTTTAACTGTAGTAGCAGATAGTATTATTAGCATTCTAGAACTCAGTCCCTTCCTTTTCCCTTTCAAATAACAGCCAGATTTTATTTTGGCTCAATCCATCGCTCATCTCACTATCTTCGGTACAGGAATAGCCCTGGATGGCTTGAACCAGTCAGCATGTTTCATTCTTGTAGCCATAGTCACTAAAGGTTCAGGGATGGACTCAACTTCAGTGGTCCATCTTGATTGAATTCCAGGACTCTTTCTGGAAGAGTTGTTGGATTCCTTTTGACAGATTTAAAAGAGGATATGTATACCTTATGCCATGAGAAGAATGAACCTCAAGAAGACAGAGAGGAGAAAAAGAAAGAAAAAAAAAGATGATCCTCTGTATAGAGAGAGAGAGAGAAAAAGGAGGAACAGGGTCCTCCTTCATACAATCATAGACTTGCCAATTCTGAGGCCTGACGTATCTGAAAAAATTTCATTTTTGTGATCAACACTTCTCCCCACTTTTGAAAACTGGTTTGAATTAAAATTTCCATTATTGGTCACACAGAGTCTTATCCTTTTCCTAGAACTCCATTATGAAATTTCTTACATTTTTTAAGATCCAGATATCCTCAAAATCTTGAAGTGGCAAAGGCCTCTCTTAGCCATTGAGTGGCCCAGACTCAATATGGTGGTTGCCGTCCGCCGCAGAGGGTCCAGTCCAGGTTTTCCAGTGAGTCAGAATCCTGAACTCAGAGCTGCTGCCCCCAGTTTAGGAATGTTTCAAGCCTTTAAGATGTTGTGATATTGAGGAGCTAGTATTCCCACCCTCTGCTTTACATTCGTAATTTAATTCCAAAACCTGGGTGAAAGGCAGAAAGATATCAACTGAATAAAAGATGCCCATGATGTAAAAATCGATTACATTTTATTCCTTTTGGAGAGTCCATGCTAAGTAAAAATTAACTAGAGTTAATGGTTCTCAACCAGGCTGATTTTGTCCTCTGGGGGACATCTGGCATTGTCTGGAGCCATTTTTTGGTTGTCATATCTGTGGGAGAGGTGCTACTGGTGTCTAATGGGTAGAGGCTAGGGATGCTACCATATGGCCTGTAATGCACAGGACAGTGCCCACCGCACCCACAACAAAGAATTATCCAGCCTAAAATGTTAATAATAGTGCCGAACTTAAAAAACCCTGTTCTAACCATTTAAAGTAGTAGCAAAAGGGGGCGCCTGGGTGGCACAGCGGTTAAGCATCTGCCTTCGGCTCAGGGCGTGATCCCGGCGTTATGGGATCGAGCCCCACATCAGGCTCCTCCGCTATGAGCCTGCTTCTTCCTCTCCCACTCCCCCTGCTTGTGTTCCCTCTCTCGCTGGCTGTCTCTGTCTCTGTCAAATAAATAAATAAAAAATCTTTAAAAAAATAAAAATAAAAAATAAAGTAGTAGCAAAAGAAACTGATGATCTAGCTGTCACCCATTCTTTCGCTTTTGCTCAGTCTTTTATTGTTTGTCTCTCTTCTGTGTGCTGGCTGAGCTGGTTGTTTACAGTTATTGAAGAGCTTCTAGTTTAAGGTTTTGATTTTTCTTTGTTATTGGGGGAAACTGACAATTTTGGAAATTAGCATAATTTTTTCCTATGATGCAATCAGACAATTTAGAGAAAGACTCCCTAACCAAGAGATGACTGTATTATCCTTAGTATTTCTCTTTCTCTTTCTTTTTAAAGTCAACTTCTAAGTAATGAATGCTTACAAAGTACTACTTGTTTTTTTGTTTATTTATTTTTTGGAAAGATTCAGAGTTGTATAAGGCTTTTCTTGTTTCCCAGGAGCTCATAATCTAATAGTGGAGATGGGAAAAACATTCAGATTCTTTAGTACAAGGGGGTAGCTGTCGTGTTTGATGCTGCCATCACCAGAATGCTATTCAAGCACACAAGAAGGAAGATAAACTTAGAATCCAGGGATAACGTAGGGTTGACCTACACCTGGGGTAAATGCTCTTGCACAACTATGGCTCCTCGGAAGGGTCACTCCGAGCTTGTCACTTGCCTCTTGTGGCATCTGTAAGACAGCAGAAATCTTGTGGGTTTTTAGGGGCTTGTCGGCAGCTGTCTGGGTGAGGCTGCCAGCCTTAATCATTCACCTTCCCTGGTGCAGAGACAGTGAAGAGAAAACGCAGCTCAGCAAGGCTGAGAGGGCATGAAATTGTGTTAAGCAACACTCATGACAATGACTGGATTTGCTATTTTAGAGTAAGTGACTAAATGTTTTTTTTTGAAATTGTAATTTTCCTGTGCTGTTAAGTGTAAAGGTGACCGCTCCGTGGTGGGCTCTCAGCAGTTTGTACTCGACAGCTAATCAGGTTGATTCATTTGGTGAGGTGGGCAGTAAGCTCAGTTATAAAACAGAATTGAGTTCTTACCTCACTGAGATGTAACCTCACATATTTTTTTCTTTCTTCTTCTTGAAGGAAAGAAATCACCATGCAGACTTTTCAGGGGACATTGTGAAGACACGAGATTCTGTATTCGTACTAGGAAAGATAATCATCCATGGAACAAAACCCGTTCCTTTATTGAGTTTGCTAGCAGCCTTTCAATAAATAATTTAGGCTGCAATCACAAATGAGAGTCAGAGTTTTGGGTGGGGACTATCCTGAGTTTATTCTAGCCCAATGCCAATGCTAGTGGAGTGTAAAATGCATGCTGGCCTATTGCTAATTGCACCAGAGCTGACCAGAGGCGAGTTAGCAATGGCTCCCGTATTACCACGTTTCCCCACAGGATGGCATCCATCAGTTAAAAACAAAATTTACAGTATTAGCAAAACTCACAAAAATAGAGATGGGGAAAATTTTCTATGAGGCTTTACAGTGTTTAGGGTTTATTTTGATACACATTTTAACTTGATCATAGTGAGTGAGGGTGGTGTGGGTGTTTGCCAGGAGCTGGCACAGAAACAGACATAGAATTTGTGGTATGTGCGAAGAGAAAAACCGACTCATGCTGAGGATGGAGTTGCTAACAAATAAAGCTGAGCATTTCAGAGCCCCTGATCACCAGAGGCCCATTTATGGAATTAATGTTTTTTCCTCCATCAGAAGATTAGCAACTATCAAGAGATCAAATCAGAACAAGCAGAGTCTCATGACAAATTAAGGAGCACAGCATAAGATGATTTGGGGTTTTGGTTTGGTGATGACAAAGTGCTAATATTTTATAGCATGAGAACAAGAAAAGTATAATATTTTAGCTCTGTGATGATAGAAGTCACACAGACCAACCCTGAATGTTTCTTTTTTTTTCTTTCTTTTTTTTTTTTTTTAAAGATTTTATTTATTTATTTGACAGAGATAGAGACAGCCAGCGAGAGAGGGAACACAAGCAGGGGGAGTGGGAGAGGAAGAAGCAGGCTCACAGTGGAGGAGCCTGATGCGGGGCTCGATCCCAGAACGCCAGGATCACGCCCTGAGCCGAAGGCAGACACTTAACCGCTGTGCCACCCAGGCGCCCCAACCCTGAATGTTTCTGATGGGGGAAAACAATTCCAAAGAGAAGGAGACATTTTTCTAAGCCAGGACTAGAACAAAAGCAATGTTTCCATTTAGAGGGTACTTAGTCAATGAGAAGGAAAATGAGGGAGGTTGTCTTGAAGCTCTGTTATGTCCAGCATATGTATTTTCAAAATTAGATTTATGTTGCAGATCAATAAAAATGGCAAAGTTTCCTTCTTTCTTTCCTTCCTTCCTTCCTTCCTTCCTTCCTTCCTTCCTTCCTTCCTTTCTTTCCTTCTTTCCTTCTTCTTTCTTTCTTTCTTTCTTTCTTTCTTTCTTTCTTTCTTTTTTCTTTTCTTTTCTTTTCTTTTCTTTTCTTTTTTCTTTTCTTTTCTTTTCTTTCTTTTTTCTTCCAGATTTTTATTTATTTGACAGAGAGAGCACAAGCAGGGGGAGAGGCAGGCAGAAGGAGAAGCAGGCTCCCCACTAATTGAGGAGCCCCATGGGGGGCTCGATCCCAGTACCCGAGCTGAAGGTAGACACTTAACTGACTGAGCCACCCAGGTGCCCTGAAAAATGGCAAAGTTTTCTAAAGATGATTTATTCACTGTTAACTTAAAGGTAGAGAAATGTTGATTATCCATGTGAAAGGATGTTGTTGTTATTAAAACGCTTGGGGCAGCTTGGAGGTTGGTAGAAATTGGGGTTGGGGCACTAAGATTCCCCTCAGGACAACCTTGGTATCTCCATGAAATCTGAGTCTTCTGATCCCTCGTCAGATCCTTTCCACTGTGGTACATTTTTGTGAACCTTTCAAAGCCCTTTACAGTGAATAACTGCTGTATTATCTGCTTTTGTTCTCCTTTGAGACTCTTCCTGTGAGCCCACTGTCCTTTTGTCCATTACATCTTCCAAGCCTTTTATGGCTAAACTTGTTAGGCACACTTCCCCATCACCTTGAAAAGGACACTGAAGTCCTCCTGGGGGAGTGATTTCCTCACTGGGGAAAGTTAAGTCACAGTTCATTTTTCCACTACCAACTGCCAATTTCATTTCAGTAATCAAGTTATCAGTTATCAAGTGTCTTAGAGCTCACTTATTGTTTGTGGGCAAATATGATTTTTACATGTTCGTAGGCATCATGGGTATCTACTATAAAGCTTCTAGAAGGCGAGGATGTTGTCTTTTTCAGCTCACATAGCTCTTGCAAACATAGGCATTTCATTTTTAAAAAATGCAAAACAAACAAACAGAAAGAAGCTACTAATAACATCTTGGTGTCTGATGATGTCTCAATCGCAGATATAGCAAACTGCATCTGGCTTATTAAACAAGAATCTTTCCAGGGACTATTTAAAGTACTAGTAACTGTAACCCATCCATGAAAAGGCTGATTCATTCTGGATCTAGGAATCTGTATTCTTAACCTTTTCCTGACTCTGATACGCAGAGGTCAGTTGTATCCTATATCAACACATGGATCCTTTCTGTGTCTGGAAACACTTTGCTTCTTAAAGGGTCCAACAGAATGATGGTGATAAAATTTAAATTCAACTTACTGAATAATTTCGTGGTTGGAAACTGTAACAATCTTACCTGTATATGTTTGTCTGTCCTATTTGTGCATTTCAGTACTGGACAAAGGAATCTGTGAATTCGGTGTGTTTTAAATCACTTTGATGTCCGGTGTTGAAGAATGTAAAAGAAAAAAATGCATTACTATTATGTATTGCAAAAGCAGAGAAACCCTAGATCCTTTCCTCTGCCAGCATTTGTCACATTTAAGTAAGAGATTTTTGAAAATGGGCCTGTGTAATAATACCTGGGCATGTCCAGGACACCTCATAGATGTGATTATTTGTGAAGAGTAAAATCAGCAATGCCTTCACTTTCCTGAGTAACAAGTCATGGTTCTTTGATGACATTCTGTTAGGCAAAGAAGAGAACAATAATAATAAAAAAAAATCCCAGTCTTTTTTCTTTACCTTTTTTTCCCCTCTGATATTATCAATATGTAAAACCCAAGGCAAGAAGAGGCCTTTGGCATCCTTGTTAGTAAACAAACAGAGCGGTTACAATTCTTTTGACAAGAAGGTGTGGAAGAGTGTGCTCTGGAAGGCTCTTTCTCCTTTTCTCCCCCGACTTCCTCTCCTCCAACTTGACAAGCTGATTGCAGAGGCCAATGAAAGCATCCTTGTCTTTTTCAGGTTGAGAGCATTTGTTTGGCATCTGAGCGGGTGGCCTTCTTGCTGTGGGGTGTCAAGTCACGCGATGGGAACTGAGGCAGCCTTCTTGGACTGCTCAGCCATCGCTTTCCTGTGAGAGCAGCCCTGATGCCCACGAGCGAGTGGCCCAATTAGAAACTGAAGAAAACATTTCACCATGGGGGACACCAGCTGACTTTCCTGACTGTGGCGTTATTAATTAGATTGACAGGGGCAGCCAGGAGAGGTCGCAGTGGCTGAGAGGATATGGAAACAGAGTTCACGTTTCCTCAAAAGGCAAGAAATCACTGTTTTTCTGGTGTTGTTGGTAAGTTGTTGATCTTGAAAATCAGAAACCTGATTCACAGCCTCTTTTCCAGACTTTGTTAATATTTTAAATTATTTTGAGAGACATTCCCAAATGTAATGTCTCACAATATTTAAAGTACCACAAATTTCTTCAGAACTTAGCTCCAGCCTGTGCATCCAAGTAGGACCACTTTAATAGTTCTATTCAGGGTTTACTCTCTGGATATGTTGCCTTTGGTTCTTTTCTGGTGTTTTCAGGAAGTACTGTATATATCCTCACCAACATGTTTTCTTATAGCTGGGCACCATGTTGCCTACCTTTTCCACAGAGGCTTTGCCTTCCTTAGTCAGACATCACTATCAATCTCTTGTTCTGTCATTGCTCCTAGGCATTGCCACTGATTTACCAGACCCCTGATAAGTCAAAAATGAGGAGAATATGTCTCTTTTTTTTCCCGTACCTTGTCACTGGGGACATGATCAGCATTTGATCCCTGTTTCAAATAGTCTCTCTTGAAAATGGACGTGTCATCATTTCCCTTGGAAAGGAACCTCTTGCTTCCTTCAAAATCCCTCTTGGCCTTGCCTAGTCTACTCTTGGGCCAACAATAGATGAGAGTTGATAGATGATAACACTAAATTCCAGACCACGAAAACCCAAATGCAAGGCAAAACAGTCTCTTCTAGTATAGGCCGACCACATAATTAGCTGTGATTGTATGATTTGGGGCTTCAGGATAGCAGAAGATGAACCACATAACTTGTCCTCTTAACCTAGATCTATCAGGCATTGCCTTGCAGCCTTAGGAATCCTGCCAGTTCAAACTTGAGAGACCAGTAGTGACCAAGACGCAGTTCCTCAGCTCACAGGGATCAGATCCAGGCCTGCCAAAAGGGCACAATCAGTCGTTTCCATGAATGCTGCATGCAAATTACCTATGAAATTACCCTGAAATTAGTGGTATTTGTTTATTTATGTCATAATTTTGCAAGTGAACAACTTGGGCTGGGTTTAGCTAGGAGATTCTTCTGGTCTTAGCTGGGCTTACTCATGAGTATCTGTCCAGTTGGCTGGGAGCTGGCTCATTGGGATGCCCTCAGCTGATATGGCTCATTTTTGTTCTATGTGGTCTTTCATTCTCTAGTTAGCAAGCCAGGGCTTATTTCCATGATGTCTGCTAGGATTCCAAGAGAAATTGAAGAAGTATGTAAAACTTCTTGAGGTCTTGGCTTGGAATTGACATGTCATTACTTCTGCTGTATTCTGTTGGCCAATGCAGATTGAAAGGTGGTGTAAACTCAAGGGGAGGAGAAATGGGTCCCCTTATTGATGGGAGAAAGATGGGAATTCAGATTGTAGTGAAGGATTAATATCATTTTTGCAACTTACTATAAGACATGTTTTAAATACAGCTACATGTGATATTTCTGTGGATTGATTAATAACTTGAACAATTATTGACTTTTGTTGTTATTTTGTTTTGTTTGTTTATTTTTGTAAGTGTAGATCTGGGTATGCTTCTTATTTACCTCCCGGAGCCTACAGAGTAATTTTGCCTAAACCTCATCTTATAATTTACTGTGTAATGCCATAAGATTATAGAGATAGGTTTAGAAATAAATAAAAGAAAAAACAAAAACAAAATTAATACATTGCTATCTTATACAAGCAAAAGAGACGGATATGAGGAAAAGTATTATGTAATAAAGGAAAATATAAGGGCAAAAGTTATGGGACTTCTGTCTCTTATCTAGGCAAAAGAAGGGGAAATAACTGTCCATGACAGTTTGGAGGAATATTTACTCATCTCTTCTGGCTTTGCTTTTCTTCCTCTTAGACCTCAAGGCTTCTGGCTCTTCATGTCCTTCTTCTTCCACTATACCTGACCTGTGGGCTCTCAACTCAAAATCAGGCCCATCATCAGATGTGTGCATTTCTTATACTTGCATTTCTAGGCACTACTGGAAGAAGTAACATCACTGGACAGAATGGTATCACTGCTGGGTCCTCCACTTTGTGTTAGAATCCTTTCATGTGCAAGTCCCTCTCTTCTTCTCCCTACCAACAATCCCACATTCCCACCAGCATCCTCATTCTCTCACATCACCTTTCAAAGAGAACCATTGATATCAGGCAAAGTGTTCTTAACCTCCTCTCCACTCATAAGATGATCTGTATAAGTTCAAACTCTTCTATAGTCTTTCTCATTCAGTGTAAAAAAATGTTTTACTTTTCCTGTAACAAGAAATTAACATTACTGAGCCTTCAGATACACAGATTATGGAGCTATACTGATTGTATTGAAATCTTGTTTCTGCCTCTTACAAGCTTCATGACTTCATTGCAGGTCTCAGCTTTGTCACCTGTAATGGGGCAGGGTTAACTGGAGTGGTTGTGAGATTTTAATGGGACTTTCCCATTGAATGCAATGGGCTTAGCATCATACCTGACACATAGTTATCATGAGCCCTATTGTTTCTCAGTACTTGGGCTGTGAATTCCATGTCTAATAGTTTCAGAAAACATATTCCATCAGTTGTGATGAGCTTCTTCTATATAGTCAGTTCTTATTTTTCTTACTGACTCAAGTGTACTCTATTTTAATTTTCTTTTACCTTTTCATTATCATTTTGGGACTTTAAGTAACAAATGATCCCTTTGGATAATGCGAGGCCAATCTTTCTCCCTTTTTTTTTAAACAATATATTTAAAATTTTTCTTTCATGTGCCCTGATTTCTTTAGGCATTTGCTTTTTTTCTTTCTCTTTTTCTTCCCAGTCATAAATGTTTGATAGAGCTTATTGCATCTTTTTTTTTTCAACTAAGTATAAACTTATAATCTATCAGTACTATTAGTTAACTTTGTTCCAAATTGACAACCCCAAATTTCAGTGGCTTATGATAGAGCTATTTGGCTCTGCTCCCATATGTGGGACATACACTTTCTTATGGTAGAAGGGAAGAGTAAGAGACTGAGATAAACCAAACAATTGCATGTAAAATTTTTGTTTGGATATGACAAATGGCATTTCAGCTCATAATCTCTTGCTCAAACCAAGTCATATGACCAGAATAAAGTCAATGGGATGGTAAGTATAATTATACCCATTAAAAAGTACATAAGACACATAGCAATGAAGGGGTGAGGGTATATGTGCAGTGGTAGAGCTTACCATGTCAGTCCATTTAAACATGGTCTTGATCTGCACCTAAATGATTACTTATTTACCAAATTGTTGGGCTTGAGAATAAGCACACTTGGATTTGAGTCCTGCTACACCATTGACTCACCATAGTTCCAGCCTCAGTAAGCCTCAATTTCATCTATTATGGGGGTTAGAGTTCCCAGTTCATGGACAGTTTGTTATGGAGTATTAAAATATTTAAAGCACTTACATAAAAGTTAACTGTATGGTCAACATTATCACCACTACCAACCATCCTGTAGCAGGGACCAATATGAGCTATTTTAAAATTTTCAACTCTTTCTGCATGGGAGGAGAGGGGGAAATGAAAGCTGAAATTCATCCTTTGAGGAGAAGAAGAAGAGAGTGCTACCTTTGTTTTGAGAACTACTTTGGAGAACCTTTTGAATTATACAGATACAAGACCTCAGATACACTGAGATGTTTGATATTAGAATGCTATTAAATAATGTAAAGCAAAGTTTGTCTTTTTTTCCTTATTGGCAGAGGGTATTGTTGTAGAAATTAGTACATATATTTTTTAAAGATTTATTTATTTATTTGGGGGGGGCAGAGGAAGAGAAAGAGAGAGAATCATATACGAGGCTCAATCTCACACCCCTGAGATCACGACCTGAGCTGAAACTAAGAGTTGGTGGCTCAACTGACTGAGTTACCCAGGAGCCCCGGAAATCAATATATTAATTGAATGTTTTCTAATGCTTCCTGACTGTCCCTATGTGGAGACCCAGAACGTAGGGAGAGAAGAGAGAAAAATAAAATTCCTCTTTATTGTCTTATGTTATTTGTTCACTAATTCTTTCATGATTCCTTCATGATATAGATATTTATACTGTGCCTACTAGAGGCCTGGCACTGTGCTAGTAGGTTCTCGGGTTATAATAATTTACAAATCCCCATATATGGTCCTGCCTTCTTACATCCTTCAGTTTTACCTCTATTCATGCTTGGAGATAAAGCAGATCAGAGAGTTGAGCATAGCAAACAAAGTGGCTTGGAGAACACGCCACATGATAGTAGCCAGGGAAGCAGTCTGATGGGAGGGATGACTAATGACAATCAGAAATGAATCATGGGGTATACTAGAACTTACTAGAGATCCTCAAAGCAACAGCAACAACAAAAACAGCAAATTAGTATATAGGACATAAGACAGGATAATGATTTGGGCTATTATTACTTATACATTAAAGGAAAGGATGATGCAGAAAGCTTGTTATTGATTCACTTGTTTATGTTCCCATTCCTCTTCCCATCCCACCACCTCAATTAGGAGACTTGAGACAATGTCTTCCATTTCTTTTGTTATGATTCTGAATGGCTAACACAATGCGTGAACATAGTATTTACTTAAAAATTGTTTTCTCTGCCCATGGAACATTCTCAAGAATAGACCATGTTCTGGGACACAAAACAGGTCTCAGCCAATACCAAAAGACTGAAATTATCCCCTGCATATTCTCAGACCACAATGCTCTGAAATTGGAACTCAACCACAAGGAAAAATTTGGAAGAAACTCAAACACTTGGAGACTAAGAACCATCCTGCTCAGGAATGACTCGATAAACCAGGAAATCAAAAATCAAATTAAACAATTTATGGAGACCAATGAGAATGAAAATACAACAGTCCAAAACCTATGGGATACTGCAAAGGCAGTCCTAAGGGGGAAATACATAGCCATCCAAGCCTCACTCAAAAGAATAGAAAAATCTAAAATGCAGTTTTTATATTCTCACCTCAAGAAGCTGGAACAGCAACAGAGGGACAGGCCTAATCCACGCACGAGGAAGCAGTTGACCAAAATTAGAGCTGAAATCAATCAATCAGAAACCAGAAGTACAGTAGAGCAGATCAACAGGACTAGAAGCTGGTTCTTTGAGAGAATCAGTAAAATTGACAGACCACTGGCAAGACTTATCCAAAAGAAAAGAGAAAGGACCCAGATTATTAAAATTATGAATGAAAAAGGAGAGGTCATGACAAACACCATTGAAATTGGAAGGATTATTAGAAATTTTTATCAACAGCTATATGCCAAAAAACTAAGCAATCTGGAAGAGATGGAGGCCTTCCTGGAAACCTATAAACTACCAAGACTGAAACAGGAAGAAATTGATTTCTTAAACAGGCCAATTAATTATGACGAAATTGAGTCAGTGATAAACAACCTTCCAAATAACAAAACTCCAGGCCCGGACAGTTTTCCTGGGGAATTCTACCAAACATTCAAAGAAGAAATAATACCTATTCTCCTAAAGCTATTTCAAAAAATAGAAACAGAAGGAAAGCTACCAAACTCATTCTATGAGGCCAATATTACCTTGATCCCCAAACCAGGCAAAGACCCCATCAAAAAGGAGAATTACAGACCGATTTCCCTAATGAATATGGACGCTAAAATCCTCAACAAGATACTTGCTAATAGAATCCAACAGTACATTAAAAGGATTATCCATCACGATCAAGTGGTATTCATACCTGGGATGCAAGCGTGGTTCAACATTCGTAAATCAATGAGCGTGATACATCATATCAACAAGAAAAGATTCAGGAACCATATGATCCTCTCAATTGATGCAGAAAAAGCATTCGACAAAATACAGCATCCTTTCCTGATTAAAACCCTTCAGAGTGTAGGAATAGAGGGTACATTTCTCAATCTCATAAAAGCCATCTATGAAAAGCCTACTGCAAATATTATTCTCAATGTGGAAAAGCTGGAAGCCTTTCCCTTAAGATCAGGAACACGACAAGGATGCCCACTCTCGCCACTATTATTCAACATAGTACTAGAAGTCCTTGCAACAGCAATCAGACGACAAAAAGGGATCAAAGGTATTCAAATCGGCAAAAAAGAAGTCAAAATGTCTCTCTTCACAGATGACATGATACTCTATATGGAAAACCCAAAAGAAGCCACTCGCAAACTATTAGAAGTTATAGAGCAATTCAGTAACGTGGCGGGATGCAAAATCAATGCTCAGAAATCAGTTTCATTTCTATACATGAATAACGAGACCGAAGAAAGAGAAATTAGGGAATCCATCCCATTTACAATAGCACCAAAAACCATACGTTACCTTGGAATTAACTTAACCAGAGACGTAAAGGACCTATATTCTAGAAACTATAAATCACTCTTGAAAGACATTGAGGAAGACATAAAAAGATGGAAAAATATTCCATGCTCATGGATCGGAAGAATTAACATAGTTAAAATGTCCATGCTACCCAGAGCAATCTACACTTTCAATGCTATCCCGATCAAAATACCGAGGACATTTTTCAAAGAACTGGAACAAATAGTCCTTAAATTTGTATGGAAACAGAAAAGGCCCCGAATCTCCAAGAACTGTTGAAAAGGAAAAACAAAGCTGGGGGCATCACAATGCCGGATTTCGAGCTGTACTACAAAGCTGTGATCACAAAGACAGCATGGTACTTGCACAAAAACAGACACATAGACCAGTGGAACAGAATAGAGAGCCCAGAAATGGACCCTCGGCTCTTTGGGCAACTAATCTTTGATAAAGCAGGAAAAAACATCCGTTGGGAAAAAGACAGTCTCTTCAATAAATGGTGCTGGGAAAATTGGACAGCTACATGCAAAAGAATGAAACTTGACCACTCTCTCACACCATACACAAAAATAAACTCCAAATGGATGAAAGACCTCGATGTGAGACAGGAATCCATCAAAATTCCAGAGGAGAACATAGGCAGCAACCTCTACGACATCGGCCAAAGCAACCTTTTTCATGATACATCCCCAAAGGCAAGAGAAACAAAAGATAAAATGAATTTATGGAACTTCATTAAGATTAAAAGTTTCTGCACAGCCAAGGAAACAGTCAGAAAAACTAAGAGGCAGCCCACGGAATGGGAGAATATATTTGCAAATGACACTACAGATAAAGGACTGGTATCCAAGATCTATAAAGAACTTCTCAAACTCAATACACAAGAAACAAATAAACAAATCAAAAAATGGGCAGAAGATATGGACAGACACTCTTCCAATGAAGACATACAAATGGCTAACAGACACATGAAAAAATGTTCAAAATCATTAGCCATCAAGGAAATTCAAATCAAAACCACACTGAGATACCACCTTACGCCAGTTAGAATGGCAAAAATAGACAAGGCAAGAAACAACAATTGTTGGAGAGGATGTGGAGAAAGGGGATCCCTCCTACATTGTTGGTGGGAATGCAAGTTGGTACAGCCACTTTGGAAAACCGTGTGGAGGTCCCTTAAAAAGTTAAAAATTGAGCTACCCTATGATCCAGCCATTGCACTACTGGGTATTTACCCCAAAGATACAGACGTAGTGAAGAGAAGGGCCATATGCACCCCAATGTTCATAGCGGCAATGTCCACAATAGCTAAATCGTGGAAGGAGCCGAGATGCCCTTCAACAGATGACTGGATTAAGAAGTTGTGGTCCATATATACAATGGAATATTACTCAGCTATCAGAAAGAACGATTTCTCAACATTTGCTGCAACATGGACGGCACTGGAGGAGATAATGCTAAGTGAAATAAGTCAAGCAGAGAAAGACAACTATCATATGATTTCTCTCATCTATGGAACATAAGAACTAGGAAGATCGGTAGGAGAAGAAAGGGATAAAGAAAGTGGGGGTAATCAGAAGGCAGAATGAAACATGAGAGACTATGGACTATGAGAAACAAACTGAGGGCCTCAGAGGGGAGGGGGGTGGGGGAATGGGATAGACCGGTGATGGGTCGTAAGGAGGGCACGTATTGCATGGTGCACTGGGTGTTATACGCAACTAACGAATCATCGAGCCTTACATCGGAAACCGGGGATGTACTGTATGGTGACTAACATAATATAATAAAAAATCATTAAAAAAAATTGTTTTCTCTAAGAACAGATAAGTAAGATCATTTGGGCCAAAGCTGTCCTCTAGCTCCTGGCTGTCTTTAGATATCAGAGGGATTTTAGAATTTGGAGAAGAACATATTGTGAATTTGAAAAACTATGAGAAAAGAATGTGGCAAGAATTTGATTGTCTCAAATGAAGGGGATGGACATGTGGTGGAGTCCCTAAATATGCATAAAATCTTTTTTAGGCCATATGCTTTTCCCATAAGAGAATCTTTCTCTAAAGGCAATAGCTGGTACTTATTGAGTGTTACCCTATTAGAAGTAACTATTCTAAATGTTTTATCTGCATTAACTCATTTAATACTCCCAGAAATGCAATCTCAGTTTTGTCCGGTTATTAGTCCCATTTTATAGATGAAAAGACTGAGGCTTGGGAAGTTATGTAGCTGTCAAATATTACTCAGTACCAATGTTTCAGCACTGATACCATACCAAAGAGGTCACACTGTCAACCACTGTGGTAACACACTGTGTTACCTCCTTATGCTACAGGATGTGAACCATGGTCAAAGGTCATAATATGATGTCAAAGAGCTCAAGAAGTCACAAATGCTTAGAGAGAGTCAGAGGAGGTAGATCTTCTCACCCCTTTCCCTGAAAATCTCTTTTATAATTGATGTGGGTAAGCAGATTTGGTTTCCCAAAGGTTGATTAGGAGGAGCCAAAATATAAACTGACTCTACCTTTAAGTAGAATAGAATTTATATTGCCTTTGATGGGGTCCAGAAATTGATGAAATGCAATAATCAACAGTTTAATTGCAGACACTAAAAAAATTAGACCCTTTTTCCTTGAGGGGGAAGGAGTGGGAGGAAAGAAGGCATAGGACGGGATGTTTAGCAGCCTCTGGTTTGATATATGTAACTAGCTCATGCTTCCTATGGGGTTGCTCTAAGGAGAGGTGGCTCAATCTCTTTGCATCCCAACAGATCATCCCAAATGGCTTCCCACACATGTTCTGGAGGTCTGCATGTGGGCTTTCATGTGCATTTTTAGAGTGATGGAGATTGTGTTTCTTTCTATTTTTGTATTTATTAATTCTTAGGAAATAGATGGTACATACTATGTTTCACCCTAGAATTTACAGATTTTGGCTGATACATCAGTTCAGATGTTATCTCCTAGACATAAGCCCTGAGATCATGAAGCATGATGTAGAATTACAAGGCAGCAATTATTTGCTCAACCGTTTACAATTGTTTTCTCAGGAGGTAGCCTCTTTGTCTCTCAAGGAAATGACAAAACATGAATGAGGTTTCAGTTCAGGGGCTTGGAGGAAACTTGGAGTCTAACGCTCCCTAACTGACAGGGATATTTTAAGCTGAGACTTAAATCAGGATTCCCCTGAGGTAGATTCTGCTGCTTTGTTTAACAAAAGCAAACTATGAGTACAAATTATTCATTACCATATTCATAAGTAGCCTATTTAGTAAGACGGTATGGAGATAATAATAAAAACAAATATTGAATAAAGCTTTCCACATCAGCTTTTCCAGCACATACAGTATGTTGACTCATTGTTAGTCTGGAATCAATGGTTTAAAATTAATGAGCATATACTCACCCCCCCCTTTTTTTTTAGAGAGAGAGAGAGAGGGAGAGGGAGAAAGAGAGAATCCCAAGCAGGCTCTGCTCTTAGCACGGAGCCCCACGCAGGGCTTGACCTCACAACCCTGAGATCATGACCTGAGCTGAAATCAGGAGTTGGATGCTTAACTGACTGAGCCACCCAGGCGCCCTGAATGAGCATATACTCTTGATTGCTGGGTGAGAAACTGAAGAAATTGGAAATATGTAGCTTTTCATGTAGGAAAATGCTGAATAAAGAAAAATGTTGAATTAAAATTCATTTCAATGGATTTGAACTTTCAAAATGTATTGTACACGGTTCACTCACTAAAATGTGATAATAATTTGTACTAAATTAAAGGACCAACAATGCCAGTAGTAATTTTTCTTATCCATTCTCATTTCTTTCCATTCTCCATTTTTCATCTCTCTCATGTTTTATGATACTGCAACTAGAGAACAAAGACAAGTTGCAAGTATTAATCTGGCTTATATTTGTCTTTATACTCTCTTAATTTTATATTCTCCTTTGTGATTCAGATTCCTTGAGCAATTTCTGTGTCTATACTACTGCCATTTATAGCTATCCAAGTACAAATATAAATCTGTTTCATTTTTGCATCCTGTTTACTAATAGTGTTTTAACAAGATAGTAAAATTCTATATCCTGGCATACTAACACAGGGAAAGGCCATTTGCTTGCCTTGTAATCTGAGAAACAGCTGAACTTCTTTCTTATTGGTGGAGGGACTCATAGAAACATTTGCTTCACTCTTCCCTTGTGATCTTCATTTTATAAAATTGGCAGAAAGTGGGGGTATGGTAAAAGGGAAATCTCTGCAGTCACAAGAACATGTCATTATAAGGAAAAATGAATTGCAGGCTTTGTTCTTAAAAACGTGAAGCAGAAAGGGGTTCATTTGGCCCCCTGCTGAAAGAAGGCCAGGGACCCCCTGCTGTGGGGAGATGTCTGGATGGTAAATTAAGATCTGTTAGAAAAGAAAAGTATTTTCTTAGTTCTTCAGAGAGAGAGTACAATTGCACTGAAACAGAAGAAAACTATTCTTCCTTGATTATAAAATGAGGAAAGGAGAGACAGGTATACCATGCAGCTAATTCCTTGCAAGAAGGACACTAGCAATGCATTTTCATAGACTTATATTCCCTTTTGTTCTTATTCTTAGAGAGGGCTCTCTAAATTGTGGAAGCCACACAAAACCTGGATCCACCCCTAGAAGCAGTGTTTGAATTCTTGAATTATCAGTGTTCAAAAAAAAAAAAAAATCTCAGAGTTGAACTGGTTGGAATTCTTGAATTATCAGTGTTCAAAAAAAAAAAAATCTCAGAGTTGAACTGGTTGGAATGAGGAGGCCAGATGAACTAGTGGCAAGTTCTAAAGTACTGAGTATATGCAGAATACAACGTGTGCAAAATTTCTAAATTCTTGTTTCATTAGCATTTACTTTATCTGTAAATGGATTATTTAAATATACTTAGAACTTCCTTCTGAAATCATTTAAGTATCCTCCTTTTTTTAGCATTGTGAATTTGATCAGTCAATTGTTTTCTTTATAGAGTTGTCAAGGGAAAGTTTTGTTCTAAAGGCCAAGAATCTGAGCCTATGGAATCTGTATTAAAGACTGTTTTAGCATACTTCTAAACAGGATCTTCATTTTTGTTTTTTTTCTTCCATTTTATTTTTGTTCATTTATTATCTGTAGTTATGGAGTACAGGCCTGGGTTATGATGGACATGATATATACATCAAATATGGATTAAATCCTAAAAAAAAGCGCTAATCAATGACAAGTCTATTTATTGCCACTCTTTAATTAAAATTAAAATCTTTAAAATTATTATCAGAGACTCTCTATTTTTTATTTATTTATTTTTTTAAAGATTTTATTTATTTATTTGACAGAGATAGAGACAGCCAGCGAGAGAGGGAACACAAGCAGGGGGAGTGGGAGAGGAAGAAGCAGGCTCATAGTGGAAGAGCCTGATGTGGGGCTCGATCCCAGAACACCGGGATCACGCCCTGAGCCGAAGGCAGACGCTTTAACCGCTGTGCCACCCAGGTGCCCCTGAGATTTTCTATTTTTTAAAGTGAAGAATCAGTTTGTATTATTATTATTGTCATCATCATCATCATTGCTGTTGTTGTTACTCCCATTAATTCTGTAGTTCCTGATTTTTAAATAGTAAGTCGTTCCAATTTTTTAATTATAAAATATGCATGACATCAAATTTACTATATTAACCATTTTTAGGTGTACAGTTCAGTGGTATTAAATACATTCATATTATTATACAGCTATCACTACCATACATGCCAGAACTTTTTTCATTTGGCAAAAACAGAAACTTTGCACTGATTAAATGATAACTCCCCATGACCTGTTCCCCCCGCCCTTGGCAACCATCATTCTACTGTCTTCTTTTCTTCTTTTTTTAAATACCTCTATTCCCCCACACCCCAGCCTCTGGTTAATATTCTCTTAATATTAGTTCAGGTTTTTGTTTTTATTTTTGTTTTGATTCCACATGTAAATGAGATCATGTAATATTTGACTTTCTGTGTCTGACTTGTTTTACTTAGCATAATGTTCTGCAGTCCATACATGTTGTTGTAAAAGGAAGATTTTTCTTTTTAAAGATTGAATAATATTCTACTCTGTGTGTGTGTGTATGTGTGTGTGTGTGTGTGTGTGTGTGTGTGTGTGTGTGACATTTTATTTATCCATTCATTCGTTGATGAACATTTAGGTTGTTTTTCATATCTTGCGATTGTAAATAATGGAACACTGCAATGAATATGGGAGTGCAGGTATATCTTTGAGGTGGTGGTTTTATTTCTTTTGGATATATACCCAGAAATGGGATTGCTGGATCATATGGTAGTTTTATTTTTAATTTTTTTGTAACTTCCATACTGTGTTCCATTAATACCTGTGCCAATTTTATATTCCTACCAACAGTGCATAAGGTTTGGTTTCCCTATTCTCCACATCCTTGCTAATACTTATCTTTTGACATTTTGATGATTGCCATCCTAACAGATGTGAGGTTATATTTCATTGTAGTTTTGATTTGCATTGCCCTGATGATTAGTGATGTTGGCCATCTTTTCATGTATCTGTTGGCCATTTATATGTCTTCTTTGGAAAACTGTCTATTCAAGTCCTTTCCCCTTTTTTTATTTGGGTTATTTTTTAAAATTTATTTTATTTTTTTGCCATTAAGTTGTAAAACTTCCTTATATATTTTGGTTTCCTAATATTTTCTTCTATTCTGCAGATTGCCTCTTCGTTTTGTTGTTTCCTTTGCTGTGCAAAGACTTTCGTTTGATGTAGTCCCATTTGTTTCTTTTTGTTTGTTTGTTTTTTGGTTTTTTTGCTTGTACTTTGGGTATTAAACCCAAAACATCATTGCCAAGACCAATGTTGAGCAGCTTTCCCCCTACGTTTTCTTCTAGAAGTTTTATAGTTCCAGATTTTATGTTTAAATCTTTAATCCATTTTGGGTTTATTTTTGCATATAGTGTAAGATAAGGGTCCAATTTCATTCATTTGCATGCAGCTGTTCAGTTTTCCCAGCACCATTTATTGAAGAGACTGTCCTGCCCCCATTGTGTCTGCTTGGTCCCTTTGTCAAAAATTCACTGACTAAATATGTGTGGATTTATTTCTGAGCTGTCTATTCTCTTCCATTGACTTATGTGTCTGTTTTTATGCCAGTACCATTTTATTTTGATTACTGTAGCTTTGTCTTATAGTTTGAAATGGGGACATGTGATACCTCCAGCTTTGTTTTTCTGTAGCTATCCAGAGTCTTTGGTGGTGCCATACAAATTTTAGGGTTACTTTTTCTATTTCTGTGAAAAATGACATTGGAATTTTGGTAGGGATTGCATTGAATTTGTAGATGATTTGGGATAGTATGGACATTTTAACAATATTAATTCTTCCAATTCATAAGCATGCAATATCTTTCCATTTATTTGTGTCTTCTATAATTTCTTTCATTAAAGTCTTATAGTTTTCAGTGTGCAGATCTTTTACCCCCCTAGTTAAATTTATTCCTAAGTGTTTTATTGTTTTTGATGCTATTGTATACAGAATTTTTTTTGGGGGGGGGATAGCTTATTAGTGGTATCTGATTTTTGCATGTTGATTTTTGTATCCTGCAACAAAATTCATTTATTAGTTTTAACTTTTTTTTTTTTGTAGAGTTTTAGGATTTTGTGATATACCATCATGACATCTGCAGAGACACATTTTACTTCTCCCCTTCCAATTTTGATAACTTTTATTTCTTTTATTGTCTTACTGCTCTGGCTAAGACTCAGTACTGTGGTTGAATAGAAGTGGTGAAAGTGGGCACACTTATCTTGTGTTTGATCTTAGAGAAAAATCTTTCAGCTTTTCACCATTAAATGTGTTGTTAGTTGTGGACTTATCATATATTGCCTTTCTTATGTTGATTCCTTCTATATTTAATTTGTTGAAAGTTTTTATCATGAAAGGATACTAAATTTTGTCAAACACTTTTTCTACATCTATTAAGAGGATCATATGACTTTCATCCTTTATTCTGTAATATGATGTATTGATCACATTTATTGATTTGCAGATGTTAGACTATATTTGCATCCTGGGGATAAATCCCATTTGATGATGGTGTATGATTCTTTTAATGTGTTGTTGAATTCAGTTTGCCAGTATTTTGTTAAGGATATTTACATTTATGTACATTAGGGACATTGGCCTATAATCTTTTTTCTTGTAGTGTTCTTGTCTGGCTTTGGTGTTAGGGTAATGCTGGCTTTATAAAATGATTATGAAAGTGTTCTCTCCTCATCAACTTTTTGGAAGAGTTTGAGAAAGACTGATATTAATTGTTCTTTAATTGTTTTGTAGAATTACCAGTGAAGAAATCTGGTGCTGGGCTTTTCTTTTTCAGGAGATTTTTGATTACTGATTCAATCTCCTCACACATTATTGGTCTGTTCAGATTTTCTATTTCTTCATGATTTATACTTACTAGGTTGTATGTTTTTAGGAATTTATCCATTTCTTCTAGGTTATCCAATTTGTTGGTATATAATTCGTTATCATATCTGTTATGATCCTTTGTATTTCTGTGGTATCAGTTGTAATGTCTCCTCTTTCACTTCTGACTTTGAGTATTCATTTTTTTCTGAGTTAGTCTAGCTAAAGATTTGTCAATTTTGTTTATCTTTTCAAAGAACCAACTCTTAGTTTCATTGGCTTTTCTGTTGGCCATCTACTCTATTTCATTTATTTCTACTGTGATCTTTGTTGTTTTCTTCCTTCTAACACTGGGCTTAGTTTGTTCTTATTTTTTCATTTTCTAAAAAAATGTATTTTATTTATTTACTTAGAGTGCATGAGCAGGGGCAGAGGAAGAGGGAGAGAGAGAATCTCAAGCAGACTCTGCTCTGAGGGTTAAACCAGTGTGGAGCTCGATCTCACAGCCCTGTGATCATGACCTGAGCCAAAATCAATTCAGATGCTTAACTGAGCCACCCAGGTGCCTAGGTTCTTATCTTTTCTAGTTCCTTGAGGTATAGGCTTAGGTTGTAATTTGAAATCTTTCTTTTTTGTTAATGTAGGTGCTTATTACCATAAACTCTTAGAACTGTTTTGGTTGGATCTCATAAGTTGTGGTACAATGTTCTTCCATCTTTTTTTGTTTCAATATATTTTTTGATTTCCTTTTTGATTTCTTCCTTGACCCATTGATTGTTCAGGTACAAGTTGTTTAATCTCTACATTTTTTGTTTGCTTGTTTAATTTTCCAGTTTTCTTCCTGTTATATTGATTTCTAGTTTCATACCATTGTGGTCAGAAAAGATACTTGAGATGATTTCAGACTCTTAAATTTGTTAATACATGTTTTGTGGCCTAACACATGATCTATCCTATTGAATGTTTGTGTATACTTGAGAAAAATGGGTATTCTGCTATCTTGGGATGAAATAGTCTGTATATGTCTGTTATGTCCATTTGGTCTATCATATAGTTCAAATCCAATGTTTCCTTATTGATTTCCTGTATGGATGATCTATCCATTGTTGAAAGTGGGGTATTGGAGTACCTTACTATTAATGTATTTCTATCTATTATTTCTCCCTTTATACTTCTTAATATCTGCTGTGTATATATAAGTGCTATGATGTTAGGTGCATAAATATTTACAATTCTTATATACTCTTATTGAATTGAACCCATTATCATTATATAATGATCTTTGTCTTTTGTTACAGTTTTTGATTTATGCTAGTTTGTCTGATATAAATGTAGCTACCCTGCTTTCTTTTGGTTTCTATTTGCATGGACCATCTTTCTGCATACCTTCACTTTTAGTCTATGCATGAAGTGAGTCTCTTATAGGCAGTATATACCTAGGTCTTGTTTTTTTTTTTAATCTATTCACATTATTTTATATCCTTTGATTGAAAAATTTAGACCATTTACATTTTTTTAAAATTTTTTATTATGTTATGTTAGTCACCATACAGTACATCATTAGTTTTTGATGTAGTGTTCCGTGATTCATTGTTTGCATATAACACCCAGTGCCCCATGCAATATGTGCCCTCCTTAATACCCATCACCGGCCTATCCCAATTTTCCACTCCCCTCCCCCATGAAGCCCTCCGTTTGTTTCCCAGAGTCCATGGTCTCTTGTGGTTCATTCCCCCTTCTGTTTACCCCCCCTTCATTCTTCCCTTCCTTTTAATACCAATCTCCCTGCTATTCCTTATTTTCCATAAATGAGTGAAACCATATGATAATTGTCTTTCTCTTCTTGACTTATTTCACTTAGCATAATCTCCCCCAGTCCCGTCCATGTTGCTGCAAATGTTGGGTAATCGTTCTTTCTGATGGCTGAGTAATATTCCGTTGTATATATGGACCACATCTTCTTTATCCATTCATCTGTTGAAGGGCATCTCGGCTCCTTCCACAATTTAGCTATTGTGGACAATGCTGCTATGAACATTGGGGTGCATATGGCCCTTCTCTTCACTACGTCTGTAACTTTGGGGTAAATAGCCAGTAGTGCAGTTGCTTTTTGAGGGACCTCCACACTGTTTTCCAAAGTGGCTGTGCCAACTTTCATTCCCACCAACAGTGTAAGAGGGTTCCCCTTTCTTCATATCATCTCCAGCATTTGTTGTTTCCTGCCTTGTCCATTTTTGCCATTCTGACTGGCATAAGGTGGTATCTCAATGTGGTTTTGATTTGAATTTCCCTGATGGCTAATGATTTGAATATTTTTTCATGTGTCTATTAGCCATTCATATGTCTTCATTGGAAAACTGTCTGTTCATATCTTCTGCCCATTTTTTTACTTGATTATTTGTTTCTTATGTATTGATTTTGAGAAGTTCTTTATAGATCTTAGATACCAGCCTTTTATCTGTAGTTTCATTTGCAAATATCTCCTCCCATTTTGTGGGTTGCCTCTTTGTTTTGGTGACTGTTTCCTTTGCTGTGCAGAAACTTTTTATCTTGATGAAGTCCCACAAGTTCATTTTATCTTTTGTTTCTCTTGCCTTTGGAGATGTGTCATGAAAGAAGTTGCTGTGGCTGATGTCGAAGAGGTTACAGCCTATATTCTCCTCTATGATTTTGATGGATTCCTGTCTCACATGGAGGTCTTTCATCCATTTGGAGTTTATCTTTGTGTATGGTGTGAGAGAGTGGTCAAGTTTCATTCTTTTGCATATAGCTGTCCAATTTTCCCAGCACCATTTATTGAAGAGACTGTCTTTTTTCCACTGGATGTTTTTTCCTGCTTTGTCAAAGATTAGTTGCCCAAAGAGCCGAGGGTCCATTTCTGGGTTCTCTATTCTGTTCCACTGGTCTATGTGTCTGTTTTTGTGCCAGTACCATACTGTCTTGGTGATCACAGCTTTGTAGTATAGCTTGAAATCAGTCAATGTGATGCCACCAGCTTTGTTTTTCCTTTTCAACATTTCCTTGGCAATTTGGGGTCTTTTCTGGTTCCACACAAATCTTAGGATTGTTTGTTCCAGCTCTTTGAAAAATGTCATTGGTATTTTGATCAGGATGGCATTGAAAGTGTAGATTGTTCTGGGTAGCATAGACATTTTAACTTCATTTATTCTTCCGATCCATGAACATGGAATGTTTTTCCATCTTTTTGTGTCTTCTATGTCTTTCATCAGTGTTGTGTGGTTTCTAGAATATAGATCCTTTACCTCTCTGGTTAAGTTAATTCCAAGATATCATATGATTTTTGGTGCTATTGTAAATGGAATCAATTCCCTAATTTCTCTTTTTTCAGTCTCATTGTTCGTGTATAGAAATGCAGCTGATTTCTGAGCATTGATTTTTGTATCCTGCCACATTACTGAATTGTTCTATGAGTTCTAGTAATTTGGGGGTGGAGTCTTTTGGGTTTTCCATATAGAGTATCATGTCATCTGCGAAGAGAGACAGTTTGACTTCTTCTTTGCTGATTTGGATACCTTTTATCCCTTTTTGTTGTATGATTGCTGTTGCAAGGACTCCTAGTACTATGTTGAATAATAATGGCAAGAGTGGGCATCCTTCTTGTGTTCCTGATCTTAAGGGAAAGGCTTTCAGCTTTTCCCCATTAAGAATGATATTCGCTGTAGGCTTTTCATAGATGGTTTTTATGAAATTGAAAAATGTACCCTCTATCCCTACACTCTAAAGGGTTTTAATCAGGAAAGGATGCTGTATTTTGTCAAATGTTTTTTTCTGCATCAGTTGAGAGGATCATATGGTTCTTGCCTCTTTTCTTGTTGATATAATCTATCACACTGATCGATTTGCAAATGTTGAACCACCCTTGCATCCCAGGGATGAATCCCACTTGGTCATGATGGATAATCCTTTTAATGTACTGTTGGATCCTATTAGCTAGGATCTTGTTGAGAATTTTGGCATCCATATTCATCAGGGATACAGTCTGTAATTCTCCTTTTTGATGGGGTCTTTGCCTGGTTTGGGGATCAAGGTAATACTGGCCTCATAGAATGAGTTTGGTAGTTTTCCTTCTGTTTCTATTTTTTGAAACAGCTTCAGAAGAATAGGTATTATTTCTTCTTTGAATGTTTGATAGAATTCCCTGGGGAATCCGTCAGGCCCTGGACTCTTGTTTTTGGGAAGGTTTTTGATCATTGCTTCAATCTCTTCATAATTAATCAGTCTGTTTAGATACTCAATTTCTTCCTGTTTCAGACTTGGTAGTTTATAGGCTTCCAGGAAAGCATCCATTTCTTCCAGGTTGTTTAATTTATTGATGTATAGTTGTTGATAATAGTTTCTAATGATTGTTTCTATTTCCTTGGTGTTGGTCATAATCTCTCCCCTTTCATTCATAATTTTATTAATTTGGTTCCTTTCTCTGTTCTTTTGAATAAGTCTGGCCAGTAGCTTATTGATCTTATTTATTCTTTCAAAGAACCAGCTTCTAGTTTTGTTGATCTGCTCTACTGTGCTTCTGGTTTCTAATTCATTGATCTCTGCTCTAATCTTGATCAGCTACCTTCCTGTGTGTGGGTTAGGCCTGTTCTTCTGTTCCAGCTCCATCTTCTTAAGGTGAGAATATAAAAACTGCATTTTAGATTTTTCTATTCCTTTGAGTGAGGCTTGGATGGCTATGTATTTTCCCCTTAGGACTGCCTTTGCAGCGTCCCATAGGTTTTAGACCGATGTGTTTTCATTATCATTGGTTTCCATAAATTGCTTAAGCTCATCTTTAATTTCCTGGTTTACCCAATCATTCTTAAGCAGGATAGTTCTTAGTTTCTAAGTGTTTGAGTTTCTTCCAAATTTTTCCTCATGATTGAGTTCCAGTTTCAAAGCATTGTGGTCTGAGAATATGCAGGGAATAATCTCAATCTTTTGGTATCAGTTGAGACCTGTTTTGTGACCCAGTATATGGTCTATTCTGGAGAAAGTTCCATGTGCGTTCGAAAAGAATGAGTATTCTGTTGTTCTGGGGTGTAGTGTTCTGTATATATCTATGAGGTCCATCTGGCTCAGTATGTCATTCAAAGCCCTTATTTCTTTGTTGATTTTCTGTTTAAGTGATCTGTCTATTGCTGAGAGCGGAGTGTTGAGGTCCCCTACTATTAACGTATTATATTATCTATATGTCTCTTTATTCTGGTTAAGAGTTGGCTTGTGTATCTAGCTGCTCCCCTGTTGGGGGCATAGATATTTATAATTGTCATAACCACTTGTTGGATACATCCTTTACGAATAATATAGTGTACTTCTGTAGCTCTAACTACAGTCTTTAGTTTAAAATCGAAATCTGTCTGATATAAGAATTGCTACCCCAGCTTTCTTTTGAGGCCCATTGGCATGAAAATGGTTCTCCATCCCTTCACGTTCAGTCTGGATGTATCGTTAGGTACAAAATGAGTTTCTTGTAGACAGCATATGGGTGGGTCATGTCTTTTTTTTTTTTTTTTTTAAAGATTTTATTTATTCATTTGACAGAGATAGAGACAGCCAGCAAGAGAGGGAACACAAGCAGGGGGAGTGGGAGAGGAAGAAGCAGGCTCACAGCAGAAGAGCCTGATGTGGGGCTCGATCCCACAACGCCAGCATCATGCCCTGAGCCAAAGGCAGACGCTTAACCGCTATGCCACCCAGGCGCCCCGGGTCATGTCATTTTATCCAATCTGCAACCCTGTGGTGTTTTATGGGTGCATTTAGGCCATTCACATCGAGAGTGATTATTGAGAGATATAATTTTAATGATGCCATGTTGCCAGTAAAGTCTTTGTTCCTATAGATTGTAAATTTCTGTTTTGTATCACTCTTGGGGTCTTTTTACTTTTATAGAACCCCCCCCTTAATATTTCTTGTGGGGCTGGCTTGGTGGTCACATATTCTTTCAGTTTCTGCCAGTCTTGGAAGGTCCTTGTCTCTCCATCAATTCTGAATGACAGCCTTGCTGAATAAAGGATCCTTGGCTGCATGTTCTTCTCACTTAGTTCTCCGAATATGTCTTGCCAGCTTTTTCTGGCTTGCCAGGTCTCTGTAGATGGGTCTCGCATTTATTTTGATGTTCCTCCCTCTGTAGGTGAGGATTCTCTTCCCCCTGGCCGCTTTCAAGATTTTATCCTTGGATCTAAGATTTGCGAATTATACTATTATGTGATGTGGTGTTGGTCTGTTCTCATTGATCTTGGGAGGGGTCCTCTCTGCCTCTTGGACATGAATGTTTGTTTCCTTTCCCAGATTAGGGAAGTTCTCAGCTACAATTTGTTCAGATATCTCTTCTAGACCTTTCTCTTTCTCCACCCCCTCAGGGATGCCAATGATTCTGACATTGGAACGTTTCATTGAGTCAGTAATCTCCCGTATTCTACATTCTTGAGATTGGATTTTTTAAGCTTGGTTCCCATTTTTCCTTCTTTTCTATCATCCCATCTTCCAACTCACTAATTTATTCTTCTGCCTCATTTACCCTGGCTGTCAGAGCATCCAGTTTAGACTGCATTTGATTCATAGTATTTTTAATTTCTGCCAGATTCACTCTCATTTCCACCCTTAGAGATACTATATTCTTGTTAATATTTTCATTAATATTTTTTTCAAACCTACACATAATCGTGACCATTGTTACTCTGAACTCCATTTCTGAGAGTTTGGTTATATCCATATCCATTAGTTCTATGGCAGAGACCACAGTCTCTGTTTCTTTCCTTTGATGGAGGTTCCTCCTTCTTGTCATTTTGATGAGGAGAGGTTGCGGGGATGTACAGAGCCCAAATTATTGACCAGGACCCAAGCAATGTGCACTTGTTTTATAGGGACCTTAGGGATGTGAGCTTCTTGATTTTTCAGCATGCCTTCTGGGGGAGGGGCCTGCCACGCTGATACTCAGGCAACCTTGTTTGGGTAGAGTTGCCCGTCCCCTGTGGGGATGCGGGATGGGCACAATGTGAACCAGTTTTTCTGGGCTTTTGTTCCCTGGCAGCTTTCCCTGGTGGTTTTCTGTGACTCTTCTGAGAGTCAGAGTAGCAGTGGCTGTATCCTAGCCTCTGTCTCAGAACAGAGAGATCGCAGTCCGCTCTCCACTAAGCTCTCTTGGCCACTTTAACTCTGTTTCTGTCGGTGCTACTAAAAACCCTGCAGCATCCTGGGTTGTGCGCCCCACAGTCGCTCTCCCAGTTCTTGCTCCCAGGGCTGGCATATCTCTGTCCTTTGTGCTTCTAAGACTGCCAGCTGCCCCCCGTTCCTGCGCGTGCTCCCGGGCTCCCTGTTTCAGTGTGGTTCGCTCGTGCTCCAAGCGCAGGTTTTCCATCTGGTTGCGTGCACGCTCCCAAGCTCCTCGTGTCAGTCCCACTCCAGTGAGTGCTCTGGAGCTCCAGTTTTCAGTCTGGTTGCGCAGGCGCTCCTGAGCTCCTGGTATCAGTCCGGTTCCAGTGAGCAGGCCGTAGCTCCGGTTTTCAGACCGGTCACGTGCGTTCTCAGGCTCACGGTCTCAATCTGCTTTCTCACGGGTGTCCCTCCGCGAGTCTGCCCGGCTCCCCAGTGCAGGTGGCTACTGCTTCCCGGCGCCCGAGCATGGCGGCTCCCTCCCCTTTCCGTTTATCTTCCTATATCTGTGCTCAGATTCATGGCTCCCTGCTTCGTACCTCAGTACTCAGCACCGGAGATGTTCGTTTGTAGAGATCCAGATGTATCTTCCTACGTCTCAGGCTGATTTTGTGGGTGTTCAGGATGATTTGGTAGATATCCAGCTCGATTCAGGGGACCAGCTGAAAAAAGTTCCCCTACTCCTCCGCCATCTTCTTCCAAGTCCCCATAGACCATTTACATTTAAAGTGATTATTTATAGGTAAGAGCTTACTATTGCCACTTATTCAGTTGTTTTCTGGGTGTTCATAGATTTTTTGTTTCTTACTTACTCTCTTGCAGTCTTCGTTTGTGATTTGGTGATTTTCTCCTTTGATTCCTTCTTTATATTTTGTATATCCACTATAGATTTTTGCTTTGTGATTACCACGAGGCTTACAACAAACATACCAGTTATAAAATTCTATTTTCAGCTGATGACAACTTCAAATACATAAAAAAGGTCTACATTTTTTACACTCTTCCCCCACCATTTTATGTTTTTCATTTCATAATTTACATCTTTTTATATGGTGTACCACTAACAAATATTGTAGTTATTGTTATTTTTAATATTTTGTGTTTTAAGCTTTACACTAGTGTTCAAAGTGATTTACACACCACCATTACAATATTAGAGTATTCTGAATTGGACTATATTTAGTGAGTTATATACTTTTTTATTTCTTAGTATAACCTTTTCATTTCAGCTTCAAGAACTCACTTTAGCATTTCTTAAAAGGCAGGTCCAGGGGTGATGAACTTTAGCTTTTGTCTGTCCTTCAAATATGAATGACAAGTTTGCTGAATAAAATATTCTTGGTTGGCAGTTTATTACTTTCACCAATTTGAATATATCTTCCCACTCAGTTATGGCTTGCAAAGTTTCTGCTAAAAAAATCTGCTGTTTTATGGGGGTTTCCTTATATGGAACAAATTGCTTTTTCTTGCTGTATTCAAAATTGCGTTAATCTCTTTAAATTTTGGCAGTTTGATTATAATGTGTATTGGTGTGGGTCTCTTTGGATTCATCTTAATAATTTTCTCTGGGATTCCTGGATCTGAATGTTTATTTCTTTCCCCAGGTTTGAGAATTTTCTGCCATTATTTCTTTGAATGGGTTTTTGCCCCTTTTCTCTTTCTGTTTTCCTTCTGGGAGTCCATAATGTGTATACTGTTCCACTAATAGTATTCTATAAATCACTTAAACAATCTTCACTCTATTTCTTTTTTTTTCTCCCCTTTTTGTTCCTCTGATTGAATGATTTCCACTAACCTATCTTCATGTGTGCTAACCCTTTCTTCTGCTTGATCTAGTCTGCTGTTGAATTCTTCTATTAAATGTTTCGGTCCATTTAAGGTATTCTCCAGCTTTATGATTTTGGTTTGGTACTCTTTTTATATTTTCTTTCTCTTTATTGGAATTCTCACTTGTTCATGCATTGCTCTTCTGATCTCAGTAATCATCTTTATGATTGTTGTTTTGCATTCTCTTTTTGGGGGGGGTTAATCACTTATCTTTGTTTCCTTAGGATTGGTTTGAGAGAGAGAGAGACTGCATGAGCAGGGGGGGCTGGTGCAGAGGGAGAGGATTGGAGAGAATCTTAAGCAGCCCAGCATGGAGCCTCACTGGGGCTTGATCTCACAAATCCTAGATCATGATCTGAGCTGAAATCAAGAGTAAGACGCTCAACGGACTGAGCAAACCAGGGGCCCCCTCTGAATTTTTTTTTATTAATACTATTTTATAGGAAACTAAATCATGCTCTAAATGTGGTCTTGCAACCTATATTTTAACATACATTCTATTTGAACATAGCTGTTTGTATAGATCCACTTTATTCTTTTTAATAGCTGTATTTGTATACCTTTATTTAACTGATCTTTTGCTGTCAGATGTTCTTTCCTCAGTCTTTGTCTATTACTAACATTTAAAAAATTTTTTCTTATACATATATCTTCACTCACTGGTAGGAATGTATCAATTTTATAAAATTCACTAAGTGAAGCTGTTGTGTCAAATGATACAAAACATAATTTTAGTAGATTTTCAAAATTGCCTTTCAAAATGGTGCCATCCATTTATAGTTCTAATAACAATGTATGAAACTGTATGAGAATATTGATTTCCCTATTTCAATGATTGAATATTAGGTAGATTTAAAAATATGTCTCATTCTGGTTTTGTTTTGATATTTGTATGTTTTGTTACATGTACGTTTAAACATAATTTAATTAGTTAAACTGCTTATCTTTTTCATTTGCCTCTTTACATCTTGACACCTTTTTCTATTACTGTGTTTGATTTGTAGGAGCTCTTTTTCTGTCTTGGCTCTCTCTTTCTATCTATGTATTTACATATATACATACACATGAAATTATTTATTGTATATATTGCAATTGGTTTTTACCTTTTCACTTTACTTTTAAAATTAATTTGAGTTATATTTTATGGATATAGGTTTTAAATGTTTATGAAACCAAATCTATCAATCTATTTTTAAAAGATCTCTTTATGGTTATAAACATTAAAAAGAATCTCTTCATTAATCCAAAAATGGATAAATATTTTTCCACATTGAAATAAAATATAATACTTCTTGTTTTTTAATTTTATCTTTAGCATTAAGACTTTTATTCATTTGTAATTAAATTTATATATGCTATCCATTTTCTACTCTAAGCATTGCTTATCGTAAATAAAAGATTATATTTGAACCTTTATATTTACGAAACAAATACACTAAGATTTAATAAGAAGTTTTTTCAGTATCAAACTCTGATAGTTTATCTAAAATATAATTTACCAAAATCCAAGTTATACTAAACTTTTCAGAATTGCATTTATTGAATAATTCAAGGTTTCTGCTTCAACTATTGATTCCTGTTCTTTCTTGGCATTGGCATTTTTCCTTCAATGAAATAGAGCTATTTCATATATTTTAAAAGACATTTCACCTTTATAAGTTTCAGCAAAGATAGAAATGAAAGACAATTAAAGGTAAAAGGTGGGAGAAGGAAGTGTAACCATGAGAAGTTCATTAACCCAACAAAGAACTAAGATTCATCCAGGAAGCTGATCACATTACTAGCATCTGCACTTCTTGGAGCCCACAAAACAATACTGTTGTGTACATTTTTCTGCTAAGAACAAAGGTTTACTCTTTAAAAACAATTCTACAATTTTACTATAAATAAACTAGAGCAAATTGTCTTGCTGCCAATTACCATTATAAAAAAAAAAAAACATCTTTTGCTGTTGAAAGAGCTTGTCTAGATCATTTTCTTCTTCCTATACCTGGCATAAAAAGTTACACACATTAAACAAGCATTGTGTTTGGGAACTTGCGAAAAAAAATGCTTGTCTTTACAGCATTCTATTTCAATTCTCTGAGATTGTTCAGCATAATTAAAGTAAAGCTCTCAAACACAAACAGCTTGTCAAACACTTCTGGAAGTTTCTCCTGACTCAGGCCTGTGGTGGCAAGGACAGGTTATAAACACTATAGATGCTCTCCATTTAAGGAGATATGTGCTCCAGGAAAGTTAGTTTCGAAGAATCTTTAAATAAATTGAGTCATGCTTTCCTCTTGACTATATGTTTATAGAAATAAAATATGTAGGACCCTCACAATATAGTAATTATGATGATAAAAATGATGGTAATTATAATAATGTTATTGCATCACTATTTTAGGGGTTCTGGCATAATAATATCATATAATAATTGTCATTTATCAAGTGTTCGGTTAATATGCTGTGATAAATAACCCTAATATTTAGTGATGTAAAATAATGATTCATTGTACTCATAGGTTCTGTGGGCCAGGAATTCGGAAAGAGGACAAAGAAGATGACTTGTCTCTGCTTTAGGATATCTGAAGTCTCAACTGAAAGACTCCAAGGCTGAGAGATGGTATGATCTAATGGCTCCTTCACTCATATGTCTGTGTGGTGGTTAATGATAGCTGTCAAATGAGACCTTAGCTGGGACTTTCAGCTGGAATGCTTACACGTGGCCTCTCCTTGTGTCCTTGGCTTCCTTACAACTTGGTGGCTGGGTTCAAAGGGTGAGAGTTTCAAGAGAGAGTGAGAGCCAGGCAGAAGCCATATCATCTTTTATGATCTAGCTTCAGAAGTCAAGCACTGTCACTTCTACTACATTCTTTATGTTGAGGCAGTTACAAAGATTTACCCAGTTTCAAGAAGAAGTAAAATGGCCTACCACCTAATGGAAGAGTGTCAGTATCATACTACAAGAAGACAGTGTGGAATGTGAGATATATATACTATATAACATACTATAATATAATACTATAATATATATGTTATACATATACAATATAATATATTGTACACATGTACAATACAACGTGATAGAATATATTGTACATATATACAATACAGATACAATATAACATAATACATATACAATATAATATATATAATATATATATACTACTATAATATATATATTATATAATATAATATAACAGTGTATTGTATGGATAGAGGTTTCTGTGATTTGTCCTGCATAACTGACCACCCAGACCTGCATGTTTGCAGGCAGGTTAAGGAATGCCATTTGTGAGACTTATGCTGCCTAAGTGACCTTGGGAGTCTGATTAATTGATTATTAGTTGGCTTCTAGATCATAATTGGCCCTTTTGGTCTGGATGCCAAGGGCTATAAATTTTGTCTTTCATCTTCTCTGGCTCCAGGTTGGGCTGGCCCCCCAGAATGGAATCTGGGTGAGGAGGCAAGTACATATGACCCAGTCTCCTTGAAGATGTAAAGACATGATAACATAGAAATGTGGCTCACTCCAAACTGCATGTAGACAAATGTTTAACTTCAGACCCTGTCATTTGCCCTATAAATATAGCCTTTATGGGGATGGTCAGTTGGAAGTCTCACCAGAGGGGCGGGTGCTCCACCCAGGCCTCTCAGTCGGAACTCCAGCCTGACTGTCACCATGGGGCTTCCCCAGCTAATGAGGTTGGATGTTGTAAGTACCCAGTTTGATGTAACTGTCTTATTCTCCTTTACTGCTTAGTATTGCCCTTATCTATTCATAGACTTTCCTTCTCTTCTTTTTATTTTCACTAGGTTTTTACTTTATAATATCAACAAAGTGTTTTTCCCCTTCAAAACTGAAAACACAGCTGTTGTGAATATTTCCTTTAGAACAGACAGACGTCTTTTGAAAATGTAATACTCTACAATAAGAAATTACTTTTTGTTAAATACTTTACTTTCAACATTTTAAACTTTACAACTATGACACTGGTCTCATCTTCCATTTCCAGATGAGAAACCTGTAAGATCAGAGAGGTTAGATAATTTAGGCAAAGTCACATAAGTAAATAAAAAAAGCCACAATTCAAATTAAGGATATCTTATTCCAAAGACAGTGTGTTCACTTACTACATTGAAAGTGATCATTTATTATAAGTTTTAAAAAATAATTATCAAATAAGGCTTTATGTTAGGGGTTTATGTGTTAAGGAATCGAGATATGCTTTGAATACTTTGGGTGATAGTTCATTAGAAAGATACACTGGAAAATAAGAAAGAATTGGAACCAGCCTCTATAGTTTCAGGGCTGGATAAAAATCTATGGATAAATAGATTATCTTTGGATTCACCATAATAGTTTTAGTGGCCCAAGAGCAGCTTTAGAAAACGGTCTTGTTTTTGACTAGTCACTTTCTGTCCTTAGTATCTATTATGAGTTTACCTCTATGTTCTTATCAACAATAGCTGATCTTGGTGTGTGGATTCCTGCCCATGTCTCACATACAAACTCTCTGAGAGAGGGTCTGATTTTGTTCTAGTAGTCAAAATCCCACAGAGAGTGCCTTTATCCGTCAGCCTCTGGGGGTCAGCACCCACTCTTAGTCCAGTCAATCCAGAATTTCAGATCACATGACAAAATCCTGACCATCAACCCAGCCCTTAGTTATTTTGCTCACATGGCAGCTTTTGGTGGGGTTAGCAGTCAAGGCATCATGGATTATTTAATCCTGAAACTTTAAATGTAGGAACTTAAACTATTCCAGAGCATTCTATCCCCCAAGGAAGCAAAGGACTTATCAAATGATGTATTTTCTGGACATATCAATTTCTGGACATTTGTGTCACGAAGTTCTAGGTACTAGTCTTTTTAACTGGAGTTAACTGGAGTGGCTTGTAGGAGCTGCTTACAACAGGCTATATTCATTCTTTCTGGGCACTGAAGCTGAGAACTTGAAGCAGGAATTGTCCTGGTTGGCACTATAGTTGCCACAGTTTTCTGTGAAAAGCCCTGCAAAAGCCACTGAAAAAATTACCTACTTGAGGGCACCGGAAGGAACCATCATTGGAAGTAGCAGGTGAACTATCAGGTTTGAGGGTTGCCATTCTCTGATAATTCAGTGTGAGTGACTTTAATCAGTGTGAGAAAGAGAAGAACATTGGTCTTTCAAGATTTTCACATTAGAAGGTATGACTAGTTTTCTCTTATGAAAGTTAGTTAAAATGTTCAGAAATTTTGGGAAGAAGATAAGGCATATATTGAAACTTTAATGAAGCCATTTCATTCCTTAGAATCTCTTTGTAGTATATAATCCTGGAAGGAATTAATAGAATTCTGACTGATGGGAGATGTATAATCTCTAGCCAAATAAACACAGATGCTGGAAATATTGAGAATGGGTTAGTTAACAGCAGATTGATTCTGTTGTTATTTTCAATTGTTTGGGGCTGGAACCTAGCTTCTTATGAATATTTCTTTAAAAAATTACCAGAGGAAAATAGAATAAAATCAATATTCTATTCATTTGTCACAAATAACTTTATTGTCTTCAGTTAGTAATATCATTTATCTCAAAGAGGTGAGCAGACGTCCCTGAAAGCTCCCATTTGCCAGTGAGGAAGACAGCCATAAAGCCTACTTTTTTATTTGTGGTTAGATTCCAAAATGCTGAAATAGACTATAATAAAATGTGCTTTGTTCCTAGAAAACTATGCAGCTTGTGTGACTTTTTATACACTACATTTTTTTTTTTTTCCTTCTCTCTTCAGGGATTTTTCTCAAACTTAATTTTCAACTAGCTCTTGCTGAACAGATCTCAGTAAATTACACCACCCTCTAGCTTGTTAGTGAGTCTGGAAGACTGAGATTTATATTTGATATCTTCTTCCTCATTCTCCATATTATATTTACCACTAAATCATCTGCATTCTCCCTCTAAATTGTGCTTCATGCCATTCCCTTATGTCCATCTCTACTGCCGCCTTTCTAGTACAAGCAAAATCATTTCTTGCCCAAACCACTGCAATAAGTTCCAAATTCATCATCCCATTTTCTCTCTTGATCCTCTCCAATCCAGTTTTTACAGAATAGCCAGAGGATTATTTTTAAATCATTAATTGAATTTCATGCTCTTAACTTAAGAATTTTAAGTGGCTTTGCATTGCAGTTAGAATGAAATCCAAACTCCTAATTTTTGGCTACAAGATCCCAGTTGAAATGTCTTCCCCATTACGATTATGTTGGATGGATAATTTTCATTTAATTCTTCAGACTCAGATATCTGGGTGGGAACAGAGTGAGGTCAGGGCATTTAGACCCTTAACTTCCTGCAGTTGGTTACCACGCTCCTTTCAGATGGACAGCAAGTTATTGCACATTCTCATAACTGCTCACTCCCCTGCACCTTCAGGCTCAGAGGTGGTAATGGTTTTCCACTGGTTGTTAGCTCTGGAGGAACTATATCTTCCCTCATTATTTCCTTGCTTCTTGCCCACTCCTTTGAAAGTAGTCCTTCATTAAACTTTTTACAAATTAGCCAGATTGCATGTGCTATCTCTTTTTTGTTAGGAACATGACTGATTAAATATCTGGTAGTGGGGTGGCCTGAAAAATGGATTGGGTAGCTCCATACATTTAAGAAATACATAGATAATCTTTTGGTAGGAAGGAATAGGACGCCAATAGTCCATGGCTTACAGTGTCTTTATGATTATTCAAAATTCTACCCATATGGCACAGGCTTAAGTGAATGTAGAAATCAAGGGAGTGGAATCAAATGCTGTGGCACTTGGTCTTATAGTAACAATAGTGATTATAAAGATTATGGATTGGTTGTCTGTTTTGGAAGATCCTAGAAATCCTGCAGGGTGAAAAGAACAAATTCAAAGTCATGAAAATATAACCTAGAGTACAAGATAGAAATCAGAAATCTTCAAGGGCATCTTTGAATGAGTCCTCTTATTTCCTGTAGTCATAGGGCAGATATGGCTGAGGACCAAGCCCAAGGCCTGATTATCAAGGCTGCAGAATTGTAGTGCCTGTTCAAGGCTTATCCCATGGGACAAAAGGATCTTACCTCCCTATCCCATCTGAGAGAAGAGATTCCCCTTGAAATGAAACTTTTATTGACTGCTACTGGTTGCGATGTCTCACAAAGAAGCACCAGTTCTCCCAGGTACGCACCACCACTGCCCTTCATGGCTTCTCTACCCGTAGGAGTTAGATCCCAACATAGACCTGATGGACACATACAAAGCCTACTCTGAAGGGTATAGCTTATATACCCAAAAGGTTGTAGGACCACATCAGTTTGTATTAGCAGGAATCAGAAGCATATGTAAGCTTGGGTTCTATGGATGTTATTTGATTGGACAAAAATGACTGATATGCATATGCCCACAAAAGTTACAGAATTTAATGTGCTGGTTTAAGCACCTAGGAGTGATTTTAATCAATTAGGTTGGCTAATTATAGGCTAGAGACATTGGTGGCCTATCATCAAAAAAGTGGTAAAGCTGAAAAGTACCTGGTGTACTGCTAAAGGAGTTAAAAGGCCCAGAGAGATAGCAATATTAAATTCATTTAATGCCACAAACTGCTCAGGTATTCCTCTAACCATACTTATCAGGAGAGCCAGAAACACTTTCTCAACAGTGCTTTTTTTTTTTTTTTTTAATGCCTTAGGTGAAGAGTTACTAATAGTCACTCCTGTAGTCTGGAGATCATGTTTGGGAAGCTCTTTCACTCACTTTCCTTAACTAAATAAATCCCAACTTTGGGCTTTGTTGATTTCAGTAATAGCTAAGCATTAATACTCTGAATGGCAGAATTAAAGGGCAAAGAATAAAACCCACTTCCAATACCCCAACATCCTGGTAGTACTTACTCTCATTTACATAAGGTTGTGGATCTAAAGCCTTAGACGTAAAAAATATGGATTTTTTACTTATTTTAAACAATTTGGTGATTTTTTTCTTGTGTCTTTTAAGTCATAGTAATTAAAATTTTTGTCTTTGGCTTCTTAGCCCTTAAGACCTTTCTTAAAAAAAAAAGTCCAATTTGTGAAATTTGTATTGCGTGTGTGCATATTCATATAAATTTCATATATATGTATACTTCAACTGAAGTTAAAAGAGGGATATAGATAAAAGAGTGTGGAAAAGGTTAAGAAGATTTTCTTTAGATAGGCTCTAAAGAGCATGATTGGAAATCCACTGGTCAACTGGTCAAGGTGATTGGCTTATTACGTTTAGAATTGTCCTTTCCCTTTCTAAAAGAAAGATGATGAGTTATTGCTATCACGGGCACTATGTCCTTCAAAAACGCATCGATAATATTTAGTAGCTTGGTAATTGTTTCAGCTAATTCCTTAAGAAGCTTGGGATGTATGTTATTAGGATCTGATAATTGGATGGAATCCAGTTTTTAGTGTAATGTTTGATGTGAAGCTGTCCTGCTTTTACCATCCTATGATATCTAATTATTGACTGGTATAGGAAATTAAAGGAAAGTTGCTTTTGTTTTGGTAGTCTCATTGGTAGATTTTTTTCCTTTTGCTATAGGCCTAGTAAAATGAAAGTAAATTTCAAGTTTATTTCTCAGGATTCCCAAGAAGAGAACATGCATCATATGAAATACTTTATAATGTGATATTATGAATAAGATTAATGAAATTTATCAAAGATGTCAGTGAGAATTTTCTTATGACGGTAGATTTTAATTCACGAGAAAATCCTCACCAGCTTGCTTGAAATCAAGTTTTCAGAGGTTAATATGATAGTAATAACAATAAAAACGATAACTAATATTTGTGGAGCATTATGTACTGAGCCCTGTAGGGTAAGTACTTTATATGGATGATCTCATTGAAGTCTCAGATCAAATTGCTATGTGATATTACACTCCGTTTCACAAATGAGGGAACCAGGCTTAGAGAGGTTAGGTAAATTTCCCATGGCCATAAACATTGTAAAAGTGGCTAAGACAGACCATGTTTAAATCCATAGTCTGTACCAAACTGTCCCCCTATTGATGGTGCTTCTCTCTAACTGTGGTGGTGAGGACAGCAGGACTTGGAGAAATTTGGCAGTTAATATTCTGAAAGAAGTAGAAAATACATGAAAGGAAATTTAGAAGCCAACCAGTAAAACCATCATATTTTATTGATGAAGAACATGAGGCACAAATAGTATAATGTCGCACCCATGTTGCCTGGATATACCTCTTAAAAATTAAGGGAATTTAGGCCTCTCAATTCCTCAGTTTTCTCATCTATAAAATGGGAATGATAATAATAGAACGTACCTCAAAGAATCACTCTAAAATTCATTACATCCTTGTAATATGTATTTAGTTTTCCCTCTTTCTAAAGTGTAAGAACAAGAGAATTCAGGAAGTGTAAGGGTTAAAAAGAGTAACTAAATATACTTGTTACCTACAATGCATCACTTTGTATTCTAGTTTCCAGAAATGTTAGAATAAAGAATACATAAGCATTTGGCCAGGAGCATACATAGTAAAATAAAATTTAGATTCAAATTGTTAGCAGGGGTGAAAATTCTATATTTTCTTCTCTTTTGGTTTCTTGGAGCTAATTTGTAGACAAGAGGAGGTTTAGTACCTCTATGAGGATATTCCACCTCTCCAAACTATATAGCTACTACCTTGGTTAACAAGAAATGCTGAGTAGGCAGTTCTTGGCGTTGGTTTATCTATGTAATAATGCCAGGGTTGCTATCTCTGAAATTATATTGGCCTTCCTTTCTTGGTCTCAAGACGGTTACTGCAGGTCCAGAAATCATGGACACAGTTAAAGCATGAAAAAGGGGGGAAGAAATGGAATCAGCCTCCTCTGTCCCTTTTATTAGGCAAAGCAAAAGCCTTCCAAAAAGGCTTCCCAGGACACTTGTGCTCATTTGACAAAACCAAGGCCATCATGTTTCCAACTAGCCTACCAGTGTAGGTAGATAATGAAAGGTAAAGAATAGACTAGTCAACAGTATTATTCAGATATATGATTTTTTTTTTTTGGCAAGATGATTTTTTTTTAAAGATTTTATTTATTCATCCGACAGAGAGAGAGACAGCCAGTGAGAGAGGGAACACAAGCAGGGGGAGTGGGAGAGGAAGAAGCAGGCTCACAGAGGGAGGAGCCCGATGCAGGACTCGATCCCAGGACTCTGGGATCACGCCCTGGGCCGAAGGCAGACGCTTAACGACTGAGCCACCCAGGCGCCCCCAGATTTATGATTAATTATATGCTGACCACATTTTTATATTAGCTTATATATTAATGGAAATGGGGAAACTGCCACTTACAGAGTATTAAATTCTAGCATATATGTCAGGTAATTTACGGTCATTGTTTAATACTCAAAACACCTTTGAGAAAATAGATGAATAAACTGAGATTCAGAAAGGTGAATTCTATTGCAAATATCATATACATAATATTCTTTGAAACTGGGCCTGACTTGAAAGTCTGTGTTTACAGTTGGAACATGAAAAAAATGAAGGAAGCTGTAGCATAATAGCCACAAATTTAATGAATCCTTATTAAATGTGAGGCATCACAAAAGTTAACATATTTTAAAATAAATTATCACATTTATCCTCACATTTGTCTTCAATAATCTTATGAGATATTTTTATCCCTATTTTAGAGATAGAATGAAGTCAGGGAAGGTGGCTACCTTTTTCAAGTTTACTTAGCTAAAAATCTGGGACTGGGGTTGGTATCCAAATCTAAGTAATTTGCTCCCAACCACTAAAACAGATTACTACTTGCCATCTATGTTGTCTAACCTCCCATCATAACATGTGATGATTCTAGAATGAGTACAGAATATGCTTTCCAGGCAGGTATTGGAAATGTATACTTGGGTTTTTCCTCATTTATCTGTTAAAATTGTCAGGATAAAGTGCCAGGCAAAACAGTTTTCAGAAGGAAAGGAAGTATATGTAAGGTCAGGGATGTCTGGCGTAGATAACACTTTTGCCTGATGATCTGGCAGAATGTGAGGTTGGAAAAGATGGCTAAACTGAGGAGGATCCTTAGAAGCAATTTATTCTACCCCTCTGACTGCAGTGCCATATTCTCTATTTAAATTCTTTTTAATATAAATAAGACAATAGAAAACAGAAACAAAAAACCACCAACACCTTAAGATCAGTATTTCTTTTTTTTTTTTTTTTTAAGATTTTATTTATTTATTTGACAGAAAGACAGTGTGAGCAAAAGTAGAGGGAACAGCAGAGGGAGTGGGAGAAAGAGACTCTCCACTGGGCAGGGAGCCCAATGTGGGGCTCAATCCCAGGACCCTGAGATCACAACCTGAGCGGAAGGCAGCTGCTTAACAAACTGAGCTACCCAGGTGCCCCAAGATCAATATTTCTTCACTATTCAGTAATAGCTTTAAAATTCTCTTCAGTGTATTAGAAAATTCCAGAACCAGCATCTTTATGTAAGTGAGAAAAAGGCAAGTATAAGGCGTCATCTTTTTTAACTATGAGATGTTAGTATACACTTAGCAGGGGACTTATAATGGTCATGTGGGGGTGGAAGGATGAGAATTATTTTTCCCCACATAGGTTCTCTTTAAAGAGGCTTTAAAGGCTTATATCCCTTTAAAGGTAATAACGAAGGGTTTCAGAAAGATGTTTCAGCACAGTTCACTGAGCAGAGTAAAAACATTTGCCCGTGGATATCAAATACATAGGGAAAAAAAGCACCTACAATAACTGATGGCAACCACCAAAGAAAAAAAAATTAAAAACAGGTGTGAGATTTTATTGCTAGCACAACTACGATGACTTTATAAAATGAATTTGGTGTCTCAGGTGTCTGGCCTGAACATCTGAATAATCTTATTTCTTAAGGTGTCTGTCAGTGGATCTGTTCATAATTTGTTTGGTCCATGCTTATGGATGAAACTGTACCCTTTAATGATCAGGAAAAGTGATTTTTTGCTAATCCCAAAGAAGAGGTAATTAGGCATTTCATGTTCCTCTGGTTCCCATCAGTTTAATAACCACTCATTTTTGTATCTTGAAACTATAAATATGTATAAATATATGGTATTATATTGTAATTTGTAACATGGTTCTATGTCTTCTTTTTCCTTCTTGCTATAAGACACATACATATTGAATCTCTGTGTTTTTCAGTATAATTCAAATATTTAAAACTTTATTCTGAGCTTCTAGTAATAATACTTTTAATAAGGACACAACTTCTTTATTCTAATAATTACAAATAATAGTCATAACTAACATTTACTGAGTTATTGCTAAGTGCTAGTCTTCTTAAATATTTCATAAGCCTAATCTCACTTAGTTTTCTCAGCAACCTAATGGAATATGTACACTTATTTTTTTTTCTTGAGCTCAGATCAAGTGCAGAAATCTTCGTAATTGCAAACGTCAGTAGTAAAACCTTTCCATCATTGCTCAGAACTGATTAGTCCTTCATATACACACATATCCTCTCCACCCTCACCCCAATCTCATTCATCAAGTCATCAGTTATACACTGTCACCTTCACCTGTGTGCATGCACACACACACACCCACACACCTACAGCCTTTATTGTTCTAAATTACTTCTGCTTCTCAGAACTATGGAGATCATGCATCAGGTAGACTGGAAGGTCTTCTGATGCTCAGATTTGGCTGTCTTCATCATTGATCCTCTTCAGTAAGAGCAGATCTCAGAAGGCACTTATTTTTATTTCACAGATGAGAAGATGATCCGCAGAGCGATATATAATCTAGCAAAGATCAACTAATTTATAAATGGAAAACTTACAAGTCTAGAGCCTCAACATATAAGACAATGCTAGAGAAATTTAGATTGTATGGCTATCTGAATTTTTTTTTTTTTTTAAGATTTTATTTACTTATTCGACAGAGATAGAGACAGCCAGCGAGAGAGGGAACACAAGCAGGGGGAGTGGGAGAGGAAGAAGCAGGCTCCTAGCAGAGGAGCCTGATGTGGGGCTTGATCCCATAACGCTGGGATCACGCCGTGAGCCGAAGGCAGATGCTTAACCGCTGTGCCACCCAGGCGCCCCATGAATTTTAAACTCTTATTTTAAAATTGTGAGGCTACATTGAATTATAACAGACTCCTGTTGGGAAAGTGGAAATAATTATGGACATTGCTCCTCACAGTTCGTAGCAATGCCTTTTGTGTATCTGGTACTCCAGTGAATGTTTGATGAACAAAAAATAAATCAGTAATAAAATACAGAGGAAAAACTAATGCCATAGTAATTTAGAACAATTATTGCTTTATTATCTTCAAGCATATTCAAAGTATTGAAGTGTGGATATTTGTTGATACTACATAGTATGATTTCAGTGTTTTGCATTGTTGACTCTATGTGAATTATCTGTATCCATTGTTAATTTTTCTGTTGAAAATGTGTAATGTGTTTTGTATCACCTTTATCTGGATTTATCCTAGTTGACTGAGATACTTAGGAAGAGACACAGGATCAAAGCTTTTAGGTGGTAGGAGTTTAGAATGAATTGCTCCAAAGATGTGCCACTTTGGCATGCAGTTTATTTGAACTTAAAACAGTCAAGGCCCCAAAACTCAGGAAGAAACTTTGACTTTTCCCCTAACTGCCTAAAGGAAGTTAGGTAGAGAACCTGCTGCAGAAATAGAGCTATCACCATAGATAACTACATTATAATATGAACCAGAGGTGGTAGACAAGGAGGAATTTAAAATAGCGTCTGTTTGTTAAAATTCCTCTGGATGTCTCACTGTTTCTGTATGGCCCAGCAAACATTTATTCATCAAACATTACTCTTTTTCATCTCTTGTGCATGCCTTTCCTTCCTTTTGAAGTCCCACGCCTCTACCCCCTTATCCTTAGTTCAGGATGGTGTATATACCTTGTTTTACTTTTCTATCCTTGAACCTTTCATATATGGGATTCCTATACACCCAAAATTAAAATTGATTTTCTCAGGGGTGCCTGGGTGGCTCAGTTGGTTAAGCATCTGCTTTCAGCTCAGGTCATGATCCCAGGGTCCTGGGATTGAGCCCCGTGTCAGGCTCCTGGCTCAGCGGGGAGCCTGCTTCTCCCTCTCCCCCTGCTTGTGCTTGCTCGCTGTCTCTCTCAAATAAATAAATAAAATCTTTAAAATAAATAAATAAATAAATAAATAAATAAATAAACAAACAAATAAATAAATAAATGATTTTCTCCTATTTATCTGTCTTATGTCAATTTAACTCTTAGACCAACCAGAAGAGTTTTGAAGGGTAGAGAAACCTTCTCCCCAACAAGCTTATTGAGTAGAAACCAAACAAACATTCATGTGGAAGCAGGATAACTTCTCATGGTGTCAGGTTTCTTTATTCGCTTGCTGTCCAGAAGAACAGCTTTATGAAACTGCTCCTCATACAATTTTTCTTGCTTCAGGAAATCAGATCATGGTCTCAATCTGACAGTGTGTCTTTCACTCAGATTTTGGGCTGTCCTTGGCAGTGCTCCCATGTTGTGCAGATAATTGAGAATTGACTAAAATATATACATTTTCCTTTAGGGTAATCAATAGAAATATGGCTGTAAAGAAAAATTAAATTGCTTTCTCCTTGAGGTTTGAAGAAATTGAATTTATAAAACTTTAGTATATAGTATCAAATTCTTTGGGAAAAAATAAGAATACAACACTGATTACATCACTTCACTTCATTTGCTCCTCATTGTCTAAAGTCTAAACAACTTAGCTTGGTATTCAAGTCTTCCAAGCCCTAGCCCCAACATTATTGTCATCCTTAAATCCAACTTCTTACACATATATGTTATTGCAAATCCAAATTGGACTATAATAATTTCCTGGACATTCACTGTTTGCAATTCTTCATCTCTGTAGGCATTCTCTGACCACTCTACCAAAAATATCATCCTTTATTATCTTTTATTTCCTTGCTGTCTTTTTTCTTCTTGACCCTGCCTTCTTTATTTTTTCTATAGCACTGACACTATATTATATATTTGTTTATATCTGTCTTATAGCACCTAGAAGACTGCTCAATCAGTATTTGTTGAATGAATGAATAATTTTCTAAACCATCAAGTAGGAGCACCTGTGTGGCTCAGTCGTTAAGTGTCTGCCTTCGGCTCAGGGCGTAATCCCAGGGTTCTAGGATCGAGCCCTGCATGGGGCTCCCTGCTCCGCTGGGAGCCTGCTTCTTCCTCTCCCACTCCCCCTGCTTGTGTTCCCTCTCTCGCTGGCTGTCTCTCTCTCTGTCAAATAAATAAATAAAATCTAAAAAAATAAAAAATAAACCATCAAGTAACTTCAATTCTCCATATTGAAAAAAAAGCTTATTTTTCAGTAGCTTTAGAGTGGTATGGTGGGTCCGTTTGTACTTAGCAGTCTTAGCAGTTTAAGCAAGGTTTTTTGTTTGTTGTTTTATTTTTTAAAATTTTATTCAGAAATTACTGTGTCTTTTAGAGAAACTTACACCAGTTTACCAAATTGACCACCATCAATTCCAAGAAGTTTTATACAGTTTCTTGTACCTAACAAGGATTTTTGGTTACTTACTGCCTTGCTCTCAAAGAAAGCCAGATGTGACTTGAATGCGAAGGAAACTCTCTAATCTGGTATTTACTTACAGTGTGTTTTTATTTTGTCCATGGGTGATGGCCTGTGATGACTAAGTAGCATTATGTACCAGTGGGAGGTTGCAGATCTATTGATAATAGCCACCAAGAGACTTTATATCTATTTGGGATGTCAGGGAAGTGTTTCCTTGAAACTGAATTAACCCACTTAGAGATGAACATTATTTTTTCTAAATTAAAAAAGAAAATTAAATCCTACAAAAAGTTAAAAGAATAGTATAATGGGTACACATATATCTTTTCCTTAGAAGTTCTAATTTTTATCATTTTGTCACATTTGCTCTAAAATTTCTACCAATATATATATTTTAAATTAATACCTTTTTTGCTGAGATATTTGAAATTAGCTTGCAAACATAATGACATTTTGCTCTAAATACTTCAACATGTATTTCATAAGAACAAGGACTTCTTTTTTTAATGAGCACAATATGACTTTCATATCTAGAAAAGTGCATATTAACACAATTATAATATCAAATATACAGTTTCATTCAAATTTCTCCATTTGTCCCAGCCACGTATATTCCTTTTAATTGTGTGAATGTGGCTTTTATTATTTGTTTGTTTGTTTGCATCTAATCAAGGATCTCAATTTGCATTTAGTTGTCATGTCTCCTTAGTCTCCCTTAATCTATAGCCATTCCTTTGCCTCCTCTTTTCTTTTCCCTGTTTTTATTTTGCTTTGTGTTTTTCTTCTACAAACTTGACAAGTTTGTCAAATCCAGGGCAATTGTTTTGTGAAATATTCTACAGTCTGAACTTGTTTTCTCACAACTAGTTTCAGGTTAATTTTTTTTTTTTTTTTTTTTTTTTTTTTTTTTTTTTGCCCATAGCCATACGTGGTATTGCATACTTTCCATTGCATCATATCAGAAGATACATAATGCTAATTGGATCCATTACTGGTGATGCTAACTTTGGTCCCTTGGTTAAGACACTTTCACTATTGTAAAAATGCCTTTTTTCCCCTTTGTAATCAATACATAATATGTTAGGTAAAACTTTGAAAATGTGAGGATCCTTTCATCCTATGGTTTTTAGCATCATTTGGTGAATCTTATATAAATCAGCTCTGACACTGTTGTTTGCAAATTGATGATTTTCTTATTTTATCATTCCTTCAAAATAGCTAGCATTCTTTTGTTACAGAGGTTTTTTTTCTCTCTCCCTCCCCCATACATTAAAAAAATTTTTAAAAAAATTTTAAGTAGCCTCTGTGCAGGGCTCGAATGTAGGGCTTGAACTCATGACCCCAAGATCAAGACCTGAGCTGAGATCAAGAGTTGGAAGCTTAACAAACTGAGCCACCCAGGCACTACCGGACTCTTTTTTTAAAATGCAATGTTATAATTTATTTCCTTTAAAAAAAAAACATTCCAGTTGTCCCAGATTTGGCCAGTTGGATCTTTGAAGCTATTCCCTATGGTTTTTTGTTATGTCCCCATTAATCACTGAGTATTTTTTTGCTTCCTGATACTATAAGAACATTTAGCTTCACCAGTGATTTTCCTTGCCTCAGCCATTTCTCCAAGGAACTCTGGTTCCGTTATGTGGAGAATGGTATTTAGAAACCAAGATCTTGGCACTGGATGAACACAATGATGTGAGGGTGGGCATGAGCAATTTTCACCTCTATTATATACAGTTCAGTTCCATTCTTCTTTCTCTTGTTCCCACTTGTTTAATTTTGGATTTCATACAATAATAGCATTTTCTTCTCTTGTATTTTCTTCAGCTAAGTATTTAACTTAAAATGCTGCTACCTAAAAGTCTCCATGATTCCTGAGGATTGGCAGAGTATGAGATTCTTTCTTTCTTCATCTGACAGCGTGAAAACTCTCAAATTCCGCACTCATTCAAGTCTTTCTCAGTCACCTCTGTTTGTCTTTCATCTGATTTTTTCCAGATGTTCTATAGTTCCCAAAATAAATAGGGATATTCAGTGAACCACAATATCTGAAAGATAAAGCAAGTGCTTACCTGTTTGCTTTGCCATCTGCTCTGTTTTGAATTGGATAAGTACATATTCAATCCCCCCAAACAGCATGCATGTCTTAAATTCCCACAGTGACTGACTTCAGTTCCATCTGGTTGATTCTTGTTATTTCATTACAACTGTTCAGATTTATAAACCCAGCAATTAAAACAACTTAGACATGTTAATACCTATGTTGCTCTTAACTACCATGACTCAAAAAAAGTGCGATAGGTTTTACAAGACATTGTTTCATTGAAGGGACTATTATTATTTTAATGAAACATGTTATACATGCATATTATTTTAAAAGGTTTCTTTCTTTTTGGATTTGTCAGGCCTTCATTTACAAATAGAAGATTAACTATACTTTAATTGTTCCAAATGTGATGATGGTGAAAAGCAAAATACAAATTCCAGCCTTTTCCCTCCTCTATCAATGTTTCTATGCAAAGATTAAGAGTGTCTGTGACTAGTTCTAGAGTGATAATTTCAGTTGGCTCAGGTCCATTAGCTGCAGGGAAAAACACCTGGCAAGGAGGTTCATAGCAGCCCATTCCTGTTAACCTTTCAGCCTTCACAATAACTATCAGCAGGCACCAAGTAAGGGCCTCTAATAAACTGGCATTGAAGCTGCTGACAGCTGATAACTTTTTATGGGTTTCCAGAACTAAGTGAAAGAAAATGTTCTGATTAATTAGAATCAAAGAATTTTTAAATTCCTTAATCCCAGAATTAGATAATTTTTAGACATGTAAAATGGAATAAAGATCAATGTGTCCTCTCATAAAACATTTTCCTATAAATGGATTTTCAAAGTATACTATTTTTGCTACTTTAATCCAGTTTAATTTTCAGCTACTGTGCTCTTTTATTTTAGTAAAAGGGAAAACAGCTAAGAGATGGGAAACAGTACCAACTTTAGAGGTAGTTTTAACTAGATTCTTCTTACCTGTAGTCTACTTTTTGCTAGTTAATTATGGAAACTCTTTATAATACCCAATAACTGTGGGAGATTAGGCCTCCGTCCTGCAGGGCCAACACTAAAGAAGAGTATTTAAAAGTTTCACTGACACCCTTCTCTTTAATCAGAGGGTAAGAAGAAAGTTTATGTATGGTGAGCCCCTGCATTCTGTCTCTCTACTCTTGCTTGAAAAATGGGGAGCCAAAGACAGATCCAAGATCTCAGAGCAAGATCCATTTCCTCTTTCTTAGTACTCAAACAAGTCCCATTATCCAGAACTCCACCTTGTTCCCAGAATAACATGGAAACAAAAGTCAGCCTTGGGTAACATTTCTAAGATGAGAAAACCTGGACCAGCCTCACAGAATTTCTCACAACTCAGTTTGAGGGGAAGCATTTGGTGGCTTCCTGTGCTTTTTGGGGACTGCATAAGTAATAGAAAGAGAGCCAGACCTGGAGAATTGCTAAGGGAGGGAGCATGAGAAAAATGCGGAGGCAACCTGCCTTCATTAGTCTGAGGATTGGATGGGAACATGCTCATCTCAGAGAGTGTAGACAGGAAGAGTTCCTGAGTAAGGACCGATACCATCCCCTCATTCCTTGATACCAAGGCATTACATAAGAATACTAGATTTATGGCAAAACCCCTGGAATAAAGGAAATGGTTTGACTTGATTAATATTTTATGTTCATCACCTGATCAAATAGAGACCCAAAATACAAAATTAAGTTAAAGTATTGAAAAATAAGCAAATTTACAGTTCTTGTCCACCTGAGTTTTGTGGATTAAGATTCATACTGATTACATTTAATATTTATGTTATTTGTGTGCCAGCTTTAATAAATTCTATTAGAACATGTGTTCCCAAATAATAGTGGTATATCTTTTTCCTTTCTGACTTCCAGACATCTTAAAAATAGTAGTTACTTAGTATTTGTTCAGTAGTATTGAATGGCTTAATCCAAAACATCCTAGTAGCAAATTTTCTTGGTTAACCAACTTTTTCATCCACTATTTTCAAGGCTGGTGTTCGGATATGTTTATTAATTCAGTGGGTCTTCAGATATAATCAGCTACAGTTCAACATCACTAATCCAAAGACTGCATGAAAGAGAATCAAACCAGAATATCCTAACAACTTGGGCACATAGATCTCCAGGCTCAATATCTGATATATCTCTACTTTTGAAGAACTGTCTTCACTTACTTTCCAACATACTTGACTCATCTAGCCTTCTTTCTACCTTTTTGTCCATTCCTGCTCAATTTCTTTTGCTGCTTTCTCTTCTCTTAATCTTATGCAGTCTCCAGGCTATAAATTCCACCTGTGTGCTGATGACTCATATATTTATATATCTGGTTCATGTTTCTTTCCTTAGCTTCCAAGTGCCTCCTTAACTTTTGCATCTAGATGTCTAATAGGATCCTAAAACATATCCTTTCTAAAACTGAGCTCCTGATATATTCCCCCAAGCCAACTCCTCTAGCATTTTGCTGCTGTCTCAGTAAGTGACGATTTTCTAGTCCCAGCTTCTCAAACCAAAATGCATGGTGACGTGCCTGACTACTTCTTTTCTCTTGAACCTCATATCCAAGTCCACAGGGAAATCTATCTGGTTCTACCTTTAAATATACCTGGAATCTGATTGTTCTTATCATATCTACTGCTATCATATAAGTCCAAGACACCATCGTCCCTTAGCCTGGATTATTTTAACAGCTTCCCAGCTGGCCTCTCTTGTCCAATCTTGTACTCCTATAGACGATTTATCAACACAGTGGCCAGAGTGATCTTATTAAATTATCATCAGATTAGGTCACTCCTCTGCACCAAATTTTTCCATTGCTTTCTCAATCAGTAAAATGCAAAAGCCTCACTGTAACGCTTTCCATGTGATCTGGCTCCACATGGCCTCTCAACCTTCAGTTTTTCCTCTTAGGATTTCAGCAACTCTGGCTTCCTTGTCCTTTCTCATGCATATCAGACATACTTTTGAGAAGGCTTCTGCACTGAATACACTCACAGTTTGGAATATTCTTCCCTATTACATTGACATGGTTAGCTACCTCACTTCCTTCATATTTTTATTCAAAAATCATCTTTTAATAAGACATTTCTGGCCACTTGTTCTAAAATTTTAATGCTTAGCTTCACATTTCATAGGCTTTCTCTGCTTTATAATTCCTTCTTAGAACACATCATTTATTCACATATCTTTTACTTATTTATCTTGTTTATTGTCTGTCTCCTGCTTGACAGTGTTTTGTTCACTACATGATACCTGGCCCTACAATAGTGCTTGGCATATAGCAAGTACTCAATAAATATTTGTTGAATAATTATTTAGTAAATAATGAGTATTTACTAAACCATCACCAGAATCTTTTTTACTTATATTAATTTATGGCCACATTAAAAAAAAATCCTATTTCACTAACAAAATTTTTCAACATGGGTTTTATTCTATTCATCACAAAACCCAGTATTAAAAATACTTCTGTAACACAAGTTTGTATATGATAAAGTATTACTTTTCTCCTAGTAAATATACTCTCTGAGCACAATGCTATCTGGAAAAAGCTCTGTTAGTAATTAACATGAAGGTTATTTTGCCTCATTATAAATTGGTTCTTTATCCTAGAATGGTTTCTGGACCAAATCATAAAATAAGCATTTTGCTTTTGAATGAAGGCTGTGTCTTTGTAGACAATCTTCTGTTTGCTTTTTTTTTTTTTTTTTTGACTTATCTTGTTCTCTTTTGCTAGAATTTTTAACCTCTTCATTTCTATCCATGGAAACCTACATATTAAGGGTGAAATATTTTTAATACTTCCTAAATGAATTTCCTTATTAATAAACTGATTTTTTCTCTGGAGGCTGCCCACTATCAGGGAAGGAGAGATGGATAATACTGTCTCTGAAAGAAGGAGAATATGATGTTGGAGACAAAAGTAATGGAATTTTAATCTACCTCCCAATGCTTCAAAGCCCCACACAGAATGGGGAGGAAGCTTAGTGCATGCGTAAATAGGAAAACTAAGGGCAGACAGGCTGTAGCCTTGCTCAGCATTTGGTAATTCTTGAGGAAGCTAATGTTCCAGGGCTGCTCTGGCCAATGTGCAGCAGCTCAGCACAGTCAAAAGAGTGGGTGGTTCAGTTTGGTGGAGAGAGGATATCATTGACATGTGCCTGCTTCTTTTAGTTTCAGAATGTATGGACACTGGTTTAGAGACTACAAAAGAACCTAGTATGGTGAGAACAACCTGGGGCCAAGGAAAAGACAGATGTCGCACCAGCTTGGAGGGGTCTGCAGAATCAGGAACATAGGGGAAGCAGTGTCAGCTTGGAGGGTTAAGAGGTTCAACCAAGCTGAGAAATTTAAGATCACAAGGGTTCAGCCATCTAACAAATAGGCAAACTCAGCTAACACACCCAGAGATTAGTTTCAGGCTAGGAACCGCCCTGTCCCAGTGCCCAAGGTCACTTAAAGTGTCCCCACTCATGTACAACACACCTGGGGTCAGCAAATTTTAGCCCACGGGCCAGTATAGCTTGCTGCCTGTTTTTGTATGTCCTATAGGCTGAGAAGGGTTTTTACATTTTTAAGTGGTTGAAAGAAGCACAAAATATTTTATAGCAGCCCTTGAATGATATATGAAGATAAAATTTCATATAAAGCATTAATAAATAAAGCTTTATTGGAACACAGCCATACTCATTCATTTACATCTTGACTCTGGTTACTTTCCTCCTGATGGAGTTGAATAGTTGCAGTAGTGACTATACGGGCAATAAAGCCTCAAATATACTATCTGGCCATTTACAGATCAAGTTTGCCCACTCTTGCAATATACCATCTTGGAAGGTAGCCTAAGGAGAAAGAATCTGAAGAACTGAGTTATAACCTGAAAGGGATTGAATTAATCCCCAAGAGACCATTGAATTATTGAATTCATTACATTTAATTGAGACAAAAATTAGGATTAGCAAGAAATTCTGAGTAATGCCAATTCTTCCACATATTCCTAAATGGTTCAACGGGACATCTTTAGTCATGATATATCTCAGACAGAGGGTGTTCTCCAGGCCCTTAACAGACTCAGTGCAGATTTATCCACACCTCATGCAATGGTACTCTACAGCATGTATCCAACATACAAATATTTTATTAGAACCCAACCTTATGAAATCTTTGGACAAAACTGTGAAATTGTTTTGTTTTCTATTCTCTCTCTTCTCACTTCCAAATCTGTTGGCAGCCCTATTTTCATGCTCACGGAGGTACCAACTTCATTCAGGCTGTATTGTTGATGTCATGTGTTATTCCTGGCTCTCGTCTCCTACTCTTCACAAGACAGTGGAAGCATCTTCTTTGTTTTTAAAAATTCACATTACTCTGATTTTAAAGGAGAAGAAATTGAAGTGGATAAGAATTGATGTTGATTAAAGACACACCTGGATCTATAAGCCACGTGGAAAGGAATATGGAAATAATCACCAGTCCTTAAGCTGAATCTTGAACTTAAACATTACTACTGATTAGGGGTTATCATTTCTCTTATTAGTTACATTACAGTGATATCATTAATAAATGTTCCCTATTATGTATTTTCAGTGTTAGAGTCTTTTTATTTTACTTAATCCTTAAAAACAGTTCTCAAGTCTGTGTATCTTCAAAGCCTATACTTTTAAATTGAGAATAAGTTAAAACTCCTAACCACTACTTAACCCTACTTTGTACATTTGAAATACATTTTTTTTTGGCAAATGACTTAGTTTTCTTTCTCTCTCCCTCTTTTTTAAAAATAATTGTTGAGTGTTCTATACATAGGTCCTCAAAGGCTTCAACAGGCTACTCTCTTTTTCTCTAACCCTCAAGGTTAAATAGCCCAGTTTAGCTATGCCAGCATTCTTCTTGGTAGAGGAGATAGCAACTCAGTGTGCGGAGTTAACCTTGAAGTTATTTGATGTTAAATCAGTTTTACTTAGGGATTTTTTTCCACCCCTCCCCCAAGGTCCCTTTTATTCTGTCATACAATTTGCTGTCAAACTAAATGATGCATTTAAATAAAATGACCAAAGATAATGACTGTGATGAGGGAGAGACCAGAACAATTGCCAGTGTAATGTCATTGTGATCTGAACGACCCTGTTATGTTGGAGTCATGATGCAAGTGGTGTCAAGTGATGGTAACTGGCCACTTTTTCCCAGCCAAATTATGGAAGTTTCTGGTGGGCCAGCTTTTAAAGAAAAGTTGCCCAAGGGGTAAAGTGTTTGTTATAAGACAGGCTCAGGAATGGTCACAATACTAATTATAAGTAGAATGTAAGAACAATGTACTCAAGTTGATCATCAGACTGAATGACATTCAAATCTGTTTCTTACTGGAATTTATATAGCATGGTAAAATAATGAGGAAGAACAGTTGTGGTTACCAAATTGGCATGGCTATCCTGTGCATAGGTAATTGACAAGATGTTTTTCAAAGACAATTGGGTTTATGAACTTAGAAGTTGGATTTTTTAGGTGGAAAAAAGCAATTGCAGAGCTTTCAGACTACATGAGTCTAATCAAATAATATCTTTTCTTCCCTTCTTCTTCCTCTATTCCTCCCTTCCTTATTTCCTTCCTTCTCCCTCCCTCCCTTCCTCCCTCTCTTACTCCCTTCCTTCTTTCCTTCCTTCCTTCCTTCCTTCCTTCCTTCCTTCTTCCCCACACCCCCCCCCCTTTACTAAGTTGAGCGTATTTTAGAGGCTATTATTATTTGGCTAACTTGGATAAAGGGAGATCTTATAATTTTACTTTTACCTTCCAGGTTTTAATCATATGAATTTAGCACCTATGTATACTGGATTTCAATTAATTAATCTCCAAAAGAAATGGTCTACACTTTACAACTGCTTTTTGTCACTTTTTTCATGCATCATTGACCAGATTTTTTTGCTTTATTTTTTTTAAAGATTTTATTTATTTATTTGACAGAGAGAGAGTGCGTGTGCACAAGCAGGGTGGGAGCAACAGGCAGGGGGAGAGGGAGAAGCAGGCTCCCCACGGAGCAGGGAGCCCAACGGGGCTGGATCCCAGGACCCTGGGATCATGACCTGAGCCAAAGGCAGACGCTTAACTGACTGAGCCATGCAGATGCCTAATTTTTTTGCTTTATAAACCACTAGAAAAACACCAGAAAGTTTGTTTTCTTAAAAATTTTTTCAATGATACTCTACATTTTCTTATTTCTAAGCAGAAAGTTCATAATCCTCCTAATTTCTTTTTCTCCCATTTAATGTACAACCTGATCTTAATGCATGAATATGGAGTCTATTGAGGTTAGAGTTTGATTGTGTGATTCTTATACGGCCTTGAATTTTTTCCCCTTAATAACAAGAATAATATTTTTGTTTTATAATCAGAAGCCAAATTTAATGTACACTATTAGAAATTTTTATTTTATTTATCTGAAATATTAATCCTACATTCTATACGGAAGAAAAAAGATAGTTTTCCCTCTACTCTTCTAAGTTCTCAGCTGGGACCCCTATAACAAAAGACAGATTGACAAGAGGAAGAAAAACTCAGAAGTGTATTAGTGTTGCAGGATTTCTTTTCCTTTGGTGCCCATGGTTCTTGGTCACGCTGCTTTGAAGAATGAAGAGGTAGACCAGACCAAGAGTGGTGGGCAGCAAAGCAACGTTTATTAGGTGATAGTACAGAGCTCCCAAAGAGGGAGGGGACCCAAGAAGGTTGCCACCGGAGTTTCTAAGTCTAGTGGTGGTTTTTATGGGGTCTTTGTGCAGGTTGTTTTAATCTGATTAACCCTCCGTGCGCTTTTTGTCCTGATCAGGTTGTGTCCATGCTCATCTACCTGTCAGGTAGTTTTTCTTGTGGGAAAGGGTGGAGGTCTTCTTCCGGGTGGTATAAAATCTTTTTAAGGGTGGTTTCCTCTTAGGCTGGGGCCCCTTCTCCCTTCCCGTCTGCCTTTCTTTGGAGTATCCTTCACTATTAGTATATATACCTCATGTGTATGTGGGAGATACCCAGGGAAAATGACAAACTCTTAGATGTGCCTTTGAATTTAGGCTTAAATGCCATCTTCAGCTAAAGACAAAGGGAGAAGTGTGTGAGGAAGCCAGTTGTAGGGAGGTAACCAGGAAAAGTATGGTAAATAAGAGTAAGGTCTGTTATTCAGATTTAAGTTGTTTCCTTCTCCATCAATAGGAGTTTCTAGTGAGTCATCCTTTTCTTTTTGGTATATCCTTACATGTGGGGACTTTCTTTATAAATGTAAATTTCCCTTTCAAAAGGGTAGCTTCTGTTGTCTTTTCAGAGCTTCTCTTGTGTCTGCTGTTTCTCAAAATAATCAGTTCAAAATAATCCTTATGTCAAAGAGGTGTATTTTGGGGTGGCATATTTTCACACCCTTCACTCCCTTTTAGTTTTGATATTTATAACTTATTTTTACGATTAAAGGAAAATAGTTTTGAAGTATTTTCAACAGAAGTTCAAAGCAGTTTATAAGAAAAAGTTTCTATATAGGATATTTGAAAAAGTGGATTTAAATATTAAATAGTAACTAGTGAATTGCAACTAAATATAAAAACAAAACAAAAACAAACAAGAAAACATTCAACTCTTCCTCTATTTGGTGACTTCTTGCATTTGAGGTATTTCAAGTCTTACTTAAAGTACTAAAGTAAAATTCAGCATGACTCTTCCTCCTAATTTTGGTACCACTGATTGTCTCCACTTTCTGAAATGTTCTCACTTCTTCCTTACAGCATACTATTCTTGATTTTCTTCCTGTCTCTAAGTTCTTCCATGTCTTCATTTCCCCATTCAGTGAGTACTTTTCTAAGTGTGTTTCTTTGTTCATCTGTATGTATAATAATCAATAATAGGATTCCTTCTAAAAATGCAGCTCCCCCCTGCCCCCCGCCATTCTGGCCTTCTAAAGAGAAATCTCCTAGTGGTGGAGCCTGAGAATCTGCCTTATAGTTTCTCTGTGTGCCTTAAGCACAGTAAAGTTTGAGATTTGCTACCTTAAATGATGGGCTATTTCAGAATTTTCCCACAATTTGCCTCAGTCACACCAGAATTCTCTCTACTGTCCAAAAATGCACTTAACCTCTTCTGGCCTCCATTCCAATCTCACTCCTGAGGCTCAGACTTCTCTCTCTCATTGGATGGCTCACAAAAGTGTCAAACTCCCCTTGAACTTGGTCGTCCTTCTGTTTTTCCTTCTTTGGTAATTGGCATTACTTATATCTGGACAGCTGCCAGAGCCAGAAACTGGGAGGTAACTCCAATTTCTGTCCTTTCCCCTAGATTCATTCACTAATAGTCTCCTATTTATTTTGCCTTCTGAATCTTTGTATGTTTTACCCAATTATCTCTAGTACCACTTTCACTACCTTTATTGGCCCCTGTTATCTCTCATCAAAAGTATTACAACAGTAATTTTTTGGGTCCTGGGTGACTCAGTTGGTGAAGTGTCTGCCTTCAGCTCAGGTCATATCCCTGGGTCCTGGATCAAGCCCTGCATCAGGCTCCCTGCTCAGCGAGGAGCCTGCTTCTCTCTCTCCTTCTGCTGCTCCCCCTGCTTGTTCTCGCTCTCTCCCTCTCTCTTTCTCTCTAATAAATAAAATCTTAAAAAAGAAAAACAGTAATTTTTTATGTTTCCCCTAGTCCCTAATAAAGTCCCATGCATTCACCTTCTAAGATTTAATTCTAATCGTGTCCCTTCTCTGATTAAAAGCTTTCAATAGTCCCCATTTGTTTTCAGTGTAAAATATCACCTCCTTAGTGTGGCTTACAATGCCCTTCATGATTTGATCATTGTTTGTCTTTCCAGTTTATTTCTTAGCACTCCCATCCTCATGCTTTATAAATTTGGTCATACTAAATTTCTTACAGTTTCTTCAAGATTCCATGCTATTTCTTGTCTCTGGGCATTTATAGAGTACTCTTTCATCCTGGAGACCTGTTCCCCACCTGGTTTATTCTGATAGTTTCTGATGTTGGAAAGATGTTAGGGTTTGAAGCCAATGGCCGAAAAAGAATTCTTGAGACATCTTTGGTGCAAAAAGGTGGTTTTATTAAAGCATGGGGACAGGACCCTTAGGCAGAAAGAGCTGCATTGGGGTCACAAGGAGTGGCCAATTATATACTTTCAAGTTGGGAGGAGGCTAGGGATAGTGTAAATCTCTAAGGAATTTTGGCAGCAAGGTATCCAGGACCTGGAGGGGGCTAGCAATTATTGGGTAAAGGTCATTTATTACCATCTAATAAAACCTTAGTCATGAGACCCTTCAGATGTATATCGGTGCATCATATGCTTGGGGGATGATTGCCAACATGTATCTTGGGGAGTAGCGATAAAGGAAGTTTCCAAAGGAATTTTTATATGTTTAAGTAGGCTTACGGGATCCTAGGGTTCAGCTAAGAATGCCTTTTGCCCTTAGCAAAGTATTAACATTGAGGCAGCTGAGCTCCTAGAGGACTGTCACTGCCTGTTTTAAGGACTTGTGAATGGGCTGTGAGTAGTAAGGAAATTTTCTTTTGCCTTTGTTTCTCACATCAGTTTCTACTTAATATTTAGGTCTCAGTTCTTCTGGAATGCCTTTCTCCCCACCTTTTGGCTTTGGGCACAGCGTCACAACAGTGACCCAAACAAGAAGAAAGAAGGAGTTGCACTAGCCAACACTATTCTAACATTTTATTTCACTCATTCTCTTTTACAGAATTGAGTCAAATTGTCACCTATAGCTGCAAAGGAGGCTAGGTATAAAAGTATCTTCCAAAGGGAATGAGATACTAAGATAGTTCAGACATCATGATTCACCAGTCAGATTAGACAAATAGCTGTTAGGAACAAAGTTAGAATACTGTTATCAAGAAAGAAGGGAAAATGCTTAAGAGGAGGAAATCAGTTATGTTTATCAGGCTTTCCCTTAAAGATTGACACCCCAGGGAAATGCTCCACTGGCCTCCTCCTTAATCCAGCCCTAGTTATCTCTACCCTCCCCCCAGAACCTCAGTGCTGTTTCCACTGTAAGAAGCAGACACCTGCAGAGCTCTCCCAGTCAAGGTTAATGTCTAGGCATCTTGTGTTTGCTGCTGCTTAAGGGAGCCTTTTGCTACTTTGCATGCTACTTGTTTCCAGAGCTGAAGAAACACTGCTTAAAAGGATTAATTTGGCTGGTGCTCCAGAGAATTTGGAAGGTAAACAACTGTTTCTTTTTTGTCAATATGGCAATTAAGAACGAAGAGATTAAAGAAGAAAAGTAAATGCAGCTTTTATTTCTACAGTAGACTGATAGGCTAGTGAGTCACTGAATAGGTAATGAGCACCAGACTAGTTTGGGATTAATAAATTCAGTTCATGGATAAAGGTCTCTCTTCCTTCAACTTCTTTTACCCCAAAGTACCTAAACACAGCATAGACTGAAGCTTGCCAATTTAGAATTGGGAATTTGTGTTCATTTGATTGTGCTTAAAACACGTTTTTATGCCAGGGACACATTTCTGCATGAAAATTTGGTTTCAAATGAAAGCAAATTTTTCTACAGCCAGAAGTATTGTTTTTTTATTTTATTATGGATGAGAAAAAATATAAATATATCGTCATCTTATTAGAGTAAATGATCCAATAAGAGTGTTACTAGTTGATATGAAATCATAACAAAAAAGTGAAAAATGGTTTCAACTCTGTTATCAATTTACCTATCAGTGAGCTTGGCCAACTGCTTAATCTTTCTGAGATTGTTTCCTTGTATTTTAGAGGGTGGCCTTCTTCACCGTTGGTTTTTCAGGGCTGTTATACTTCATTGTACTCCCCTATTCTTAAGTTAGTGCCTCACACATGATAGACACTGAATAAATACTCATTAAAGGGAATACAGAATTGAAAAGCAAATGAAATACATATGTGAAAGAATTGTGAATAACAATACAAATATAAGTATGATTATTTTTATTTTCTTCCATGATATATCTTGTTTCAAATTTTACTGTCAGAAATTAATGGGTAAGTTAAAACCACATTATAGAAAGATTAAATTTGCAAAATTTCTAAGATTCCATTTGGTACTCTATTGAGACTGACCTTACCTATAAACCTTCAGAGTTATTTATAGGAGTGAATTCCATTTATAAACAATTGGAATCACTTAAAAAGCAACTTTATAATCTTAGATTTTTTTTCTCACTCCACAGGGTAAAAGAACAAATGGAGTATCTTTTGATGTACAGTGGCTTTCATTGTCAGTCATTAACAACTAAATTAATCAGAAGCCAAATTTGCTAAAATGTAGCCACTAAGAAGGGAACAGACTTACTGGAATATAGTTTCAGGAAGAGATCATGATGGCGTTTTCTTTAAGTGTTTGCATTCCTGGTAGATTTGAGATAAGTTAGCTTTGAGACTTCTTGGGTGGTATTGCTGAGAAGAAAGCACCATTGCATTTGCTGTCTCTCCAGCTGAGAATTCCAGAACACCCCCCTACAGATACTTATCTCATGTTTGCATACCAGTTACCTTACATGGTAAAAACTGTAGGAAAAGCAGAGGGAGCAGTGAACCCAAAGAGGAAAAAGGGACATTTTTCAGAGGAAATTGTGTTTCAGAAATCCCTCTAAAAAATCAGGGGAGGGGAGAAAACCTGGTTAAAATAATTAGACAAGGAGCCCATTAGGCTGAGGTGGCTTTAATGCCTCAGTTGCTTACATAAGCAAACTAGACTCTAAGCCTGTAATACCTCAAGGATTAGAAATCAAAATTTAAGGACAACCAAGCACAAACAGTCAACTAAGGCAACCCAGATAGGGCAACTGCTTAAGCTGTAGTCGATCAGTTTTTCTTTTCTTTCCTCCTGCTGCTTCTCTATAAAAGTCTTTCTTTTGCTCCTCAGAGGAGCACTCCTAACCATTGCCAGTTTGACACTGCCTAATTCCAATGAATTTTTGCTCAAATACACTCTTAAATTTTAATATGCCTCAGTTTATCTTTTAATGTTTTGAAATGCAAGTGTTATTTTAGTGGTTACTGTTGCTTCTCTCATCTGCTCTTTCAGAGTAGCAATGGTCGAATTTAATTGATGATAGGTTTAAATATACTATAATAAGGACTCAAAATTATTATGAAAAAGTCTGATACTAAGCAAATGGTGAGCTAATGCCCATAAGATAGAGTCAACATTGCAACAACTGTAGACAACGGTATTGTCACTATCCAGAGACAATTCTTTGTATAGAGAAATGGAATACTACCCACTTTTGGGTATATTTTGAAATACTACCCATTTCATTTTCCTTCTTGGTCATTGTCTTTTAACACTGTAGTCTTCATGATTAAATGAGACATGAGTATGAGGGCCATTACCCTAGGGAAAAATTGAATAAAAGAGAATTCTGAAAGAGTCAGATTTTTGACTTTATAGCTTCAAAGTAGGCTTTTATAATTTTATAGTAGATATTAAAATGAAAGCTGAAAAATGTTTGAAAAGCAAATGATAGACACTATTCAGACAAAGAGGTTTGTAATGATATAGCAGAAGTTGCATTTTAATATATATCAAGGAAACTGGAGCACTCAAACATGGAGCTCTTGCCAAAACCAAAGGGTTGAGGAGAATGAACAGTGGACCATTTTCTGTATCATCAAGAAGATAAAAGTACAACTAGTTGAATTCAAAGGAGATAGTCGAACTTGATGTGACTGGGGTTTGGATACCAATGGGATGCTGAACAGATGACAGTAATTCTCCTAGACTTGCATGTACTAGCTTTGGTTTTTGTTTTTATTAGGTGACTAAAAATATCACTCATAATCCTGTCAACCCAATAATATATATTCCATACTTATTCTGTTAGTCATTTTTATCTGTACATATTTCTGTATAATTATGTCTGTATCTATATCTGTACTTGTACCTATACCTGCAACTCTGTTTGCATCTGTATCTCCATCGGTAGCTCGAGCTGTACCCGTATCTGTACCCGCATGTCCTGGGAAATTCTGGGAACGTGGTGACAACTGGAAAGGAAACTGAAAAAACTCATTGTCAATGTTTATAACTACACTGGGTCACGAGCTGTTTCTTTGAACCTCAAATTTAAGCAGTGGAAACAAATCAACAGCCACAAAACCTGTATGACAACAACATTTTCATTGAAAGAAGCTATATGGTAGTAATGGAACGACTGAAGGACCTGAGCATAGGAACCCACAAAACAGCCAACAAGCACTCACTGGAAAGGTTAAGGAGCTGGAGCTGGCGAGGCCCCATAACTCTTGAAACTGATTAACCAGAATTTCCTTCCAGGAGAGGGTCCCTTATTAGGGAGAAACTGCCAAAAGTAGAATCACTATTGGTCAGGATAGGGACAATAACAAGAAAGAGCAAAGGACATCTGCGTAAAAGTGGGAAAGGGAAATAGAACTGGAAAATCACAGAAAGCGAGCCACCATATATATATATATATATATTTTTTTTTTATGATTTTTTATTATATTATGTTAGTCACCATACAGTACATCCCCGGTTTCCGATGTAAAGCTTGATGATTCATTAGTTGCGTATAACACCCAGTGCACCATGCGATACGTGCCCTCCTTACTACCCATCACCAGTCTATCCCATTCCCCCACCCCCTCCCCTCTGAGGCCTTCAGTTTGTTTCTCATAGTCCATAGTCTCTCATGTTTCATTCCCCCTTCTGATTACTCCCCCCTTTCTTTATCCCTTTCTTCCCCTACCGATCATTCTAGTTCTTATGTTCCATAGATGAGAGAAATCATATGATAGTTGTCTTTCTCTGCTTGACTTATTTCACTCAGCATTATCTCCTCCAGTGCCATCCATGTTGAAGCAAATGTTGAGAATTTCTTCTTTCTGATAGCTGAGTAATATTCCATTGTATATATGGACCACAACTTCTTAATCCAGCCATCTGTTGAAGGGCATCTCGGCTCCTTCCACGATTTAGCTATTGTGGACATTGCTGCTATGAACATTGGAGTGCATATGGCCCTTCTCTTCACTACGTCTGTATGTTTGGGGTAAACACCCAGTAGTGCAATGGCTGGATCACAGGGTAGCTCAATTTTTAACTTTTTGAGGGACCTCCACACTGTTTTCCAGAGTGGCTGTACCAACTTGCATTCCCACCAACAATGTAGGAGGGATCCCCTTTCTCCACATCCTCTCCAACAATTGTTGTTTCTTGCCTTGTCTATTTTTGCCATTCTAACTGGCGTAAGGTGGTATCTCAGTGTGGTTTTGATTTGAATTTCCTTGATGGCTAATGATTTTGAACATTTTTTCATGTGTCTGTTAGCCATTTGTGTGTCTTCATTGGAAAAGTGTCTGTTCATATCTTCTGCCCATTTTTTGATTTGTTTATTTGTTTCTCGTGTATTGAGTTTGAGAAGTTCTTTGTAGATCTTGGATACCAGTCCTTTATCTGTAGTGTCATTTGCAAATATATTCTCCCATTCCGTGGGCTGCCTCTTTAGTTTTTTTGACTGTTTCCTTGGCTATGCAGAAGCTTTTAATCTTGATGAAGTCCCATAAGTTCATTTTATCTTTTGTTTCTCTTGCCTTTGGGGATGTGTCATGAAAAAGGTTGCTTTGGCCGATATCGTAGAGGTTGCTGCCTATGTTCTCCTCTAGAATTTTGATGGATTCCTGTCTCACATCGAGGTCTTTCATTCATTTGGAGTTTATTTTTGTGTATGGTGTGAGAGAGTGGTCAAGTTTCATTCTTTTGCATGTAGCTGTCCAATTTTCCCAGCACCATTTATTGAAGAGACTGTCTTTTTCCCAACGGATGTTTTTTCCTGCTTTATCAAAGATTAGTTGCCCAAAGAGCCGAGGGTCCATTTCTGGGTTCTCTATTCTGTTCCATTGGTCTATGTGTCTGTTTTTGTGCCAGTACCATGCTGTCTTTGTGATCACAGCTTTGTAGTACAGCTCGAAATCCGGCATTGTGATGCCCCCAGCTTTGTTTTTCCTTTTCAACAGTTCTTGGAGATTCGGGGCCTTTTCTGTTTCCATACAAATTTAAGGACTATTTGTTCCAGTTCTTTGAAAAATGTCCTCGGTATTTTGATCGGGATAGCATTGAAAGTGTAGATTGCTCTGGGTAGCATGGACATTTTAACTATGTTAATTCTTCCGATCCATGAGCATGGAATATTTTTCCATCCTTTTATGTCTTCCTCAATGTCTTTCAAGAGTGATTTATAGTTTCTAGAATATAGGTCCTTTACGTCTCTGGTTAAGTTAATTCCAAGGTAACGTATGGTTTTTGGTGCTATTGTAAATGGGATGGATTCCCTAATTTCTCTTTCTTCGGTCTCGTTATTCATGTATAGAAATGCAGCTGATTTCTGAGTATTGATTTTGTATCCCGCCACATTACTGAATTGCTCTATAACTTCTAATAGTTTGGGAGTGGCTTCTTTTGGGTTTTCCATATAGAGTATCATGTCATCTGTGAAGAGAGACATTTTGACTTCTTCTCTGCCGATTTGGATACCTCTGATCCCTTTTTGTCGTCTGATTGCTGTTGCAAGGACTTCTAGTACTATGTTGAATAATAGTGGCGAGAGTGGGCATCCTTGTCGTGTTCCTGATCTTAAGGGAAAGGCTTCCAGCTTTTCCACATTGAGAATAATATTTGCTATAGGCTTGTCATAGATGGCTTTTATGAGATTGAGAAATGTACCCTCTATTCCTACACTCTGAAGGGTTTTAATCAGGAAAGGATGCTGTATTTTGTCAAATGCTTTTTCTGCATCAATTGAGAGGATCGTATGGTTCCTGAGTCTTTTCTTGTTGATATGATGTATCACGCTCATTGATTTACGAATGTTGAACTACGCTTGCATCCCAGGTATGAATCCCACTTGGTCATGATGGATAATCCCTTTAATGTACTGTTGGATTCTATTAGCAAGGATCTTGTTGAGGATTTTGGCATCCATATTCATTAGGGAAATCGGTCTGTAATTCTCCTTTTTGAGGGGGTCTTTGCCTGGTTTGGGGATCAAGGTAATATTGGCCTCATAGAATGAGTTGGTAGCTTTCCTTCTGTTTCTATTTTTTGAAATAGCTTTAGGAGAATAGGTATGATTTCTTCTTTGAATGTTTGGTAGAATTCCCCAGGAAAACCGTTCGGACCTGAAGTTTTGTTATTTGGAAGGTTGTTTATCACTGACTCAATCTCTTCATAATTAATTGGCCTGTTTAAGAAATCAGTTTCTTCCTGTTTCAGTCTTGGTAGTTTATATGTTTCCAGGAAGGCCTCCATCTCTTCCAGATTGCTTAGTTTTTTGGCATATAGCTGTTGATAATAGTTTCTAATAATCCTTCCAATTTCATTGGTGTTGGTCATGACCTCTCCTTTTTCATTCATAATTTTAATAATTTGGGTCCTTTCTCTTTTCTCTTGGATAAGTCTTGCCAGTGGTCTGTCAATTTTATTGATTCTCTCAAAGAACCAGCTTCTAGTCCTGTTGATTTGCTCTACTGTACTTCTGGTTTCTAATTCATTGATTTCTGCTCTCATCTTGGTCAACTGCTTCCTTGTGAGTGGATTAGGCCTGTCCCTCTGTTGCTGTTCCAGCTTCTTGAGGTGAGAATATAAAAACTGCATTTTAGATTTTTCTATTCTTTTGAGTGGGGCTTGGATGGCTATGTATTTCCCCCTTAGGACTGCTTTTGCAGTATCCCATAGGTTTTGGACCATTTTGTTTTCATTCTCGTTGGTGTCCATAAATTGTTCAAGTTGATTTTTTATTTCCTGGTTTATCGAGTCATTCCTGAGCAGAATGGTTCTTAGTCTCCAAGTGTTTGAGTTTCTTCCAAATTTTTCCTTGTGGTTGAGTTCCAATTTCAGAGCGTTGTGGTCTGAGAATATGCAGGGGATAATTTCAATCTTTTGGTATTGGTTGAGACCTGTTTTGTGTCCCAGAACATAGTCTATTCTTGAGAATGTTCCATGGGCATTAGAATAGAATGAGTATTCTTTGGTTCTGGGGTGTAGTGGTCTATATATATCTATGAGGTCCAACTCGTCGAGTATGGCATTCAAAGCCTTTGATTCTTTGCTTAGTTTTTGCCAGGGTGTTCTGTCTATTTCTGATAGTGGAGTGTTGAGGTGCCCTAATATTAATGTATTTTTATCTATATGTCTATTCTGGTTAAGAGTTGGCTTGTGTATCTTGCTGCTCCCCTGTTGGGGGCATATATATTTATAATTGTCATATCCACTTGTTGAATACTTCCCTTAAGAATAATATAGTGCCGTTCTGCGTCTCTAACTATAGTCTCTAGTTTAAAATCCAATCTATCTGATATGAGAATTGCTACCCCAGCTTTCTTTTGAGGTCCATTTGCGTGAAAGATGGTACTCCATCCCCTTACTCTCAGTCTGAATGCATCTTTGGGTTCGAAATGAGTCTCTTGTAGACAGCAAATGGATGGGTCATTTCTTTTTATCCAATCTGCAACCCTGTGGTGTTTAAAGCAAGAATTTAAACCATTAATGTTAAGACTGAGTACTGAGAGATATGCTTTTAATTCTGCCATGTTGTCAGTAAAGTCTTTGTTTGTATTGGCTGTGACTTTCTGTTTTGTATCACTCTTGGGGCTTTTTTACTTTTATAGAACCCCCCGTAATACCTCCTGTAGGGCTGGTTTCGTGGTTACGAAGTTGGCTAGTGACTGTCGATTCTGAAATGTCTTTATTTTTCCATCAATTCTGAATGACAGCCTTGCTGGATAAAGGATCCTTGGCTGCATGTTTTTCTCTGAAAGAGCTTTAAAAATGCTCCCCCAACCCTTTCTCTCATTCCAGGTCTGTGTAGACAGGTCTGACGTGATTCTGATGCCTTTGCCTTGGTACGTGAGAAATTTCTTTGCCCTGGCCGCTTTCAATACTGTATCCTTGGATCTAATATTTGCGAAATGCACTATGACGTGACGTGGCGTAGGTTTGTCATGGTTGAGCTTCGGAGGGGTCCTCTCTGCCTCTTGGACACGAATGTTTGTTTCCCTCGCTAGATTAGAGAAGTTTTCAGCTACAATTTGTTCAGATATCTCTTCTAGACCTCTGTTTTTCTCCGCCCCCTCGGGGATGCCGATGATTCTGACATTGGATCGTTTCATTGAGTCAGTAATCTCCCGTAACCTACATTCGTGGGCGTGGATTTTTTTAAGACCAGCTTCTATTTTCATTTTTTCCTCTATTAACCCATCCTCCAATTCACTAACCCATTCCTCTGCTTCGGTGACCCTGGCTGTCAGAGCCTCTAGTTTTGCCTGCGTTTGGCTCATAGAATTTTTAATTTCTGTCAGATTCGCTCTCATTTCTGTCCTTAGGGATTCTATATTCTCAGTAACCTTTTCGTTAATACTTTTTTCAATTCTACTCATCATTTTGACCATTGTTACTCTGAATTCCATTTCTGATAATTTGGTTACATCTATATCCATTATTTCTGTGGCAGAGGCCACAGACTCACTGTCTTTTCTTTGCTGGGGGGGGCTTCTCCTTCTTGTCATTCTGATGAGGAGAGGTTGCGGGGTTGTCCAGAACCCAAATTATTGACTGGGTCCCAGGCCGTGCCCCTTGTTTTATAGGGATCTTAGGGGTGTGGGCTTCTTCTTTAAAGATTTTATTTATTTATTTATTTATGTGGCAGAGAGCCAACCAGTGAGAGAGGGAACACAAGCAGGGGAGTGGGAGAGGAAGAAGCAGGCTCCCAGCGGAGGAGCCCAATGAGGGACTCCTTTCCGGAATGCCGGGATCACGCCCTAAGCGGAAGACAGGTGCTCAATGACTGCGCCACCCAGGCGCCCCGGGTTGTGGGCTTCTTGATTTTTCAGCCTGCCTTCTGTGTTCTGGGGGAGGGGCCTGCTGCGCCGATACTCAGGCAACCCTGTTTGGGTAGAGTCTCCGTGTCCCCTGCGAGGGGGGATGGGGATGGGCATGCTGTGCGCCGGTATTTCCAGGCTTTTGTTCTCTGGCGGCTTTCCCTGGCGGTTTGCTGTGCCTCTTCTGAGAGTCAGAGCAGCAGCGGCCGAATTTCAGCCTCTGTCACAGAACAGAGGGATTGCGGCCCATTCTCCGCTGATGTTCTGGCCACTTTAACTCTGTTACTATTGGTGCTGCTCAACCCTGCAGCGTCCCGGGATGTGCGCCCCACACCCGGCGTCCCAGCCCTCACTTCCAGGGCCGGCGCGTCTCTGTCCTTTGTGTTTCTAATGCTGCCAGCCGCCAGCCGTCCCCCGTGCGCTCCCAGAGCTTCCGGTCTCAGTCTGGTTCCAGTGAACGCACTGGGATTCCGGAGTTCTGTGAGATGCCTGGTGGTGCGTGCTCCTGGCTCACGGTCTCAGTCCGCTCTCTCGTGGGTGCCATCCATGAGTACGCCCGCTCCCCCCCGTGCAGGTGGCTACCGCTTCCCGGCGCCCGAATGTGGCGGCTCCCTCCCCCTTCCGTTTATCTTCCGATATCTGTGCGCGGTTTCATGGCTCCCCGCTTTGTACCTCAATACTCAGCGCTGGAGATGTTCATTTGTAGAGATCCAGATGTATCTTCCTGCGTCTCAGGCTGCTTCCGTGGTTGTTTAAGCTGGTCTGGTACCTATCCAGCTCGACTCAGGGGACCGGCTGAAAAAGGTGTCTCCTACTCCTCCGCCATCTTAACTCCTCTCCCATATATATATTTTTAACACTACCTGCAAATGCTGGAAGAAGGAGCTCTCTGAAGTTAGAAAATACCATTTGAACTAAGGTCCGTTCTAAAAGTTCAGGAAAATAATTTCACATAAAAATGAATAAGAAAAAAGTGTTGCGGGTAAATCCCATTAAAAAATATCAAAATACAAAGAATGAGAATAAAAGCATGCTGAAATGATATTCCTGTAAAGCAGATCAAAGTTATAACATGCTATGTCAAATAAGTTTAAAGAGGTAAGTGTATGTGTGTGTATTATATGTGTTTTCTCCACTGGAAAGGCCTGGGAACAATGACAACATTGTCAGCATCAGTGCATATTTCTGGTAATCAAACTATGTGTTGAAATATCATAACTTTCAAGAGAAATAGAGAAATATACAAGATGGGTTTGTTAAATCTGTTGTGCTGGCTAACAAGGGAGCTATCAGAGACTTTTTATGATCCTGTCAAAAGGAATTAAGCATTAACTTAAAGAGTTTCCCACTGGCTAATACAGTTGACCCTTGAACAACACAGGTTTAAATGGTACACTCATACCTGGATTTTTCACAGTACAGTAATATAAATGCATTTTTATCTTCCTCATGATTTTCTTAATAAGATTGTTTTCTCTAGCTTACTTTATTGTAAGACTATAGTATATAACCTATAACATACAAAATGTGTGTTAATCAACTATTTATGTTATTGGTGAGGCTTCTTGTCAACAGCAACAGGCTATCAGTAGTTATGTTTTGGAGGAGTCCAATTTATATGCAGATTTTTGACTGTGCTGGGGGTCAGCACTCTAATCCACATGTTTTTCAAGGATCAACTCTATAGGACAATTTGAACTCCAATAAACATAAGAAATACATGTATTGAAATCAATATGTTTAAATGCATAGGTTTGTTAGCGTGAGAGAGAGTCTGCTTTGTATGAATGGAGTACTTGGATTCCCCATGAGAGGATTTACCTGGGGATATATGTTCCAATAAAGACAGCCAGAAGGAAAGTAGCAAGCACACAGTAGTTTATTAAAGTGAAAGTACACTGCCAAAGTGGGAGAGTGGGCAGGTTCCATAAGATGGGCCTGTAGATTGTTTTGGGATTGGATATGATTGGGTCTCTCCGGTTGGGGAGTACCTTGACTATAGTTGGGATGGTATCTATTGGAGCAGGCTTCCAATCATTTGGGAACTCCTCCCACAGGTTGAGAGGGGGAGGCCTTGACCCTACAAGGTTTCTACCTACCATCTTCATGGCAGCCTTTCTCTATGGGCAGGACTCTTCCAGCAATGCACATGTATTATAATGAGTCTAGGGCTTACCCTGGAGCAGAGGTGGAAGAGGAGAACATGTTCTGCACCTGTGGCTCTTAATCTATCAGGCCTAAGGTCTTGGAAGTTACAAGGTCAGGATGTTGAGCCCTCCAGCTTATAATATGTAGATTTTTAAATTATTTTTTATTTTTATTTTTTTATCACCATCCTTTCCATCAGCTCCAGTCTCTGTTATTCCCCTTCAAGGACTTGGGACTCTGCATCTGGGTGTTTCTTCCACTGCTCATATCTAGCTTCTCCCTAACAGATTTATATTTTTAGAAGTGTAAGGGATCAAAACTTACCTTGAGAAATGGTATATAAAGGGAAAGAATAAGGCATTTATATTTCTTTCTTATATGAGCTGTACCACTGGCTGACCAAATGGTTGAAAAGTCAGTAAGGCCAATCAGCTATTTCAAATTTTTCTATAAGTGAAACAAGTACTGTATTTAACAATAGGTATGAGGTTAACCAGCAATGCATTCATTTATTTATTCCGATGAACTAGTCCAATTAGTTGTTTTATCTGCTTCTGCTATTAAGAATTAAGACTAACATAACATAATAATAATAAAAAAAAGAATTAAGAAGCTAAGGAAAAAGCTTTGGTTTAATGTTTTTCTGTATATTACTGAATATATTTGAGAATAGATGGTAAATTTTTCCCTTGAAACCATCTTTGACATATGCTCAAAGTGAGTTTTGCAACCTGCTGTAGGACGAGAGATTTGTAAAAGGCAGGCCCTGATACTGAGGTCTTCTATGCTTGTGGTAGTGCTGGGATTAGACAAACATCCGTTTTTTCTGGCAGAGATTCAAGTGACTTCTGAGTACCTGAGTAGTGAACTAGCCCAGCCTCTTTGGAATGAGAGACTCTCCTTGAAGGACCTGGGTGTGTGCATCTATTTTTAAAAATAATTGTCTTAATCTTTAACAGTGGCAGAGCTCTGATAAACTCGTGTTAACATTTGCAGGATATTCCCCACTAGATTTCAGTTTTTGCTTAACATTTTTCTTAAAATAACACTGTTTTGAGAACAATGTTGCTCTTCCAATCTGTCATTCCCTGGGGCAAAAGAGCATGGCTGAATGTCCATGGTTGTATTTCCTGTCTCTTATCACATATCTGGAGCCTCTCTCCAATAAAGTATCTTGAGCCAATGCACCCTTTTTGCTATTTATGTGAGACCTATAATTCAGCATATTGTTCTTCATCTTGCTGCTTTCACTCCCTTAATTAGTTAAAAGATATTTCAGGAATATATTGAATATACATCAAATCAGTAGGATACCTTAGACATTTCTTCAGTCCCTCCAGTATATAACAGAAAAAAGAAGTGAGACCAGAGAAATTATGACTTTCCAACGTTCTCAAAGCAAGTTCACAGCTGATTTTTTTTTTTTTTTTATAGCTCTATTCAGGATGTAGGTTACTTTACATTGTTACGCATGTAACAACAATGAATAGAACTCTCCCTGGTTTGTTAATGGCTTCAAAGAGACTGAGTTACCAATATTGATCTTTTCTAAAGTTATGTACAGAAAATACATATTACTATTTGTATAACTGATATTTTTGTCCCAGATACAATACCAAATAAGTTGAAACATGTTGATACTGTTGCACTGATATTTGTACCACAATACATTCATGTTTGCTTTGCATTACCAATACTTCAGGTACTTTAGCAATACTGGGAAAAGCAGATGATACCATGTTGTAAGAGAGCTTTAGTTACAATTGTAATGAGTGTTTGATTACCCAAGTTGATTTCTGTTGTAATCAAGTAGCATCCTTTTTCCTGACCCCTTGGCAGCCTTGCCGTGCTGACTGATTCTTTCTTGGAAAGGCGATTTTCCTTGTTTTGGTAGCTAGTCTGGTTTTCCCCACATATCCTGTGAGAACTTTTGCTCTGTCTCTTTCTCCTATCTCTTAAAATTAGCAATCATTTCCTTGTATATCAAATTTAATATGTCCCAGCTTGAAAACTCATTATCTCCTCAACATCCTGAACCAACCTGCCCTCCTTATTTTCCTTTTCCTGTTAATGACACATCTTTCTCCCAGTTCCTCTGGCTCAAAGCCTAGGAATAATTTTTTCTTGTCATATATTATTATTCCCTTACCTTTGAAATTCAAAAAATTGTCAAGAATTGCACATTTTCCTTTGAAAAGTTTTCTCATCCATCCTCATTTTTGCATTTCTTTCCTACAATCTTAATTCATCTCTTTTATTAAATCTTTCCAGACCATTGCCAGAAGGAACTGTTGGTTTCCTTACTTCTGAAAGTCTTTGTACATTACTCTACAAACGTGCTTAAAGGTTCACATGCTTAGAGGCTGCCTATGGTCCCCACTGGCTAATGGTGGATTTTTGTCAAAGCATAATAATTTCTTTAGGAAATAGCTCCACACTACTTTGCTAATTGTTCTTTTCTTTCACTTAACTACAGGTGCCTAAATTTGCTTCTCAATTTTAACGTGCATATAAATCAAATGTAGTTTTGCTCTCTTCTTGAAAAGTATTGTTTTTTTTTCTTTTTTGGTTCTGTGCTGTTCACTGTCTTCAATGTCTTGTCTCCCCAACTCCTCTATTATAATCCTATTCCAACTGCAAAGCACATCCCAAAAGCCAACCTATCCATGAAATTTTATTTGCATGAGTTTTATATGTTCTTTCAAATTCTCAAACATCTGTATGTATATTGTGCATAACGCTTATATTATGCATAACACTTAACACTATATTACTTCACGTGACAGTTTCTCAAATCGAATGTAAGAATTTTGAAGACGGGCTATGCTTTATTTTGCTTTCTATCCCCCGTAGGCCTTGCACAACACTTCACATGCACGAGGTGTTCAGTAACTATTTTTAAGTGGAATTATTCTGCATGGTTGAGTCACACTGGTAGAATAAGCCACTAGTAAAAAGACTTGAGTTCATAATTAATGTTTGTGATATTTCCTGTAAACTGGAAAAGCTTAGATTCTATTTAGCTGTGGCCTTTTCAGAAATGTTTGTATGAATTCCAAATATCAAACTCTGCCCTATTGTTAAAATAACAGCAGATTTCAAATCAACTTGATGTTTGAGATTAAAAGAGAAAATGCTATGTAGTAATGAATATAAAGAAGATTAAACCTTAAAAAAAACACACACAGGAAAACCTAAATTGGTAAAAATAAGTAGGAATGGGAGTGCTTCCGTGGCTGAACTGGGTTCTTTTACCAACTTATTCAACATATTATTTGAGAAATGCTGTGTGTTCTCAGAGGTTGTCTTAACTTGTCACCACTCAAGCAGAGGGCAAGTTGTGTCTGTTGTTAAGTGAGAATTGCTGGAGCATTAGACTTATAGGAAAAATGCCCCTGGTGTGCTCATTCAGCCATTCACATTTTTTTATGCTGTTGTTATGTGCCAAGCAATGTGTTATAAATGCAGAAATGAAAATCATAACCTTTTTAAAAAAAGATTTTATTTATTTATTTGAGAGAGAGAGAGAGCACAAGCAGGGAGAGGGACAGAGGGAGAGGGAGAAGCACACTCCCCGCTGAGCAGAGAGCCCGAAGTGGGGCTCCATCCCAGGACCCTGGGATCATGACCGGAGCCGAAGGCAGATGCTTAACCGACTGAGCCACCCAGGTGCCCCCCAAATCATAAACTTCTTAAAATCTTCTTAAAATCTAGTGAGGAGAGAGAAAGATAAATAATCATGAATCAAACAATATGACAAGTTGTTAACTGAGGAAGCTATGGAATCCAAAATAATAGTAGGATCTGCTTAATAGAACAGGCAGGGGAGGACATTCACATTCAGCAATGTTCCTCAGTCCTTTTCTTTTTTCTTCCATGATCACTGCCCCCCACCTCACCCCCACTCAGAGCTTTTTTTAGACTCTTTGTTCCCCCATCACATGAAATGTTAATACCGTAGAAATATTATATGTTCCTTTATGTACTGTGGCACATTGGAGAGCCACAAACCGTTGTATACTAACTTTTTTTCTTTTGTCCCTGAAAAACAACTTTTCATTACCTTAGCTGAGAATGCCTGACATAGAAGGCCTAGATCTTGCCAACTAATGTGAACGCCCTGGGATCAACTTTGGCAATCTTGGTGTCATACTGCCCCCATATTGTTGTCCCTACTTTGCTCTCAGTTATTTTCAACTGATTATAATTTAAATATTGCAACTTGGTGGTTTTTGGGCTGACCTCTTTACATTTAGTAAGTTGAGATTTTGCTTTTAGTAACAGAAAAGTGAAAACTAACAGTAGTTTATACAAGATAGTTTCTTGCTCACTTTCCTTCACATAGAGAAAGGCCAGAGATAGGCAAACCAGGGCTGAGAGTATGACTCTGCTCTTACATTGTCTTGAAGGATTCAGACTCCTTCCAGTTCAAACTGCTTTGTCAATTCTACACTGTGGCCTTTGTCCAAGTTGGCTTCTATAACCTACTAGCAGGATGAAGGAACATAGAAGCTAGGAAAGGCCATGTGACAGCTATCTGTTAAGGTAGGATTAAGGAAGCTGCCACATAGCATTCTGACTCATGGCACACTGGCCAGGACTTAGATATGTCCCCAACACCTGGCTACAAAGGACACTGGGACATGCTGCCTTTATTCAGGTGGCCTTGTGCCCATTTTTATGGAAAATGAGAGGATAGAAAGTGGGGACCACTAGGGTTTTGTTACTCCTTGCCAGGAATATTTGCTTTGAATAAATTATTTTTGCTAAATAAATAAAATTGTAGTATTGATTGGATTAAAACACAATGCATTAAAACGGCTTACAAAGATTTAACCAAACTTTTAAATATTCTTTTTTTTCCCTATGTAGTTCTTATCTAGGCATGATTTTTATATTTAGTAGACAGATGCAGTTATTTATTTTTCATTTAGTGTTATAAATAAGCATTTTTCATGTTGCACAATCCTCACAATTTTAATGGCTTTATATTTATTATAATGAATATTTTCATGCATATTAACTTTTTCTCATTTTTTCCCTTCCTATTTTCCCTCTTTTATCTTCTCATCAAAAGATAATTGGGTTAAAAGGTACAATTATTTTATATGTCTTGGAATACCTTGAAAAATCAGTTTTCCAGAAGGAATCTGACAATTTATTATCTTTTATAAGTTATGTATGAGAGCACCTGCTTGATTACCAAATTTCCTCATTTTATTGATTTAAAAAGGTACATTACTCTTATTTCATTGTGTTCTTTTGGTAACTAGCGGAATTGAACATTTTTGTTTTTAAAGATTCTGTGTGTTTATTTGAGAGGGAGAGCATGAAAGATAGAGTGCAAGGGTGGGGAGAGGCAGAGGGAGAGGGAGAAGCAGGCTCCCTGTTGAGCAGGGAGTCCAATGCAGGGCTCCATCCCAGGATCCTGGAATCATGACCTGAGCCAAAGGTAGATGCTTAACTGACTGAGCCACTCAGGCACCCTGAGAATTGAAGATTTTTATATAGATATTTTACTTTACTAATGTTAATTAAGTTGTTCATATCCTTTTTTACATTTTAGTGTTATTTTTCATATGAGTTTGCATAAGCCTTTTTTATACAGTACAGATATTGTTTTTTTAAAATATATAAAATTTGCTGAAAACATTTGCATGGATCTGTTTCCCTTCTTATAAAATCATTTTTATTATCATTATAAATATATATTTATATAATGTTGTCTGCCAATCTTTTCACATAGCTTCTTTATCAGCATTTCTTCTCTCTTTACATTTATGATGTAACACTTATAATACATAAATATATAACAGATATTTGTGTGCATATATGTGTATAAGTGTAACCCAAATTATTATTCTGTTCTCTGTTTTTGCAATAATCTCCACTGATTTAATGGTGTTTTAAAATTTGTTTTTCAGTGATGAATAATATTAGCTCTTATTTTACCTGTTATATCCTTTTACTCCAATTTTACTTCTCAAACTACCTTCTTTATATTGGCCTATGACCTAGCAAACAACCACTGGTAACTTTCTAATCCCTGTTCTAGAGCCTAAAAGATCAAAGAATAAGAAAAGGGAGGAAGAATATTTATGGAGAATCTGACCTGGAGAGATGCATGGCAGAGAGAGGGGAGATAGAATTAGGAAGGAATGACTGAAATGATTCAGATATGTGGCAGCTCTCTTTTGGTTACTCTTCACACTTAAATGCATATGAGCATTTAAAGTTTGTTCCTTTGAGTTACGCTTATCTTTTTAACATCTTATGGCCCTTACCGAATTAAAGTAACATTGTCTGACTTAAAATTAAGGACCTATTGCTCACTTTAGAGTCCTGTTACATGCAAGTTTGCCCTCTTTGTTGTAAGAATAAATATAAAACAATAGGTAGGAGCCAATTTATATGAATTTATTTATGTTAGGCAGTCATAGCTTCAGATACATTTCTTTGAAGTTGCAAGTTGAAGTTTCATCTACTAACGCATCCAAGTTGCAGCTTACATCAAGTAGTTCTTGAGTTCCACGGTTCCCTTTGTAAATATGCAGGCTCAATAGAAGGAATGATGCTGTCTTGGTTTGAAACTATTTATCTTATTTTCTTACATAATTTCTGCAGGAAAATTAAGTAGACGGGAGGGCTGATTATTTTGGCCATTTGATTTCCAAGTCTATCCAAGAGGAGGAGCAACCAAAGATCAGATTTATTATAAAATTTTGCAAAGTTCAGCTGACAAATTCCACCAATTTTTCTTTCCTCATATTCTCTGTCGTAAGGAATTCTTTAGAAAAATAAAAATTTAAAAGGAGAGTCAAGATGCATGTCAAACATCAATGAAAAGCAAATATTAGAGCAGACATCTCTTAGCCAAGGAAACATTTGTTTTAATAAATTTCCCTCTCTGATTAGTTTTCTCTTGAACACCTCTAAAATAAACGCACACACAAAATCAGCCTTTGGGGTTTTCTGTTTGCTGTGATTGTGTGGTTCAATCCATTAGAAAACTAGCAGTACATAGGGCTTCCCACACTCCACTCGAGGAATCACAATTTCACAGTTTGGTTCCCAGCACTGCCTTGCAGGGCTGCAATCATAATGAGTTTCTGGCTCTGGACATGCAGGCAGAAGTCTCTTATGTTGGCTTCTCAAAGGGGAAGGAGAGAAACACTAGAGGAAACAGCAATTATATCACTCTATAATAACACAAAAGCTATAGAATTGTTCCCAATACTCACATGTACGTTACTGATATAACGTGTCTCTTTTTCCCTCATATAATGATTTTTTTTTTTTTTTTTTTTTTTGTCAGAATGAAAATGGTACAGATTTGTACAAGCGAAACCATAGGAAGAAGCCTGGGAAACTAAGGTATTGTGCCTTATATATTTAGAGCATCATTTAGCTGGGGTCTTTAAAAAAAAAATGACCAAATCCAAGAATTTAATCAGCTATGAAATCTCTGATATAAAAATGTTTTATGGATAAAGTATATCTATTTTAAAAAATCTGTCTTATTAAAAATTTTATTATGAAAATAAACCAGTTTATAGGACATAATCTCATCACATGCAGGGCAATAGGGCATATTAAATTTATGTTTTGTGATTTTTTGTTTTAAAAACAAGGTCACTGAGCAGCCAGAAGAGTCTGAAGTTATTTTAGCATGTGCTACTCCAGTGCTCTGGAGACATATGACATCAGGCTCCTCACTAGCGCTCCTTCCAACCCGAGGTGATGTGATATATGAGAAATCGCACAGGCCTTGAAGTCAGCTAAACTTGGGGACGCATTACAGCTTCTCACTCCTTCTGTGTTCCTGGATAAGTTTCTTAATTTGTCTCTCCCTCTTGTAAAAGTGTAAAAATTGAGACAAATACCTACCTTGCCAGGTCATTGTGAAGGTCTGTGATAATGTTTTTAAAGTATCCACCTTAAACTGGAGGGTATTATGCTAAATGAAATAAGTCCATCAGAGAAAGACAAATACCGTATGATTTCACTCATATGTGGAATTTAAGAAACAAAACAAATGAACATAGGGGAAGGGAAGGAAAAATAAAATAAGATATAAACAGAGAGGGAGGAAAACCATTAGAGACTCTTAACTGTAGGGAAAAAATGGAGGGTGGCTTGAGGGGAGGTGGGTGGGGCATGGGGTAACTGGGTAATGGGCATTAAGGAGGGCACTTGATGGAATGAACTCTAGTGTTATACGCAACTGATGAATCACTAAATTCTACCCCTGAAACTAATAATACACTATATGTTAACTAAATTGAATTTAAATAAAAAATTAAAATAAAGTATCCACCATAATGACTATAACAGCATGGGGATTTAATAACTAGTGGGAAGTACTATTTTTATCCTTTCTCTTATCTATCCTACATTATTTTCATAGATCATGAGTGGCAAATATATCTTAATTGTACATACTTGCATTTCCACCCTCATCCTCTTTCCATACCCCTGAAGACATCAGATTGATAATGGCACTGTATTTCACTGTATTTGAACAGTCCTAGAATCAAATTATCTTACTAATTTGCTGAGGGAGATATTGTGTTATGTTTTGTTGTTGTTGTTTGGCAGGTGTTATGATTTCCAGGACACATTACATGCAAGAAAAGATGCATTTGTTTCATCATTTCTCAATTTTTCCATTTGAGTTTTATTACAGTTTAATTTTGTACAATACTGAAAGAATAAAGTAAGTGGGAATTCATTTGTGCTATCAGTGTTTTGAGGGCTGATACTGAGTAGAATCAGGTTCTATTATGAACAGGTGCCTAATTCTCACCTGGTTAGTCTCTACTCATTTCATAAAGAGATTCTGAATTCAAAGGGAAAAGAGTCCCCAACGGGAGTCTTCTTTTCCTGTGCTGAGAAAGTCCAAAACCAAGGGTACTTATGAATATACCTACCTATGAGGGAATGGGGAGAGATATTCTACCTTAAGCACTAGGTCTGTACTGCACCAAAGAGGGTTAACAGTTAGCGTTAACCCAAAGCAGAAGTTCCCAAGGATAATTTCATTAAGACAGGTGGGAAGAGCTGTATCAAAGAGTTGGAATAATTGTCTTCATTTTCCTGTTATCTTGTTTTTAGTGTTATTGAAGGCCATGATTTAGGTCTCTACATAGACTAATGAGATCTCTTTGCAATTATACTCTTAGCCTAACTTGCCAATAGTTTTCAATGGTGTTGCTTTTTTCAATAAATAGTAAATTTTTAGTTCTTTTGTAGATTTTGTTCTTTTAAGACTGAGAATTACTTCCATAGAAGATAGATATAAAACAATGTACATATGTATGTATTTCGAAATGAGTACCCTCATATTAAGTGAGTATGAACAAATCTCTCTTTCAGAAAGAAAAGAAAAATATTTAAATTTAGGGTGATCTTTTTCTTGTTGTATATTATCCAGGCCCTCAGACATCCCCCTCCTGGAGTACATGTTCTGTAGTATTGCTTCCTTTTGGATATGGATGGGACCTGTGAGTAGATTGGATGTCACTCCTGCGATTAGGTTACATTATATTATAAAGATGAAGGGAATTTTCAGGTGGAATTAAGGTTGCAAATCAGTTGACTTTGAGTTACTCACAAGGACTTATCCTGGGTGGTCCTGATCTAATCAGGTGAGCCTTTAAAAGAGACTGGGCTTTTCTAACGTTAGAGAGATTTGAAGCAGCAAATGTTCTCTTGTTGGCCTTGAAGAAGCAATTGCCATCTTATAGAGAAGATAACATGAAAGGGGCAACAAGTGGCTTGTTAGAACAACACCTGGGTGACAGCCAGCAGTAGAGCAGGGACCTGTTTCACAACTGCAAGGAACAAGATTCTGCTAAGAACCAGTGGGTTTAGAAGAGGACCTTGAATCTCAGATGAGAACACAGCCCCAGCCAACAGACACCTTGATTTCATTCTGTTAGTCCCTGAGATGCCCCAGTTAACCAGTGTCCAGACTCCTGAAAACTGTGAGATGAGAAAGTTGTATAGTCATAAACTACTAAGTCCGTAGTGATTTTTTACATAGCAATAGAAGACTAATACACTGGGCTAAGAAAAAATTTGAATCCATCATTTTCTTCTTTACATAAGAAAAAAAAAATTCCCCCACCCCTTTAAAGTTAATTATGTCATCTTGGGGGTGTTTTGATTTCATCCTGTATCTTCAAAGTCATTGTGTACTCATATCTCTAAAGAACATTTAACCATACCAGACAATATAAGATAATCTTATATATCTTCCATGTCTCTCTTTAATTATCTCTGAAGCTTGTGCTTGGTTTGGCAGCACATATACTAAATATCTCTGAAGCTTTATCTAAAAGAGTTGTCTATCTATAATTGCTTTCTGAAATTTACCTTCTGTCATTCACTGCAAACTAGCTTGCACCCATTAATCTACAGACACATTATTGCTGTGTTGATGTTCATAATATTATTGCTAATGAGTCCAGTAGAGTTTTCAGTTCTTTTCTTCCTTGACCACTCAGTAGCATTAATGCATTTATTTTTCAAAACAGTTCTTGTGGCTTTCATCACATTTCACTTCTTCTCATTTTCTGATTTCATCCCTGACTATTTTTTCTTTTTTGGCATTAATTGTTGGTATTATTCAGGCTCCATTTGTCAGCTTAAATAGTATCCCTGAACAATCTCCTTTACTCCCTTTATTTTAATTGCCATATATATGCTGATGATCAGTCTCTGGACCAGATCTTTCTTCTTTGCTCCAAACCTGTGTGTCCAGTTGTCTATAGGATGCCTCCATTTGGATGGCTTAGGCATCTTTAGTGCAATATACATAAAGTTCAATTCATATCTTACATCCTGATTTGGTTTTTTACTACAGGATCCTATCTTAGTGAATACAATCTCCCTGGTTACCCAATTTAAGGGACATGATGTTTTCTTAGATCTGCTGTTAGGCTTCTCCCTTTCCCTTATCTCCATATTTATTCATTTACCACATTCTGCTAGTCCTACTATATCATATTTATATCCACTTTTAAGTGTTTAGAAGACACCAGTATCTCTTTTCATATTCTGTAATATCCTCAAAGCCAGTTTCTCTTTTCAATCTAATTGATCTGTTTCTCTGCATTGTGCCCAACATAATCTTTATAATGCACACATGTGACTATATCACTTCCCTGCTTAAAACTTGAAGGACCTCTTTTCTTCTGGGTAGAATCCCAAACTCTTTAACAGAGTACACAATCCTTTCATCATCCTTCTATCTTTACTTGTACCACCCTCTTCCCCACTGCTGTCCACAACCTTTTCTGCTGTCCAGCTCCTTGCCTCCAGGTCTTCTCATTACATCTTCTCTGCTGGGAAACTTCCATGTCCACCTCACTTCTTTCAGTTGATACAGTTACTCCTTACTCTGATCTGTCATACATACATTAGGTTCTTGTCTTTTGTACATCATAGCACCGTGTCCTTAGATTTCAAACTCTGTTACAGTAGAGTGACTTTTCTACTCTTTCAGACAATAACTTCCTTTAGGGTGGGCCTGTTTCCTTTTCATGGTTGAAACCTGGTGCCTAACACAGCATAAACATTTTAGGAAAAGATGATTGATTTTCCAAATTATAGCTAACTTTTATCATACCATTGAAATGTATTAATTAATGTACAGTATTACCTATATAGTGAATTTTCTTGTTTCAATGACAAATATCCCATATATAAAATTATATTATAAATTTTACTCATATAATATTTCCTAAAAATGAAATATAAGCAAATTTAGGTTAAAAAATTTTAAGGAATGTTTCTTCTATAGTCTGCTTATATGTAAACTCAGTTCCTGGTTGTTTTTTGTTTTTTGTTTTTTTTTTTTTTTTGGTCTTATTAATGCAAGTGTAGTACCTTATTCAACATAGTACTGGAAGTCCTAGCCATAGCAATCAAATAAGAAAAAGAAATAAGAGGCATCTATATTGGTAAAGAAGAAGTTAAACTATCACTATTTGCAGACATGATACTGTACAGAGAAAATCCTAAAGCCTCCACCAAAAAACCTTACCAGAACTGATAAATGAATTTGGTAAAGTTGCAGGATAAAAAATTAATATGCAGAAATCAGCAGCATATCTATACACTAAAAATGAAGTATCAGGAAGAGAAATTACACTGTTTTAATTGCACCAAAAAGAGTGAAATACCTAGAAACAAACTTAACCAAAGAGATGAAAGACCTATACTCTGAGAACTATAAAACACTGATGAAAGAAATTGAAGATAATGCAAACATATGGAATGCTCATACATTGGAAGTATTAATATTGCTAAAATGTCCATAGTATGCAAAGGAATCTACAGATTCAATGCAATCCCTATTAAAATACCAACAACATTTTTTCACAGAACTAAAACAAATAACACTAAAATATGTATGGAATCACAAATGACCTCAAATAGCCAAAGCAATCTTGAGAAAGAAAAACAAAGCTGGAGTATCACAATTCCAGATTTCAGGATATACTACAAAGCTGTATTAATTAAAATATTATGGTACTAGCACAAAAGTAGATATATAAATTAATGGAACAGAACAGGGAGCCTAGAAATAAACCCATACTTTCAGGTTCAATTAATCTATGACAAAGAAGATAAGAATATGTAGTGGGGAAAAGACAGTCTGTTTAATAAATGGTTCTGGAAGAACTGGATAGGTACAAGTAAAAGAATGAAACTGGACCACTTTTAACACCACACACACATACACACACACACACACACCAAAAAACAAAAAACCTCAAAGTGGATTTAATACCTAATTATGAGACTTGAAACTGTATAAATCCTAGTAAATTCTCTGACATCAGCTATTGCAACATTTTCCTGACATGTCTCCTGAGGCAAGGGAAAGAAAAGCAAAAACAAACTATTGGGAGTACATCAAAATACAAAGTTTTTGCACAGCCGAGGAAATCATCAACAAAACAAAAAGTCAATCTACTGGATGGGAGAAGGCATTTCAAATGATATATCCAGTATAGGGTTAATATCCAAAATATATAAAGAACTTCTACAACTCATTACCAAAAAAAACCAAGAATCCAATTAAAAAATGGACAGAGGACCTGAATAGATATTTTCCATAGAAGACATACAGGTGTCAACAGACACATGGAAAGATTCCCAACATCACTAATTATCAGGGAAATGCAAATCGGAACCACAATGAGGGGTGCTTGGGTGGCTCAGTTGATTAAGTGTCCAACTCTTGATCTCACTTCAGGTCTTAATCTCAGGGTTACTTGAGTTCAAACAAACAAATAAACACCACCAAGGAGATACCACCTTATAGATGTTAGGCTAAAATAAAAAACAAGAAATGACAAGTGTTGACAAAGATGTAGAGTAAAAGGAACCCTTATACACTGTTGGTGGGAATGTAAATTGGTGCAGCCACTGTGGAAAACAGTATGGAGATTCCTCAAAAAATTAAAAATGTAAATACCGTATGATCCAATGATTCCACTATTGGGTGTTTACCCAAATAAAATAAACACACTAATTTGAAAAGGTATTGACACTCCTATGTTTATTGCCAGCATTATTTGCAAAAGCTAAGATATAGAAGCAACCTAAGTGTCCACAGATAGATGAGTGGATAAGGAAGATATGGGATAGATAGTAGATAGATAGAGAGATAGATTTAGTAATATTACTCAGCCATAAAAAAAAAAATGAAATTTTGCCATTTGAGACAGAATGAATGCACCTGGAAGGTATAAGTCTAAGTAAAATTAGTCAGAGAAAGAAAAATATCATATGATTTCACTCATGTGTGGAATCTAAAAAAAACCAAAATAAACAAAAAAGCAGAATCAGACCTATAAATACAGAGAACAAACTGATGGTTGCCAGAAGGGAGGGATGGGGGGCTGGGAAAAAAGGGTGAAGGGGAGAGGGAAATACAGGCCTTCAGTTATAGAATGAACTAGTCACTGGAATAAAAGAGCATAAGGAATATAATGATATTATAACAACGATATATGGGGACAGATGGTAGCTACACTTGTATTGAACATAGCATAATGTATAAACTTGTGAATCACTATGTTGTACACCTGAAATTAATGTAACATTGTTTGTCAACTATACTCAAATAAAAAAAAATCAAGCAGCATTAGTGAAGCAAATTCAATAGTATGTACATTTTAAAGTTTTATTTGCATATCTATGATTTAAAAGTATAAAGCAATGATTTTAATAAAACAATCAATACAGAAATAATTTCTGTTATGATATTGCTTGTTTTTCAATTTATGTGCTTTATAATGTAATCCATCCATATTATCTTAAAAAGACTACATGTATGCTAATATATAGAAAGGAGATCATTGAAGTAATTATCTAGATTTTTTTAAAGGTTATTTATTTATTTAAGTAATCTCTATACCCAATGTGGGGCTCAAACTCACTCCAAGATCAAAAGTCCTGTGCTCTTCCAACTGAGCCAGCCAGGCACCCCTAGATTGTTAAAGTAAAACAAAACAATGAGGCAAACCATCTTAAATTTGAATTAAAATGGCAAAATTTCTATTTATACATTTTATTTTTCAATTTTACTTATTTTTTTGGAAAAAATAATTTTCTGGGGTGCCTGAGTGGCTCAGTAGGTTAAGCATCTGCCGTCAGCTCAGGTCATGATCCCAGGGTCCTGGGATCAAGCCCTGCATTTGGCTCCCCCCTCAGTGGGGAGCCTGCTTCTCCCTGTCCCTCTGCTTCTCCCCCACCAACTTATGCTTTCTCTCTCTCTCTCACTCTATCAAATAAATAATAAAATATTTTTAAAAATTCTATTTTCTTAGCCATCTAAAGTTGAAATCCCAAGCCAGTTTTGAATTCCCTCTCCTACACTTCCTGCTTATGTGTGTGCCCAAATTTATATCCAGCCTGCTACCAAGTTCAATAGTTTCTATCTCAGTATCTCAGGATGAATCCATCTGATTCCCTTTTGGCTTTCTCTTCCTCTATCTTCTCAATATAGCTCTTTCATAGTAACTTCCTAACTAGTCTTCTCCTCACTCAAATCCATCATATAAAAAGATTAGTTCTGTCATTTATTTACTGTAATGCAAAGATTTTCCATTGTTGAGTCAGGAAAAAAGTCCTCAAACTTGCTAGTCACGTGCCTGCATAACATGGCTCCCTACTATTTCATTAGCTACCCCTCCACTTCTTCCGTACATGAACCCAATAGGAAACCAAACCCACACACTTCAGCCAAACACATCCTATGCTCTCCAACCTTTATATTTTTGTTGTAGTATCTGCTAATTCTTCTCCATTTTCTTATCAGTCTTTCTAAAATCTTACACAAGCATCTTTTGAGAAAGCATCTACTTCACCAAGCAGTCCTTGATCTCCCAACTGAAGACACCAGTCCTTTGAATCACATCAACATTCTCTACCCTCTCACATCACTTATATCCTGATTATTAATATAGATATTTGTAGGGTTATCTTGTTAACAACCCTTTCCTCACACCCAGGAACTAGATCACAATCATCCTGAGAGAATAGTTTCTTTTTTTAATTTCATCCCCATAAAGCCTCATTTGGCATCTTATTTTTGTTTTTGTGGAAACAGAATTGAATTTTTGTTTATTGACATACATTAGAAGAAAGTATTCCATTTATAAAATGAAGTAGAGTGTTGAAATAAGGAGTGGAAGTAAAGAGCTGTTTAGTTAGGATCAAGTATATTAAGAAAATTTAGGGCTCAATTTAGGAGTTCTATTTTAGTTAGATTCATTTTTCTCTTTTAACCTTTCTTCATTTTTGCTATGTATGTCTTCATGTAGATATAGCAATAACTATTTCTCTTCCCTAATGTCAAAGAATTCTTCTTCTATTTGATTTTCCCCAGGGTTAGGCAGAGTGATTTAGAATAAACTAAATTTGACTTGAATCCTTACACATTTCTGAAAATGTCAAAGTTTTAAATTGCATACCTCTGTATAGGATTTGTGATGTCTTGACTTACTTCCACATTCTGCTTTGAGCAACAAAACACACCATGCTTAAAATCGAGCTCATTTGAAGAACACTGAAAGTAATGTCGGGAAGAAATATTACTCAATATCACTTCCTCTCAGAAAGATCTCAATATGCTCAACATAACTATCTGCAAACTTCTAGGCCAAGCAAATGAATGAAATTGCTATCAGTCAGTGAGTTCTCTAAGGGAGGGAGAGTGATGGTGTGAATGGAGGGTAAAGGCTCTATTATCTCTGTATGTTTGTGGGGTCCTTTCAGCAGCTGCACTTCATTTCAGAAAGTCATTTCATTAATGGCTTTTTTCGGCAGACATTTCCATAAAATACTAACCTGGACGCATTTAATCTTTACATTTTTTGGAGAAAACTGCTTAATTTGGGGCATGTTCACTTCTGTTGAAATGTTGCTGTTGAAAGCTGCATGTAGATCTTTTGAGAGCCCACATGCTTGAGTCTCTATTTTTAAATTTTCATGACAGCGTTTACACTCTCCTGAGCATGCAGGATCTAAGTTTCTACTGAAGCATGTAATTGCCAGCAATGACTTAGCACCCGCCATGTGGTGCCAAGTAATGGCAAGTGGAGGCAATGTCAATAAGAGAAAATTGGCAAGCTGGAGATAGCCAAGTGAGATACTCAGAGACTCACATGCTCTGGCAAACATTCCCCCTATTGCTAGTAGCACAAAAGAACTTTATTCACAAGGAATTTTATGTAATCTACAAGGTGCCCACACCAGAGAAAATAAAACGGCTGCTTTATTGTTTAGAATGAAGACATGGCTCCATTGATGATGTGTCCCACTTTTCTAAAACTATTCTCACTTACCCTGTCATTTTACCTCCTGCCTCCAGTACTTGATTTGCTCCTTTGGATTAGGACAATATCTGTAGAAAGCAGCTCTTAAAACATCTAGCTATGACATGGAAACCCTAGGAATGGGGTTGGAGGTGAACCTGTAATTTAGACTTTGGGATGTACAGGATTCACCCGAGGAAGTTATTAAAATGGCAGATTCCTGGGCTCATTCCTCAGGGATTCAGATTCAGTAGGTCTGGAATGAAGCCCAGAAATCTGCATTTTTTTCCTGAAGCACTAAGTCCTGGACTAGATAGGAAAGACACTGCGCTAACTTAAAAAACAAAAACTATCAGCTTCTTTCTACTCCAAATGTGATCTGTGGACCAGCAGGAACATCACCTGGGAGTATGATAGAATTGCAAAATCACTGGCCCCACCCCACTTGTTGAATCAGAATTTGCGTTTTGACAAGATGCCCAGGTGATCCCTATACCCATTAGACAAACACTGCTTTAGCAAACACTTTGAATTTAGTTACAGGTGCTTACTAGTTAGATTGGCTATTATTCTGAAGGAGAGTAGGACCCGGAAGAGGAACGTTTAGATGGAAGGGTGGGCTACAGCCATTAGGGCATTAGGTGGGAAGACGGTGGCAGAAGGCTCGAGGCATCTTGAGAACAAGCTGGGGTAGAACTGGCTATGAAGGTAAGCAGGGCAGATTTCACAATAATCCAGGGGCCTTTCTGTCTAGTATTAGAAAGCGCTAAACCATTATTACTTATTATTCTGTTAAAAATATTCTATGTAATTCATTTATACTTTGGATTTTGTTTTGATAAATTATTATAGTCTGTTTATTATGCTTTAATGCTTGATGGCTAGGACAGATAGACACTTTCTGAGTCCTCCTTATTTTGAAGTTTGTACAGACTGACACAGTCATAGTTGTTGAATAATTCAAGGTGAAAATATCAGATATTCTTTAAGTAGCTGTGATCTTTAGGCCTGTCCACAGATGTATTTGCCTGAGTCAAATGATCTCAAGATTAAAGTTTCAAGCAAATCATAGAAGCTATGTTCTCTGAATGAGTCTTGAATCTGGTGAAATGAATTCAGCTATTTTAAGCATCTATAAAGCAGAATAAATTATATGATAATAAATTAAATCACATAACCTAATGAATGTACTTCTTGTCACTTAGCAAGATAACTATTACAAGCTAAATACTAAAAGCTGTGTATTTAATTGATAAAAGCACATTTGCTGCATTAGAAATACATAAAGTTACCCTGTAATGTCACTACCACATAGAGTTCTGTCTCATTAATTCCAAAGAGACACTATGCAAGTTTTATGGTAATTTTGATACATTAAATTTCTTGGTGTTTTAATTTGGAATTTATAATCTTTTTTGCCAAATAATTATTTAACCTCACAAATGCTAGCTTTGTAATAATTAATTGGTATTTAATTATCGTATAGCCAGTAAAGTTATAATCTCTAAATGAAGTTTTATTCCATTTAAAATAACTGCTCGTTTTAATTTAATTTTTTTTTTCAGAGTAGTAGTGGGAGTTTTTATGCAGGGCATAATGAATTTGGTCATTCTTCCAAACTGAGCAAGCAAGTAATCTCCTTTCAAGGTTAGCAAGGGATTTAGGTCTCATTCTTGATGAAAAATACTCTGAAGTTTTATTTTCCTTCCATAAAATAAATCCAAATCACATACTTTCTTCCTTTGGGAACCCAAATAGAATAATTACTTGGTTTATGACATTATAATTAATGAGTAAAAAGATAAAAACATATGAAATCTAAGAGATGTAATTCTACTTGCAATGCACTGATCTAGAGAGTATTCTTATCCCTCAATGGAAAGTAGCAAGAATCATACATATTTATTTATTTTTGATGTATCATTCTTTCCTTCATTTCCATAATGAGAAGAATCACCTGGGGTACTTGTTTAAAATAGCACTTTCTGGGGCTTTCTGGGAGATTCTGATTTACTGGGACTGGGATAGGGCTGGGAAACACTGTTCTCATACTAAGAACCAGAAAACAGGAAATTCAGAATCGCTTGTGCTGAAGCAAGAGTACAGATCTGTGCTCTGAAACTTGGCTGCACATTAGAAACCCTCTTTCAAAAATCCTAATGGCCAAGGCACATCCAGACCAATTAGATCATAATCTCTAAAGTGGGATGCAAGGGTCAAAGTGTGTAATTTGGGCAGTACCTCATAAAGGGTGTAAAAACCATACCAAGTGGATATTTTCAAGGTGATAAAGTTATGGGGTCACTGCCTATTCACTGAGAGAACGTAAGAAAAAAAAATACTGAATTAGGAATCTAAGGTGGTGGTTTTAAAATTTGAACTTCTATCAGAATCACAGGGAAGACTAATTAAAATAGATTGATTAGCTCCACCCTAGAGTTTCTAATTAGTAGGTCTAGGGTGGAGCCCAAGATCTCGCATTTCTAATAAGTTCTAGGTGAAGCTTATGCTGTTGACCCAGGCAAACACATCTGAGAACCAATGTTCTTTTTTTTTTTTTTAAGACTTTATTTATTTGACAGTGAGTGCACCCACAAGCAAGTGGAGCAGCAGGCAGAGAGGGAGGCAGAGGGAGAGGGAGAAGCAGGCTCCCTGCTAAGCAGAGAGCAGGACATGGGGCTCGATCCCAGGATGCTGGGATCATGACCTGAGCCAAAGGCAGACACTTAACTGACAGCCGCCCAGGTGCCCCAAGAACCAATGTTCTAAGGGAAGAATAAGAGATGTCAAATGAGAGCATGGTGGGACCAAATTAGATTAAACTCAATCTTGGGTAAAATGTTAATCTGCTAGAATACCTCCTACATCGGATTCTAATAAAAAGAGCTAAGTGTTATAGAGTACCTACTATGTGCCAGATGTTGTTCCAAACATTATGTGTGTGTGCATATATACAGATAGATAGATAAATGCAGTCATTTATTTTTAAAAATAATCCTACATGACAGATGTGCCATAATGATTTCTTTTTAAATGGACTCCACAGCTAGTGTAGGGTGGTGCTTGAACTCACGACCTTGAGATCAAGAGTTGCATGCTGAGCCAGCCATGCACCCCTGTGATGGCTTCTATTTTACAGCTGTGGAAGTTGAGGTACAGGGAGGTTAAGTAACTTATTCAAAGCAATGCAGTTAGTAAACGGTAGAGCTGAAATTGGAATCTAGATGGTCTGGCTCCAGGGTTCATGCAGTTAACCACTGTTGCACCAAGGGAGGTGAAGATGGACAAGATTTGTTCAAACAGTAGATGTTTGTAGGAAATTGAGAACCAACTAGCTTTATCTCTTTCACCATCTCCAAAAGGGAATTCTACAAAAATATTTTAGGAAACAAAATGTCTGGACCAGAAATCAAAGTAAAACGAAAGAAGGTAGCCAGATCCAGAAACAGCCTTACATATGTAAAAGTAGGAGAAGGACCAATTTGGGAAGGAGTCTAAAATATTATAGCTCAGTTGTGCCTTCCTGAAAGAGTATGGAAGGTAAATAAACCACTAGGGGTACATCCTACCACTGCAGAAAAAGACATGACATAAATGCTATTCAAGGGCTGAAACCTGCATCTACTGAGGAATAACCATGTCTGCAGAGCTTTTGGCTTTCGTCAGGCCAGCAAGAATACAGGCTTTGGCAACAGCTATTGCAGTTTCATTTTATGAATCTGTAAGGGTGATTTTCAGTTAGAAAGATGCCTGCACTTATTTTTTCATTCGACCATCAAGAATTTTCTACTCTATGCTCAGCATCTAGGCACTAAGGATTCGGCAGTGAACTAACAAGAGCACGTTCCTGTTGGGATGGTGCTTATATTCTAGTAAGGGGAGTGGTAACTCCTTTAATAAATGAAATACTTGTAATTTAGATGTTGAGAAAATGTTTTAGAGAAAAAGGGTGATGGGAGCATGCTGGGAATGGTGACAGTGTGTACGGTAGATGAGAGTACCATTTGCTTATATAGTCAGGGAAGTCTCCGATGAGTTGATAATGAACAAAAATCTCAAAGAAATGAAGTGTGAAGGGAAAAGAATAAATGAGACCTTAGAGCTCTAGAACTAGCCACCTGGTTTCACAAAATGAAACGCAGGTGCCCATGTCATGCATGGTTGGGCCCAATGACAATGCATTCCTTTTTTTACCTGAAGAAACCAATGTCCACAGGAAAAAAATAACCCAAACATGACTGTAGGCTGAATTTCCTGAGGACAAGGCTTACCTTCTCTACATCTGGCAAGTGGGCTGCATGGGTTTCTAGCCAATGTAATTCCTATGAGCTATAAATGGAGGCTAAGTGAAATGATAGATAGATGATAGATAGATAGATAGATAGATAGATAGATGATAGATGATAGATCGATCGATCTAGATATTCCAGGCTTTGCGTATCCTGGAAGAGAAGGAACTGTAGATAGTGGAGTTCAAAGTTTTGAACAGAAAATTCTCTATCAATTTGACCCACCAACATAGGTTTTACATAACATTTTACTGCTAATGTACAAGAAAGAGCAAGAAGATATAACATTATATGAACATATTACATTCTTTGACTCACTGAGCTGTGTTTTCACTGAAAATCGGAATGGGAAATTAAAACATTTCATATTTAAAATAGGTGGTGGTGGGATTTGAAAGGCTGGTTTAGTCAATTAAATACATTGAATATAAGAGGGTGAAGTGGGAAATGCACATATATTTCTTTTGTTTTGTCTGAATTCATTATCCTGGGACCAGGATCAAATTTGCACATGCCAGGAGAGGAAGGTATCATTGTGTCAGACATCCTATCCCAGCCACTAACTTTGGGCATATTTCTAAAGTACTTTGGGAGTAGGTAATAAATAGTTTTGTACCATAAAATCAAATAATCAAATTAGGGATAAGTGTGAATGGAATCCCACTGGCAAAGTGTAAAGATAGTCTGTGATTTTTTTTTTTTTTTACCTGCAAAATTCTATGATCTCTTCCTGGAAACAGGACATGGGAGAGACATTGGCATGTCTGTTGTTATTGTTTGTTTTATGGATAAGCATTAGATTCTAGCCAGAGAACCACACCATGGTGGGGAGGATATGGCCGAAAGCAGGTACTAAATGGAAAAGGTGGAAAGAGAGGCAAATGGGAAGTGTACCCAAGAAGGGATGCAGTTATACTATTCCCAAGAGACAGTCAGAGTATGAAAGTATTGCTCTTAATTCTCTCAGATCTCATGATGACGAATGGCTGATGTTGAGAGAAACCACTTGAATCGTTTTGTGCAGAGAAACTGTTAATTTAAGGGTTCTTCCTAAAAACATTTCTTTATAATGAAATTCTGTCACATCAACTTACTAGAAGCTAGCTGGAGCTACAGTTTGGCTTACGAATTGTAGCCTTTATTTACCACTTTGGGTTTTTTTCAGGTAGCCTACAAGAAATACTACCATGAATTGAAAGGGAGAATGTTACCCAAGTCTGAGTATATTTAAAATGGAGAAAATCAAACAGAATTCTCTGACTGCAATGGAATTAAATTAGAAATGAATAAAAATAAAATAATCAGGAAACCCCAAGTACTTGGAAATTAAAATATCCAATGTCAACAATATGTGTGATGGTTTGATCATTCTTGGCAGCCATATGCCAGGAGTTCTAAGAGATTTTAGGAGGGTTCAGTGACTAGGACAGGCTGGAATATGGAGGCCCATAATCATGATTAAAACAACCTGCTAACTTTGATTTCTGGCCAAATCTGAGTAACTATACCATATTTCCCTTCTATAAACAACTAGAAAAACAGACAATAGATGTGAAACTGATGTTTTCAGACATTGGACAAAAGGTAGCACAGTACTGTGATGAAAAAAAAAGGAGAATAAGCAAGATAAACCCTGTGATTGCCCTGTCTTTCTACCTAGATGCTCTTCTGTAAAGTGCTGCATACATATGTGTTTGTGGGGGGCGGGGAGGGTGAGGTATTGGGACCTGAGAAGAATATCATGGTCTTGCTAAGCTAAGAAGACAGAGATTGGAGTTGAGGAAGACTGAGTGGTTAGCATGTGCAGTGCAGAGTACTGGAGAGGAATGTAGAGAAGATTCTCTTTGGAACTGTTGGAGAGTACCAGTCTGGGCATGCATAAGTGAAAGTGCATGAGGCCAATCTAAAACTCTTGGAGGGTTGTAATTTGAATAATTTCCAGAATGTACACAGGCTGAAAGATGCTTAAACTCTGACCAGCCAGGTTGGAGCCACCTAAGAATATCTGGGGTGTTTAATTAAGATCCTAGAAGAGTCAAGCTTTGCTAGTAGACCGAGAGTAAAGACTATGCCTGACTAGTCCTGACAAAGCTTAAAGACAAGCCTTAAAAGGATAAAGCTGACTCACAAGTTATTTAACTACACCCCACAAAGTTTAACATTCTTTACAGAAAGACAGCAAAACCTGGAATAAGGATAAGAGTCAGAAACAGTTAAGCCAGAAAACGGTGAAATAACATTTTTAAAGTGCTGGTTAAATAGAACAAAATAAAACACATTATTAACCTAGAAATCTCTATCCCCTGAAAAGAATATTATTATATCCTTAACAAATGAAGGCAAAATAAAAATATTTTCAGACCAGAGAAAGGTTAGAGATTTTATTGCCAGAAGACCTGAATAAGAATTGTTAAAGGAAATTCCTCACGCAGAAGAAAGTGATGCCGGATGGCTACTCAGATTTATAAAAACGAATAAAGAGTGCCAGAAATTGTAAATACATGGGTAATTTAAAAAACCCCATATTTTTCTACATTAAAAAATTCTTTAAAATGTAATTCACTTTTGGAGTGCCAAGGGGGCTCAGTTGGTTAAGCATCTGCCTTTGGCTCAGGTCATGATCCCGGTGTCCTGTGATGGAGCCCCTCATCAGGCTCCCTGCTCAGGGGGGTGTCTTCTTCTCCCTCTGCCCCCGCCCCCAGTCATGCACTGTCTCTCAAAAAAATCTTTCAAAAATATAATTCACTTTTTAATGAAGTTATAACAATAACATCTATGAAAGCAACCACAGAGTTAGAGAAAATATTTGGTATACCCAAAAGAAATTCTGGGGTACTTTAGGAGTCTTTACTTTCTTTGGTACTCTACAGTTGGAACTCTAATTTTGCTACTGGTATGTGATCACAGGGAGGAGTTTATAATCAAATGTGGGGATCTGGTAGCTCTTTCTGCCCATGGGTCCTGTGTCCGGGCTTTACTAAAACCAAAATTTTGCCCCCCAAAACCCCCCCAAATGTAGGGATCTCTGTGTTATTGGCATTTTTATTATTTGAGTATCTCTAAGTATTTGTATAGTCCAGACTTTGGCAATTTTTTTTTTCTGTAAAGAGCCAGATAATAATATTTTAGGTTTTGAACACCATGTATTTTTGGTTATGACTATTCAAATCTGTCATGTGCAGTCATAGACAATATGTAAATGAATGGGCACAGACAGATTTGGCCTATGGCTATTGTTTGCCAATCCCTGGATCTCATTGTCTCTCCTGTGATGACTTTTATTGGGCAAAAGAGTTGGATGTAGTGGAGCTGAGAAATCAAAGAGGGGGTTAATTTCCTTTAAAGACTTCATAGGCAGTTATTTTATGTTCTATATCTTATATTTACATCTTCTGAAGTCACTGAGGAATCTAAAGCTGTTTTTTATTGTTTCAACTGACTTTCATTCATGGTAGTTTCTTTCATTGTTTATTTGTGTTAAGTTTTGATTGTGATTGTGGATTGTACTTAATTTGTAGGAATTTGGGGCCTGGATTGAAGAGGATTTGCATTTACTTCTGCTGGTCACCAAGGTATGTGAAGGATCTGGGACCATTTAAATTTTTCAGTTTGAGGTTTTCCCAACTGTGGGGCTGGTGAGCCCCAGGGTAAGAATAGATTTATGAGGGCAAATATCCAGGGGGGATTTTATTAGTAGTGTTTTTGTGGTGGTCTTCTTCTCCTTCTCCTCCTCCTCCTCCTTCTCCTCCTTCTCCATCATCATCATCATCATCATCATCATCATCATCATCATCAATCAGTCTTTTCCATCCAGAGCCCTGGCAAATATTGGTAAGTTACTTATCTTTTCTCTTCATTGCTCAATGGAGTTTTTCTGGTCAGTCCTTGAAGTGGACTAAAGTTCAGCTCCATTTTGCACCACCTCAAGCCTGGTCCCCCAATCCTTGTGCAGCTTCTGATCCTCACATTTTCCAAACAACTTTGTCAGTAATTACTTGGGAATGTCCATCTGCCTGACTCCTATATCTGTCTCTCACTTGCTTCTGAACTGAAATATGGAATATCAGTGCAATTTATTAGGCCCCCTAAAAGTCCAATGCTTTTAAATTTATGAACCACCTCATAATAAAAATGTTCATATGTGATATATATATATGTATGTATATACATACACACACACACACACACACATAAAATTATATATGTTGCACAAGTGCTTTGGAGACAAGCCATGGCTTCCTTAGAGTCAAGTTTTAAGGATTTCTGCTAACTATTAAATTATTTAAAGTTTGAGTGAGCTGTTTTGATTAAAATCAAATTCAAAATTAAATTTCATTACAGTATTGTAATTTCTGATGTTGAATAGAAGACTTGATATATAAATGGGATCTTGTGGGTATGTCGGGGTGGGAGAAATATGAAGAGTGATTAGAGGGTTTCCACTTCTTATAAATGGAAGTGGCATTATTGGCTTATTGTAAAATACTCTGGTTGCCTTGATAATTATGTGGTGTTATTTCCTGCTCTAGATTAGTTGATGGTTTGGAAGAACAATGATCAAGGAAAGGTTTATGCAATGTAGTTCCTTTTTCCATTTTTTGTTTATTGATGTCTATGAATTTTTTGCTTTAACAATGTGTTCTTGGGAATATACAGAAATGAAGTAAGGGTTTTCACGAGCATCCTGTCAGAAGAGAAATATTTCCACCAAATCAATAGTTTCAATAGAATATTTAGGATTGTATATTATATATTTAAACTACCTACAAGTATTTTCTCTATTAAGCAATCTGTCAAGACCCATATCAATATACATTTTTAAATGACATAATTAGAGTAGCATTTCAAAATGTCTTGATAATGGATTTTTAAAGAACAGTATTATGGTTAAATGAATTGACAATGGCGTGGGTTAGACTTGGTGAAGCAGTTTCTTTACAGAATAATTTTTCAGAAACTTTAAAATGCAAATATAGCATTGTTATACCTCTAAAATGAGGTATAACAAGCTGCATTTTTGTACTCCCATTTAAACATGAAATCCTTTTCTCTTGGTGCTTCTCCTGGGACAATAGATTTAAAACATATCTGTGTCTTTTTATACTGCTTTTCTTCCTATTTAAATATGAAAGAAAATTTATACACGTTTATGTCATGAATATTTATTCTTTTTCTTTATTAAATATAAAGAAATTTAAATAATTAGTGCTTAAAATGGAAACTATGTATTAAACATAAGAGTAAGTTGGTTTTCAGATAAATCTAAACGATCAGGGGACACCTAGGTGGCTCAGTCGGTTAAGGTCTGCCTTCGGCTCAGGTCATGATCTTGGGGTCCTGGGATAGAGTCCCTCATCATGCTCCTTGCTCAGTGGGGAGCCTGCTTCTCCCTCTGCCTGCCGCTCCCCCTGCTTGTGCTCTCTCTCTCGCTGACAAATAAATAAAATCTTTTAAAAAAATCTAAATGATCAGGATCACTAATTTAATAGGAAGAATCTGTCGTATCAGACCTCATTACTGTTAATCTTAAGTCTCTCAAAACAATTTGTGTGGCAGACATGAGGACCAGAATGCTCATTACCAAATCCCCAAGTGCCTAGAAATGCTCTTGCCTAAAACCTACATGTTAAGTGTGAACAACATGTTTTCCTCCATGGATGGGATTGAATGAGTGAAACCTGAAGTTGAAGATGCTAATTGCATATTTTAATACCATGTCTTCTGCAGTAACGATGTGTCATTTATTATCTATAAAGAAACTCATAATTAGGTTTAATAAAACTCAATAATTAAAAATTAAAAACGATCCTAAATCTTTTAAAACACATGACCAAGGTCTTTGAAAATGCTGTATCTTTTATGCCCACTGTCATGCAGCCACCAGGTGGTAGCCTGTATGACTATCTCAATTGATTTAGTTTATGGTATTACATATATTAATATCTAGGAAATTTCAACCAACTTTCCTCTTTTGAGAATGTTTATCTAGTATCTTGACAAGGGAGTATGTTTTATCTCCCCATCATATCGCATCTTATAAATAATACATTTAGTTTTAAAAACAAAAGAAAATGCATGTGGGGAGTGACTGGAATAGGGACCGATGCTCTTCTTTCCCACACCTTGTATCCTGGCTGAAGAGGGAGGTGGTCTTCTGGTTCACACTCTTCTGCAACTTTTCCCTTGCTCAAAACCTCATTGAACCTCCATCAGTCTTTCCATATCATACCTTTTTTTTTTTTTTTTTTTTTAAGGACTCACACGGGTGTTTTCTAGCATGGCCTTAACAGTTTGCTCCCTTCCCTTATTTACTAGGAAACTGGACCATGCACATAGAAGACATGGTAGCTGTAATGGAGGGGAAATGAAAAGAATCTGAGGACATTCTTCTTTGCAGAATTTTGGCTTTACTTCACTTTCCTCTAGGCTCCTGTCTTTGGCTTTTTGCTAGGAAGAGAGGCACTTGTATTCTTGCCCTTGGCAGAATACCAGTCAACCAACAATCTTCAGAACCCCAACGTAACGCTTCTGCCCTACAGTCAGCATCTTGTCCCAGTGACAGCAGCTGTGGCTAAAGCTGTCAGTTTGCTATTTCACTTCTCCTTAAATATGTTCTATAATACACATATATATGCATATCAAAGGCATCCATGTAGTTTTACCTTAAACTTCTATCATCTAATGAGTAACTTCTGTAAACTCAGGAAGGTAGGACTCCAAGGTAGACAATGGCCTGGAAATCTCACTTAAAAGTATTTATATATATATTTAATAAATATATAAATATAACATATAATAGTGTTCCATACAATTTTTTTTCTATCTTTTGTGGTATCCAGATACATAGAGAGGAATAGAGTATGGGTTTAAAAAGTAATCATACGTTGGGGTGCCTGGGTGGCTCAGTTGGTTAAGTGTCCGACTCTTAATTTCAGCTCAGGTGATGATCCCAGGGTTGTGAGATGGAGCTCCTTGCAGGGCTCTGCTTATGATTTTCTCTCTTCCTCTGCTCCCCCACTCACCGCACTCTCTCTCAAACAAATCTTTTAAAAAATCCTATGTTTATCTAGCATATTTAGTTAAAAATTCAAATTTGTAAACAAAAGAGCTTAAAAGGCTATTATACTTTTTCTGTTAATTTTTTTTATTTTATAAAGAATAAGACCAGGACACATATTTTTCATTGTTGTTCTTTTCCTAATGCAATGGTATCCCCCAAATCTGTAAGTAGCATACTTAATAAGATGTTTTACCTTCCAGTGACTTCATATTAATAGCTAACAAAATTATCATTCAATTCTGCAAAAGCAAGTATTTTCTTATGGTAATTTACTATGTGTATCTTTTGAAAATGAAGTCTATGTCGAGATATGACTTACAAAGGATTATAAGAATAAGTTGAAGAATACTCTAGCAACAATAAAAAGTGCATTGTTTATAGAAAATAATCATTAAATTAAGTTCTAACCAGTGTTTTAAATAAATTTTATTTGACTAAAACCCCACCCTACCAACTGAAATCCCATCAGCGATAATGGAAGGGAAGGGTGGTAAACTATATTATCAGCATCAACTCCAGGAAGGTCAAGATACCAACCTTGGATTAATATGAGGAGGCCTTCATAACTTAAGAGACTCGAAAACACGCAAGTTGCCTGACCGTCCTAACTGTGATGAAAATCATCCACTGAAGTGGGTATTATTGTAAATCTTTGTCTACATGACAGATTTACATCTCCTAACCTCCATAAAATTCACCGTTAATGGCACAACACCTATTAAGCTGAGATATTTCTAGGTGTAGTACGTCATGGTATTTTCCTGTATAGTTTACATTATTCTTGGCATTTCACTGCCTGTCTCATGAGATGGCTGAGAAGGAAAATATAGTAACTTGCACTCACTTCTCAAGGACAAAATGCCACATCTTACCAGAGGAAACATTCAGAAAGTGAAAAGCAAATATTGAGAATAATAAGGTTGAAAAATGTGGCACATGAGAAATCTGGCGACTTTAGGGGAAAAACATTTTGTTTTGTGGAATACAATTTTACTACACTACCAAATTCCCAGTTTTTAGGGTTTTTTCAAAAAGGGACAAATAAACATTTGCTAAAGCTCATTGTTTGAGCTGGGTATATACAAGAGAGAAAATACGATCTTTGACATAAACCCAGTCTTAGAGCTTAAGCTTTCACCAGTACTTGTATAGGGAAACCCTGGGGCCTCAAAAACATTTGGGTAACACTCCTGTAGCACTTTCTTACAATACAAGTTAAGCAGGCTTTCTGTAACAGAGGCAATTAAAATGTCCAGGCTCTCCCTTGAGATATGTCAGCACACTGAGAACCTGAGATTCTGAATAACTTAATTCTTATTCACATACAGCCTGAGAGGAAAATAATGTCAACTCTTACCATAGAGTCTTTCTATTTTCTCTCTTAGGAGAAACAATTAAACAGTTACAAGCATGTAATAAACTTTTGACACGTTGTTGTGAAGGGTTTGGGCCATAACGTAGGGTAGAAAATCCTATGAACTAATGCCACTGCATTTTACATGGGCTAAAAAGGAATTTTTAAAACCAGATTGCAACATTGCACAGCTGAAAGAGATTGGTGATATTTTCTCATGCAAAGCCCTGGCTTTATGCATGACAGAACCGCAAGATTACCAGCCCAAGTTCACATTATTAGCTAATGGTAGAACCAGGACTTAAGAAACAAGTATTCTTCAGAGAAACTTCTCTTGAACTCGGATAAAGAACAGCCAAATTTTGCTTCTCGTGGAGCTAGCTTTGGGGAGTGGTATGTAGTAGAAAATGGTTTCCTGAGCTTTTTGTCTTTTCACTATGGAAAGGAGAAACAGAAAAATGAAACTATTGAGATTTTAAGCAAATGTTTAGGAGGAGAACTTGCACTTCTTTCCTATGTAGTGTATGCTGCCTGATCCATTTCCTTCTTTCCAGCAAAGTCCTTTCATTGTATATTTGTAATAATAAAGGGCACAGTGGAAAAGCCTCCTGTGCAACAATGTCATTACATGGAGCTTTGGATATATGGTGTTTATTGGTATTACAAACTGTTGGAAATAACCATACAGATCTTATGGAAGAAAGATCTGTATATAATGGCTGCTAATGGTTTCACATAATAGGGGCTCAGAAAATATTTATTTGACTTGGTTCTTCTGTATTTTTTGTTGAACCCATGTTTAAGATAATCCAGTCTGGATCACAAATGGCCTGAAAAAATTAATATACTGAAATGTTCAACATGTATCATGTGTTTATTGGTTTTTATATAAAAGGATTTTCTGGAGACTGTGTGGCACAGTTTTACTATCTCCACAAAGCAGGGTGGGAACATCCCCATAATCCTAAGTAGTAACAAGTAGGCTGTGCTTCCTTTTGACCTACAGAGAAAGTGCAAGAGCATTCAGGTTAAACAACGGTCCGCTAGACAACTTCCCAGCTGCCAGTTAAGTCCTATCAAACCTAGTGTGCAGAGATCCTTTGCTCTGGTGGGTACAGTACCACAGTTATGGACGAACAGTAATTATGCCTCCCACCCCTCAAATTCATATGTTGAAGTCTCAATTCCCCATGTGACTGTATTTGGAAATGGAGCCTTTATGGAGGTATTTAAAGTTAGATGAGGTCATAAGAAGCGACACTGGAGAGCTCTCTCTTCACCTTGTGAGGGCACAGTAAGAAGGTGGCCGTCAGTAAAGTAGGAAGGGAATCCTCACCAGAACCTGGCCCTGCCAGACCTTCTTCTTACCTTTCAGAACTGTGAGAAATACATTCCTGTGTTTAAGCCATCCTGTCTGTGGGATTTCATATGACAGCCAGAGCTGACTAACACAATTACCATTTAAAACAAAAAAACAGGATGGATAAACAAGCATTTTTGGAAAACTATTATGCACATGAACCTTTCCAAAAATTGTGCTGCTGTTTTCTCCCCCTTCATCTCTTATGGTCCTTTACTTATCCATCTCTTAGACCAGAAAGAGGACAAGCTATTGTTGGGAAATTAAAAAAATAACATGCACAAGCTTATAAAAACAAATGCATTACAGTCTCTCCACCAGCCCAATTCCTTCATAGATGAATTAAAGAAATGAGAAGTTTTAAACAAAGTTCAGTTACTTAAGGACCTGATGTGTCGAGTGAGTTGTATTATCCTCACCCAGATATGTTTTTGTTTTGCCCTTTGAACAAAGCACATCATCCCCACAGGCTGCATGAACAGCCAGTGCTTCCAGGAGAGCTTTTTGGAGTCAGAAATGCTGAGTTTCTCCAAGATGAGAAATTATGTTTGCATAGCAGAAAACACAAATTTAAGTTAGAAATATGTTGGAAAATGTCATTTCCTTTGCAACCCAAACAAATTAAGAGGAAGGGAAATATCACTTAGTAGAATTCAGAGCTTGTTGTGAAATTTTGAAAGAGTTATGGAAATTTGGCAAAACCTAAAATGTTGCTTGGCATTTATGCCCTGGGATGAGTATTTTAGGAGTTCAGATTAAACTTGTTGACGGATATATACTGAGAACATGTTAACATATTGCTGTTTCTATTTCTTGTTATAAGTATTGTCCTATGAACTATGGATTTGTCCCACATATAACCTATTCAAGTTACTATGTGTAATGCAGATGAAAAATTTATATTTACTATGTATTTAAAATTTTTTTAATTTTATTTTTTTTTACTACATATTTTAAACTCATGGTTATATCCCCATGGGATAAAGCATTCCCAAATGCTTAGAAAACTAAGCATAGAAAACCAAAAATAACAGATTTTAAGATTACCACTGTGGGGTGCCCGGGCGGCTCAGTGGGTTAAGTGGCCGGCTCTTATTTTCGCTCAGGTCATAATCTGAGGGTTGTGAGATTGAATCCGGGGTCAGGCTCTGTGCTGGGTGTGGAGCCTGCTTAGGATTCTCTCTCTCCCTCTCCCTCTGCCTCTCCCCTCCCTCTTTCTCTCCCCCCACCTTTGAAAAAATGATTACCACTGTGCTGTATATCATCTACTAACTGAAGAGAAAATGGCAGATGCATGGAAGTTAAAATTCAAGAAGGCTACTAAAAAGCTCTAACTGCTTTCTTTCTGTAGAAGATAGAAGCATTTAAATGCTGTATATGTTTACCTTGAGCCAGTATTCTATTTAGTTATACACATTTTATCCAGCTTGGACTACTGTGCTGTGTTAGGCTCTCAATTTTTGCATGCGGTATTGGAAAAGTCAACTTACAACCGAGGTAAAATGGAATATCAAGATGCATGACAGTCCGTAGGGATGTTATGGAGGAAGAAATCATTATTGCTGAGATGGTTATAAGCCTATCTTTTGAAGTGAAAGTTCTTAATTTGAAACTTGTTTTCCAAATTACTGGCATTTTGAATTCTAATCTTATAGAATACTCTAAGAGGAATACAATTTTTGAAGATACCCCCCCCCTACATATTTGCTAGGTAAAATACATACAGTACCTAGTGTAGTATTTGCATAAATGTTTTCTTTCTTTTTTCTTCTTAACAGACGACCAAGGGTGGAAGAAGTTCATTCTCCAACCTGCTTTTGCTACTGTGTAGATATTGCTCAGCTTTCTAATTTGGTGGTTATGAAGGTGGGAGAATAGTGGGAAGGAGGTGGGCTAGTTCCAGCGTCTCTGCTCTAGAAGGAACATCTGACTTCAGAATCTTTGTAGAATGTGATGGTTAACTTTATGTGTCACCTTCACTGGGTTGATGGATGCCAGATAGCTGATAAAATATTATTTCTGGGTATGTCTGCGAGGGTATTTCAGGAAGAGATCAGTTTTTGATTCAGGAGATAGAGATCTGCCTTCACCAGTTGGGTGGGCACCATCTAATCCTTTAAGGACCTGAATGGAAAAAAGGTGAAGGAAGGGTGAATGTTCTGTCTCTCTTCTTGAACTGGAACATCCATCTTTTCCTGATTTTGGTTCTTGGGCCTTTGGCCTCAGACTGAATTAAATCCCTGGCTTTCCTGGTTGCAGATGGCAGATTATTGGACTTCTCAGCATCCATAATTCTGTGAACAGATTCCTGTAATAAATCTCTCTCTCTCTCTCTCCCTCTCTTTCTCTCTCTCTCTATGTATATATCTTATTGGTTCTATTTCTCTGGAGAACCCTAATACAAAGAATAAAGACATTGGAATCAAGACAATTTCTAGGATACGGTAGAGAATCAGTAAATGTTTGTTGAGTGAACAAACTGATACATGCATAAAGATAATGAATTCCAACATGTGTGCAAGTAATGACTGAATAAGCCAAAAGGAGAAGGTTGCAGTTAATGCTAGTCTGTTCAGTTTGCCATGACAAAATACCACAGACTGGGTGGTTTAAACAATGGAAATTTGTTTTCTCACAGTTCTGGAGGCGAAAAGTCCAAGATCAAAGTGCTGTCAGGGTTGTTTCTGGTGAAGCCTCACTTCTGGTTTGCAGATGGCTGCCTTCTCAAGGAAGAGAGATCTCTGATGTCTCTTAATCTTCCTATAGAGACACCAGTCCTGTTGGATTATGGCCCTATCCTGTGACTTCATTTAATTTTAATTCCTTGCTTAAAGGCCCTATTTCCACATATAGTCACATTAGGAGTTAAGGCTGCAACATATGAGTTTGGGGTAGGGGTGGGGGAGGGGGCCACAATTCATTTTGTAGCATGGAGGAATGCTGAAATTATAAGAAATGTGCACTATGTACTTTCGGCAGTTGTTATCTGGTAACTATTTTATCTACACATTTTTCACCTTAAAAACTAGTTTTATCATGAGAGACTATGGACTATGAGAAACAAACTGAGGACTTCAGAGGGGAGGGGGGTGGGGGACTGGGATAGACCGGTGATGGGTAGTAAGGAGGGCACGTATTGCATGGTGCACTGGGTGTTATACACAACTAATGAATCATCGAGCCTTACATCGGAAACCGGGGATGTACTGTATGGTGACTAACATAATATAATAAAAAATCATTAAAAAAAAAAAAAAAACTAGTTTTATAACTATGCAATCCTAATCTAGCATTTGCAGAATGGAGATAAAGGGATTTCAAGTAGTTCAGTGTAGCTACAATACGTTCAAACCTTTCAAATTTGTGATGCCAATAAAAATGGGGCCTACAGATTGAGGATGGCCTACAGATTTTGCAATAGTCAAATTCCTTCACAGTATCTCCCAAATAACAACAATGAACAAGCTGAAAAACACACTTGACTAAACTAAGTGTTTGGTTCAGTAGAATGCATCTCATAGTTTGTTTGGACTTCACTCAAATGGAGCTGTTTCCAAGGAGAAGAACGGAGAGGCAATGAATTTTATACTTCTAGCTATTTAGCTACATTTATTAAACAATAATTAATATATAATTTAATAATAAATACTAATTTTAATGTGAGCTACCCAGCAAAATTATAAGTGTTATACAATGTGTTTAGTATAGTATTTATAATTTTCATTGTAATCTACACTTTTATTTTTAAATTAATAAAAAAATCATGGCTACAGGGGTTTAAACTCTGTATTCTAACAGATTTATTGGGCCATTCAGCTCTCTTATTACTCAAGGACATATATAATTGGTTTAAAATAAAAGGATGAAATAAATATATTTTGAACAATCCAGATTATATTGAGCTCTAAAGCCATATCTGATAAAGATGCCCACCAATGTTCTACCAAGAAGAGTAAAATTAGTACTTAAGGATGAGTTATATAGATGATATAACTTGAAGTAATTTGTTGGACACATTTTGAAGAAATGGCAATGTTGATGCATATCTGGTTTTATTTTACAATTTTCTTCCAGGTATATTTTACTGAATTATATTATCTTTAAATTTTGCAGACTAGTATTTATTGTTCTTAGACTAGTTCAAGTTGTCAGATTATTTCTAATCTAAAATTGCTTGGTTTATATACAAGATTTATATTTTTATAAAAGTGTATGTATTTTGTCACACAACGTGTGACAAAAGCAGTAGGCATGGGGTTATTATATGTGAGATAAAAACAAGCCTTTCTGTATATATACATATTTATTTCTATGTATATGTCTATTTATACATTTAATTTCTGTTAGTCCTCTTTTACTCCTTCCCGTGTTCCTTTCTGTCTTCCACTAGCCTTATTCATCATTATTTCTTATTTCCCATTCTTCACACAAGTCTCCATCAAGATCTAAAGTGCATGTAGTTCTTTGAATCCTTCCCAAATCACTTACTTGTAAAAGGTTCCCTTTTGCTTCATTCTCTTGCACACATATACAAAAGAATATGTAGGACTATCTAGCTACTTTTTTTTTTTTTTTTTTTGCCATTTCCAAGTAAATTTTAAGTACAGAAGATTGACTTTCAAACATCTGAGTTGATTTTCAATTTTTTTGAAGAGTGAGATGATGTTAGCTGAACATGAAATCTCATAGTTTCCTGGCATATATAAATCCTTTCATCTGCAGTTAGTATGGTCACCTCTTCCTATTCAACCTATTGATTAAATTCCGAGCTATGGTCTTTTTGCAAGGCTGCCTGAATTATAGTTTTTGAAACACTAGATGTGGACTACATGAAAATATAATTTTTGAGATCAGACAAGAGTTTCTACTGCTTCTTCTTTCACTGTACTTGGTGGTTTTCCAGAGAATTAAATGAAAACATAGGAGCATGTGGTTTTAGAGGTGATGCTTCATTTTAACTTAATTTTATTATTTTATTTTATTTAAATTACTTATAATTTAATTTATATTAACTAATTAATTTTCTGTGCAGAGGTAGCGGTGGTTGATCAGTGTCGTGATGTTTTTACCTCGGTGAACTTCGTTTTGTGATTTCAGTTACAGTTGTAGGAGACCAATGAATGCAGCTTCAGAGTTTCTAGAACGTTGAACCTAAAGATACAGAGTTTCTAGAACGACTAAATTTGTAGGGTACATGGCATGGAAATATCTGGAATGTATGAATATACTCTTGGTTTCTTTTAAATGCTCTGCTAATTTTGCTTGATGATGCTCAAAGGTAAGGCAAAACTCCATGAGAATTACAGAACTTTTATACCTGGAAAATATTTGAAAAAAATCAACTTCCAAGTTGTTGTATTAGTGATCTGTGAAAAGCCATACCCATGGGCTGTTGTATTCATCAATATTCTTTGAGTAATAGTGGGCAGGAATCTAACTTAAGGAAAGAAAAAAATGATTGGAATGAAAATGATGTAATTCTAAGAAATTCTAAGAAAAAAAGGGCTATCCTGCAGCTCTTACACTCTGGATCTGAAGACGCAATGTTGCCAGGGTCTTTCCTCTTAGAATCTTATTTCTACCTTTCTTTGGGTGTAGGTTTCAGTATTTAAAATTTTTCTGTATGAAAGTATTTCTCCAGATTAAAGACTAAAGAGGAAGAGAAATTGTCTTCAAAATATTCATTTAGAAAAGTAATAATTTATTACTGGACTGGCATTGACATGTAACCATCTCTGGAATAATCTCAGGGCCAGGAGAATGAGGTACAACTGTGTGTGAATCATGTGTTCACATCTTTGGCTAGACGAGTAGGCCACTATAATTGACAATTCATTTAGAAACACAGTTTCAGACACTAAGGGGAGGGGAATAATTATAGGTAGCAATAATAATAAATGCCCACAGGGGTAAACTCTGTGAATGCACAGTACCTACATCTGTTTTTCTACATGTATAATTTTTAGAGAACTCCTGTATTACATCCAATTGTTTCGTGTATAATCGGAAACTCTCTTTTCTTTTCCACATGGTGGGGGACAGTCATGGGTGACTGAATCCTGCCCCAAATCTAGAATCTTTGGGCAATGAGATATCCTCTCATTCAAGCCCCAATATGGCTTCTCATCAGCCAGCAATTTATGTAGTGAGTGGTACATTTGACCACCTGTGCTACTCACAACATACAATGAAGAAACAAAAAAGTATTTCCGTCCAGGTCAGGGAGGGTTTCTCAGCAGTGCCACTGTCGACATTCTGGGTTGAATAATTCTTTTGGAGGCTGTTCTGTGCATCGTAGGATGTTCAGCAGCATTCCTGGCCTCTACCCACTAGATGTCAGTAGCACCAACCCACCCAAGTTTGAGGTGCTCAAAAATGTCTCTACAGTTTGCCGAACGTCTTCTAAGGGGCAAAATCACCCACAGTTAACCACTGAAATAAGAGGAGAATGGGATGCAACATGAGAGTTGTCAATGGTCCAAAACCACTATTGTATACTCATTGGAGGGGAGTAGTTACAATCACTGGGCCTGAAGTCAGGTTCTTTGTGTCTAGATTTTTACTTCCAAGTTTCCTAACTGTGGGCAAGGGACTTACCTTCTGTAAGCCTGTTTGTTTTTCACAAAACCAACATAATGATAGGAACAATCTCATAAGGTTGTTTTGAGGATTCAGTGAGCTTTTAGCACAGTGCCTGCACATAATAAGAGACGTTTCCACTAATGGTGGCTATTATCATTCTCATCTGGCTAAGTAGGAACATTAAGTTGCATCCACATGTTGACTTTCCAGGGAATGGAGTGAGTTTCTTGATCGGATATTTAGTTGTCCTTATTCTGCCCATGGGAAAAAGTCCATTGTCCAGAGTTCTTTACAGACATACCTGAAGGGCTATTAATGAGGCTTCACCAACTTCGGAATAGTCTACCTCTAGAGAACAATTCTATCATGACCGTGTGGATTGCCTCTGCAGTTAAATATTCATGCACCACTGTTTACCAAGCTTGGGGTTTTTCTTTCCCTGAGGATCTTCCTTCCTCCTTCATCCCTTCCTTCCTCTTCCTTTTTTCCGCCTCCCTCCCTCTCCTCCTTTCCTCCTCCTCCACTTGTTCCTTCCTCCCTCCCTTCTCTCTCTCTGTCTCTCTCTCTCATATAGTTGCCTATAAATTTCATTTGATGACAATGATTTAGCAGTAAATAAAAGTAGAAATTGTGAGGTCAGGAACTTTGTATCTGGACCTCTGCTTTGCAGGCTCTGTTTCTTAGCAACGGGTCTTCTACCTTCTCAGTTTCTCAGGTCTCAGCTCAATGCCTTTGGCTTAAGCCACTGTCTGAATCAGGATAAAGAAATAGGCTGGAGTGGTAAGACAGAGCTTCCCCAATGCTCAGAAACCTGCATCTCTTATTTGCAAGTGACAAATTGGATGCTAATTTTAGGGAAAAGTGAGTACCTTTGCCAAGTAGGGAGTTCAGAACAAGAGATGTTTGAGAGTAGCCTGAATAGGACTAGTTCTTTCTGGATCCTAGTCTTAGCTGTGGTAGCATTTCTTCCTTCCTAAACTTTGCAAACACAACTTTTAATACAAGGCAGAGAATTCAACTGTTGCAGTTCTTTAGGATGCATTAGATAGGAGTTTTTGAAATTACAGTTTAATAGCTAAGGGGAGAAAATGTACCTCTTTTAAAAAGTTGTTTAAATTAGCAGTGGTCTTTCTGTTCCCAGATGGAGAAGCTTGGGTTAAAACTTGTCTCTCACATGTAGGACCTTACTAACCCTGGGAAAGGAAGCCAGCATTCCAATATTCTAATGTTTTTCTACCATTAGAGATTGAGTTTAGGCAGGTACATATTTGAGACAAATTGCTTAATGAACTGCTTCACTGGTTTAGAAGCAGTTGTTTTTCCCATCCTGGGATGAAAGGGTATCCACTATCCCCTAGTCCAACTTGAATAGCTACTTCTGTGTTTTTGGCTTATAACTTTATAACTTTTCACTCTCTTCTTTTGATATAATTTTATTTATTTATTGAAATTATTTATTTGCAAGTGACAAACCTAATTCAAGTAGTTTCAGCAAAAAGAGATGTATGTGTGTATATTTTGTGTGTGTGTGTATATATATATATATAATTTTTTTGATAGATGACTGCTTGGAGAGCTGCAGGAGGCAGACAGGAAAAACCTCAGGGTATCAGAAGCAGAAATCAGACTTGATTCATTTATTTCACAAATTTTAACTGAGGAACTACTATGTGCCAACCTCTGAGATCAAGGTGCAGTAAAAACAGGCACTTTCTGATTCCCTAAAGCTTTAAAATCTATTTCAATGAGATCATCTGTCTAATTCTTATTACAGCTTCTCTATTGGTTATTGTAGTCATTCAGATTCCTTTACGTGGTAGTGTACATAATCCCTAGTACCTCCTGGTTTAGGTCTTTTCAAATTCCTAACTTGAAGAAAGGATGATTTTTCTCTAATAGGTCTATTCAAGAAAATCTTGGAAGGCCCCACCCCTGAATCAGTTACATTGGGGTATAGGAGTGATACTATCAATGGCCAGGTTTGGGTCTCTCTGGATCCACCTCTCTACTGAGTAAAACTCTCCTCTTCTACGGAGTTTGGGAAGGAACAATAGTCTCTTTTTAGCTCTGGGAGATAATTAGTGCCTCTGCTTTCTAAGACTTGATGCTCCCATTCCGGGCTTAGTTTTGAGCTCTTTCAAATTGTTTTCCAGCTCTCCAAATGTTGCTGTTGTGTCCCATTGTATTTGTCCTTGGATTTTTATGCTTTTTTACTGATTTATTTTTTAAAAATAGTTTTCTTTCATTTACTGCAGACTCAGAGAGTGTATGTGTAAACCGTTGTGTGATGTTAAGTTTCATGTAAATGTATTTCATATGAAATCTCATTTGACCATTGGTCGTTAAAATACCTACGACTGGTGCAACCCCATTCCAAGTTTGTGCAGTTGTTTTGATGAAATTGCACTTAAAAAGATTTTTGCTTTATCAGTGTTATCAAAAGCTATATAGTTAATTTTTAGATCATTTTATATAATGATCAAATTCAGATAAAAGACAGGCATTTGCTTTTTTTTTTTTTTTTCAAAGATTTTGTTTATTTATTTGACAGAGAGACAGCCAGTGAGAGAGGGAACACAAGCGGGGGGAGTGGGAGAGGAAGAAGCAGGCTCCCAGTGGAGGAGCCCAATGTGGGGCTCGATCCCAGAACTCTGGGATCACGCCCTGAGCCGAAGGCAGACGCTTAATGACTGAGCCACCCAGGCATCCCCGGCATTTGCTTTTAAGCTCTTAATTTTCTTGAGAAATCTTTTGATCATTTCACGTCATCATCTCTTTATAGTACTATAGTACTAGAGTACTTTGTAGTACTATGAATACTCTGACCACTGATTTTACTGGTATTAGCCGGGTCCTTCTCTACATATTTGTGCCATCAGCTTTAGAGGAGGGGAAATCTTTTCACCAAGAGAACTATATGGGTTTCCACAATAAAGTATTATACCTTTTAATATTGAAGAACGTCTTAAGATTTTGACAGTGCTAACAAAGGGTTTAGTGAGAGGAAGGGGAAGATATTTGTAATTCACGTTGCTACGAAGCAACCAAATTCTCATCTCTGTGTTTTTACTGTTGCAAATACTGGCATATACTGACAAATTTGCCTTGTGGCTTCTGACTGTGATACATCTACTGAACTATACTAACTATACTAGCAAATAATAAAAGTTTAGATGATATCTTTTTAAAATATCTAATTCCTTATTCCTGACACTGCTTACTTGGCTTTTCATTATACCTGTATCTCAGTGTTTGCATACTGGAATGACCCGTGGGGCTCTTAAGAAATATTGAGGCTCTGGCCCCAACCCAGACTAATTAAATCTGAATTTCTGAGGATGGCATCTGGACAGCAGTACTGTGTTGAGCTCTACAGGTGATTATGATACGCGAGCAGAGCTGAAAACTACTGATCTCTTTATGTCCTGTAGGAACATGCAAAAGAATATGTTTTTGTCCTTTTGAGGGTGTATCTGACTTCAACTTCCTGCTGCATTCTCACCTCAGGATCTAAGAGATCCCTGGGTTCTGAATATTATCATTACTTTGTTTAGGGACCTCATGTCAGGGAGTCCTAACATTTAAGCCCATGGAGTCTTAAAATATGAAGGGAATTTAAGAAAGTGTTGCTGTCGGGCAGCACTTGAAATCTCCTGTGGACCTTCTCTGTCACCTAGCCAAAGGAGTGCCCGGAGACTCAGTTACTCAAAACTGAAGTATGTTAATTTACTTTGATTCATATTTAATTATTTGAATATATTTTATTAATGTATGATTGTTCTTTTATGTCACAGGTAAGTGCTTTGCAATGCTATATATCATATCTTATAACATTTATTTCCCTCTACGATATTGGTTTTGGCTCTCCAGATAAGAAACTAATTTTCCCTTATCTAACATATGCATAGGTTACTTGAGAGGACCAGGGTATTAAAAGTGCTGTTGTGGATACTATGAAGTCATGAAAAGTTGAAGGTTTTGGAATCGGGATTGCTTTTGGGGGGTATCAAACATTGACAATGGGATGTCAAAAAAAAAAAAGGTAAATATTCCTCAGAGAGGGACTTTCTTGCTAAAAGCTGTTCTTTAAGGAATGTTAGTTTTTATGGTGCCAGAAGAAACAGAAGCTATCTATCAAATAGTCATTTATTAAAATATTTATTTGTGCCTACTATGTGGCAGGCAATGTGCTTGACATTTCAAATGGAGAGCAGGTTGAAGGAGATGATGGTATACATAGGGGAATACGTATACATTAATTTGTATGTCAGAAACATTTGAATCAGGCTTAAGAAGTACAACCACTCTGGAAAACAGTATGGAGATTCCTCAAGATGTTAAAAATAGAGCTACCCTACAATCTAGCAATTGCACTACTGGATATTTACCCCAAAGATACAGATATAGTGAAAAGAAGGGGCAACTGCACCCCAGTGTTCATAGCGGCAGTGTCCACAATAGCCAAATTGTGGAAGGAGCTGAGATGTCCTCCAACAAATGAGTGGATAAAGAAGATGTGGTTCATGTATACAATGGAATATTACTCAGCCATCAGAAAGGATAAATACCCACCATTCACATCGACGTGGATGGAACTACAGGGTATTATGCTAAGTGAAATAAGTCAAGCAGAGAAAGACAATTAGCATATAGTTTCACTCATATGTGGAATATAAGAAATAGTGCAGAGGATCATAGAGGAAGGGAGGGAAAACTGAATGGGGAGAAATTAGAGAGGGAGACAAACCATGAGAAACTCTTGACTCCGGGAAACAAACTGAGGTCTGCATAAAGGGAGGTGGGTGGGGGGGATGGGAAAACTGGGTGATGGGCATTAAGGAGGGCACGTGATGTGATGAGCACTGGGTATTATATGTAACTCATGAATCATTGAACAGTACATCAAAAACTAATGATGTACTATATGTTGGCTAAGTGAATTTAAATTTAAAAAATTAAGATGTTAGTTGGAAAAAAAAAAAAAGAGAGATGTGGCCCCATGTAATGATATTTCTTTATAAGATGGTAAAAAAATGTCTCCTAGGATTCTTCAAGCCAGACTGGTTTCTGGCCTTTTAATTTCTCTGGGTCCCTAAGCCAATGCACAAAATAAGTAGAGAGGATGTTCCTGGTTATTACTTAGTGCTTGACTCCCTGAGATGCCCTGCTCCTCTAACTTCTGCTTTTAAGTCTTGATTTGAAACCTCTATTTACCACTGCTTTTTAATTGCTCCTAAGTCCTAAACTTTGCCTTGTTTATTCCCTCATCATTTATCACATTTTTTGGATGATGCAGGCCAGTGTGTGTGTGTGTGTGTGTGTGTATGTGTGTGTGTGTGTGTGCGTGCACGCATGTGTATAGATCATAAGTCCATGACCAGAAGTGACATATTCATGTTATAATCAATTTTGGAATTGCCGTGAATTGATTTATCTCTGTTGACCCTCTGATTTTCATTACCCTTAAGAAGTTTCCCTGGTTTATACAGATTTTGAAGTTCTTTCATAATTTACCTTTGGAAGCAGCTTTCTCATTTTTCACAAATGATGATTTACACATTGAAAACTAATAATAGGAATTTAATCATTACATAATATTATTAAACTGTAGTTTTATAGTAAAAATATTTATTAAGACAGTGGTTCTCAGCCAGGGTCAATTTTGTCCCCCAGAGGATATTTGACAGTGTCTGGAGACTTTGTTTTGGATTGTCACGGCCAGGAAATGCTCCTGGCATCTAGTTGATAGAGGCCAGGGGTGCTGCTACGCAGCGCACGATGCCCAGGACAGACCCAATGACAAAGAGTCATCCAGCCCAAAATCTCAATAGTGCTGTGGTTGAGGAAACCTGTCTTAAAATAATTCTAAGAAAAAGACTATATTGTTGAATTTTTAATGTATGCTTGAAAGCCATGGTACTATAATTTTTATCTAAGGAAAAGATAATTTAAAAGCATTTGTGCTTTGGTCTTCTTTCTTTTACACATTAATGTATTCTTTCTAAAGCTCTAAATTGAGTAGATTAAATGATTTCCCTTCTAAAATGTTCAACTACCTATAACCATGAGTGCTTCCCTTAAGTGCAAGCTGTCTTCTCAGCAAGTAATGCCAGATTCAGTTATTAAGAAAATGAATACCCTGTAGATAAAATATGTTCCCATTTCAAAATAAATTACACATTTAAATGATGCTGCAGCAATTTTCCAAATATGTTTCTTCTGTACAAATCAAAATTCTACTTCTATGTTCACCATATACTTTCACTTCTAATACCTAAGCTTAATTTCTACATGTATAAGGGGATGCAAATGCATGCAAATACTCATGCTCTCTAGGGGTGCTGTTTGAGTTACCTATATGTATGTCTCTATATTTGTGTATAGTTTATGCACATATCACTTCTGACCTTTACTGGTACCTAGCATAGTGCCTCTCAAGGAATGTTGTGATATTGTGAAGGATACTTGGCTATATCTTTACTTTTTTAAAAGGTTTCATTTATTCATTAGAGAGAGAGAGAGAGAGAGTGTGTGCACCAGCAAGGGGTGGGGAGAGGGAGAAGCAGACTCCCTGCGGGGCAGGAAGCCCACTGAGAGGCTGGATCCCAGGGCCTGCACATCATGACCTGAGCCCAAAGCAGATGGCCAACTGACTGAGCCACCCAGGTGCCCCCTATCTATACTTTTTGTAAGGAAAGCATTTTATTATTGGATGTGTTTGTGTGTGTGTGTGTAATGTGTAATATAGCCTTAATTTCTATATAGAAATTAATAAAGGAGAATGAAACCATGTCTTTTAGAAGATTTCCCTGACTCCCTTAGTCTGGAGCATTCCCATAGCACTCCAGGTATGCCACTATTAATCCATTTAGCAGATTGTTTCAAAATGTTTGTTTGTGGGGCGCCTGGGTGGCACAGCGGTTAAGCGTCTGCCTTCGGCTCAGGGTGTGATCCTGGCGTTATGGAATCGAGCCCCACATCAGGCTCCTCCGCTATGAGCCTGCTTCTTCCTCTCCCACTCCCCCTGCTTGTGTTCCCCCTCTCGCTGGCTGTCTCTATCTCTGTCAGATAAATAAATAAAATCTTAAAAAAAAAAAAAATGTTTGTTTGTATGCTGTCTCCCGAAAATGACTGTCAATTTTTCTTTGTATCCTAGTTCTGTCACATTGCCTAGCATAAAGTAAAACCTCAGGGTTGTTGACTTACACTGCAATGTGATAGTTTCTTAAAACAGAAGCTCCATGCTCATGGCAAGCCCTGTTTCTTTTTGTTGATTTGTTGTTTTAAGTCAGACTTATTCCTGAGCGATATAAGGATTTCATCATGAGTTAGAGATGTATATCTTCTATGTTGTAAAAGAATCCCATTTTTGTTCAGATAGTCATACATCCCCCTGCAGCCCCCATGACTCAAGTGAAATGCATACGTTTGCAGCCACATGGCCATGTGATGATTAGTCTAGGACACTCTTAGGAAACTCATCCTCTTTCCAATGGAATGGTTTGAGAATCCATAATTAAACCCTGAGCACTCAGGACTATTTGGGGGGGGGGCAGGGTAATTACTAATTGAGGGGATTCAGCCTAATCAGATGGGGAGAGAGAATATTTTTCCCATTGTTGGGAGATGGGATTTTTTCCCAATCTTCCTCACCATGCATGAACAAGGAAGCACGAGCCACATTTGCTGGAGGCAGTTATCTTGCTGTCATGGAGAACGCCTTCCTAATAACAGAGCTGACACATAGAAGAAGGGAAAGCTGAGGTAATGGCGGAGAAACAGAGCCGGATCCGTGAATATACTACATCTAGAGCCCATCCCACTTTTTGATTTAGGTTATGTGAGAAACTGTCTTTCTATATTTTTTAAGCCTGTTAGAGTAGTGCTATTACTTGTAGCGTAAGTAACAGAATGTTAAAAATTCTCAATCCCCTCTTTAAAAAAAATCATTCATATCTGTTGGGTTTTTTTTCCCCTGTAATTCGGGCTATATCACCTGTAGCACATTCAGCGGTTCTCTTCCTATCTGCTCGCCTGTGCTGCAGATCAGGGTGACTGTTTGTGTTTTTTTCCTTACCTTGAGGCCTGCTGACAGTTGTCTTCCGGTTCTCAACTTTCCCCAAGTGACTTATGAAGACTCCTTTAGCACAAATGAATTCCTTCTCTAAGAGAAATTCCAGAGCCAGTTGTTAAGACCTTACAATTTTCTCATTTCCTCAATCTTCCCTTTCATCACTGAGAATGTGAGACATTACAGAATCCTGAAGGCAGTGTAGCGTAGTAGTTAGGGATGCAGATTTGTAGTCCGTCTGTTTTTGGGGGGAAGAGGGGCGGGGGAGGGAGAGAGAAAGAGAGAGATTGATCGATCTCAGGCAGACTCCCTGCCAGCAGGGAGCCTGATGCAAGGCTTGATCTCAAGACCCTGAGATCCATGACCTGAGCCAAACCCAAGAGTCAGAGGCTTAGCTGACTGAGCCACCCAGGTGCCCCACAGTTTGTCTCTTTTTAACTGTTGGCCTTATTACTTAGCGACCCTGGGTGAGTTATTTAACCTTGCTAAACCTCAATTTCATCATCTGGAACGGGGTAGGCAAACAGTTGCCTACAGGCAAAATCCAGTCCGCCCCCTGCTTTTTTTGTAAATAAACTTTTACTGGAACACAGTTACACTTATTTGGTTGTGTATTGTCTGCACAGCTTTTGTACCACACTAGCAATTGAAGAGCTGTGACAGACTGTAAGGCTGGCAAGTCTTTCGATATTTACACTCTGGCTTTTTACCAAAAATGCTGGCCAACTCCTGATCTAGAGAATTATAGGGTTAATAAAAGGCTCTAGCTCACAGGATTGTTGCAAGGTTTAGTGAAATAATCCGCATAAATAGTTAGCAAGGCAGCTGACACATATAAACATCAATAGATATTAGCTGTCGTCGTTGTTGTTAATAATAGTAATGTTCAGGAGAAGGTCAGTGCCTGTAGATCAAAAGTTATTTGAACCACTAATCTCAGCACTTTTTGCAGTTGAGGGAAATGGCTGCCGTGAGGACACATGATGTAATTTCACCAAACAATATTTATTAGCAGGGTAAAGAAAACAGTATTTCTGGAGTCAGTCCCCCAGGTGAGGTATAAATATAATTACAAGGCTGCATAAATATATTTACACCACCCCAGTGAGAGTGTAACACTTTACATCTTATTTTTCATCCAGAAGAAATAAATGTTATTTTAAAAATTATAATTCATTGCTATTGTTAATTCCATAATAGCAATGGTGTATGGTGCTGCATTAGAGGAGAGTATATCATCAGTGCTTGGCCAGACAGTGGGACAATTAATAGAATCCCCATTTCCCCTAAGAGGTTTATTTGTCATGTCAAAGTTACTCTGGTCTGGTGCGACACAGATGGTGTTGTGACAGCACAAAATGATGAGTGCCACATTGTTCCTTCTAATGATCTTCCGCGCAATCCATCTTGTTTTGCAGCCTTGGATCTCTGCTACATGATTGTTTTGAAAATAGGAGGAATCAAGTAGGGAAAGTCAAAGAAGAGGCTGAGTCCTCTTGTTATTTTTCTAATTGGTGTGTGGGTCCAGAAAATATTAAAATATAATATGGATGAAAGTATGGAAAACCCCCCCACCAGTTTTGTCCTACAAATGAAAAATCAACTTGCTTTTCTCAAAAATAGAAGGTATTGTAGTTTTATACAAAACAAATTTGAAACTCGTTCAATCATCTGTACAATGCAGTGCTGGATGTGGTAGATAAAGGAAAACTGTTACACATATTAAACAAAGGATACGTGGTTAAATGGTGATTCTCTTTATTCACTGTTGGAAGGACATAAAACTAGTTAGAGAATCAATGAGAGGATCAATAAAAATAGCGTAAATGTCAAAAGGAAAACAGTTCAAATAATGAGGAATATTGAATTAAAAAACTGACATTATGATAATGTATGATTAGCATATCCTTTGATGAAAATTGATGGTATCGACAGAGTAGGAATAAAATAGTTATATTCAAATGTACACCTTTCTGAAGTTCATTGTATGGTTTTTCCACTTTTTCACATTTCTGTCATTTCTGCTTTAGATGTTGAATTAAATGCCAAGTGGGAGTTTTATTCATGTTGTAAATCCTCCCTGAATAATGGGAATAATGGTAAAAAGGACTTTTTTTCTCAACTAAAGCTCCTAAGAACATTCAGCATACACGTAAACCATCAATTTTAGATTAATTATAAATTTTAACATTTACATAGTATTTAAAATCGGTAGTTTTACCAACTCTGTATTTGTTAGAAGGATGATGTTGCTTGCAACCTTTCACTAAGATATATATATTAAGTTTGATAATTTTTCACTTGAGCCATAGATTATATTCTTCATCCAGTCAATTTTTTGTCTTTTTTTCTTTTAACTGAAGTAGAAAATCTTATCTTACAATAAGGGCATTATGAATGGCTCTAATTGTTAGATCATTCTGAGTATTCAAATCAAATTTCCTTTTAAGTCAATGAAGCTTTTTCATTCAGAAGCCAGATCCATTCATCCTTGATCTATTCTTTGTTTACTTTCAATTCTGCAAAGTCTGTTATTGTTGTTTTTGGATGTTGTTTGTAAATGTGCCCAATAATTGTTTTAAAATCTATTTCCTCTTCAATCAATGGAAAAAAAATGCTAAGAAAGAGTGAAACTTACTGATTTCATTGAAATTCTTCTGTATTGTTTTTGTCTTCAGCAGACAAATCGCAGTATTTTGATGCCAAAATGATAGCTTTAGGCTCTTTAAGATATTAAACATTTCATTGGGTTGTGCCAATAAAGCAAGTCGTATGTAATCATGTAAATGGTTCTGCCAGGCATTGTTGTTGTCATGAAGTAGTGTTTTTCATCTCATACCCTATTTTGAATTTGGTGAATGTATTTTCCCTTGACTGCTGTTATACTTCAATGAGGAAAATTAGTCACGTATTTATCGCCAATTTCTTCACACAACGTGCTGAAAATCATATATGCTCAGTAGATGAAATGTGATTATAATGAAAGTTTTGACTATTTTTTTCTCTGTGTATATGACAATGTGCTGGATTGACATTCAGGTATAAACTTTTTTCCCTTTCTTTCTTTCTTTCTTTCTTTCTTTCTTTCTTTCTTTCTTTCTTTCTTAATTGTGGAGTGGTGCTTTTCCTTGTAAGACACAGAAATGCTGCTCTGTTAAAATTAATCCCAGCACATATTTTCTAGTGTACACTACAAAAGAAAAATATTACTCCCTGTAGCACATTTTCTAGTAATAAACCATACAAAAAGACATCAGGCACTTCTCCCTTATACTGCACAGAGCAAAAAGCTTACTCACATGCTTTGCGTATATGCATGGCCTTGCCTACTGCAAAATGAAATATGTACATAATGTTTTAGTAATTGCTCTTCCACATTATGTGCCACAGATTTGTGTGTATGACTTTTAGGTTGTGTCTTGAAAGGTAAGTGCTCTCTTCTCTTTGGGCAAAGGTGAACATTATAATACACCTGGGGACCTAGAGATGGAATCGTGTGTTGAGAGGGTAGAAGACCCCCTTTTAGCTTCGGTTTCTACATGACTGAGAAATAAACTTTGATCTTATTAATCAATTTTATTTATGTCTCTTACAGTAGCTTAGCTGTGCTCTAATTAGTATAAACAACAAATCTCCTAACGGGGAAAAAAGTTATATCAATAGCAATGAATCTAACTGCATCTGTATCCATAATCATTAGAGAAAGCGTCTTAATTTCACTGATCCTCAGCTTTTTAATCTGTAAAATATGGATGCTAACCCCTTCCTCTCATGGTTGTTGTGAAGATTCAATTGATATGAAATACATAAAATGCTTTAGCATACTTTCTAGTGCTGTGAATAAGGACAATAAATTTTAACTGGTGTCTATTGAATTTGCTATTTAGGTACCTTGGAACATCACTATATTAATCACTTATTCCCATAAATAGAAATTATATTTAATTAAATAAGTTTCAGATAACTTTCTTGTTGTGTAAGTCACTTAATGCTGGCATATACCCTGGCCTGGTTCTGGACCTGTCCAAAACTGCACCTCCAACCAGCCAATTCATTTCTCAACCAGTGAGCATGGGTCCCTCTGCTCTTTTAGTTGAGTTCTTGTTTGTGTTCTGTGCATTAAATTAACTAACGGTTGTAAATTGATTGTCATATAGTTAGTACTCAATAACTGGAGATTATTATTGTTTTGATTTTTTTGTGCATTTATCATCCTTCAATTTAGTGATAAGGAAAAAAAGATTCAAAGGTGTCAGGTGACTTATTCAAAGTTTCTTCTATCTTTGATTCATTTTTCCCCTTCATGAAAGTAGGGTAAATTAACTACTTTGAGGAATTTGTTAAAAGGATGCTGTGGTAGCTAATGGAGTCAATGGCAGAGCTAACCACTCAAGTCTTAGGAAGATTAGAAAATTGAGACAATCTTGGAACTTATATGGCCAATAAAAAAGACACTAATACGATCAATACTCTTTATCTCCCTCTCTTTCCAAAAAATTATGTATATTCCTAGAGTTGCCATACAATCCAGTTTCTCAATATTGAAGAATGCTTGCATACTTTGGGAAAACTCCAACCATACAGATGTTTACTTTATACAAATATGTAATATTCTGTAATTATTATCACATAATGATGTGGCTTGATGTATAGTATTCTCACTAATCTTACCTCTTTATCCTGCTAAACAAACTCATTGGAGAAGAGAACATGAAATGAGAATGTAAGTTTTACTGTATAGAAGTTAGATCCAACATTTACAACAGCACAGAGAACCAGTCATATTACTTTGTGAGCATTAAATGAGTTAATATGTATAAAGTCTATAGAATAGAGATCACTACTAAAATTGTTATTATTATAGAAGTATAATTTAAAAAATAATTTTGTGAATGCAAGATACTTTATCAAGAAAATTAATTTAAAAGTAATTCTTGAATCTGATGCTTTATATCTGCAATTTTGGAAAATATTTGGTCCAATCTTTCAAATATAGCTTTTTGGATTCTAACTGCACGTATGTTAGAACTTTTCACCATATTTCATATTTCTTTTGTGATCTTTTTGTATATTCCATCTTTTTCTGCATCAGTGTAAATAGTTTCCACTAGTCTAGTTTTTATTTCACTAATCCTCACTTTAGCTATGTCTGTCTAATTTGGTATTAAATTAATTTTTGAGTATTTAATTTCAGTTATTAGAATTTTAGTTTTAGAATCTTCATTTGGTTCTTTTTTATAGACTCTACATTTCTGCTGATTTTCCAACCACTATTTTATTTTCTTGAATATATTAACATATATTTAAAATTCTATAGTTAATAATTCCAATATCTGGATCTTCCTTCTGTGGGAATATTTTTATTATCTTTTTTTAGTATTTTGGTTTTATTGCCTGGTATGATGGGTAATTTTTGTTAAATGTTGGACATTGTGATCAATAAATTTTGGTGGTGTTTATGCCTCTGAATGATCTCTGTTCCTCCAGGGAAGACTCGTTGCTTTTGGCAAACTATTAGGGAAGATGCAGATAACCTTATTTCAGGTTTTCTAAAGGCAGAACTATTTTCAATTAGCTTTATATCTGCAATCATTCAGGAATCCCAGCAGAGAGCTTGAGGGTGTTGACCAGGTGGTCCTCCTTGGTGCCTCCTGAACCTCAGTGTTGTTCATCCTTTCACGAGATTGCCCCACATCTGCTTAGATCCTTGGCCACTGTTTTCTGCAACTTCAACACAGGCCACAGCTTATGAATCAGCACATGCTTACTAGGGAAAAGCAATGACAAATACTAGTCTTCCGTGCTTCTTTTTCCCCTGGATTTTGGGTCCTAAATTCTTCTGCTATGATAGCTGCTAATGTCTTCAAACTCATTTTAAAATATTATATTTAGCTTCTCCAAATGTTCTCAGTGGGAAGGTTGGTATAAAAATACCAGTCACCACAGCCATGTGTGGGAAAGCTAGTAATCATTCATTCTTAGGGAATCTGTTGGGCTGTTTTACATACTGCCAACTCCTCTTTCACTTGCAAAGTGTTTTGTTCTAAACATTTCTTTCTTACATGTACATGTAGACTTTTACCTTCATTTTCCTTCCTCTGGCCCCGAATTTTAGCCCCTAATGACTTACTTCAGAAAAATCATCTCTAGTTACTGTTTCATATGAGAGTTATAATGTCCCTGCCCAAGTGGTTAGGGGTAAGCATAGTGATAGTATTGAAAATACACCAGTGAGGGCGAAAAAACCAACTGTGAGTTCTAGAATGCAACAAAATATCAAAATAAATCACTATTACCATCAAATAAAGTCTCCTTAAAATTCCTAAACTTTCTCAGTCTGAATCTCTGCAAATCAAATAATCCTCCCTTCTTAAATTTAACTTGTTTTTTAAGCAGCATTTAATCAAAAAAGGTTAAAAAGTAGAATTATGGGGTGCCTGGGTGGCTCAGTGAGTTAAGTGTCTGACTTTTGGTTTTGGCTCAGGTCATGATCACAGGGTAATGAGACCGAACCCCATGTCGGGCACCAGGCTCAGTGGGGAGTCTGCTTGAGATTCTCTCTCCCTCTGCCTCTCACCCAACTCGCCTTCTCTCTTTCTCTCAAATAAATCCTTAAAAATAAAAAAGTAAAATTATAAGAGCAAATACAAATTAAATAAAAAAATATCGTTTAAGGTATGGGACCAGAATTTTATTACATTTCTCTCTCTTCCTCCCTGCCCCAGTGATTTGGCACATACTTTTGACCCTATCAGGAGAATCTCTCACGTCCTTTTTGAAGCTCTCCTCTTTCAAGTTGTCCAAACAAACAAGGTACTTATCCAGTCAAAGAAGTCAGTGCTGCTTTCAAATATTAGGTGGCCCTTTGCTTCTAACATGGTTGAAAACTTAAACTTTATAGATAAACACAACCTTGTCTACTCTGTGATTTAAAAACAAAGCAAAAAAACCCAAACCAAAACAAAAATACCTTGAGGCTCAAATTACTGCACAGGTCTGAATAATTACAGCCTGTTGGGTTCTGAAGTATATGAAACTCTTTACTAATGCGTAGTTCCCAAACACTGACCACTTTCTCAGCCGGATGGAATTGACCTTTCTGTATCAACTGCTTGGCTTTGGTGTTGAGCCTGAGTCCCTGGTCCTGAATTCCCCTTTCTTCTGTTATGGTTTTGTTTGGAGCCCTGTGTTTCTTTTTCCCCTTAGCAGTCCTCTTTGGAGACCATCTCGATCCATCAGAGCTAATATTAACTTGGAAATTAGTGTCCAAGATGTGATTTCTTTTCCCAAAGTCACCTTGACCCCTATATAAACTTCCCTTAAGAACCAAATCTGAATCAAAATGCTTGCAAGAGGCAGATTTTGTCAGACCACACAGGGTCTTGTTTTACACTTCCCTGGGGAAATAGCTGCTTATATAATTGACTGCTTAATCTAAAGGCTGATTAGGATTTAAAGGTCAAAAAGAGCTTCTCAAAGATCATTTTGTGTTCATCCTGTGTATAACTAATTTAGCAGCTTTTTTTTTTTATTCAAAAGGTATTTTTCAGTTTCCCTTGACCTTGAATATTGTAAGATATTTCATTGTCCAAGGAAAGATGGCATGTACACAAACAACTAGGAGCAAGGATGGGGAAAGTATTCTAAAAGTGATCAAAACACATACATGCTGGAAACTTAGAGGATGAAGTGGTCACTCTCTATTATTCCTTAATAAAAGAGCAAAAGGTAATGATTACAAAACTTCATTTGGGAATTAGGGTTTTATGAGCCAGTTTGGGAATGTGATCATTGTGTATGCAGAATAAACATATTAGTGCATCCAAATCATTGATGTATAAATAAACTTGGGTTCCCATTCCTCATAAATTGGGCACTGGTTGTGTTTCTGCTACTTTTTTTGCCCGTTTTATGTTTTGCTTTGGAAAATGTTTAAAAGTTGAGTCAGTAAATGAGAGAATTTCGCACTATGAGGAAGGCAAAAAGACTAATGATAAATGAATCACGTTATTTTGTGGCAATTACATTGTAGGATATTAAAGGTTGTGTGTAAATTAAGTAAAATTTACACCCAAGCATTCAAGAATTCATGTATGAGAGGTGCGGTGTATCTGCTCCTTGCTGGGGATTGGAACCAGCTAGGACACACCACATATATTCCTGCCTGTGGTTTTTTCCCATCCTTTTCTCTTATGTGTTAATGAATGTAGTTTCTGATCCAGGATGGCTATTTATCTTGGATTTCATTTATTTCTCAGTGTCTTAGTTCTTATTATGGGGAACATCATTGGAAAGATATCATACTTTCATAGATGACTAATCTGTGATGAAGATAGATCACCCATTGCTTCATAAGTAACATCTGGCATCAAAGATAATTCCATTGACTTGAAATCTCATAAAATGTAACATCATTAGATTGAAGAAAAGACTGTCATTCTCTCTGTTTATAATGAACAACGCCTACCAGAAAGTCACAGAAAGGTGCTTTCTAATTTTCCCTAAAGACCTATACAGCGGCAAACACATTTTCTGGAGCTATCCTAGAAGTTTGCTTCCCCATGACAGAAGATCCTTGAACAGTTAGGGAAAAGGTATAATTCTGAGGCACAGATCATGCTTTAGATCATGCTTCTAATTTGCTAACACTTGTTTTGCTCATCTATAACCACAGGTTCTAACAGAGGAGACAATTGATTTCTAATGAAGAATATGTTTCCGTAGCCAATATGGCCCATAAACATTATCACTTTCCCTTCAGATAATAAATATAACTGAAAAAAATCATATACAGAATTACATCATTGATAGCATTTGAATTAATGAGGAAGCTTTACTGTTTTCTGGGAATAAATCGAGAATTCATTGTTTTTTTTTTTTTTTTTCCCTTCCAATCTGTAATGATGTCAAGTCAATGCTGGGAACTCTCCTGAGTTCATATTAGGTAATTGCAGGTTTAACAAAAAGAAGGTTAAGTTTTACATTAATTAAAAACAATAATAATAGGTTTCTAAATTATTATAGAGTAATGATAGAATAAAAATCAGAAGTATTTTCTTTAAAGAAACTTTTTCTTTGATCCAGAGTTTTAATTCATAAATGAAATGCTTTCAATAGCTTAATTTATTCTAATACTGATTGCTTTATTGTGTTGGAAAAGTTTTGCTCATACTGTCTTTCCCATGGCAGAATTAATTCTCATAATTTATGAAAATAACATCATTTTAGAGGAATTAAAAATATTTAAGATGAAAAGGCTGGTATGAGTTGATTAACATGTTTTCCTTATTTAAAGTATGTAAGTTTATAAGAGTCTAGTAAGCTGAAAAATCTGTAAATTACATACAGTACTAATACATAACTTTTGAAAGCATCTTCTTTATTTAACGGGTGTTTATTGATTTATCCTTCTCTAAGGAACAGGTGCAGGATCAGAAAGGAGGAGGTGGCTGAGTTCATAGTATATGGAAAGTTGTTTCTGTGGATACTACTTTTAATTCTAATTATATTATCACCAGAAGTTTTCTATATTTTTTAAAATAATATAGAAAATGATAGCTGCAGAAAAGCTATCATTCATATTAATGTGTCTTTTCCTTTACCAAAGAATTTACCCTCCTCTATATTTTGGTAACTCTGTCTATGGAAGAAAACTAAAACCAAAACCGAAATCAAAACTGAAACTAAAGAAACCCAAAACAACAACAAAAAACAAATAATGCTCTATTGTACTCAAATGATTATAGCAGTGATAATTCCAAGAGATTCTTTCTGACCAGTATTAAATAATTCCCTTGAACTTTTTATTTTTGTGAATAATTTAAAATACCAAAGAATTTATGGAATATACAGTTTGACTTTAAAAACCTAGTGGTAGTACACAAAGGGAAAGGAATTAACATTTTTAAAGTATTGACTGCCTGGAAATTGCCAGTTGCTCTACACACATGAAATTTTTTTACCCTTTCCATAATTCCATGATACATTTTACCTGCTAGGACACTGGGGCTCAGAGAAGTTAAGCAAAGTGTTCGAGCATACACAGCTATTTCATGCTGGAAATATATTTCAGATATGTGAATATGTAACTTAAAAGATCATGCTCTTCACATTACATCACTTTAGAGACAAAACGGTTCAATTATCAGTCTTGAAGAAGTCTACTTCTTGTCAATAAATACATCAGTGGTCAGCAATAGTCAAACCTGAGATTAGCCTTCAGTTGAATAGGTTTTCTATGTAAGGGAACTCACATAGACTTTCTGTAGTTAAAATATTTCTATTATTAAGTAGGGGAAGTGAGTCCATTTAAAAGTAAGAAGAGGGGTGCCAACATGTTAAGTCAGAAACTGAGGGTCTGCTATTTTACTCTTCTTGCAAATTAACAAGTTAGTCCGCCACACTTTACACACACACACACACACACACACACACACACACACACGAGCAAAAGTTCTCTGGGTCAGAGAAATTTTTTTTTTTTTTTTTTTTTTTTTTTTTTTGCTTTTAGCAAAAAGTAGCAGCCACAGCAATAACTTGCACCAGCATCTCATGTTCTAATTCGCACAGGGCAAGTTGGTAAGTTGCAGAGAGTTATCTGCATGTGCAGGAGGTTGCACCACATGAGAAGAACCCCAAACTAAGGAGACCCTGAGCTTTCATAGGGGCAGTTGCTGATGTCCCCATTCTCCATTCTGGAGAGAGATTACTTCTTAACCTGGAATGTAAAAAAATCTCTTGCAGGGTAGCAAAGGAAGGCATGTCAGGATCTACAACCCTGGTTTATAAGCAAGTATCTCCAGGAAGGAAAGAAAAGTCCTTGATCTTTAGTCTCCTGGAATGTCCCTAAATTTCTCTGGTGGAATACACCATCTCTGGCTTCCATATTCAAGCATGCCCTTTATTCAAAGATTTAGAATATGTAGTAATTCAAGAAGTTTATGGGAAATTGTCTCCAACAAAGCCTTGAAACTAGTATTCCTCTTGTTTTACTGGACCATGTCTATAAACTCTAGTTTGAACTCTAGCTTATTTATTTGATGACCTGTTGTTTATTTTTATTTTTTTCCCTTTCTATATTTTGGTGGGTTTCTTAGCCCTAAAAAACCCAGAACATGAAATGACAGCTTAAGTGCAAGTCATATATTTGAAAATGTGATGTTGGGTAGTGGAAATGAGACCCAGGATGTGAAACAGGAAGGTGGGGGGGGGGGGGCGGGCAATATAAGGTTAGATGCTGAAGTGCGTTCTTGTAGCCTTTCAGAAGATGTGCCATGAGAATGGTTGACGTTTTGTCTCTCTGTGGCTCTGGTGAAGTGGTCACCAGTAGGGCACTGTATTACATCACATTGGTTGATGTCTCCGCCTGCCTCCTTTCCTTCTTTTCCCCACCCTCACCTCCCCTGCTCGCTTCCATGGCCCCACATAAAGCATTTTTCCCTTAATCTTTGCTACAGGCTCTGCTCTGTAGAGGACTGAGGCTGAAACAAAGTGCTTTGTGATTTAAAAAATACTTTTACAGACATTATCTTATACACATCATTTTAAAATAAGATTTTTTTAAACCAAAGTGATATTGTGAACATAAAGCATTATCTTGTGAACATAAACTATTATCTTGATTTAAATAAATTATTTAAATTATTTACATGGAAAAATAGCAATCTCCTGCACTCCTGCCTCTCCAACTTTGTAAATTCAATCCCCAGAAGTTGTATTTTTCAAACTCTAAAGCAATAACTTTTATTATTTATTTTAATAGCTCTTTAATATGTCTGTTTGGTTTTAGAAAATACCAACTTTAAGGGCAACTGGGTGGCTTGGTTGATTAAGTGTCCAACTCTTGATTTCAGCTCTGGTCAGGATCTCAGGGTGGTGAGATCCAGCCCCTCAGCCAGCTCTGCTCAGGGTGGAGTCTGCTTGAGATTCTCTCTCTCCTTCTCCCTCTCAACTCTCACTCATGCTCTCTCTCTTGTTCTGTAAGTAAATAAATAAAATCTTAAAAAAAAAAAAAAAAGAAAACACCAGCTTTAGGCAGCATTTGTCTGCTACTTACTAAGATGTTGAGGTGTCATCATTTTACAATGATCGAGCTTATAACTTCTCATCCCACTCACCTGTTTTCCCTTTAATTAATAATTGTCTAATTTTTCCATTTACTCCGTTTTGTATATACCTATGATCAAAAATTTCCCCTAATTTTCCAATGCAATCTAGTAAATACTAATGATCATATTTCTAAACACTCCAATTTATTAAATAATCTATCAGTTCCATTTCATTTTCTTGAAAAATCTCTCCCAAATCTCTATCCATCTGCTCTAATCTGGAAGAATTCCTCTCTAGAAGCAATGCACAAATGTCATCTTGTTGTTTGCCTTAATTTCTTTCCTTCGTTAGATATCCCATTTCTTGAATCTTATTTCTTCCTCTTTCTTGGCTTAGTTCTTCATTTGGTTGTAAACATTCTTTAGCTTTCTGGAGAGGAAGTTAATATTTTTAGGCTTTCTGAATTAGGCCACATCATAGGGCTTACCTAGGCTTAAGACTGGAGAGAAAGATTACTTGGATTTGGCTCAAATTACTTTTACTTTAATTTATACTAAACCAGTAAACAATATTGCAAAAATAGATGAGACATAAATGAGAGTGTTAGTAGACCAAATTGTGTTCCAACTTCTGTGGTCAATACACCCTGCACATAGTAGACAAACGTTAAGGTCATAACTACTATGAACTGGATGCTTGCTGCTTTTTATTCCATTTGCTTGGTAGGATGGACTATATCAGCATTCAAGGTCTGCTTAACGCTTTCTTGTTTTATTTTATTACTAGGGGATTTGGCCATAGTTAAACGCTATTTGTTTATGTGAAAATGTTTTTATTTTCCCTGTATGCTTGACTAATGCTTTAGCTGGATGGGCTATTCTGGGTTGAAAATTATTTTTCCTCTCAATTTTCGATGCTTGGTCTCACGGTCTTTTAGCATCCAATATTGCTCTTAAGTAATCTGGTGTATGCTTACTTTTCTTCATTTCATTGTGTCATTTTTCCCCCTTTCCCTATCTCTTAAAACATCTTAATCTTCTCTGTAACCCCTTGAATTACATCACTTGTGAACCTTCTCTGATTCCTCAGCCACCTTCACTACATTGATAGCAGCTGCAGGGGTACAAGGGAAGGGAACTTTCTGTTAAGGTAGATATTGATTATTGCTCTTGGCTCCCTTCGGGCACTATTCATTGTTCAATACAGTGTCTCTAGTTCTCCATTTCTCCCATTGTTTCATATCACCAGGACTGTAAATTTCAAGGTGGGTCTATATTCCAATTGATTAAAAGAACGTATCTTATATGTTTGATAATGAAGTCCAGAGATAACAAAAGTGAAGGGTTTAGGAATGATGAAGATGAGTTATAAATGGGCTGGTAGTGAGCACTGAGCCTGTTTAAGACAAAACTAATGCCAAGTAAAAATGAAAATTATGGTTAAAAAACTGAATACAAATTTATAAACCTTGAAAATGTGGAAATAATAAATGAAAATCAATAGATTGTGAGAAGGAAGTTTAGGAATTCCCATCTACCTACCTTCTGTACTAAGGAATGATAAATGGATAGTGTCTCAGTCTAATAACTAAAGAAAAAATAGCTTGAGTATATTTCTTAAAATTACAAATGTAATCTCCCAGAAGAAATGATTTAAAGTAAGTAGCAGTCGTCATTGTAAGAATTCAAATCTGACATTCTCACGGGACAAGAGAGATATCAAATTATTAGTGTTTATCTCCTTTTTGAAAGGAAGAAGTATTTCTTGTATCTGCTACTATAACTTCTTTGAATAATAAATCCAGGTTGATGAGGAGAAACACTGCAGTTGAGAAGGTGGTGCTAAGTATCATTTACTATAGGTTTGATACAGTCAGAAGAAAATGAATTTCATGAAATTTTACCATGTGTTAATTTTCTTTAAGAGATCATTTTATTTGCTTTTAAATTATTCTCAGTTTTTTTTTTTTTTTTTGATTGGTATTTCCTGGAATGAAACTTTATGCTGTGATTAGGCTACAAGGTAATTTAACTCCTTGTGGTGTACATTGGTAAATATTACCTACGTATTTTGTAAGATTACACTTAGTATTTTACATAACTAAGTATTTTGAGAGATAGCAAAAGGGAAAGTGAAATGGTTCAACCTCTTCAGTAGAAAAGATAAAATACAGATCATAACCTGAAACAAGTGAACTTTCATTCTTTGTTAGTTTCCCCACCAGCCACTTAGAGGCCTTCTTAACTGCAACTCATTCCAGCTATAAATATAGGCCTATCTCTGTTCTGTAAAATCACAGGGTCGAATTCACAAGGTTCTCAGGGATAAGATAGATACCTAGAAGGTTAAATGACTTGTCTATATTCCCTCAGGTAGTTAATAAAAGATCAAGAATTAGAACCCAGGTGTTTGACTGAGTTTCTTTGCGCAATAGTATACTGTTTCTGAAAGCTGTGATTCTTTTTTTTTTTTAAATTATGTTAGTCACCGTACAGTATATCATTAGTTTTTGATGTAGTGTTCCATGATTCATTGTTCACGTATAACACCCAGTGCTCCATGCAATATGTGCCCTCCTTAATACCATCACGGGACTAACTCATCCCCCCACCCCCTCCCCTCTGACACCCTCAGTTTGTTTCCCAGAGTCCATAGTCTCTCATGGTTCATCTCCCCCTCTGATTCCCCCCCTTCATTTTTCCCTTCTTTCTCCTAATGTCTTCCCTGCTATTCCATATGTTCCACATGTAAGTGAAACCATATGATAATTGTCTTTCTCTGCTTGACTTATTTTACTTAGCATAATCCCCTGCAGCTCCATCCATGTCAATGCAAATGGTGGGTATTCATCCTTTCTGATGGCTGAATAATATTCCATTGTATATATGAACCATATTCTTTATCCATTCATCTGTTGAAGGGCATCTTGGCTCCTTCCACAGTTTGGCTATTGTGGACATTGCTGCTATGAACATTGGGGTGCAAATGCCCCTTCTTTTCACTACATCTGTATCTTTGGGGTAAATACCTAGTAGTGCAATTGCTGGGTCATAGGGTAGCTCTATTCTTAACATCTTGAGGAACCGCCACACTGTTTTCCAGAGTGGCTGTACCAGCTTGCATTCCTACCAGCACTGTAAGAGGGTTCCCCTTCCTCCACATCCTTGCCAGCATTTGTTGTTTCCTGTCTTTTTTGTTTTTGCCATTCTAACTGGCGTAAGGTGGTATCTCATTATGGTTTTGATTTGTATTTCCCTGATGGTAGCGATGTTGAGCATTTTTTCATGTGTGAAAGCTGTGATTCTTAAATGTTGGTATATAATATTCACTAGGGAATCACTGGACAGTCTCTCAGATCTGGGTGAGACTCAGGAATTTGTCGTAAGAAGGACCCCAGTTGTTGGAGCCCACACTTGGGTAGACATCATTTTAAAGTTGCTTCTTTAAAAGTAGTCCAGTGGTCACCTATCTTTACAGAATACTTATGTCAAATTGCGTTCAGTGGAGTAGTGTTTGTTCCAGTCCTTAAAGAAGTCAGATGAAATCTAATCTCATTGTGCATTATTGTACAGTTTCCAAAAGTTGCAAACAACCAGTTGTCATCAAAATAAATATACAAAGTGATTATTTTACATCATGGTTACCTTGGGTTGCCCTTTTTGCAACCTGTGTGAATCATTAGCAGTCATTATTAAAATTTCAGTCCTAGAAACCAATTTCAGATTTCTTTCTTAAGACTGTAAAAGTGGGTAGGCAAATGGAATTTCTGTGTATCCCATCTGCTGCATTATTTCATGTTTTTCTTCATCCGCACTATAAAACTTTATGAACCTGGGCTGTAATACAACAATGTAGTTCACAGTCCATTGGTGTTGCTGAAATCAGTCTTCTGAGACGCCTGTATGGACATGATTTTGCAGGTAATAGGCTGTTTCAGTTCTGCTTGAGCTTTCACTGCTGTCTCCATCCCAGCAACAGCTGTGTTTTACTGTTGTCATTTGGAATACATAAATAAAGATGAGAACACCAATATTCCTTTTAATTTTCCTTCCCAATAAGTAATTAGGGTAAATGTAAAGAGTGTGTAGTTGCTTTGAATGAAAGATGCTATAAAAATAGTATGATAGTTTAGCATATTTTCATAAATTACAAATACATTTGTAAGTTGAATGTTCTCCATGATGGTTCTTAATCATATTACAAAAGTTCTTTGTCAAATTTTAGTAGGCTCTATTTTTGGCTATTTTTTTAAAAAAATGAAACAGGCATATGTCTTATCAGTAGCAAAATGGGAAGTAAAACAATATAAATAGTCATTTAGCTGGGGAGAAGATACAGAATTTTCTAATTCAGAGGTTGACAACTATGATCTGTATGCTAAGCCCAGTCCACTACATGTTTTTGTAAAGAAAGTTTTATTGGAACATGTATACTACCATTAGTTTGTCTATTGTCTATGCACTTAAGCTGTAACGGTATGGTTGAGTAGTTGTAACAGATATCATATGGCCTAAAATATTAACTATTTGACCCTTTTTACAAATAATTTGCTGACCCATTACTCTAACCCAATGGTTTGCAGACTTCACAGAATTCTTGGAGATCTTTTGAAAAAGTACAGAAGTCTAGACCCCATATTTAAGGATTTGAATTCAGTTGGTCTGGTGAGGGGCTTAGAGCTTCCTACCTAATATGAGTATATAGCAAGAATTGAGAAATACTTTCTGACTTCTGCAGAAAGTTTACATTCCTCACAGAGTATATGACATTGTCCTCAGAGAGTGGGAGGTCAGTCAGACTCAGGTTTGTCAGATAAGTCATGGCCTCAGATAAAAACAAATCCAAGATGACTTTCTTCTTGTTTGGTTGATCAAATAAATGCTTCACAAGTGACCTGACATGACTTGAAATGATCCTGGGGAAGCTGAATGCCATGTAAAGTATATTCATCATAGTTCAGAGGAAGGAAAAATTACCTTGTATCGAGGTGTCAGGGAAGACATCAGAAGTGTATGTTTTGAACAGTGCAGAGATGCTTCAAATATGGGTAGAATTCAATGCTTCAAATAGGGTCACTGTAGAGATTTAAAATTATTTTTTCCCTTCTCCAATCTTTGCCCTAAAATCCCAGACTCAGAGTTTACCCATCTTGGCTTGCAGTAGCACAGTTCAGTTCAACAAAATGTATTGACCCAGGTGCTACTCAGTGGTGAGGATGCCACAATGAACAAGACAGGTATTACCTGGCTCTATTGGAAATTCTAAGTTGGGATCTTTTGAAAGATTGATATGGAGTAGGGTGGAGTGGGGGTGGTCAAAGGGAGAAGGATGAGAAGGATAAACAAAGCGTTTGCAATAATCTTGGACTGACTGTGACAGAGTAATAATGGTAGACGTGAATTTGAAGGGTAATTAGAATTACAATTTTAAGGGCCTTTTTAATGCCATGTTGAGGAGTCTGGACATTCCACAAGACAATAGGAAACACTTGAGAGGGGTGTTTTTTTAAAGATTTTATTTATTTATTTGACAGAGAGGCAGCTAGAGAGGGAACACAAGCAGGGTGAGTGGGAGAGGCAAAAGCAGGCTTCCCGCTGAGCAGGGAGCCCGATGCGGGGCTCAATCCCAGAACACCGGGATCATGACCTGAGCGGAAGGCAGACGGTTAATAACCGAGCCATCCAGGCGCCCCTGAAAGAGTTTGTGAACTATAGAATGAAATGATTAGAGGGGAACAATATTATTCTGATACATAGGGAAAATATTCAGGAGGGAGCAAGTCTTGAAACAGGAAATCCAACTAAGTGTCTTTTGGGGCACAGAGACTGGTCCTGTGAGGCAGGGCAGTGACAATAGTGAAAGAGATAAACAGATGAGTTTCAAAGGTAATGTGGAGATATGAAAGATACAGGACTTGGAGATTCCTTAGATGTTGTTCGTAGAAAGGGAAAAGAAGGATTCTGGGAGGACAGAAGCTTTGGCTCCATCTTTGTTCAAGAAAAAGCATTTGTAGTGCTTGATATTTTTATATTTCTATTGCCTCCAGTCCTGCTACTGAAATATCTAACAACAACAACAACAACAAACAAACAAAAAAAGGCTCTGGCTTTACAGGGACCACCAATGGAAAGTCAGTTTGCTTCATGACCCTTGAGGAGATGGTTGATTTTGAGGATTTCATTTTATAAATTCCTGGGGGCCACATTGAAATGAGCTGTGACACATTTACGACTGTATTCATATTGCAAAGTGTGAAAGGCGAAGATATTTGCATACCTCTGTCGGCTTTGGACAAGAAACCCTTTCACCTTAAAGATCCATTCATCCTTCCAAATGATCCCACTTAATGTATGACTCATATTCATTCAACTGCTGTACTTGGAACATTTAAAGGATCCATGGGCCATTTACTTCTTTTAGAGATTGTTAGCAATGCTATCTTGGGGATTTATGCTTCCTTTACCATGTTTCGTGAACTGTGAGGTAGGTCTTTACTATTCATTTATCCTCGTCCTGGAAAAGCCAGAGCAACAACAAGAGAAAAATAGTGAGGGAGGCAATGTTTATATTTATTGTTTGTACGTTGTGCATTGGCAGAACAGTATTCTGCATTCAAATGATAAATATTCAGCAAGGTATGTATCAGTTATAGAATAACCCAGTGAAAAGAGTAAGTTTTATCTGCATTCATATTGATTCCAGGTTAGTCATACATCATCTTTATTGAGAGCAACACATGGCTTGCTATGAAAGCAACGTGTTCTTGCATTCTCTTGCTGACTTTCTTCGCTTTGATTCCATGCATTGTAAAGTTTTCTCTTTCCCTTTAATAGCCAAATATTAAATGCAAGTAGGTGTAAGGATTAAAACTGGATAATCGATAAAATTAACTATCTTATTTTAAAGATGTGGTTTCTTCTTTCATTTGCCGTTCTTTCCTATTAGACTATAAAACCCTCTGTAATATCACAAATTACTCCTTTCCATGTGTTAATATCTTACCTAGTTTCCAATCATAGTAGATATTTGATCTGTATTTAAAACTTTCATTCAGCTTCCTTTTCCACCCACTCTCACATTAAACTCTCTTAAAGACTTTTTTTTTTTAGTTATCTTACAATTGTGAGCCCCTTTTTTTTCTTTCTCTTTACAATGACATTTCTCTCACTTCCCAGTGTTTGAAGCTCTTGCAGAGTATTTAATTAATTAATTTATTTATTTATTTTGGTATATTTTGATCTGCTTGAGTTCAAAATGTTGCTACCTTGAACCCACCTGTCCTTGGCATTTCCAAGGGCAGGAAGTGTTCCGTGATTTTTGTGTACACTTATGGATAATAGGAATAGTTTTGTTTATAGGAAGTGTGAGCGAATTCTCTCATCAACATTTTTTTGTTGTGTTCCTATAGTAAGATGTAGAAAAGAAACTGTTCCTTCCTAAGAAGCATTTCTAGAAAAAATTCAAGGAGTTTTTTATTTCAAGAATAATTAAATGGCAACCATGATGGTACTAACTATAGACATAGGAATAGGTATTCAGGAAGGAAAAAAGTTCTAGGGGTTGGATTTACTGGATGTTTAAAGATAGGCCTTGAATAAAATGGGAAATGAGGGATGAATAAAACTGGAATAGGCAGAAGAGTGGATAGGGAGGAGGTAGTGAGATAGTGAGGAAAGACAGTAGCTACTTCAAATTGAGAAACTGGCCTTAAACAGGTATGCTAGCCTCGGATTATGGCAGGAGCCCTGCTTAGTGAAACCATTCTTGGGTGTTTTTCCTCATTTTGCCCAAGGGTGTTTGCCTTTCTGGACATGAGTATGGGTTTGACTCTCACCTCTGTGTATCTCATCTTGATTTGATAAACTAGAGCTGTAGTTCCTGTGTTTCTTTTTCTTTTCTTTCTTTTATTTATTTTTTTTGGTGCTTTTCTCTTTTTTTAATTTTATTTTTTATTTTTAAATTTTTTATTGTGCTATGTTAGTCACCATACAGTACATCATTTGTTTTTGATGTAGTGTTCCATGATTCATTGTTTGCATATAACACCCAGGGCTCCATGCAATATGTGCCCTCCTTAATACCCATCACTGGCCTATCCCAATCCCCCCATCCCCCTCCCCTCTGACACCCTCAGTTTGTTTCCCAGAGTCCATAGTCTCTCGTGGTTCATTCCCCCTTCTGTTTACCCCCCTTCATTCTTCCCTTCCTTTTCCTACCAATCTCCCTGCTATTTCTTATGTTCCATAAATGAATGAAACCATATGATAATTGTCTTCCTCTTCTTGACTTATTTCACTTAGCATAATCTCCTCCAGTCCTATCCATGTTGCTGCAAATGTTGGGTAATCGTTCTTTCTGATGGCTGAGTAATATTCCATTGTATATATGGACCACATCTTCTTTATCCATTCGTCTGTTGAAGCCATCTTGGCTCCTGCCACAATTTAGCTATTGTGGACAATGCTGCTATAAACACTGGGGTGCATATGGCCCTTCTCTTCACTACATCTGTATCTTTGGGGTAAATACCCAGTAGTGCAATTTCTGGGTCATAGGGTAGCTCTATTTTTAACTTTTTGAGGGACCTCCATACCGTTTTCCAAAGTGGCTGTACCAACTTGCATTCCCACCAACAGTGTAAGAGGGATCCCCTTTCTGCACATCCTCTCCAGCATTTGTTGTTTCTTGCCTTGTCCATTTTTGCCATCCTAACTGGCATAAGGTGGTATCTCAATGTGGTTTTGATTTGAATTTCCCTGATGGCTAATGATGTTGAACATTTTTTCATGTGTCTGTTAGCCATTTGTATGTCTTCATTGGAAAAGTGTCTGTTCATGTCTTCTGTCCATTTTTTGATTTGAGTTCCTGTGTTTCTTATTTTAATTTTTATTTGCCTTGCTTGCTTCATCTAAGATCCCAAACTTAGTGCTAAACCAGACCCAGTTTTTGTTTTGTTTCTCTCCTTGATTCGACTTGCTGCTTTTGATCGATTTATGAACCTACACCATGCTCTGTTCTTTAATGGTGTAACAGAAGACTTAAGATGAAAACTGTAATTTATTTTGAACTACTAAAGGGCTTTCACACTTGACTATTTTCTCAGATATATATGGCTTCTCTCTCATCTGCTTTTAGTCGTGTTTATTTGTAAAAGAAAGATAATAAGAAACCACTTATAATATGTTTCAAGGGTTCCAGAACCTTTAGTTATCACAAGACAGCAAAAAAATAGTATCCTCTTGCAAATGACAACTTTAATATTTTGTCAGTCAGTTCATAAATATGTGTCATGCATAGTTCCAGATTCTGGTCATATAGAAATAAATATACTCCCTCATGGAGCTAACATGTTGTGTCAGGAAAAAGAAAATAAACACATAAAAATAATTGAATAATTTAATTTCATATGCTTATAGAGTTTGGATGGTTCGGGAGAGGGTGCTACTTTAGCTAAGATGTTCAGTAAAAGTATCTTTGAGGAAGTAATGTTGAAGATGAGATGTAACATTTGAGACAGGACAGACAAAAAGTGCAATCAATGAGAAGACTCTTAAACAGGAATGAGCTTGATATACTCATGGGACAGAAATAAGGCCAGCATGCTTTGAATATAGTAAGGATGAAGCCAAAACTAAAAAATGCATGAGTTCATATTTTAGTTTTCTACACAAGTAGGTATTTTGCCAAGACACCATATTTGGTTCAGTTTTTATAACACGCTTTGATGTGTTGTGGCATTCCTACTTAATTTTTTGCTTACCTTTATGAGTTAACAGAAGGTCAGATATTTTGAAAGACTAAATCAATTCCTAATCCTGTGGCAGGATTTTGACTGCAGCAAATTCATCACTTATCAAAAATCAAAGTAATTTTTTCTTCCTTTTTAATATTTAAAATGTGATAAAACTTCTCTTCCTTATTACATTTTCCAGCAGGCTTAAAGTTTATGATGTTATATGTAGGTAATGCTGAATGAAGGAAATGCTAATAAAATTTAACCAAGGATTCATTTTATGTGAATACAAAATGGATGTGAGTTTGGCCTCTTCTTTCAGCATGGGTTGATGAATTTTGTAGCTTTTATATGTGAGTTTGAATCCTAGAAATTTTCCTTATTGGCTCTGTCAACTTAGACAAGTTAATAAATCTCCAGGTCTTCATTTCCCCCATCTGTACAATGGAAGATCATTTTTTGAGGGTTTTAGGAGGATTACATAAGGAGGTGAAGTGTGTGGAAACACCTCACTCAATCTGTCACCCATACCACACTGCACAATAAATGCTTGAGTTCGTAGAGATGAATGGGGGGCAGTACATACCAGCTCATCTTTCTTTAACGTACTTTGCCTCCTCAAGTTCAAGGACTCACTTCTCCACAGAAGTAGTTATGCTCTGAATCACATGGTGTTGAACACTATCAAATAACTATGGGTGTTGGCATCAGAAAAGGGGGGTGGTGGGAACAAGCCTCTTCCTAAGGTAAAGATTAAATTATAGGTTTTGGGTCCCATTCCTACTCTTTTATAGTGGCTTAACCAGCCCACTTTTAGAAGAAGGAGCTTAATAGGAACTTTCTTCCAGGTCACCTAAAGGATTTCTTTCTGCTCTGTGTTCTCATTTGCAGACAGCCTCTGAAATGCTCTTTTTACTTTGACCCATTGACAGAAAATACTTGAGGCCTCGGTTGTGGAATTCTCCACTGACTTCTCATTATCTTGCCTGCTCTGTGTGTCAGAGTCTCCGTTTAGCATCCATTTTTACTCTCCATGCAGAACCTGACCCATTTCTTAGGTGGGCCCTTGACTGGATTACTCCCTGACTTTGTTCTCTTCAGACAGGGCTATCGCTCAGGGATCTTTGCTCCTACAGAGACTTCCGCCCTGTTGCTTTTCAGTTACTTTCTTGCTTTTGGATGTACTGAGGTGCATCCTTTTCTGCTCTCAGAATAACTAGGAAAGACCACTGAAATCAAGAGGCAACTGGGGAAGATTCGATAGTCAGGATGTAGTTCTCAAATCATAAGATGACACCGTTTTAAAGCATTTATTTCAAATTCTCCTTACTAGGTCTACACTTTGAAATAAGTAATTTCAAATATGCTAAATTGTTTTTGGCCAAAGATATTTTTTATTCTTTCTCTGCATTTCTTGTGTTCAAAGCAAACAAAGAAAAGTGTGGGAAATGTTTTGATCCATAACAACATCATCAAAGTATTTATTAAACACTCGATCTTGAATGGTGTCTTGGTTGTTTCAACAAGTTAAATGTAAGGTCTCTCAGCCTTTTCAATATTTATAATTGAAGTAAATAAATGTTATGCCATCTTGGGATGTTCCTGGTAGCGTCCTTTTGTTTCTTCTACCCTTGTCTTACCTTTCTTTTTCTTCTCTTTCACTCTAAGTACTGTAGGTAGGAGATGTGATATTTAAACTGGTAGGTATAATAAAACATAGCAAGTGCTCTGGTGAAGGCATATGTAAAGTACCGTGGGAATTTAGGGAATGGGACGACCATGTTTTCTTTACTCAGAGTTCAGGGAAAAGCTGAACATCAAATTGAGTCTTAAAGTTTATGTGTAGGGACTTGCCAGATGGACAGGGGAGATGGGGATTCTAAGAGGTAATGGTGGATGATGGCAGTGAAGTTTCTCCAGAAAAACAGAACCAGTAGGTCAGAAGCAGTAGGTCATTCATTCATTCACTCACTCATTCACTCATTCATTCATTATGAGAAATTAGCTCATGCGATGAGGAAAGCTGAGAAGTTTCATGGTTCCCTGTGTACAAGTCAGAGACCCAGGAAAGCCAGTGGTATAATTTTAGTGCAAGTCTGAAAACCTGAGAACCAGGGAAACCAGTGGTATAAATCCCACTTCAAAGGCAGGGAAAAGATTGGAGTTCCAACTCAAGCAGGCTAGCAAGGAGCCCTAGGGGAAGGCCCTTCCTTCCTTGGCCTTTTGTTCTAATCAGGCCCTTAATGATTAGATGAATGCCCATCCACTGATTCAAATGCCAGTCTCATCTGGAAATGCCCTCCCTATAGAGCCTCTAAGAAATAATGTTTAATCTGATCACTCCTAGCACAGTCAGGTTGATACACAAAATCCACCATCAAAATGACCAAAGGTCTGAAAAAAATGCATTTGAAAAAGTCAGTGGTTCATTGTGATGAAACAACTCTGAAATTTTAATCTTCCAATGTTTTAGAAATACCTGTGATCTTTTTGAAAGTTCTCCATCTGAAAATCTCTCAGGGAGTTTAGTGAGTCCCTCATTCTGTGTGTGACCTGACTTATACCTCAGTTTCACCTTCTTCAGCTTTATAGAACTAGAGATCAGAAGTTGTGTATGAATGTCCTGAAGTATTTTTAAACTAATCCAGGATGATTGCAAATTGGATGAGAAATCCTCTCTGATTTCTGGCTAGATGGTACCTTCACGTGGAAATATGTAAACTGAGTTTCTTACATTGCTTGGCACAACTAGTTACCTGCCAGGAAAGGAAAAGGCATACAATTTGAGAGCTCGAAGTAGACTGAAGAGTCATCCTTTTTATTACTTATCAACACATAACCTTCTGGTCACCTGAAGTGCTTGTGAAACAAACCAATTACTCCTGAGGCTCAGCCCCCTGAAAATTCACAAAAATTATCTGACATCTTCTAGCCTTCTATTTAGAGATGGAGTTCCGTAGTTCTAATAAGTGAAGTGCTCCTCTGATGTTCCCAGATGGAGTGAATAGTAGAGCTGAATATGACAAAATCTTGTATTTATTATTATAGCAATTTCTTTAATGGTTGATGAAAATTAAGTGAGAATAAGACTCTTGTGACTCTTAACTGTTACCAAAGAATATGAGTAAGCCAGAAAGTTACACTCCACTAGAGTGTCACAATGGAAAATTCATCCTTCAGACATACCGTCATGGGTGCTCTGGAAGGCGGTCAGCTTTGCTGTGTGTATGTTCTCACTCCTCTGTCAGGTGAGACTCCCATATTCCATGAAACCAGATCAGTTCCTGGATCTGTGTCTGATGAAATTTCTGTTTATAACTCCTCCATAGGTTAGGTAGCCTCTTAAGACCAAGTCTTCCATCTCTACTGTAATCTAGAAAAATATAGGTTATGTACAGATATTAATCAGAGATTCAAACTACTACCTTTCTTCCTGAATTGTGCACATAAATGGTTCTCCATCAAGCCCTCTGGGTCTTTCTATTGGTCCTTCTTCCTCTTTTTGGAAACACATTCCTTTTCTCCATTTATTGCTCCTTCTCATCTATCCATCCGTTCTTCCATCTAGCCATCAAAATGTTTTTTTTTTCCCCTTCATCCAGCCATACATGTATCTTCTTCTGTCACCTTCAAATATTTAATCATGTTCTGAACTAAACAAAATTTTGGAATACAGAAAAGGCTAAGACACAGTTGCTATTGACAAAAAAAAAAAAAAAAAAGCACAAAGACTTAATTTTGTATTTATGTTAAGGTAATCACTCTAGGTTCCCAATGTAAAAGTCTATGTGTTGGGGGGAGAAAAAAAGCCCTTTCACTTTATAAATTATTTTATTTTTTTTAAGTTTTCAAATGACAAATGACTGCTGAAAAAAATTCAAAGATATATCAGAATATATAGAGAGATATACCAAATGCCAATTATCTATAATCCTACTATTTTGAAATAAGCATTATTGTATTTTTACTATAATTCCCTAAACTATTTTTTCCCTCTGTGTGTATTAGGAGCTCAGAGTATGTTTTGGAGACCTCCTATACAAGAAGTTGGGAGGTGATTGCTAAATTTGTGGGGGTGATTTTTAAAGTACAGATTCCTAGGTGGCTCATTCCTCAGGCTGTTGCATTTGTGACTCTGGGGTGATTGTTGTGCATCTTGAAGTTAAAGAACCACTAATACACAAATATCCTGATGTTTTGATTGTATTACTTCATCCATATTTACTTTTTTTTCCCTGTCCCAATATGGTCTTTTTCTAAAGTCTCAGCTAATAGTCTACCTGCAGGGAAATGGCTTCAAATGTTTTCACTCATTACATTCAGTTTATATTTGGTTTTTAATCAAAGTGTAACAGAAAGTTCAATAAAAATAGCACTTTACCCTAGCTAATGCTTGCCCCAAATCCCTAGAAAACATTATAAAGACCACAGATACTATACTAAGCTTCCGTATCCTGCTGTAAAAATCACAGATGCCTCTGCCCAGTAACAGCCTGGAACAGTGAGAGCATTGTCAGCCTGCCTCCATCCTTTCTTCACTGAGAAACACCAGAGTGACTCCTTGGCCCGGAGTTTTGTATCTCAGCATATTGTTGTCCAACCTGGACACAGATGAGATGAGGCAAATGACGGATGGTAACTGTCAACAGGCTTCAGAGGCAGGGCAATATTTGAGAAAAACAGTTGTTGATTGTCATTTGAAAATTTCTTCATTTCATACCAACAACTCGACTTCCTGGAAACCACTCCCATCAAAGAAAGACAGACAATACTATGCTGTGTCTGACAAAGCATCTTGTGGAAGTGTGGGGGGAAGAGTGAAATCAGCTGACTGCTTCCTTTATTTGATGACAAAAAAGATCATTCACTTTTTATTGTTGTTGTTTTGGCTGAAAAGGCAGGACCAAGTGTTTACTTGGGTGCCTTTCGTACACAGTTTGCTTTCTATCTTTATGTGCTAGAATTTCTATCTTTATGTATCATCTTCACAGTATTCAAAGAATTGTTTTTCTGAATCTGGGTAATGAAACAACAAACTTTAAGAAAAGGAATAGATTGTTTGTACCCAAGTTAATTGATAGAGAAAATTTTGTAGCAATGTGTTGACTTCATGCCAAATTCTGAGCTGAAAGCTTCACAGAATTTTTTTCAGTTAAAATGTTAAGGCTGTGTCTCATCTCTTGAATAAATTGTTTACTTATGTTTATCTACTCATTAATGTCTTTCTCCATCATTAGAATGTAAGCATTGCCTGTCCAGTACCTAGTGTGTTTGGCACGTCATTGATGCAGGAATGTACCCTTGACCCAATCTTCCAGGCATCATGGGGAAGAATTTGTCCAGGAGCATTGGTTCTGTGTTCCTCCTGAAGGCAGCTCCCAGTGTTCCACTTACTTGTTCGAAAGTCTAACATTTCATTTCAAATAAAATCTGTTGTTAAAAGCATATCATTTGGGGTGCCTGGATGGCTTAGTCGTTAAGCGTCTGCCTTCGGCTCAGGGCGTGATCCCGGCATTCCGGGATCGAGCCCCACATCAGGCTTCTCTACTGGGAGCCTGCTTCTTCCTCTCCCACTCCCCCTGCTTGTGTTCCCTCTCTCGCTGGCTGGCTGGCTGTCAAATAAATAAATAAAATCTTAAAAAAAAAACAAAAAACCATATCATTTAAGGCCCTTTAGGGGTCAAGTTTTCAATGTCTTACCTACTCTCATTTCTCATATTTTCATATATGTATTTTCCCGTGTCTAGGCCATTGCATTTTCATTCCCTTAACTTAAATGCTCCTCATTGCTCTTGAAATCCTACTTAGAGTGTATGCCTAGAGTTGGTTTAAAAGTTCTTCCCTGATTCACTGGATGGAAGGAACTTTCTAGCCTTTGAAATATCAACAGCTTTTATAACTGTATCAGGACACATCATGTGATGTCTTGCATCATTTTATTGCTGACTGGTCTTCCTGTGTGTGTATTTTCTCTGACACTAGGTCATTACCTTGAGACAAATAACCATGTCCCTCTACTCAGCCAAGTACAAAATAAGTGCTTAGTATTTATTTATTTATTGAACAAATAACTGGACATTCGAAAAAACGAAGACGGGAATAGAGACTTTATTATGTTTACCCTGGGGCATGGGGGGAACACGGTATTTTTCAGAAAAAGATATCAACTCTCAACGATGCAGTATTGTCTTCTCTTACTCATTTTATGCTATGATTCCCTGTTTATTTCTAATAGTTTAGGAGATTGGTATTCTATATATTTAATTGGCATGCAAATTATTCTGAAAGGTTGAATGCCTTGAATAAGATAAGTAACATAGACCAAAATAAATGTCTATTTCCAGTAATTAAAAATTTTAAAAAATCCTTAATATTGCCTTATGCAGGTTTATTCACTATTTCTAAAATCATTTGACTGTGGTCATCAGAACTGTTAGCTCTTGAAATTCATTTTTCTCATCATATAATACAAACCAATTTAGAAATTGTAAAAATTCTATGGTGGGAAAGATATTTTCTGAACTTGGAGTATATATTGAATGGTTATGAATATAGATTGAATGTATGTACTAGAAAAATTTATGAAGCAATTTATGTGATTTTGATGTGTATCATCTAAATCTTCTCCGAATTATAGGTGAATTGTGAGAGCATTTTCAATAAATAGAATAACCTATGATTGGTTCTGAACATAAAGTGAAAGTATGTTTTGATAACTGCATGGGTAATTGGGCCAAAGTGGGCTATTAAAGAATAAGCTAGGAATGTTTATTATTCCATTTCAATATTTTGAGACTGTTGTAATGAATAACAACAGTACTTGCCTGTGGATTATCTATGATCACAGCTAAAGACAGAATTTGAGATTCAGTGGATGGCCCTGTCTGATTCAGACAGTGTTTCTCCATTAAAAATTATATTTTCAAAGAAATTTTTATTAAGAAATTTCCTTGACCAAGTGACATGTGTTTAGGGAAATGGAAATGAATAATACAATGGATTTGACTTCTAGATGTCTATAATGCAGATTAAACTATTACAAAGAGACTAATTATTTCTTTAGAAGATACTCTAGGCTCACAATTTATACCAATGGTTCTACTTTGATTTTCTATTTCATTCACTACTATGTAGGGAAATCACTTTAAAAGTGACACATCTATATTTCAAGCTTATAAAAAACACCACATTTCTGGGCTGCCTGGGTGGCTCCATCAGTTAAGCAGCCAAACTTGGTTTTTGGCTCAGGTCATGATCTCAGGGTGGTGACATCCAGCCCAGCGTCAGGCTCCCACTCAGGATGAGTCTGCTTCAGATTCTTTCCCTCTGCCCCTCCCTCTTCTCTAAAATAAATAAATCTTAAAAAAAAAAAAAAAAGATTTATTTGTTATGTTAGAGAGCATGCACGTGGGTGGGGGAGGGACAGAAGGAGCAGGAGAGAGAGGATCTCAAGCAGACTCCCCACTGAGCACAGAGCCCAGGGTGGAGCTCGATCTCAGGACCCTGAGGTCATGACCTGAGCTGAAACCAAGAGTTGGACGCTTAACCGACTGAGGCACCCAAGTGCCCCAATAAATAAATCTTAACAAAAAACCCCCACATTTCTCATAAATACACATTCTATATGTTTGACTTTTTTTCCTCCAGCAGGCACCACATCAGATACAAATAATTAGGTACTAGAAGAAATGTTTATGAGGGTATGAGTACTATTTCTTTCTTTCCATCTTTTCTTCCCTCCTTCCCTCCCTCCCTTCCTTCCTTCCTTTTGTGACTGAAAAGTCTGACATAGCAAGGCATTGTAGGTACATGTCCAGTAGGGAACCTGTACAGTCACAGTGAGGGATGGTGTTCAGATGTTGACTGATTGACGTTAATAAAGAGCATGATCCCTTTGGAATAAATCTCTTCCCAACTTCTAGATATGCCTCTCAGGGGTTCAGAACTTGCTTGATAGACAGGTGTCAGCTATGAACAGACACAGGCAAGTGAAAGCTCAGCAAACGAGGAGGCAGTCTGTAATTCCAACTCAGGGGGTAGAGAAAAGATAGGAGGGAGGATTGTGTGAATTTCCCAGGATCTTCCACCAGGAGCAGGTGGATAGAAAATGTGGTTTCTGAAAGGATTCCCTGAAAAGATCTTTTCTTCTCCTTGTCATTTAGATCTCTTATCTGTATGCTAAGCCTTTAAAAATAGCATTGGTGATGAGTTCAATTGTAATTATCCTGAGATATATATCTTTCTGAATTAAATTCTAAAAGAGGTATGAATGACTGATAACTGACTCTCTGTTCGGAGTGACTTTTGACTGCAGGAAAAGTAGACAAGACAGGAGAAACAAGGAATGGGAGAAGAGACTTGCACAGCAGAAAAGGAACTCTGGCATGTGCAAAGACGAGCGCTGCTTTCTCAAATTTTCGCAGGGCCACAGAGCTCCATGTCCAGACATTATCATGAAATTGCCGGAGATGAATCAAAGAGACTGAATGGCTTGTGTGATTCAAGCATTAGGAGGAACCTCTAGGAAGCTGGGGACATTTTGTTTATGCACATCTTGGAATAGGCAGCAGAGTAGAGGAGAGAAGAGTTGCAGAACAGCATAAGATAATGGAAGAAAGAAAAGAGGAAATGGTGTGGGGAAATCAAGCACATTACCTAACTGGAGATTTAGGGATTTTTGAGAATGAGTCACCACCAATTTGGGGGAAATTTGGTATAGGCACTTATTAGGATTAAGTGGCAACAGATTAGCACATACAACTCATGGCTCCTGCTTTGGGATTTGAAGACTCCCTGACTCTCCCTTGTTTTTTTTTTTTTTTTTTTTTTTTTTTTTCTCTGCCCATTGACTGTAAGTGAAATATCTATCATAATGACAGGACTTCAGTTTACATCTGGAGACAGTTCTCGAGTTAGCCAGATTCTTCATGAAAGTCAAATAAGCAGCTGGTTAAATTCTTTCTGTCACAACTGTTTGTGTCCTTTTTATGAACCTACTTCAGAATTTCTTTCCTCTCACATATTTCCTGTGCACATTTTTTACAATGTGCAAAATTATTTTATTCCTAGTCACTAATTTATTTTTTTTCTACTTATAATGTGTAACTTACAAAGTGCTACATCAATTACTGTATAGTTTACTTAATGAATTCTGAAAGTTGATAATAAAATACACCCCCTCCCCCCCAAAAAAGCTGCTTACTTACAGCAGCAAATAGAGAACAGCACTGACGTCAGAATGGTTGGTTTTGATTGTGGCCTGATTGACCTCATATCAAATGGTGACAGATATTAACACAAGAATATTTTATGGGAACCATTCTCACAGCTAAGTGACATTACGGGTTTTATATTTTATATAGTTCATTATGGAAATGAATACCTGACAATGTCTGCATTGACAAATTCTGCAAAAGGATGAATAATGACTCTTCCTAACAATGGCTGATGATGAAAGCTCGTTCTTCATTTAGCCTATATTCTGGTCCATGGAGCTTGCTAGGCATGTATGTGGACATTATTAGTCTCTCTAAGTGTTAGGCTTTTGTAGGAGTATCAACTCTAATGTGTAATTCTCCATTTAATATTCATAATAAACTTATTCATTAAAATTCTTATTTTACTGCTTCCAAGTGGACAAGCTGAGGTAGTCAAAAATTTCCCATTACGTGTATCATAGCTTCCATATGGATTCTCTGTGAAATGATACTAACTGAAGTGCAACCCCCAAACAGTGACCCTGGCCTTTTGGCAGGGTCTTGGCATTGAAAGAAGTGTACTAAGTCTGTATCTCAGGTAAGAAGAGTTAACTGCTTGCTTTGTCAGCCTGATGGGTTGGTAACTGGTGGGAGTGCCTGTAGAGCTGCGTTTGAACAGTCTTCCAGGCAGGGTTCCTTACTGTTCTCTCAATGTACCATGCTCATTACTGTGGGTAATGATTAGAAAATGAGTATGGAGAGCAGGGAGCGTCTACAGATCTTCTGAGAGTCCCATTAAAGTTCCTCCTCCACTGTTACACTTTCTGATCGTTCCAACCCCTGATCTCTCCATACTCTGAATGCCTCACTTATTATCACATCCTCTCATTATGGCTTTTAATCACAGGCTATCTCTATCATCTTCTAAGTGTTTCTGGTATCCTGTATTATATTGTTCACTCTGAGCAGGAGAGATCACCCCTTTAACTCATCTCCTCTGTGGGGTTAACCAGAAGGCCATTCCATTATTTCATTAAATTCTAGCCCTGTTGAATAAATGAGTTGTAACCACTATTAAAGATTTAAACAGTTTAAAATTAATGTTTTGTTTTAATGAGCAAAACGGTAAAATGGGCTGATTATTATTAAACATCTGATGGAGTGGATAGACAATGAGTTATAACAATGGCAGCACTTTTCAAATTTCCAGAGTATAAAAGAGAATACGTGTTGTTAGAATATAGTGAATTCTATTTGGATCGATAGGAAGAGATGGTTTTGAATACTTTTCTTCTTTTGTTCTTTTTCTTTGAAGTGTTTGAAAATAATGCCTGCCTGTCTGCTACTCAGGGTATTTAGACATACTCTAAGTTGACAAAGCCAGTGCTTGAGAAGTGGTGGACTACTTGTTCTTCTACAGTAATAGCTTCTTATTTGCACAGCAGACCTTAAGCTAATTTAAAAGCATGGAGAAGTTGGATTGAACTTCAGATAATAGAAGAAAATAAAGCATAAAACATTAGGTCCATAGGAACATATCACAGTGTGCCACCTCCTGACTGGGAAACTGGAAGGGGGATTTTCTTTCTTTCTTTTTTTTTTTTTTTTTAAATCAGTGCCTCCCTCCTTCGGTTGTTGGGAGGATTTAAGGAGTCAACATTTTATTTTTTTTTAAAGATTTTTTATTTATTTTTATTTGACAAAGAGAGAGACAGCCAGCGAGAGAGGGAACACAAGCAGTGGGAGTAGGAGAGGAAGAAGCAGGCTCCCAGCAGAGGAGCCTGATGTGGGGCTTGATCCCATAACGCTGGGATCACGCCCTGAGCCGAAGGCAGTCGCTTAACCGCTGTGCCACCCAGGCTCCCCGGAAGGGGGATTTTCTAAGCCACATGTCAGCCCATCCTTCTAGTCTCAGGATAGAGCAGTAAATACAGAGGGATTCTCTGTATCACTGGCATCTAACCATATGACCTTTGGATGCTTCATTTTCTTAGCTTCAAAGTGGAGTCAGTGCATCCTATGTCTCATTTATTCACTCACTAAAGAATATTTTCCTGGTCCTGCTATGTGCCAGGACTCTTTCTAGGAATTAGGAGATCCAGCAGGAGACAAGAAAGATACCGCCTTTGCTTTCACGAATCTTACATATTAGTGTATTTTTGTGTGTATACGTGTTGAGGGAATGGTTCAGTAAGGTAAGATGTGCAGAACATCTAGAATACAGACATTCGATAATAGTAACTGTCGTTTATTGAGGCAGTACTATGCACCAGGAGTTTTACCTGTAATTTCATGACACAGTAGTCCATATTCTAAACATGAGAAAACTCTTGGATTTGGTAAGAATTAAACGATTTCCAAGCGTTCTTCAGTGACACAACCTGGATTAAATATCTACATTCCTGTATATACCTTCTCTTTCTCCAAGCATTGCCCTTTATGACATATAGATACAAACCTGACAGAGGACCAGGTTTATAGCATGTATAGGTATTTTAGGAACTATAATCTCATATGTGCCAAATATAAATTTTTATAATAACCCTAAACGATGGCTTCATTTTGGTGGAGACCATGCACACCCTGCATCATTCTATTCCCTGCCTCTAGCAAGTTCTCTAAACTCAAAATTTTTGATGAATGAATGCCTGAGTGAATATGCTGGATTATATGAAGGTCTTTGGACTTACTGTTTACTTTGTATTATCCGAGGAGTATTTTTGTCAATTCACATTCCCTTTGCTGAGTTAATCTTTTAGGGACTGGGTTTAGCCTCCGCAGAAATGAGTTGTCTGCCACAAGTCTTGTAAACGTCACGTTTCACTGCCATTAGCTCAAGTGATACATTTTCAGTAGGGATACCAGGGGACTTAGGTTGGCAGCAGTGAAGGGGGCCTGGCTTACAAGATTTCTTTTCTCCTCAAAGGAGGTGTGCTTTGGTGGGAAATGGTATACCACCTGGCCTGGAGGTGGTGCTAACAAGTCTCCAGAGCTTCCAGATAGGGGCTACCCAAATTTCCTTTACCTCAACCACCTTATCCTGAAACTTCTACCTATTTACAAAAAGTAGTTCCAGCTTCTCTGATCATCTAGCGCCAGCAATAATTTGTTTCTGACACCAGCACTTTCTTGCTACATTATCCATGGTTCATATGATAGTGACTAGGCATTCCGTATACATTGCAGGCATGAAAGTATGACCAATCTGTATGTGTGTGCTATCAGTGAATTTTTCCTATTATGTGAAATCTAGCAGGAATCAAGGGTAGCAAGCCTGGAGAAGGCCTCTAACACAACAGCTTTTACTTTATTTACTGCTAAGGTAATCCCTATTGATAGCCATCAGTTGCCTAATTGACAGTCTGATGAACAGCAGGCAAAATCATGTGTTCAAATTAAAATGTATTAAGCTCTTACTACTGGTAAGAAGTATTTATTTATTTGGGCACTTACTCCATAGATACAGGATTAAGAAACAAACAGCTGAAAAATTAAAAATATAAAGTTTGGATCCAGTACTGTCTGCTTCACGAGGTGGGAGCTTGCTCTTAGAATATGGCACATGGTACGGTTTTGATCTATTTTAATGAAATGAATAAAGCATAGCATTAGAATTCAATTCTATGAATTTTAAATGAATAAATGGTAATGACCAGTTCCCTAGAAATTAAGGTGAAGGAGTGATACGTTCAGGCCTAGAAAAATCTTAAATATAACAATACTGTCTGTCTGTCTATCTTAGAAGTTTGCAATGTGTTTCATATTTATTATTTTATTTTGATCTTTTTAACATTCCTGGGAGATAGGTGGTGGGACAGATATTATTAGTCATTTTGCAGATTAAATGGCACCAAGAGTTCAGTATAACTCTAGGGACAGAGAACGTTTCCCTCCTTCCCTTTTAGTTCTTTGGCTGGGCTAATAATCAGATTGATGTAAGACAGATTTAACAGGAGAAAAACAAATTTCATGCACATGAGAGCCCCGTAAAAATGAGACTCCCCAATAGTCAGGTGGTTGCAGCCTATATACTGCCCTGGACTAAGGGGGAAGGGGCTTGGGTGTGGAGCTTCAAAAGGAAGGAAGGCAATTCATAGGAAGATGAGAAGAGCAAATGTTTGGTAAACCAATGTTTGCCATGCCCTGCTCATAAGTCTTTCTGATACAAAAAGTTATCTCTGGTAATAACTCTTTTCCTGATGCAGGTTTCCTATCTCAATTCTTTTAGGCATTTAAGGGAGAGATAGAAAGCTCCTCCTGAGTTGGCTGGGCCCGATTGTCTTCAGCTCGAGATAATTCACAAGGCAAAGCAGCATATTCTGGGGTGGTGCATTCTGTCCCTTTATAATTTCCCATGTCATAGCTAGTACATGGCAACACTGGGACTCCGACTCACTTTTTGTTATTGTCAGTTCAGTGCTGCTTCCAGCACGGTGCAGTATCATCTTCCACTTTAGTAGAAACCAGTAGTAGTGTTTCACTGAATTGATGTAGGTGCCCTGGACACAAGGTGCCTTCATTTGCTATCCTAGAACCTAGAGGAACATGCCTGAAGTCTTTCTTCTGGTCTTGCAGGTGTTTCTCTCCAAACACTGAACGTTTATACCTTCAAAAGAGAATTGGTGTTAATAACAATGATTGAAGAATCCTAATCGTTCCTTTTAGACACCATTGGGTAGTTTAAATTAAGTATTTGTGGATTCAGTGAGTAAGGAGGTAGGTGGGGGGTTGAAAGGAAGAACATGGGTAAGAATACAAAATCAGACAAATCATGCAAATGGTACAGCCATTCATTCGCAAATGATTCTTGGGCAGCGATCATATAAACTACACTGAGGGACATGAAGCCTGCCCTAGTTAGCTTGCCTGCCCATAAAAATTGTCTCCTAAGTGTGCTTTAGCCCATATGTTAGAGCACATTTCTGGCATGAGTGCTTTCTAAATAGCAGGCTCCTTTTTAGGGGACTGGAACAGATTTTACAGGTGATAACCTGCCTTGTGCCCCAGGGCGGAAGTATTACTCTGCAACAAGAAGTTGATGCTTAACCTCTGCCTGGCCTCAAAAGCCATTCAGTGGTAGAAGCCAACAATTTCAGGTATTTCAACCTAATGGACCTTCAAGCCTCAAGGCTGCCTTGTTCTATCTCTTTAATATCATCTTTTGTGCAAATTCAAGCCCCTTAACAGTCTGGCAAAGATGCTTTAAGGAAGTGGGCTGATAGAACTCTGATGTTACTTTTAGGGGAATCACTCCATTCCCTGTGAGCTGAATAGGTGGGACTAAGACAGTTGTGCATGTTGCCAGCTCAGACTAGCCCTGGAGTAATTATTTTTGCCTTGTAGTACATGCAAGTTGTTCCTTTTCATGTGAGGGAAAACAAAAGGAACATAAACCAAATTTGTGTCTATATGGCTTGGCCCTACAGACCTGGAATTTTCAACAAGAAAGATAATTATTTGGAGATGATTCAAGGTCCCCCTTTCTTTGCATTTGACTCAGAGGTCTGTTTAAGTAAAATGAATAGGATTCTCTAAAATATCTAACTTTTTCTCTTCTACTTTGTCCCATATTTCTATTCAACTCATCTCAAATGAGGATTTTCAAAGTAATGTGGCTTTTCTGGTTTCAAAGGTATACCCCAGTATTCCTGACGTGATTGCTTTGGAACCTCTAAAATTCACCAAGAAGTTGCATTATCAGTCCATTAGTACATTCTTTTTAAATATCCTCCCTTGATGCAATGAAACCTGTCCCTCCCTGTACATCCACCCTTAGTGTTCTCCTGTTCTTATGCTGTGTACCCTGATGGGACGTCTTCTCTTATCATGTCTGTTGCAATAGCACTTGTGTTTTTGTTTCCTGGCATTTCAAGTCTTGGCTCTTCTCATACTGTGTCACTCAATTTAGAATTTTACATGCATTATTGTTTTCCATTTCATATGAGTTTGGTCTGCTTTTCAAGCTGGGATATCAGCTATGTTAGCCGTGCATTTGTTCACAGGAGAGGCACAGGTGCATGGGGCATTAAAGCTGGTTGGCCCAGGCCTCTTCCTTCATGGTTGAGGAAACTAAAGCCCAGTGAAGGTTAATCTCTTGTTCAAGGTGCTTTAGTGAATTTATGGCAGAATCAAGGCCATAGAACTCGTTATGGAACCTTTTAACTATCAGTCCACCACCTTACACATCAAAAGTATTCTATAAGCGCTTGATATAGATGGATTGACTTATCCAGTGTTTATTCAGCTGTCTAAAGCAGCTCTTTTTAGTTTGTAAACACCGGTAGTGTGTGAGTGAAACTCTAGTAATAATATATACTATTGTTATTGTTATTACTTGCCAACACACACATACACACACAGACACAAACACACTTTTTTCTCCTGACTGTCTCATCTGCAAGGTACCAGGATTTCCCATTCCTTCCTCCACCAAGAGAGATGCCTCTGTAGAAGCTGACCTTAGAATACCCAGGAGAAGTCATGCGGTGTGTGTGACACACACACACACAGTGCACATATCTACACATACACACAAAATCTGGGGCTTTGTGACACTTGAAAAGTGGTATTCAGTTATTTGGTCATAATGCATTTAAGCAAAACATTACTCTTCTCTGTGTTCCAATTGTAAGGAATCCCCCAACTGTCAAAGATTTTTAGAAAAATGTCATGGAAGGTGGCCACATTAAACAGCATTAAATTAACATTAAAAGTTATTACAACAGTAAAGATTATTAAAGTCAAACTTTAGATTGAAGTTTTAAAGTAGTAATAAAATCATTATTTCAAATAAATTCTGGTTCAGTTGATAAACTCCAATTAAAACAGTGCAGAGGGAGGATTATTTGGGAGATGTGGGTAAGATTCCTGGGTCGTTGACCAAACATTATGGACTTTCAATCAGCAAGATTGCTTTGGGCTTAGAGGTGAAGCTCTGTTTATTTTCTTTGTTGTTATGTCAAGAGTAGGAACTCTGGTGAAGGTTTGTTTTGTTTTGTTTTGTTTTAATCTTTGAACTATTCTTCTTTAGAATAGTATAACATTTCAATATTAATGAGATTTTGGAATTGACTTTTAACAGTTTTCTGGTTAGTTATATCACATTATAAAGTGGATAACTTAGAACCAATTATCCCTGTATTTAACAGTTCTATTCACAAGACTATCACTTACAGTAAAATATTTTTCTGACATCTACTGTATAGGTTTACAGAATGAGCCTGAGAAAAATGCCAGAGATCCATATTTTTAAGAATCATTTTCTTAGTGACTAATGTGGGTAACTTTCCATAAGTTGTTGAATACTCATTGCTTTAGGTTTTGAGAGTGTGCATGCATCCGATGTCTAGGAGAGGCACACACACATGCCTACTGCTGAATGTTCTGGTTAATCGAGGCAAAATATTTCAAAATTTCCACATAACTCAAGTTATTTATATTTAGTAGGTCAACTTAGTGTTTCAGAAGAAAGGTTCTTTAGTCACTTCTATCAAAATATTTGGATTTGCTTTTAGGATTGGACTAGTTCTGGGATGTAGTGCACGAGACGGTATTCACTCTAGAAAGTTGCCATACTTAGAGTTTTCCTCAAGGCCTAGAACCTATTGGTTCTAATTTATTCAGTTTTAGGGAATCTGCATTGAATTAGTACTTCTCCTCACCCTTCTAATATAGGTGAATTTTGGAATTTGATCTCCACTTAGGAGGGCAATCTAATACTTACATTATAGCCTGAACATTTACAGCAAAAGTGGGCCACCTCCCCAAGTAATGAATATTCCACCCCCCAGATGACAAGTGTCAATAAAAGAGAGAAACCCCAACCCTGGGGTGCACAGCTCTCCTTTAAGCTCACCAGTTCTCACATCTGGAGAGTGTAACTCTCACTTTAACGAACTTTCCCACTAGCACCACTCAACGTGTTATGTCTGGTCTGTCCCTGAATCTTTCCTTGTGACCAGACTCAGAGCCCCCAAGGACAGTCTGGGTAGAGACCTCTGGGCCTGGGGATCTCCCCAGTCCACCCGGAGACAACACCATTCTCTGCTGCAGGGCAAGAAGAGTCATATCTTCTAAGTATACTACTCTTTCTTTGATCCAAACTTCCATAAATGAGATCTACTTAATTATTGGAAATTCTGCTAATCTTTTGCTGTGCCCTGTAGAACTCAGAGGATTTTATTGCTTAGAGATTGAGGAGCTGACAACTTAGACCACAACGCTAGTACTTTAGAAGCAGAGTTATTGTAATCTTAGTATATATAACACGCTAATTTTATAGAGATGACAGTAAGATCCAGAGATACTGCGTGGCTTAGTCAACGTTAAGTGTCTTCGTTAGGCGCAGGACAAAGATTAGATCCAAGAAGTTTTAGATTGCAATCCAAACTATTTGGCCTCTGATATCACTGCCTTTTAAAACTATTCTTAAAATTACTTTTTTCTTGATGTTTTGATCATAATTGCGAAAAAGAATTATTGTAATATGAAGTGATGCCTTTGGGTATTACCGCTGCTGTTTACTTCAATGATGGAGGGAATAGTGACCTCTAGAAAAGTGATAAAGAGCTGTACAGGCTTTAAATATTCATTTAAATTGTTTCTCATCTGAAGAATATTCTCTTAAATAAAAAGCCATTACAATAATTAGCACTCCAATGTACAAAAGGACACCATTAACAAAAGGAAATTACCAAACATATTAAATTAACGTATCAAAAGATCACAAATTGTTCCTTAAAAAGCATAGCCCCTAAAGGCATGCATAAACAATTAGCAATGAGGTCACACTGAGGTTAATAATGTATTTGGATTACAGTTTGGGACTTTAAAAAAGGATGCATTTCTCAGGACCAGGTTAACCAAACTTACTCAAATAGGAAGGAAATAGAGTTTCTGTCATTAAACACTACTTCCCAGCCCTGGACAATCTCCTTTTTCCACATGAATCAAGCCCTAAGGAAAAGCTGGTTCTGATAAAATGTCTTTGTCAGTTTCAGGGCACACTAGTGCTTTGTGATTTATTTGGGGACATTCTGCCTTTTTGATAAAATAATCCTCTTTGTTATTAAAAGTCTGTTAGGAATTCAGTCTCACATTTCAGAATCTGAGTGAAGGGAGGTCTAGGGCTCAAAGCAGCACAAAGTTTAGGGTTAGAGCATTCTGATTTGGGGGTTCAGGCTTAGGCTGTAGGATTCCAGTTGGGCTTGGGTCTCAGGAAGATTAAAGAGGTTTTGTGGACTGAAATTGGAAGAATTTAGCCAGGTGTCATGGGATTATACTCGAACATACTTGTTTTTTGGAACATACTGTTCATGATAATTAGGAAACAGTGGTATTTTGTTTTATTTATGTATTTTGTTTATTTTTGCTTTTGGTATTAACTAAAGAGAATGTAGCTTTAAGTATGACTTAAAAATGTGATCCAGTTTTATAAATTAAATTAAGATACATTTAAATGTTAACCTTTGAAAATAAAGAGCTGCAATGGGAAGCAAGCAAGCATTTATTTGGGATCAAAGGATTGCAATTCAGGAAGCTCAGATTCAAGTAGAAACCGAATTAGTGTCCTGCCTGTAGGGTAAAAGCAATGGGTTTTTATGAGGAAAAGGAAGGGGAATAATTACATGAGTTGAAAAAAAAAAGGAATACAAAGTTTTCTATGGCTGTCAACAAGCTAAACTCCTCTGGGTTATATATTGACTACTGATTCTAAATGCAGAATGTCCATCACCATCAGTCTTGTGGTCATGAGGTTTGTTCTCCCCACTGACTTCTCAAACAATTGCATAAAATACTTGCTGTTTTGCCCTATCCAGAAGCTTTGGCCCAGTTCTAACAAAGAAGGGGAGGACAGTTTTTCTGCAGTGGCCACTCTGGCTCTATTTGAAAATGGCTCCAGCCATGTCACTTCCTCATAGTTCTCTCTCACAGTTTCTGATCATCTATTCATTTGCTGTAGTGCCTACAGAAGGAAAAAGTAATCTTCCAAACCTGGCAGCTTCACTGAGGTTGACGCCACCAGAATCAAACACCCTTGGACTATGCATGCAACCGGTGTCATGCTTTTAGTCTGTGAAGGAAATTTGGACGTGATGCCCAATGTTGAATTTCTGATTAATTATATAATGAAATAAATGTAACTAATAATCCAATTGTATGATGACCTTTAGTTTGATAGGGAATTAAATACTGTGTTCCCCATAAGTCCTCTTGCCAAATACAAGGGAAAATAACCTTAAGGTAGCACAAATTATGGAGTCCTACAAAATTAATTAAACCAAGGGTTTGAAGGGTATGAGCAATTGAGAATGTTATCTGTAGGCAGAGTATGATTCAACTGGCTGAAGTCACATGGTCTTAAATTTTTCTCTTTACAAATATCTTTCTTCGGATCCTTGGTTTGGGTCATTAGGCAAGGAGTCCTAGGAAGAATCCAAATAAGCCTCATCCACTATGAAGGCTCAACAATACAATTTATACAAGAAGTTAAGGGAGGAAAGGCAGAGAGATTAACAATTAAATGTACTGGAGTATCTCCAGATTCATGTACAAAGCGAGGTAATGATGACGAATCCAACAGTTTGTTAAATTTTCTCCGTATGTGGGAGATTGGGATATGTAGACAATGAAATTGTCCTTCTAGGCAGAAATTGAGAAGAAAAAGGAAACAACAGCTATTATAACAAATGTCTGGCCTCCCAAATTATTCATTAGGCAGGAAGGGACTGATTGAAATATGTAAAGAAAACGGATTGAACAGTTAACATTGTAGTTACAATATATTCTGCAAAGTGAGGACCAGGATATTTTTTCAAAACCATCAATCAATAAGGTGGACCTGTTTGAGTAGGGCAATTAACATATAGGAAGTAAGGAGTCACAGTATTTAAAAAATACATCAGTAAATGTTATCAAAGTTTAAGGAATTTGCCAGTATTGTAAAGTAGTTCAAACATGAAAAGGACTAAGAGCAGATTCAAAATAATGTCTCCACAAGGAATTCCAGTTGTTTCCTAAGTTCCCTTTTCTAGGTAGTTATGGTAAACACTCCATAATATTTGTAAACATAAACACTCTATGAACATTTTAGAATGCTTGCCTGTTCCACAAAATTGTCCTGGCAGTTTGTCCTTACCCAAGCCATCCTTTGGGCTCTATGCCATACCTCAACCCTCCCCATGAAGCACATTGCTCCTTTGTCTGTCAATGTCTTCTTTGTGGCCCTTCATCCTTAGATTCAACTGTAAATTCTTAACAATGAAAGCAGAGAATAGACTACAGTTTTAAGCAACAACTTATTAAGAATATGTAGATCCTGGGAAAAATTATAATAGAGTAACTTACACAACTCAAGGCTAAATCTAGGTTTATCTTTGCAACACTTGCAAAATGTGCTTTTCTCACTGATCTTGATCTAATATCATTGGGGAGGGCCAGATGGCCTTCGTGCCTTTAGTGAGAGTTTATAATACCATGCCTATGCTACCTTGATGTGAGACCCTATCCAACCATAAGACTCCAGAATGAAAAAAAAAGGTCTCTTGTTACTTTTAACTAAGAGATCCATCTCCCAAATACTTATTTCCATTGCTTCATTGACATCTGCCAAGTAATATTAATCATGATACTTCCACTGATTTGAAAGAAATCATCCATGTGTTGTGGCCTTGCACCATAGCCATAAAATAAAATAGCTCTGCAGCAGTCCATTTTGGGTAATCAATCTTAGGTAACATTACACTTAAGATGACAGCCCAACCCAGGTTCTACTGCCCAATTCAATTCAATTCCTTTTACATTGGTCATGTAGGTACCTGTAGTCTTTCCCATCTCAGCTCTCAATATCCTGCAAACTACCACTTACAGACATATGCACACATATATCTTTAGGAAAAAAGAAATCTTATGTATGTATTTGTCAAAATGCTTACTGTAAAAAGGGCCTTCCCCCTCTCCCCCAAGGAACACAGTCTTCAGAGTCAATATCCTGCTAAAATATATACCCAAATGAAATTATCAGGCAGACTGTTAATTTTCTTAGTATGAAGTATCGACATCCAGGTCACTTTACTTCATTCAGGTCTCTTCCATAAACAAGAAAACAAAACAAAACGAACATTACTTGCAGTTCTTAAATGGTAGTTTTTGAAGTCTACGTATCAAAGATTCATGGAAGTCTTTTGATAGCATTCTTTGCCGCTCCAGTTGTCTGTTTTAGAAAACTCTCAAAAAGCATATATTCGTATTTCGATAAAGATTACATTGAAGCTTGCATAGCTATATTACTCCTAAAATTGTGTACATTTCAAATACAGATTTTCAAGATCCTCACTCCAACAAAACATAGCCTTTTGGCCTCTTTATGATGTGGAATGGGGGAAATTATTTTAAAATTATTGTGGGATCCATGGAATTTTATTTGTATTAAAATGCTGACACTTGTATAGTCCTTTGCAGTTTATAGGGCAATTATCACTAGATGGATTGATGTACAAGTATCTGGAACTTATTTTAAAAATCAGTAGATTGTTAAAACTCATTTGATCATATGTATCAATTAACTTTCTTTGAAAGAAAACATCCTAAAATTTAGTGGCTTAAAACACTGCAATTTACTTATGATTCTGGTTGTTGGCAATTTGTGCTGGGCTCAGTTGGGTGCTTCTGCTAATGGGGCCAGGTTCAGCTGATCTCTGGCTTGCTTGTGTTATCTGCAGGCAGCTTCTGGATTAGTCGATAGATTGCTGGTCTAGGATAGTTTGGCCGGGGCAGCTCATCTCTGGTCTGTGGAGTCTTTCATCACCTAGCAGGCTACTCTGGGCTGGTTCATATGGTGATGGGAATAGGGTTTCCAAAAGTAGGAAGAAAACAATTCCCAATCCACAAGCACTTTTTAAGCTTCTGCTTGTGTCACATTTCTAACATCCCATTGTCCAAAACAAATCATATGCAAGCTCAGAGTGAGAGTGACAAGACTCTCAAAATTATATGGCATGATGTCATGGTTATGCTTGCATATTCTACCTGGTAAAGTGCTAAATACATCATCAAATCTCCTTGATTCAAAGTATTTCATTTTTATTTAGTCAACCATGGTGATTAAAACCCAATCTAAAATTCTATTTGTGGTTCTAGACCATGTACTTCTAAAAGGGCACAGAAAAATCCTATATCTGCTGTCCCATACACATATTCAACCCTTTATTATTGTATTTTCAACTCAAAAACTGGTAATTGGATAGCTAAAAAAAAAAAAAAGTACCTTAAAAAGAATGTTCACCCACTATGTTGGCAAGAAAGAGCAGCTGGATGGAATTCCGCTCCATGCTGATAATGGTAATTTCAAAGTGTATAACCTTCTAATAAAACTATTTGATAGCTTAACATCTTTGTGTTTCTTCCTTTGCAGAGTTGCCAACAGTTGTAATAGACATTCTTTGAACACAAATCATTTTCCTTCCCAATATTTTTTAGATGGGCAAGTTTTTATGTCCTTTCTATTCTTTTCCCAAATTAGTGATGATTTTTTTTTAGTCTTGGAGATTTTTGGAAGTAAAATGTGATATGTTTCTAGGGAGATTTAATCATCACATAAAAAAGAAAAATAGTAACCTCACTCAGGAAAGTGATTTCCAGATATTCTGATAATTAAAGACACTGCAGTTGCCATATAAAAAAGTTTCAGTAAGAAGAAACTTGACTCCTACGATAAGATAACTTTATATTACTATCTAAAGTTATGTTAAATTCTGCTTAAATGAGTTATAATATGCTATACTTTTATTTGCCTTGATTTCAATCTGGAAAAGATGACAAAGTAAAAGTAAGTTTTTATCTTACCTTTGGTTAAAAGTATTTCTTAATATTCTTTAATCGAACAAACAGCTTAAAGGTGAAAATTAGGTATATGTGTGCATGCAGATGTATCTGTGTCTTCATGTGTCTATTGTCTATTTTTTTTTTTTAATCTATCCATATATATCTCTTGATCTTTAGCAAGACTGGGAGGAAAGACACATTGACCACTTTCTCAGTTTATCCTTCTGTTTTCAAATAGTTCATAGTCAAGTGAGAAGGCTGTTTACAGTATGTAATCTGGTGAAGATTCATCATGTTTGCAAGTGGAATGCTCAGAAAAATATCAGCAAGCCATTTGTATAAAATAATTGAAAATATCAAAGTTCCCAGCTTGGTTATACCAGCATTGTGATCTATCATTTATGTGTTCATTCATTTATTAAACATCAATGCTATGTGCCAGGCACTGTAGTAAGTTCAGAGAAATCACGGTGCTTACCCAGGTAAGCTGGGTCGTAGGCTTATGATGAGATGAGATCTCCAATCCACACTGTCCATCTCCTGGAGAAGAGAACTCATGATTGTGTAATAATTAACTGAACTGGTTCTTGACAAAATGTGATTTTCAAAGAGAATTATATGTATCTAGTTCCTAGCTTTAAACATTTACAATTTGGGGGATATATATTACATATATTGATATATCTGTACACAAAGAATTATAAAACCAAAGAGAAAAATAAGGTATTAATTTTTTTACATGTCCTTTTGCAAATCAGGTGTGTTTCTTCCTCAATTATGGATTGCAGTGTTTTTCTCCACTCTTTGAACTTGCAATAGCTTCCCCTTGCCTTGGAATAAAGTCCTAAATGTGTACCAAATCAATAAAGATTTTCTCTCATCTAATCTCAAACTTCCCATTTTCTTCTACTACATCATTTTACAAACGCTAAACAAATCCATATTTATATTTTTCTACATATCCTATGATTTTATCACTCTTAATTTTGTCTGTGTTCTGTGTTCTGCCCTCAGCATGGAATCTCTTTTTCCTAATTTTCTACCCATCAATCTCCATTTTTCTCATTAAAAGCACAGTTCAAACATCACCTGCTTTAAATGCTTTACTTGGTTAGCTTGTCATAAAGAGCTTCTCTCTCATATGGTAGATATTCATTAAATATTTGTTGAATAAGTTAATCATGCCAAACTTCATACTTAGTGCTTATTTAATTTGGGGTTTTATTCTACATAACTGTTGTATCTTTTTCTTGCTCATTAGTTTGTAAGTTCTATGAGAGATAGTACCATGTATTAATCATTTTTGTAAGGCATAGCACAATATCCTCCTCTCAATACAAAGTTAAGAACTAAATTGAATTCAGGGCGGTTTCTAAAACTGGGGTGTTGATAAAGTACTGTCACATGACTAGATAAAGGGAAAGGCATTTTGATGTTAGTGATAATTTTATAGGCATCAGGCATTCTACTCTATCGAGACAGGTTTACCTTTCCACGGTAGGGAACTCATTTCCGGGATGGCCCACAGCATCTACTTTGGGTTGCTTTTGAATTTTCTCTTCTTCATCTGTGAAGTCAACTTGAAAGACCCATGATCAAAATGAAGGTTCACTACTAATATGTTTTATGACCATGGCCAAGTTATTCAATGCCATAGTTTTCCTCATGTGTAAGTGAGAATGATGATATTTGCTTTATGACCTTATAGACTTGCTATGAGGATCCAGTATAAAAGAATATTCACAGATATTTACAGACAAAAATAAAGCTATATTATTCCAAACCTCCTTAGGACTGACTTTACATTTTCCTAAGGCCATGGCAAGGAAACTAGGGTTTGGCATATTACAGAAAAGTGACGTTTTGGGGGTGGGGGATGGGGAGAAGAGGTCTCCTTAAAAAGGGCTCTCCTTATCTGGCTGGTTTCCTGCCTTCCCCACGGACTCTCTGTGATACATCTTTTTTACTTCATAGTAACGATCAGAATTTGTAATAATAGATATGCTTGTTTACTTATTCATTTCCTATTTTGCAAGGCTGTTGGTCTGATGAGAGTGTAAATTGTCTGTGGCCTTCACTACTGAATAAACAGTACCTATGAGCCTAAAAGGATTCTTGTGGAATCCACTAGGATTAGTAGATCTCTAATTTTAATGTGAATAAGAATCACAGAAATTGCTAAAATATACAGACTCTGAATTTCCACTGGGGAGATTTTGATTTTATGGTCTGGTCTGAGGCCCAGGATCTACATTTTAACCCCTTCACTCCCCTCCATGGTTCCGATGTGAATGATCAACAGATCTCCCCTTGAAAAATAATGAGCAGGTGGTGCATTTCGTGCATTTGGTGTGGGAACGACTGCCGCCCTCAGTGATGGGGGGGAGAATTAGAGCTGGCTCCTTGATATACCCAGAGAGGAACCCCTCTGGAGGCACACACTGCCGAGGAGGCAGATTGTTCTTTCATTTGTCTCGGAACACAGCAATTACAATTCAGACTTTTGAAAGGATGGAAAATGAGGTTTCCTAAGGACTCAGTCTGGCAGACCGTAGCAATGCTGAGTCTTTGGGCATTGGAGGTCTGCCAGAAGCACTTGCCCAGCACTAATTGCAGAGCACCTGAACTTTTATCCATCATCTGTTTTGCTGCACAAAAACTTGAACACTCCAATGAATGGTTTGCATTCTTCCCAGCAGCTCCAGGACAGGAGGAAAATCCTTTCATTTAATTAGGCTATTATTTTCCATCTTAAGCTTCAATAGAGATTCAGAAACAGGTGCCAGTTTCTCTTCTGCCTCTAGGCCTAGAAATCAGAATAACTACTACTGAGAAAAGAAAGCAGGTAAGGCCTCTGCCACAATGCTATTAACTTGCCTCTACCTATGCAGTCCGGAAGCAGATGTTAATTACCACGCAGTACAGCCCGAGACCCAAAACAGCTTAATCACTGCTTGGGCTTTTGTTGGTTGTCTGCTAATGCTTTATGCTGGTTCTTGTATGTCTGGAAAATGGTGTATATTTCTAGATCTGTATCCATATCCATATCTACCTGTATCTGCATCTATTTTAATAGTAGGGTTTGTTTACTTTTTAAAATTATCAACATTACCTCATTATAGATGATACTGCTTAGGGCCACTTGCTTTCCCAAGACCATTGCTGAGAGCAGAGGCACTTGTGGCCACTCACATTGGATTTGTAGGCATGATCATTTTCTTTTTCTTTTTCTTTCTTTCTTTCTTTTTCTTTCTTTCTTTCTTTCTTTCTTTTTCTTTCTTTCTTTCTTTCAAGATTTTATTGATTTATTTGAGAGAGAGAGCGAGTGATGGGGAGGGGGAGAGAGAGAGAGAAGGAGTAAGAAGCAGACTCCCCACTGAGCAGGGAGCCCAGTGTGGGACTCCATCCCAGGACCTGGAGATCACGGCCCGTAGCCAAAGGCAGACGCTTAACCAACTCAGCCACCCAGGCACCCCATGTGATCATTTTCTGACACAAGGCATGACTCTATATCCCCACCTCCTCCCAAGGTTTACAAGATTATTTTTTACCAGGTCAGACAAAACAAAATTAATTAATTAATTAATTAATTAACAAAATTAATTCAGGGATTTACCTGAATAATTCGCTTTAAAATTCATTTTATTAAATGGTGGGGAGATTTTTGTTTTTAGAGCTTATGTTGGATTGCTGTCTTTGGATGAGGAGACTGTTCGAGGAGACTGGGAACTGCAGTTGGATGCAAGAATAACATATTTCGTGGGATTACAAACATGCCACTGACTACCCTTGGCTTTGTTCATGACACTTGGGAATGGCTGAATGGGTTAACGGGCCGTAAGACAGCTATCTGCTAAAGGCAGGAGAAACCCAAAGCTTGGGAAATATTTAAAATACATGAGAAGTATAGAGCTGAGACTGGCATCTTTGTTGAGGGGGTCCAGTAACTCCAAAACCAAAAATGACTATGTTGTGAGGTGGCTCAGAGGCTAGTGCAAGGACAGTTGGATTGACTTTCTTGGTGAGTAGATTCTTCGAGAGAGAATAAAATGGAAATTGATATATTATCAAGTTCCTCAGGCCTGGAGAAGCAGAGTTAACAGTTTTCTTTTGGCTCAAATAATTCATCCTGACTGAAGTCAGGGGAAGTAAACTCAAATTCCTCTAAAGGCCGGGAATAGATTAAATAAATGAGCAGAGTAATCCGATGTAAGAAATATTCCTGGAAGCGTTTGCCCTCTTCGACTAAATTTTATTTGCTTTTGTTAGAAATGTGGATACAAAAATATTTCACTTTCTCATAATTCTACTAGAAGAAAAAAACAGAAAAAAAAAAAAAGAAAAAAAGAAAACGGGCTGAGTGAGATGATAGATGGGAGTTGGACATGATGGTTTAGGGCAGCAAGCCCAGAGAGGTGGGGACTGGGGCTTCCCTGCCCCCTTCTAAAATGGGCAGCACTGTGCTGCCTAGCTGAAGACTGCCACGGGGCAACGTGGGCCCTGGGCCTGTCAGTTATTCTGTTTTCAAGAGAAACTAGAAAACCCAAATCTTATATGGAAACTCCTGATTTTTACATTATGGCTGCTGATTCAACTTTTTATGCGGTCTTTTTTTCCAGTATAGATAGTCCCCGATTCAACAGTTATATAACTATCTCAGCATCCTTTGTTCCTAGCCCAGAGCAAACTTCTCAGAGGCAGAGCGAGGTGTGATTTATGTTGCCCTAAGTCCTAGAAGATAGTTTCCTAGTGAGTTGATAAACAACTCTCTTTTCTTTTACCTAGAGCTTAACTGGTTGTTTTTCTTTTGCCATTGGCTTTTGGAAATTCCCCTTAAATGCATCATTGGAGGAATGTAGGAAGCATGACAATAGGCTTATTATAAAATACATTTCAATATCCTCATGTCAAATCACTGCCCCTAAAACATAACATGTATGTGACAATAAATGATCACTTAGACATGCCCAGCAATACTATTTAGAGAAGGGTCTTGCTTTGGTAATAGTTGTTTCAGGAATATTTGGTGAATTTTCAACACTGTAATTATGGAGAAAAATAGGAATTTCAAAGATAACAGCCTTTTATGAAGCCATCATTTATAGAAGTGAAGGAACCTTTAATAAACAAAACACAAGTCAAAACAAAAAGCAAGCAATTCACAAGTCTTCTCAAAAAGGATAGATGATAGTGGGGCAAGCAAAAGTGTTATGACTCCAAAGGTTACTCAGGCATATTAATCAAATGCTATACATTATATTAAAAATGGTGTGTTCCTGAGGAAAACTCAGAATTAAAAACAATCATATATAATGGGTATTATAGGTAGCTCTCAAACAGCTTTAGCTTCTATTCTGGGATTTAAGGAATACTCTCAGATTTCAAGAACCTCTTTAAGGTGCAGTAAATTTTCATATTTTAGGATCATATTCCTGTATACAGGGCATAACTTTTTTCCTGTCATTATGATAAGATATTCAATGATTGCAAAGCATTTTTAGAGTGTGAATCTTATTTTAAGGCACATTCTCAACTTAGGGTAATATGGAACTTTCCTAAAATTCTGATGCTTTTAGGAATCATTAAAATCCATGCTTTATCTTCCAAGCTCAAAAATATGAATGTCATCTGATTTAGTGGAAAATTTCATCATTTCCCCCTGCCTTTTCATCTCTTCATCTAATCATATGAAGTAGCCAATCCATCCTGCACACATAGGAATCCTTTCTCTAAGGCTGATCATGAATCTCCCATATTCCAATGATCCATGGCTGTATACAAGTCACCCCAAACCTAGTGGCTTAGAGCAACAGCAATTATTTACTTTTCTCATGAATCTGCAATTGTCTATTGCTCTAAAGAGATAGCTCATGAATGCTCCATGCAGGATCACTGGAAGCCTAGACAGGGCTGAGGGTCCACTTCCAAGTGACTGTTTTCCATGGTTGGGAACTTGGTGCTGGGTGTTGGCTGGGAGTTCATCCTGGGCTTCTCCCCAGGGCATTGTGAGTTTCATCAGCACAGGGTTCCAGCTGTGTCCCCTGAACAAGTGGAGACAGAAAGTGCAAGCTGCAAGCCTCCTGGGGACCAGACCTGTAAAGCAGCAAAGCAACACTTGCATCATGTTTTGTTGGTTGTGCAGTCACAGCGTCCAGGAGATTCAAGGGGAGGGGACGTAGACTTGCCTCTCAATGGGAGCAGTGTCAAAGAAAAAAACATTCTGTTTTCTCACCTTTAAAATTTCATCTCCTAACACGACCATCCCCCACCATCTCTACTTCTCCACCCCCAACTCTAACTACTTCACTTGCCTGGATTCCAACTACATCAAACAAATGATTGTCCATCACGTTTTTTGTTTTGTTTTGTTTTGTTTTTTGTTTTTTGTCCTTACATATTATCTTCCTGGACTGCTCTTATCTGGCTGTGTATCCAGAATACCATCCCTAGGGTACAAAATGTGAGTGAAAGCGTTCCTTCCTCTTTGACATCCTTCCTAACTCCCCTCAGGAAGTAACATTAAGGACACTTTCCTCAGTGCTTATCTACTGTACTGTCTTTGAGTACAATGTTTCTTGTCCCTTCTGGCATCATGCCTAATGCAGAGTGAGAATTGAATAGTTCTATGTTGAATGCATAAATTCTGGCTAACTAGAGGGTGATTTATTGAGAGATTGAATCTACAGTAAACCTGGAATCTAGTTCTATCTCTACCATTCATGAACGTGTCACCTTGGGTAAGTCACCTAAGCTCCTGTAGCTTCTCTTAGCTTCACTTTCTTAATTTCTCAAAAGAGGTAACAGTGTCTGTCCTACAACCTCACGGGCATATCAAGGTAAATAAAATTTGCATGGAAAAGCACTTTAAATGTACAGAATGCTACCGAAATACACATCTTTATAAACTATTTATCAAATGACTATAGGTAATATGGGAAGAATTGGCCCAAAGGAATAAAGATGGCTTTAGCATTCCACTTTGTGCTTGTAGTTTTTGATGTAAGAGCAATGTTTTTGCAAACTGCCATGGCGTTGAGTGACTTTTTTCTTTTTGTCTCCAGTCTTATTGAAATGTAATTGACATGTAATATTGTGTAAATTTAAGCTGTACAACGTAATGATTTGATACACATGTATACTGCAAAATGATTACCACAGTAGGGTTAGTTAATACCTCCATCACCGCACATGATTTCTATTTTGTGTGTGGGTGTGTGATAACATTTAAGATCTGCTCTTAGCAACTTGCAAGTATATAATACAGTATTGTTAACTATAGTGACTATGCTGCACATTAGCTCCCCAAAACTTACTCATATTATAACTAGAAGTTTGTACCCATTGACCAACATATCCCCATTTCTCTACCTTTCTACTCTCTATTTCTGAGTTCAGCTTTTTTAGATTTCTCATATAAGCGAGAACATACACAGTATTTCTTTTTCTGTCTGACTTACAAAACACACACTTGTAAAGTTATTTTCTTTTTTTTAATTATCTTTTATCTTTTTAAAAAAAATTATTTTAGAGAGAAAGAGAGAGAGTGGGGGGGGTTGAGGGAGGAGGGGCGAGGGAGAGAGAGAATCCTTAAGTAGACTCTCTGCTGAGCATGGAGCCCAATCCTAGGACCCAGAGATCATACCTGACCTGAAATCAAGAGCCGGCTGCTTAACCGACTGAGCCACCCAAGTGCCCAGAAAGTTAATTCCCTTCTTATACAATGCTTCATCAGACAAAAGCATCAGGTGTGTACCTGACTACAAGCATTATTCAAAGAGAGAAATCTTTATGTATTGTTTCAATGTCTGTTTTACTGAGGTTATGAAATTTTTAAAAACTTCATTAAGGAACCAAATCTGTGGACACATGATTAAAGTCCAGATCCTTTTCAATGTGTCTTGTTGTGCCCTTATTGTAAGAAAGCAGGGCATGCTGAGCTTTTGTAACTCACCTAGAGTGGGTTGCAAACATTTGTTTAAAAAAAATCAGTTTCACCAGTTTGAAGGATCCAGAGAAAGAATTTTATTTTAAATTTTTCATGTAGTTTGAAAAAGAACACTTGAAAATATCTGTTCCTTAAGTGATGGTCCTTCTGGTGATAGTGAACGTAAAAGCCAGTTTTCTTAATCTAAAATGATGCTGCTTCATTCAAAAGTAAGGAGCTCCTTTCCTCATTTGGAAAAAAAAAAAAAAGAAAAGAAAAGAATGGGAAAATGTTTTCAAAGAAATGAATGACCTGAATGTCCAGATTGCTTGGGTTGGGGAGGGAGGTGCCCGTGTCTATAGGGTAGCCTGACACCACTTAAAAGATGCTGTGTTGGGGCTAAGGCAGGCAGATTCCATAAAGAAAAGGTTTGAGTTCGGAATGCATAAGAACAACATAAGGGGACAAAATTTAATTCTGTGAGAGTGCATGTAAGTGAGAGAGTGTTTATAGTGAGAACAGGGGAAGCTTCGGGAATAGAGCCAAGCAGTTGGAGAGAACATTATGTACCGGCATGTGATATAGACAGAAGGAGAAGAGTGTGTGGAACATCTCAGAAAAAGGAAAAAATTGTGGTGATTGTGATGGAACATTGCTGAGAAAAAGGAAAGGTGATTTTGTAAGAAGCTCCAATCAGAGCTGTAAGTCCTAGTTCTCTAAGAAAGGGGAATTGCATAAATTCAAAAGGCGTGCACGAATTCTTAGCAATACACACGCAAAATAGTCAAAGAAAGAATATGTGAAGGATAACGAATATAGTCCTCTGACAAGGTCATTTTTTAAAAAATATTTTACTAACTCCCCGTTTATAAGGGGGCTGTTGGTATAAATTATTTTGAGGATCCCTTGTATGCCTGGCAATTAATACATGCCAAAGATGTTTATTAAAGTCTGATTTAAACTCACAATATTATTATATTGGGAGAATTTATTATTATTCTTAAGTCAAGCATTTACTAACTTCAGAAGGTCCATAGGGTGTCATTAATGTTTCTCAAAGAAATTTTTAATACCTTAACTACTTGAAGTTATGTTTATGTATATCCAAATCTCATTGGTTCCATAAAATGTCTGGTTACTCCTAAGGTGGAGAAAGACTGTGAATTTATTTGTCTGTATTCCTACGTGGCCGATACAGCGAAGGGGCAAATACAGAATTGTCAACCCTAAAGGGCATTTGTTGCTCTTATGTACTAACAGTTGCCATTCCTCTAATTACATAGTTTTGTCTTTTTAAAGATTTTATTTATTTATTTGACAGAGAGAGCAAGCACTAGCAAGGAGGAGGGGCAGAGGCAGAGGGAGAAGCAGGCTCCCAGTGGAGCAGGGAGCCCGATGTGGGGCTCCATCCTAGGACCCTGGGATCATGACCTGAGCCGAAAGTAGATGCTTAACTGACTGAACTACCCAGGCGCGCCCTCCAAATACATAGTTGAGAAAAGAAAACGTACTTAAGATGATGATTTTTGGGAGAGTTCAGAGGTCAGTTTGCTCCTTCTCACCTTAATCCAGAGCTGTTTAATCCTTAGACCAACTATGGTAGGGTAGAGACTCTCACTGCACATTTATTTCTTCCCATTCGAAAGGCACTCTTAACACTCTTAGACGGTGACGAGGAGGAGAGCAAAGATGGCATGAGTGACAGCAGTGAGGAATTGCCTGCTCTCAGTTCATGGTAGCCAAACCCCCTTCTCAACAGAATCACCTAAGTTGGCACTGGGAAAGAAAAGACAGAGCTCGCGTAGGTAGATGCAGTGCTCCTTATAAGCCCTCCTGATGTCCGCCACTGTTTTACAGGACTTGGTGGCTTTTAGCCAGGTCCTTTTAGAAGCTTATTTTGCGTCTTCCCTGTGCCTCAGTTTCCTCATCTCTAAACTCTCCTCAGATAATCTGGAAATGAAAGCCTGCCTGGAAATGAGTGTAGTCATTTCCAAAGTGGATTCAATGCTTTTTTGAGATAAAAGCAGAGCTTTCAGGTTGTTTTTTCTTCCACCCTTGTGAATTCATACACACAGAGAGAGAGAGAGAGAGAGAGAGAGAGACAGAAAGTGAAAATCATTTTGTAGTTAGTTCTGATTTGACTGTACGATCTCCTCCCAATTTTACTTGTAGTGGCAAGTGATGTTCAGATCCACTAATGAACATTGCTTATGAAGCATTTTACGGAGTAAAAGTTTTGAATTTGTTTTCTCGAAAAGAAAAGAATATATTTGTTCTAAGTCCTCTTGAACCAGTCACCTTAATTCTGTTTGATACCATTCTTTGGAAAATTCTATTTTACAAGAAACATTTCTCTGGTATAAGACAACTTTAGTGAGTCATCATTAAACTCAAGTGAAGAGTAATCAGAAATTTTTAAAAATTTCATCCATTACCTGCCTCATTCTTTGTATAATTTTTCTGTTATTGATAAAATTATTTTCTATATTCATTGATTCATGCAAATGTGCTTAGATCCCTATGTCCTTTGGAAGTGAATTGAATCTCTACGATGTTGGTTGCTAAAGTCATATGCACTGCCCATAATGCCCTGGGACGTGAGCGAAGCCACTAGAACTTATATTCATATCGTTCCATAACTTAAAATGTTTGTGTATGTTTAACAATATGCCATATTAAATCAATACAATACTTTTATAGAATGTGTGAACAAATATATTTCATATTTATATAGAATTTTTGAATAAATATATTCCATATTTAATATATCTATTTAAGAGAGCATATATTCTATGCATTTTCATATGTAGACCATATAGATCTACACTATCTAATAGAGTACACATTAGCCAGAGATGGTGTTGAGCGCTTGAAATGTAGCTAATATAACATATTGAAATAATAGTGATTTGGGTATACTTGATGAAATTAAATATATTATTAAAATTAATTTCATCTGTTCACTTTTTAAAAATGTGTGCTAAATAATTTAAGATTACATATGTGGCTCACATTATATTTATATTAGAAATAGCTTCTCTAAAAATATATATTGTCTAGACAATAAAGATATCCTGTATATTATAGATATATGATATACACACTGGGGAATGGTTTTCAAAAACTTCTAGGAATATGCCTACATGATCAAATCACCATTGTACAGTACTATAACATTTAGTCCATTTAAAAAATTAATGAAATAATACAATTAGAAGTTTATTAATTTATGTATTTATGGTTATTGTACTGGACACATTGTATTTTCTACAAATTCCCATTTCTGAGAATTGCCCTCTTTGACTTTGAGCTCTATAAATGTAGTTTTGTGGAAGCTTCCCTGTTAATTTACCTTTAGCCACGGATAATTGCTACTGATTCAAACTAGGTTGGTCAGAATCTTTCTGAATTCTGCAACTGAGTCAGAGAATCATATTCTGTCTAGATGGCCAATACTGTAAGATGGGAAGCTCAAGATCATATAATGTGCCTGTGTTCTGCCCAAGCTACTCTAAAGTATACAAATGAAGACTGAAATAAGCAGAGATGAGATATGTAGAAAATGTCTTTCTCTGCAAGATTCTGGGGACTACCTCCGTTTCCCACTCATTAGGTTTGATAAGATGTCTCAGGGCCCTTATAACATATTTTGAGTTTCTGTCACTTGAAATAAAATTGTTTAATCAATGCCATCATCAGGAGCTCAGAGAAATCTTATTAACAGTTCATCTCTTAGGTGATTAAATTTTGTGGTGACAAAGCCTCCGTCTACTTCCTAATTGTAAAAGAAATAGAGCCCAGAAATTTGATTTTAATCTTTTAAACAGTTTTATTCTGATTTATGTAAAAATACGTGTTGATTAGGGGCAGGTGTATAAAATACAGGTAAATTTAAGAAATAAATAAAAGAACACCTGATACCTCATCATTCTGAAAAAGTTTTATTAATAGTATTTTATCTTATACCTGATTTTTATACATTTACAATCGATGTCTCATTTTATTTTTTCTAAAATTTATTCAATACTGTATATTCAATATTCTATTTAGTATTTGTTTTCTGTTTAATGTTATAGCATAAGGATTTTAAAATTACATTACTAGATTACCTTAAAACTTGATTCAAATATGCTTTTTTAATGGTAGCATTAATTCCATCTTATAGATGCATGATATTTTATTTACCAATCCTGTAAGTTCTCTAAGCTCTTTATAATTTTCTACTAGTGTATATAATGCTGAAATTAATACATACCCAAGTTTTTTTTTGCCAAATTTATTTATTTATTTACTTTTTTTGAAGTATATAGTTGATACATAATGTTACATTAGTTTCAGGTGTACAGTATAGTGATTTGACAAGTTTATACACCATGCTATGCTCACCACGAGTGTAGCTACCAGCTGTCACTGTACACACTATTACAGTACCATTGACTATATTCTCCATGCCTTACCTTTTAGCTCCATGATTTATTCATTCCACAACCGGAAGCCTGTGTTTCCCACTCCCCTTCACCCATTTTGCCCGTATCCCCACCCTCTCCCCTCTGGCCACCACTGGTTTGTGCTCTGTATTTATTTAGGTTTGTTTCACTTTGTTTGTTTGTTTATTTGTTTTGTTTTTTAGATTTCACATATAAGTGAAACCCTATGGTATTTTTCTCTTATTTCACTTAGCCTAATACCCCCCAGATCCATCTGTGTTGCAAATGGCAAATCTCATTACTTTTTCATGGCCACGTAAGAAGTTTTTGACTGCATCTCTGGATATTTCCATAGGATGGTGAGATACATACATTATCAATCAAAAAAGCATGACCATTTTAAAAGGACTGATTTGTGTTGCAGAGTTGGTTATAGCAAATTTTCAACAGCAGCGTTTGAGTGCCCATCTTACTGTAATTTCACCGGTATAGAATATGATATCTTAAAAATTACCTAACTATTACTTTATATTTTGTTATTATTAAATACATAATTCAGTAAATTTATACAGTTGACAACAAAGGATTTTAAAAATGCAATATATTTACAAAATCAAGTAACTCATTGAGATTTAAGAAAATGCGCAAAACACAACTTCAGAAAATCTAGAATCGATAAACTGTAAAATAGCATAGTGATATGTAAAAAAAGGTACTTCAAGTTGTAGAGATGAGTTTGCAAAGAATTTTAGAATTGTATGCAAATCTGTTAAGAAATAAAAGTATACCCAAGAAATTAAGAATTACAGTATCAGAAAATAAATGATTTATAAAGAAATAATAATATGAAGGAGAAAATCTGGGTATGGTATTGAAATACCGGTTGTAGATCAAGAGGTACATGGTGGAAGGAGGGACATCTAAAATTGGGAATAAGCCAAATACTGGAAATCCGTAGATAAAGGGGAAAAATAAGCACAATGCTTATTTCTCTGTGCACCATGCTGCCCCATCTCTCTTTGATAATTCCCTTACACTTCTCTTTGCCTTAGTAAACACATTTAAAGAGAATTCTCCAAAGTCAAAGAGGGGATAGATAATAGGTGATGGTGATGTAATAAGCAGCCAAAGAGAGTAAACCAGAGGGTTTTACTTCTCAGGCAATTTGCTCTCTTGAGAAGCAGGTTTCATTATTTGAAACCAACTTGTCTATTTTTCCCCTTTGATGTGTTGTTAAAAAAAGTTTTACAAATTATTTGATATATTGCTTCTCTTCTAATATTCTAAAACTTTGCTGATGCAGAGAAAATGCTCCAAGGTTAATAAGTTAATCTTTTATTGTATAGAACTTCATATATATTCTGTGATCATGTTCCAAATCGTGCCTTAAAACAGTTCATTAATAATAGCTGATGTCTTTACATTTTAAGGTAGGTCAATTATATTTGACGTGATGGTTGAATTTCATTAAAAGATAGAAAACATTAATCTTCTATGTTTAAGAAACACTTTTTTTTTTTTTTTTTTTTTTGCGCTTATAAAAGAAGGGCATTTGGGAGGGGGAGTTTGAAAGGCATGAGAATGTAGCACATTTGTAAGAGGAAATGTCTGTTTTATATTAAGTATGTATCCTTAGAATATAAGCTTTTAAGAGTAAATGGACAGTCACTGCCTCAGCCCAGATTCCCCCAAAGCAGTGCTGAAGCAAGGTTTTGCATACAGATAGTTTATTTGGGAACAGGATCTCACAGAGCAGGAATGATGGATAGGGGTATACAGTGTAACTTTCTGAGGAGTCCAAAAAAGAATGTGTTTTAGATCTCTTTTGCAAAAAGGATGGCATATGTTTGTCAACTCCTGTCCCCTATTGGTTAAACATGATTCTGTAGACCGTATCTCGTTCATGTTTCTAAGTTACACCTGCGTGAGTAGTGACTGTTCCCGTTAGCATCCCACATGGTGCCATTGGAGAAACCCTCATGAAGGAAGTGGGCGTTATACATTCATGGTGAGTCTGTGGTGAGGTGCTGGGTGTAGCTTCCACAGGTCTGGTCACCACAGCTGGAGTAAGGAGCGACGCTGAGAAGATTTGAAATTAGCACAAAAGATGTATACGCTAGTCCAATCTTTGTGGCACTCAGATCTATTCAGACTCTAAGTCCCAGGATTATTTGAACAAGGTAGTATTCCCAATCGTAGAGCTTGTCCTGGGGCCTTAATTGATATTCATTATCTACCTCTACAAATTTCCATTCTAGATTTATCTCACCTTCAGTCAGAATTTCAGCTTATCTATGTTGCTTGTCTAGTGAAATGATCCCTCAGATTCAAAGTGGCTGACTTTTTAATTGAATTGTTTTATTGGGCCATAGTTGTTGCGTGTGTCCGTCCACAGCTGTTAGGGAGCACAGAAGCACCAAGAAGTGCCCCCATGCATCACTTGTTTTCCCGACACAATCCTCACTCACTCACTATGGTAGTGGCAGTCCTCGCTCCTCGTGGTAATCATGGTCAGTGACTCCCCTAGTATAGTCATTCTTTTTTTTTGGTCTGTTGATTCTTTGATGTGAGGATTCCAACATAATAGTTATAGCTTTAAGTTCAATGGAGCCTTTACTGTATTCCCTGGTGGGAGGACCTCTTTTTCCTCTAGGAGTTCTACACTAACATGGGAATAAGAATAAAAAATTCTGCAGGTGTATTAGTGGGTATTGATTATATTTAACTCCTTGGTTTATGGACCTGTGTATTCTAATTATTGGGACACAATATTAGCTTTTGGTTCAGCACATTAACTCATTCTGGACATAAGGACACTGACTCTACAGGATCTTGTCCCCCAGCTGGCAACATAGCTGAGCCTTTAACAGGATACATAGCATGTGTCTACTGGGTTGAATGTTCTGGGTGGCAAGGTTTGTAATAAAACTGGAGGATCCATTGTCATTTCCCCATTGTTACACCTCTTTCTGTCATAAATAAGCCCCTTACTCTCATACACTACTGTGTAACGTACAGTGTGAATGAGTGGTGGTGCTGGAAGAAGCATTTGGGAAAGGAAGGACAGATCCATATTCCAGAATAGTATTGAGTTGGGTAAGGATTCCATCACATCGTCTAAGATATTAAAGGTCAGATGTAGTCGAAGTGCCAAAAAGTGGATAGCTATTCTCCTTGAGGGATGATGCCACATTGAAGGCATAGTGTCATTTTTGCTGCTGGTAAGTTGACTATTTAGCAGTGGTAGTGGTCTGATCATTCTTGCTGAGAGGGAACCCGTGCTGTTGGGTCCATGTGCAGCCCCCTCGGGTGCATCCGTGGATCATTTCTCCGGCATTAGGCGGCTGAGGAAAAAACGCCAGCATTCTTGGGACATGTAATTCTGCCTGTTTGAATGGTCCATCTTTTCTCTGCAGTGGAAACACTCTTAGGAGCCTTATTGCGGGATGAGAACCTCTGCATGCAGAGTTAATGACCAAGTGTACTTCTCACAACTTTGCTACTTGGAGGTTTTCCTTTCACCATTGTTATTTGCAGCCATCCCTGAATGAGAGTATAGCGTAGCAGCATTCAATCTGTGGCCAGTACCAATGCCAGTCCATCTGTAAACCAGGTCTAAGAATTTTCCTTCTTGCTCATTTAGTTCTAGGCCACATCTCCAAAAAGACCAAGTGTATATCTGAGTTAGCTGACATGGGGCCTGGGTCTTTTTTTTTTTTTTTCTTGTAATTTACTTGCATTTTCTGGATCTGCTTAGGCATCATTCTGAATGTGTCATTCCTATCATGAGGTTGGTTGATTGCTGCCTGCTCTGTCAGGGGATGGGCAGCTCCAATTCACAGTTACTTGGTATTTCCTATTAGATCTTAAGATTTTATTAAGACTCACTAATACAACAGGAGGTATTTTTTAAGGGCTGGTAGTTCTGCCACAGAAAACATGGCCTTGTTGCAAACTCCTTAGAATTTGTGCAGGGACTGCTCTGTCCTGGCTCACCACAGATGCTGCAAAGATTTTTTTTTTTTTAAATCCACTATGTGTACTTCTAGCATCATCAGACATGCTAGATCATATGACCTGAGTGTCAGAACAGCTTGCACACATCTGAGACTTCCTGTAGGGGCTTCTGTTACTCTGGGAACTATTTATTTTTATTTTTAAAAAAGATTTTATTTATTTATTTGAGAGAGAGAACACAAGCAGGGAGAGGGGCAGAGGGAGAAGCAGACTGCCCACTGAGCAGGGAGCCCCACGTGGGGCTCAATCCCAGGTCCATGACCTGAGTACATGACCTGAGCCAAAGGTGGATGCTTAACTGAATGAGCTACCCAGGTGCCCCTACTCTAGGAACTATTAAAAACTGTCAGCATGGTAAGTTACTTGATAAATACTTCAGAACAGAATTTTCAGATTTCTTTCGCATATCAAAAAGGGCTACAAACTGACATGTTTCTTTTTTCATCACAGACAGTACAAAATGCAGCATACTGTCCTTATCTTAAACCGAACTTCTCAGTATTCTTCCGACCCCTGGACATCTATAAACTTCACAAGAGAGTACATTCCTGAGTTATCATGATATTTGTTTTCTACCCTCTGGGAATTCTGTCTTACTGGACTACTTACTGCCCTTGAGTGCCAATTAGCAGTATTTTATGTTATAATTGACCAATAATGTTGTTCTGCAGAATGTCAAGATGATCAAATTCCCTGTGTAATAAGACCATTCCCTGAGGACAGAGAATGGGGTAGTTAACAGTCTTGAGAAAAGAGTGAATGTGTACTGCTCTCTCTTCCAAGAAAAAGAGAACTGCTGTCTCTCTTCTGTACTGGTAGTGGTTGGAAAGAATGTATCCGGTAGATCAATAACCACATACAAGTGCCAGGAGCTCTGTTGATATGTTTCAGTAAAGAATGACTTCCAGCAGAGAAGCAGCTGTGAATAAGGCTACCATTTGGTTAAGTTTATAATAGTCCCTCTTCATTTGCTACAATCCATCTGCTTTTTCAGAGACAAGCAGGTGAATTAAAAAACAGGTTTGTGGAAAGTGGGAGTAGTATCTAAATTCCTCCTGGACTGAAATACTGCTTTTTCTTTGCCATCCTGACAGACTTCAGCGGCAGGTTAAATTGCTCCACTTACTCGTCCTACCATATGGCTCTTACATCATCGTTTGGAGAACTAATGTGAGAGTCTGCCAGCTACTTCATATATCCTGTCAATTATGCAATTAGAGACTGAAGAATTAACACCAGAATCAATCAGTAGGAATTTGGGACCATTGTGAAATGGAGTTGAACCAAAATTATCTTTATTACCTGGTTTTTATAAACCCTTTAACAAATCAAAGGACTCCTGATGGGGTTTCATGTCCTCTGGTATCAGTGTCTTAAAAACAAAAAAACAAAAACAAAACTTTCCCCAGTTTGGGTCATGGATGTCTTTAGGGAGTTATAGAAGGAATGTTTATCATTTTATCATATATGCTCTCAAGGCCTTTTCTCAAGGGAATCTAACATCCTCTTTATTATGGGCTGCATTGTGTTCCTCTCAAGCTCATGTGTTAAAGTTCTAACCCCTGGAACCTCAGAATGTAACTATTTGGAGATAGCATCTTTAAGAAGGTAATTAAATTTTTTTTAAAGATTTTATTTATGTATTTGAGAGAGAGAGCACAGAAGAGAAAGAGAGAGAGAGAGAGCACATAAATGTGCGTGGGGGGGAGGGAAGGACAGTCAGAGAGGGAGAAGCAGGCTCTGCACTGCGCAGGGAGCCCAACATGGGGCTCGATCCCAGTACCCCGAGATCATGACCTGACCTGAAGCTATTAGATGCTTAACCAACTGAGCCACTTAAGTGCCCCTAAATGGGTAATTAAGTTAAAATGAGGTCATTAAGGGGGGCCCTAATCCAATATGACCAGTGTCCTTATAAGAAGAGACACAGGCAGGAACAGAGGGAAGATCAGTGAAGACATAAGGAGCAGATTGACATCTACACATGAAGGGGAGAGGCCTCAGAAGAAATGAACCCTGCCGACACCTTGGTCTCAGATATCTAGCCTCCAGAAGTGTGAGAAAGTAAATTTTCATTGTTTAAGCCACTCAGTCTGTGATACCTTGTTAGGGCAGCCCTAGCAAAATAATAGACTCTTCAGTTAATGTGATCTGGGTATGTGGACTGACTTGGCTTTGGAAGTTGAGTAAAGGATTGTCATTATGCAATATAGCAATTCATCTCAGCCCTCTTATTTCCAGACCTTAATTGTATTGTTTTAGGTTCATAGAGGAAAGTAACTTCATAATCAGCTGTACATCTGTAATGCCTCTTGAAGTATATAATCTCTTGGCCAACCATCACCACTAATTTCTATGGACTGAGGTACTCTGCCACTCTGGCTTTCTCTAACAGTAAGTACTACACCACTGCTATTCTGGAATTCTGTAACTGCTACTGATATTAGTGAGTTCAGTAGGAAGTATCTCCTGTTGTCATTCCCTGCCTGCAGAAGATGCCAGTGCCTCTCTCACTATGTCATTTCTTGCTACCTTTATGAAGACATGTCCTCCAGGTCCTCCCAGGGAACATAATCAGGTTTTTCAATCTGTTATAGTAAGTTCATTTAAATATTTTTATTTCCTTAAGTCTTCTGATCTCCTTCTCAGTACCATTCCAAGGACATTTTATAATTTATATCTCATTTAATATAGACCAAGCTTCAAAGAGCCATCCCTGTGGTGTGTTAGGAGCAAAACCAGTTGTCCTTACCAAGACATTGAACTCTGAGTCACAGGTTTCCAAACCAATAAACTATCCTCTATTCAACCTTATATTCTGCTTTATTCCCCCACTGACCTCTGATCAGTGTATAGCCTCAAGACCGCCTACTCACATGTATATTCTTCTGTTTCTGCTTGTACATATTAGCAGCCCCTATTATTCTTTCAATGTATAAGAAATTGCATTTCCCTGTTTGGGCTACACTGACACCTAACCTTGCTTTTTGGTCTGAAAGCAATGAGGAGGTGTGGATATATATCGTGAAGAGGACAAGTAAAATCTGGCTAGGCATCTGCCTTAGAGTCTTTGCAGAGTAGGTAGGAAGGGGAAGACTACTTTCTTTATCAAGGGGGAGAAGCCTGCTTCTATTGCCTTGAAGGGTTTAGGGATATCTTTTGGTTCAAGATTCTTAGAATTTTCCACCAAAAAATTCCACCTTCAGGTTTTCAAGGTGATATATATAAAAAGCACCTATTTTTAATTAAAAAATCAACATATACATATGTTTTAATTTTTTAGCAGAGTTCTGATTTTGATTTAGTAGATCTGTCAAGGCCATATGCTGAGCCCTTTTGCAGCTCAATAAAATCTTGAGCCTGGTTTTCAGTAGGATGTACCCTGTGGCTGTAGGAGATGGGGATCTTTTCAAACACTCTTCTTGAGTTCTTCCTTTTCAAGCATGCCTTATGTTGATGAAAAGCCAACCTGAGCTTGGCATTTATTTTTTCAGGGCTTCCAAAGCAATCAATTAAAGACACCTAATCCATTCTGTAAAATTACATCCTGCGAAATGGTATTCTGATAGCCACAGATACCAACACTTGAACTTTCCATGTGTATACCATTCCAATCCACCTATGTTGAGATTACTACTAATTGTGATGCTCTTGTATGCATCACAGATACCATCACACACACCTACCACACATACCATCGCCTGTCTGACTGAGCTCGATCCAGCTTCCAAAGCCCATTCTGAAGATCGGTTATGTGGACTCAGTTCAAGTACCAAGTGTCTTAGCATGGGTACCCAAGAAAGCAGAGCCTGGGGCAAAGGATGGCAGCAAACAGGAGTGAGGGGTGGGAGAATAAAACAGGGAAGGAGGGAAAGCTAAAATAAAGATGCATCATTAAACTGGCAATCATTATAAGAAATTGTGGGTTGAATTCTTTGCACTTTATGGAGTGTTTTATGAAATGTGTCTTAGAACAATCTGCCTGGGGGATGAAAGGAGGAGGTATTTATCCTTTGGCTCTCATCTCACATTGGTTAAGGATGACTCCTGGGCATTCACTCTCCCCCACTTCCAGATTGGTCATGTGTAAATGCTGAGCAGGTATCTGCAGACATCCCACGCTGTGGCATTAGAAGAATCCTAAAGACAAGTGCTATGAAGCAATGACCTGAAGTTTCACCTGTGTGAACAATATCAAAGTTAGTGAAAGGGTTATTGGAACATCAGCCAGAATAAGAGGTGGGGTCAGGAGCATTTAAAATAGAAACACAGAATCTCTGATTTGTAGACCAATAAGTGGCTTAATGGTAAAACATTCAAATGTTTTGTTCCTTTAGAAAAATACCGTTTTTATGGGAAAGTCTCACACAATTGGATTTTGACTATAATGTAGATTTATCTAATGTCTTGATTGCAAATAATAAAAAGAATTGATAGGGATGTCTGGGTGGCTCAGTCGGTTAAGTATCTGCCTTCGGCTCAGGTCATGATCTCAGGGTCCTGGGATCCAGCAGGTGTCTGGGCTCCGCACTCAGCAGGGAGTTTGCTTCTTCCTCTCCCTCTGCCCCTCCCCCTGCTTGTGCTCTTTCTCATGCACACGCTCTCATGCTCTCTCTCAAATAAATACAATCCTAAAAAAAAAAAAAAAGAATTGATAAAAATAAAGACTTTTACAGCTTCCCTTTGTGCAAATCACGTCAATAGGTGCAAATAGGTTCCCAGTTTATTGAACAAGCCTCCTCATAATTCTTTTTCTCCTTCCAGTTTGTGCAGTGGCCTTTGCCTATCACTATATTTATCAATGACTTGTATCCAGTGGATGTTACACAACAGAGTGGTGCTGCACAGATAAAAGAGGTTGCATTATTTTACTCAGGAATGTTGCCTTGAATTGGAGTAAAGCTCATTAGCAGCTCTAGAAAGGTGAAGTAACTTTTCAGAGTTTCACCAGCTACTTGTAGAAACACAAATATGGAGATAGGGTGAGATTTGAGCTCTTTTCTCCATCATAACTTTGGGGACTGGTTTTCTAAATAATCAGTATCAAATGGGTAATCCTAGGTGATTGAGGAGTTTTTATTTACCATTATTGATAGTGTGTCTGGCACATGGTAAGGGTGTGCAATAAATGAATGTTCATCAAAGCTTATTTTTATTTCCATGGCTTTCCTATTCAGTTTTATATAAGTCCTGGCCATTCACCAGAATACTGTTGTTACAGGATGCAATCTGTAAATAAAACAGATTTGTGGTGTGGAGGTATGCTTCTTACACACGAGTATGAATGAACTAAAAGTATCCTCTTTCAGATTATTATCCTGTTCTTTCCCTGTGCTTTATCACTGCTGATTTAACTTTGGTTAATTTTCCCTTACCAACTCCTTTTTCCTGTGGTAAAAAGTTTCCTAGTCTGGTGTTATAATTATAGCCAGTTAATTTTTCCTTTTAAAAAGCGGTTTAAATTTGGCCTTTTGTTTCTTGCAGCTAAAAGCATTCTTTCAGATACAGCCCTATTTTTCTTGTGTTTCGCTTCTTTGACCTAGTGTGACATTATTCTCTACTGCTATTTTCTACCAATTTCGTTGAAGAATAATCATACAATAAATCACACATACTTAAAGTGTGCAAACTAAGTTTTGCCATATGTGTATATACATGAAGCAATCCCCGTAATCAAGATAAGGTACCCATTCATCACCTCCAAAAGTTTCCTTGTGCCCCTTTCTCTGCCTCCCTCCAATTCCTCCCTCACTTCCCAGACAATCAGTAATCTACTTTCTGTCACTCCACATTAGTTTGAATTTCTTAGAATTTTATGTAAATGGAATCCTACATTCTGAATTACTTTTTATTTGGCTTCTTTCGCTCAGAATAATCATTTTGTGAATCATTCATGTAGTAGGATGTGTCTATAGTTTGTTCCTTTTTACCTCTGAGTCATATTCAGTTCTATGGATCTGCCACAATGTTTATCCATTCACCTGTTGGTGGACATTTGGGTTGTTTCTAGCTTTTGCTTACTAAAAATAAAGCTGCTATTAATATTTGTGTATAATTTTTTGTATGGTTGGATTCTTTAGTTTTTCTTGGAAGCCATTTAGGAGTGGAATGGCTAGACTGTATGGTGAATATATGGGTAACCTTTTTCAAAAACTGCCAAGTGCTTCTCCAAATAGTTATCACTAGAAGTGTGTGAGACATCTTGTCGCTCTACATCCTCACCAACAGTTGGTAGGGTCTTGACACATGAGCACTCCAAGGCATCAGGTCCTAATCTCAAAAACCGTGTACGTTACCTTATTTGGAAGAAGGACTTAGCAGATGTAGTTAAAGATCTTGAGATGAGGACATTACCTACATTATTTGGGTGAGGCCTCCATGCCATCACCAATGCCTTCATCAGAAGGAGGCAAAGCGAGTTTTGAGAGACACACAGAAGAGGAGGAAGTGGTCTGAAGGTGGAAACCAAAATTGGAGTTGCCTCAAGCCAAAGGAATGCTGGCAACCACCAGAAGCTGGGAGAGGCGAGGGATGGAATCTCCCCAGAGCTGCTGGAGGGAGTGCAGGCCTGTCAATGTCTTGATTTCATATGTCTGACCTCCAGAATAGACATTTCTGTTGTTTTAAGTTACCGAGTTTGTGGTAATTGTTTATGGCAGCCTCAGGTAACTAATACAGTGGTTCTCCAGTTCTCAGAAACATGTCTGCTCCTGATCAGTTAGATACGTCTACCTAGAACCTTGATACTTCAGGGAGTGATGCTAGGACATTAAATAGAATAGATTCACAGAGGTAAATGGTAAAATGGCAGAAGTATTTCCAGCAGTGGTGCAGTAGCCACATCAGAAGGTGGTGGTCATATGTCCTAGAGTAGCTGGAATAGCTGATATCCTGGCCACACTGTTCTGTTGGCAGTGCTTTCTATTTTGCGCATGGTAAGAGTTGGCTTAGCTTCTATTTTCTATCTGTTTTAAGCCTGGTTCAATACACTCCTATGGATTTTGTGAGAGCCCCCTCATTTTGTTTTATTTTTCCCCCCCAAATAAGTCCCTTGAAAATATGGTTTGATTTTTATTAATTGCAATTTGAGGTTTGTAACTGATTCAGGCAATCAATCAATCAATCAATCAATAAAATGCCTTACAGTTTGAAAAAGAGAAAGAACAGTTTTCCTAGTATTCAAATCCTTTTTCTTTTGATTAACAACTAAGCATACAAAATGCTTCAGAGTTAATAGTTCTTGGGTACTTGTCATCATCTCCTACTTTTTTCAGAAGCCCAAATTTAATAGCAACAACTTTTAAATCTTGCAGCAACAGTGCTGTTCCCTAACCCTCCAATAAACAAAATCAACATTATAATAGTTCCCATTGGGGTAATGCTTTGAGTTCAATACAGATGGATCCGACCATCATATTGTACTATTTAATATTATTTTTGATTCCAGTGATTTATCCTATTCTTTGGCCCACTTCCTTCAACACTCAAAGGGCTAGTCCTCTGTTGTACCTTACTGATATAATGGGTTTTATGTCACATTCGATGCCACCATTTTTCTCCATGTTCTTACATAACTAAATATGTTTACTGTAGTTGAATGTGCCTTTGGGGCATAGTGAACTTTGCAGTGATTAATTGAAAAAGTTTTAGATATACACAGGATATTTTTCTAATATTATACATTCAAGAAATGTTTAGAAACAAAATAAACAGGAGATGGACATTTGCATTACTACAATCCAAACAAACCAGGACTTGAATTTCAGTTTAGTGTGTTTAACTTCTCTTAAGCTCTGTTTACGTAATACCATATGAACAACCTATTGTCTGAGGGAAAAATCAGTAAAAATATTGGGTAATTCATAGCAAAAATTACTGCTTGGTTAATTATTTTTTCTCAGTAGTTGGTGATAGTTTTATATAGAAATAGCCTCAGGGCCAAGTGTTAACTTATTTCTCTCTCCTGTCAAATGTAATTCATAGAGAGTTAATTTTAATTTCCTATGCCCTTTATCCTTTTACTCAAGTGGGCTACACTTGAACAATAAAAGGGAATTAAATAGTGATGCAGGAGACTAAACATGTGCCAATCTGGGACACTGGGGCCAAAAAACATATTCTTTGTTCTCATTTTTACAATTCTGACACGGATATACAGCCTTAATTGCTTACAAAGAGAAAATATTACATTTCATATGGCTTTAATACTTAGAATGATTAAAATCAACCTAACATTATCACTATCTCTTTGTACAAATACAAAAACCTGTCACTCGAGGGGCACCTGGGTGGCACAGCGGTTGAGTGTCTGCCTTCGGCTCAGGGCGTGATCCCGGCGTTCTGGGATCGAGTCCCACATCAGGCTCCTCCACTATGAGCCTGCTTCTTCCTCTCCCACTCCCCCTGCTTGTGTTCCCTCTCTCGCTGGCTGTCTCTATCTCTGTCAAATAAGTAAATAAAATCTTAAAACAAACAAACAAACAAACAAAAAAACCTGTCACTCGAGTGTTGGGCCAGCTTCTCAAGTTATTAGTTACTATTATCAAAGGTATCTGAAAAAGCACAATATCTTTGCAATGCCATCACTCTCTAGTGACAAGCTTTTATATTTTTAATGCAACTATATAATTTCAGTCTCACTATAACTATTCTCAAGGTTGTTAGGGTATATCAGCAAGATGGTACCATTGAGGGGAGCCTGGGTGGCTCAGTAGGTTGACCGTGGACTCTTGGTTTTGGCTCAGGTCATGATTTTGGGATTGTGAGATCAGCCCCATGTTGGGCTCCTCACTCAGTGCAGAGTCTGCTTGAGATTCTCTCCCTCCTGCTCCTTCCTTCCCCTCACTAGCATGCTCTCTCTCTCTCTCTCAAATAAAATCTTTTAAAGAAAAGATGGTACCTTTGAAAAAAAATTAAATAATAGAATTTTGATTATTAATCACACCATCTACCTAACTTTGCCTCTTCCAGAGAAAGACATGTAGATGAATCTCCTTTAATATTCTTCTAGAATGGGAATGTGACAGTAATCCAGAGAAATTATGGGGACATATTTTGCATTTGGGAAGAATTTTTACTTTTCCAGAATCAGAAGTTTGAAGGGACTTCAAAGATTTAAAAAATTTAATCCCCATATTTTTCAGAAGAAAAAAAGATGCATCAGAGTGTGATCATATGCCAAAAAACAATGCAATTTATGACTAATACTAGTGTATGAGTCTTCTGATGTGTAGTTCTGTATCTTATCTGTGAAAAAAGACATTAAAGGATGCACAGTAGAATCCTTTTATGTAGTACATGTATTTATTGCCTACAATATCACCATATTTGCAAGCATTGCATTTGGTAATATTTTTCTGTCTCACATTTAATTAATGTCAATAGTTTCATCGAAAGAGTGCTCTGGTCCTGCCCTAACCATTACTAGTTATAAGACATGAGGTAGTAAGTCACTTTGGCTTTCCTTTCCTCAACTGATGATTAGATTATGTGACCTCCAAGGCCTCTTCCAGTCCTTAACTTCTATTCTACAATACAGATTTATATCATCTACTGTATCTTTCCACATCTATGTGGGAGATTCTTAATCACGGATAAATTGGCAAGACAAGATTTTTGGTGAATGGCTTGTTCTTTTACCTTTCTTTATAGTGGAGCTAGAATCAGCCTTCTTTGCTCAGTTTCCACATGCCCCCACCCTAACCAAGGCTTCTCCCTGTGATACCACTCAGCCTGGCACAGCCAGGTAGGCATAGCCTGCCTTTCTAGAGAGCATAGCTGGCTGAAGTGGTGAGACATTCCTGTGAGGCGCCAGAAATACTTATTTGCTTTGAACACTTTCTGAGGATTGGATACATATGTATTCCATAAGCACGTACAGCCAAACATACAGCTATATTTCAGAAGTACAAATGTACTATCATGAATAGGAAAAACAATAAATTTTAAGGTGCCAGTGAATTCAGGGTAAATTTTTATCTTTTATTTTCTCAAATGCTAAAATTATCTAATGTACTGAACAAATACTATCATTTGGGGAGTCAGCACCCCAGTGTCTTACCAGTGTCCTTATTCAGGAAAAGGTTTGGAGGGTAGAATAATGGTCTCAGGTAGGGATAATTAGCTAAACCAGTATGCACTGAGACATTTATGGTCCGTAGTGGTTTAGTGAATAATATCTTCATGAAAATACTTTTAATTGTTATTAGAGGCTTGAAGTCTGCAGCAAGTCACAGTGGTGAATTCCAGGTGCTATGACAGGCTTCTGAAGAATGCATTTTAGGGCAAGATTATTTTTGTTGCCTCTCCAGTCATACCTGCTCTGGTGTTGGGTATTACCTGCTCTGCATACTCATTTTAGTCCTCAAGTTCCTTTGATTATTAGGAATCTTCATGCTTGAAAAGCTGGCTCTGCTACTCCTCCACAGAGAGAGGGAGGGAAATGGCACATTTTGCAAATTTCAGTTCTTTTGAAAGGAATAATGAAAAGGAGGTGGTGCTGCTTCAGAAGGCGGGCTACAGATGAAACAAAAGGTTAACTCAAATTTCTGCTGCAAATAGAAAGTAAAAGTAGTAATGATGATCCATACAAGAGCAGAAAACATAGCCAAGTGAAGTTACTCATTTTGAATCAGCAGCTTCTTTTAAAACATCCCACATCCTCTGATTGTTCAAAAGGGTTTTATTTTACAAATTGGCATTCAGTAGGCGCGTCTGACAACTGGTTCATTGTGTCTTTTTTACCAATTGTCAGCAATAGTCTTTCTTTGGATCCACTGAGGAACTTGAGTGTTCTGAGGTAGTTTCTTTGAGGACAGATGATCCAACTTTTTTCCCCCGTGTTTGCTTAAAAAGAATTCAAAGCTTAACTTTGCACTCAGTGGCTTCTCTTTATTATATCTGCAGCTGCTTTCCACTTCCCCCATCACTGGAAGTGGGAGTTTCCTTGCTTTCAGATATCAGTCTTTTGTCTGTCTGGTACCTCACACCATAAAAAAAAAAAAAAAAAAAAAAAAAAAAAAAAAAAAAAAAGAAGTAATCCATCTCCACAGAGGTTGCATTACTGGTAAAAAGAGACTGCTTCGATTAAAGACTTCTGAAGAAGGTGCGAGTGGTATGTGCACAGGAATGTGACTGAAATACAGTCATTCCTCCCGAGCATTTCCGATGTGTGGCTTTGAAAAGGTACAGAGCAATCTGACAGGATTGGCTTCACTTACTTCTTGTTAAACCTTAACCCCAGCCCGCACTCGAAGAATTTCAGAGCTCTTGAATTAGGAAAAACCATCCTTGCTAAAGAGAAATATAAAGAATGATACTAAGAAAGCTACAAGTGGCAAAGAAGTACATTAAATCTAGTGAATACTTGAAGTCTTTTCTTTGTTATGAACAGAATCTTTAAAATCATGTTGTAAAAGTAATGCCTTAAAAATGCATTGACATGGGGCACCTGGGTGGCTCAGTCGGTTAAGCGTCTGACTCTTGGCTTCAGCTCAGGTCATGATCTCATGGGTCCTGAGATTGAACCCTGTATCAGGCTCCACGCTCTGTGGGGAGTCTGCTTGAAGAGTCTCTCCCTCTGCACCTTCCCCTACTTGTGCATGCGCACACGTTCTCTCTCTCTCTCAAATAAATAAATACATCTTTAAGAAAAAAAAATGCATTGACATTTGTCCAAAGTGTTCTCTTTATTGGTAATACAATATCCTATTTGCAGATTTTTCTATTCATAGACTCTTAGGAACAAATAACGCCTTACATCTACATAGGACTTAAATGTAAACACATTTTTTTTTACAGGTGTGATACTTTCAAATAGAACATACCATCATCATTACATTATGATGACATAGATATTGAAATGCCTGTTACAGATGACAGATTTGTTGTTTAGAATCTTACATCACTTGCATTAGATCACTGTGGCAGAGACTGCTAGTTTTCTATCAATATATATTCCTGGAGTTTGGGTTATGTACGTGGCTGTGAATAAAGACTGTATTTCCCAGCTTCCGTTGTACCAGTGGCTAAGGTTTGGCAAATACAGTATCAGTGTATGTGCAGGGACATGACCTCATTTTCTCTCTGTCCTCTTGGCCAGCTGTAATAGGGATCTGATGGTCAGAGCTTGAGCAGCCAGTGCAGACACCGAGAAAGGCATGACAGAAGAATAAGATAAGAAGAACTTAGTTTTCATTAGCCTGCTTTTGCATGAGAGATTAAAAATTTGTGAGTTTATGATAGATTATTTTTTAATGGTCTTAAGATACAATCAAGAAATAGAAAAAGTAGAATTTACTCCCATATTATCTAAATCTGATGTAAATGTTTTTTATATTGTACAACTTCAGTCCACCTGCCTTATATCAATACTGTGATCTTTTGTCCTTCTTCTTGAGTCTAGCCTGTTTAGTTAAGGTTTCTTCAACAACTGTTGAAAAACCATTGTTTTACTACATTTTATGTAGTAGACTATATTATGATCTGGACTCGTGTTTAAAATGCTTGAAATACTAAGGATTTTAAAGTACTTCTCAAGCATGAATTTTTATGTAAGTAGAAATGTCCACCTTATAACAGTTTATAGAGATGTAAATGAAGATACTAAAATCTTTTACAAAAGTCACTGCAACTTGTAAGAAAAATAGGGAATTGGGATAAGAAATGGAGCTGCTAGACTTGATTTCCTCTCCTATCACCAATCTGTCTTATTCACTTCCTTCCAGTGGATTCTTTTACTAAAACTCCTATTTCCTTCAAACAGCTGGTAGTAGTCTTATCTCCTAATGATATACACCACATTAAAAAAATGCTACTAATCTAAAAATTCTACTCTGTGAAGATAAGCATATGGTTTAGAAGATGAAAAATGCTGACTATATGATTACATTCCTGTCTATTTGTACAATGCTTGATCATTAAGCCATTCATCATTCTTTCTGTGGTCTTAGTTTTGGGGCTGGGTAAAGGGGGGATGAGGTAAGCAGAGAATCAATTAGCTTTCACTTGGCAGACAATAGTCCTTGCCCCTGATATTATATATGTTCCTTATTTTAAAGGTGATTATAGAGAAGTTTAACGACTTGTCAGTTGGTCACAAAGTCACGGCTTCTCTCTCTGGGTCTCTCTCTCTCTCAAGTATAGGGTTTTTCTCCTACATGGTGCCCTTTTTCCTGTCTTTGCTATAACCTTTTGGGAAGGAGGAAGAACTGGTCTAAGACCCCAGCCAGGCCCCTTTATTAACCAGGTGTTGATGAGGCAACTTCCTGAACTTCTCTTTCTAGTTATTAGAAGAATTCAATAATCATCTCTACATTAAGGGATGGTTGTGTTGTATAAATGATAATGGGCATGTCAGATACTTTGCCTAGAGCCCAGCACATTGTAGGTGCTTCGTAATTTAGTGAAAAACTTGTTTAATCAACAAGAGAAAATATAAAAGCAGTAGAAAAGAGGAATACTTGGTAGGGTTAAGTGACTTAATTTGTCAAAACTAAAAAAAAAAAAAAAAAACCAAAAAACAAAAACAAACAAACCTTCTAATTTTTCACTCAAGGGACAGGACATATTGGGAAGGGAAATGTAAGTACAGGTAAATGAAGGAGCACTAAGTTTGGTTTATGCCGTAGAAGTGCAAACTTAACTTAGTTTATCAAGTGCAGTTTTGATCTGCCATAAATAGGGCATAGTGAGCCAATGGAATTTTCAAAAGTAATCTGATTTACATTTATTTTCAAATACATTCTATAATTCATGCTCTTGAGTGATTGAAACCTGTGAAGTACCTTTGAATTCACATATATTTTTTGTGTTTGTTGAATACATGAAAGAATAAATGTTTACAGTATGGTTAGAGGCAGTCATTCTTTTTGTTAATGTGAGCCATTCAAGGTTTATTTTTCAAAATCAAAGAAATAAACAAATAAAATCCAATCAACTAACCCACGGAGTAGTTTAAGCTGAAGATTGAAACTCATTATTAACATTAGCAGGGAATTTTCAGAAGTTCCATTGATAGAATTACTGAATTGAGTTTCATTTTTCACTTAACAATAAGAGTCATTCTCCTAAGGTTTATTAAGGGATTACAGAATGCAGGCTCTTTAGGAAAGCATTTCTTTTATGAGAGTGAGGAGAAATGAACATGATTTTTCTACTTTTGGAGCTCATAGCCTGGAGAGGAGGATAGATGTTAATAACAAAAACACAGAGCTGTCTCTAATCCCTGTTCTCAGAGGAGAGGTTCAGGGTGCTATGAGATCTTATATATAAGGAATTTGACCTAAAAAGGGAGGTCAGGGAAATGACAGTTATGCTGAGATCTGAAGTAGGAGCAAAACCCTGATGAAGCAAAACCACCTTTTGCGGAGACAGTGGTTAGAGGAAGCAACGGCCAGTGTGGCTGAAGCAGAGGCAGGGAGCCCAGGAGAGTCCAGGCTTCAAAAGCAAGCACCAGAAACTCTGGCAAGGAGTTTTGTGTCTATAGTGAAGTACACTGGAAATTCAATGAAACATTTCAAGTCTTTAGTTAGGGGTGGAAGCAGGGGAGGGTGAGGATATACTGAGATGTGCCCTTTGGGAAGATCACCCTACCATGCATTGTGGAGAATGGATTTAACAGAGACCACAATGCCTTTGTAGTAGTTCTAGAGGGAGATGATGGTGTTTCCTTCTTTCTCCAGATGGTTGTTAACTTCTTGCGGGCAAAGGCTTCGTTTATAATTTCTTGTATTTTATAGTGCTAGACCCAAATTATATAGGAAGTTAATATTGGCAGATTAAATGAAAAAAATGGCAAGCTCATCTGTTGCTTAGATGATAGAATAATTAGGTTGGTTACTTATTATCATTTAATTTAGCCCAATGAACCATCGAAGCTGATTGGATAATTAGTGATACATAGCATACGCTGTTTGGAATCATCATAACAGAAAGGAGTAGAACTTTGGGTTCTGGGAGTTGTCTCTTCATCTCAGTCACTCGACATGCAAATCAGAGTAGGAGTCAGTTGCTGGTTGTTCATTTTAAAATTTTATGAGCTTTGCTCTATCACACTTACATGTTATCATGAGTTTGACTTTTTTGTTTTTTAATGTCTTCCTTTTTTTTTTATAAAAGGAAAAGCATGAGCAATCTAATAAACAGATTGTGCCTCCTACTTGGGATTTTTTAAAAATAATTTTATCAGCTCATATTGTGTTTTTTTTTTTTTTTAAGATTTTATTTATTTATTTGACAGAGATAGAGACAGCCAGCGAGAGAGGGAACACAAGCAGGGGGAGTGGGAGAGGAAGAAGCAGGCTCATAGCGGAGGAGCCTGATGTGGGGCTCGATCCCATAACGCCGGGATCACGCCCTGAGCCGAAGGCAGACGCTTAACCGCTGTGCCACCCAGGCGCCCCTCATATTGTGTTTTGAATTAAAAATGAAGCAGTTAATTTATTTGAAATTAAGAAATATTCTTTCATGCTAAGTTCTCCAAACTGTCTTTTTACAAACAAGTTTGCCTAGGAGTTAACAAAGAAGAGGAAATAATAATATACTAAATACTAAACTGATTATCCTTTGAGAGTCCTCTTAACATCCTTCTAAAGATTAGGTAAGATGTTGGATGGTATCTACATGGTGCTATTTTCACCATTCCAAGTAGGTACTCCAAAATTATCTTTGGGCTGGATTTTTTTAAAAATATGATATCAGAAATATTAAAAAATGTTTTTTGAAAAAAAATAATGCTTTTTGAATTCAATAGGTACTTCTATCTTAAGTTTCTCTTTCAATTGACTTCAAAATTGTATAAGTGACATTGAAGTGCTCTAAAAGAGCATGCAGTGAGGTTTTGTTCTTTGGTTTTTTTTCTCTCCTTCCCCCCCTCCATCAACCCTACTGGGTTTCTAATTCTAACAATTATGGGAAATAGATCAATTAGTACACACAAAAAATCATGTAGGAAAGCTCAAGAAAAAAAAATTGAAATATCAACAAACTTGGACATATTCATATAAATAATGTACTTCTGACAAAATCATAGGTAGAATACAATCCATTAAAAGATACTTGTAAGATAGTCCTTGGGATATTTTCTTTGGTAACTTTAAAAAGCAAACCAAAGCAGGGCCCCTGAGTGACTCAGTTGAGTAAGTATCAGACTCTTGATTTCAGCTCAGGTCATGATCTCAGGGTGGTGAGATACCGACATAGAGCCTGCTTGGGATTCTCTCTCTCCCTCTCCCTCTCCGCTGCCCCACGGGGTGGGGTGGGGGGAGGAGCGTGCCCCGCCCCCAAGGCAGCTCAGCTAGTTCTCACTTCTACATTGTTTTCTGAGTTTAGTGAGGATCTGTCACAGCCATTAGCTTAAAAAAAAAAACGAAACAAAACACAAACAAACAAAAAAACTCCCTGAGAATAAATAGGTTCCCATACGTAGTTTTTAAGTCCTCTGCCATGTCTGGTTCTCTTTGCCTCTCTCTAATTTTCTGCTTTGGCTGCCCTTAGCCCATATCTCTCAGTCTGTTTCCCCTACCCCAATCTTCCTTTTTTGGTTAATTTTCTCTATCTTTGTCAATCTATCCCTTCTCTCTCTTTCTCTCTCTCTGTAGCAAGCTATATTAAAATATCAAAGTTCAGTGAATGCTTCCCAGTACCATATGTGACTCTCATTACCCACATAGTCCTAAAAAAAAATCTGATATAACTACCATTCTTAATTAGCAAACACAACAAAAAAAGGAAATGTTTTTATGCCACGAAATCCAGTTTTTCTTTGAGAAGCTCTTCAAATCATTTTCAAAGTCCCTCTCTTTCCTTTTCCATCAAACGTGAATTGAAAATCAGAGTTCAAAGGGCTGGGGACTTCTTATTTATGTTTAAAAAAAAAAAACCGAAGTGAAATATAGTTTCATTTCTCCTTGTGGGATGTAGTAAAGAAGTTAAAAATGAATTATCAGTGGGTTAAAGGTTATAATGAAATAATTTAGAGTTTTAGGAGTTCTGTTTGATTTAGCTTCTTGTTTTGCTAATATATTTGCTAATATATAGAGAGTGCAGATTAACCTGGTACCTACCAAAGACCCCAAAATATAGACTGTAAAAAGATAGACCTTTCTCTTTGTCATATTTCTGACCAGATATAAGCAGTCTCGGGGGGTTGTGTAATTTTGCTCATTTTGATGTGTTACTTCCATCTCTGTTCCAGTGCCCATTGACTTGTGGGCAGTCACAAAGGGGAAAGAGCCAAAATAGCAACATGCAATCTCTCTTAGGACCTAGAGTTGGCTCCTGTATCTTTTGCTTGCATCCCATTAGCCAATACTGAGTCACAAGGCCTGTGGGAGTTCTATTATGAGCCAGGGGGGAGAAGGACATTGGAGAACCACAAGCAGTTTCTGTCAGTTTGAAAAATTTAACTGAAGACAAATTATTTTAGCAAAATTCTCTCCATCCTTGGAATGCATTTAATTTAAAAATCTGGTTTATTTCAGCTTTATTATTGATCAGCTGGTGACAAGAATTTTTTTAAAAGTTGGAGTTCAACCATGAGCCTTCTAATGTACTACCAAATGAACATTTTTATAGGAAACAGAAGATGATTTAAATGTATCCAGATATAGGTTGGGTCTCACCCTAAGTCACTCAGCTTTAATGAAAAAGTCCTTACAGTGGTTTTCAAGGCTTTACTAGATCTGATATCTGGAACCTCTGTATCTCCATCTCTCATTTCTCTCTTCCTCTCTAATGACATTCCAGCCATATTGTCACTCTTGATTTTCCTCCCAAGCACCAGCCACTCTCTTACCTCTGAGCCTTTATCCATAATACTCTTCTATAATTCCTTTTCCTCAAAAATTTCTGCAAGATCTGCTCCATTCTCTCCGTTAGGTCTTTCTTTAAATGTCACCTACTCAGTAAGACCTACTGTAACCTTCCTCTTTAAAATTTCAAGTCCATCCCCAACATTTTCTATTCCCCTTTCCTGCTTTATTTATTCCATTAGAGTTATCACCATCCAAGATTCTATATATTTGCTTATTTATTCTGTGTATTGACCATCTTCCATAACCAACTAGAATGGATGATCTCTGAAGGAATTTTTGTTTAGTTTGTTTCCCATGGCTGTAATAGTGCCTGGAACATAATATGATCAATGCAATCACTAAATGAATGATAAACAAATGAATGAGTGATTGAATAAATGAATCACAAACCTAAAATGGCATTAACTCCAGTAGTCGTTTTGGGAAAATTTGATTCATGCATTGACATTTTTTAATATTCTCTCTTTACTTAGGCAGTCACACTATGTTTCACACCTTGAAAAGAACTCAATTTATTTTTTATTAGTTTTATGCACCCAAAATATCTAAGGAAAATAAAGTCTTCTCTAGGAAAGAATATTGCATAAAATTATGAATACTTATCTTGCATAGAAGCTATACCTGGGGTTAAAAATATCTAAGCATTGATTTTAATCATCCCATCTACATTAAAATCTCTTTAAAAGCAGTAACATTTTGTTTTTGGAATATCATCGTAATAGTAAAACTGTGATTTATGCTTTTCTTACATAATGAAGAAAATCCTTAAGGCTAATAGCAAAGCTCTAAACTTCATGACCTCTTATAGGCTTATTTTTAATGCAGTGAATATAGTTCAAATGATAATTTCAATCATTAGCATCATTCTGTATTTAAATATAAGCCATCGGAGCTAGTTATTGAGCAGAACTTATTTTTATATTAAGTCATGCCATGCAATGTTCTTCAATATATGTTATCTGAGCACCAATTAATACCCAAGCAGTAGTTAAGCACCCAGATTAATGTTTCTACTCACCACATGAAGTGATTCTAAAAATGCCTGTGGAGGTAATTGCAAATTTGTTTTAGGTACAAATGCATTGATTTAGTTATATAGTCAGCAGAGTCAAATCTGAATGTAGGCCAAACAAGGTGTGGTTGAGCAGATTGTTCTGAGCGTAATTGTTCAAAATGCTTTAAAGTGATAATTAGGATGATAAGAAATGAATCCCCAAGGGAGGCAATTGTCAGGTAGCATATAGTAAAACTGGAACTTTTTTGCAGAACTTAAGGAAGTACTTAGCATATATTTAAAACCATCTCCCCAAAATAAAAGTGAAATTGTAAGTTTTTTTTGATGACCGTAAATTTATAAATTCCACTACATTTATATTTACGTAAATGGGAAAGTTTTGGTATATACCATCAAATGACATTTTTTCAGAGTAAAGGTTTTTTTTCAATCTTGATAAATAGAGATACAAATATGCTATTATGGGGTATTTCTCACACAGAAAAGAGACTGCTGCTACAGCATACTTATAAGGAATGTCCTCACCTCCCGCCAACACATAGGATCTAACGTGTACACTTTCAGAGACAGGTGCTAAAATTTCTGGTCTTACAGTGGCAACTCAAGCTAAAGATAATAATAACATTAATAATAATTACCATAGTAAAAATTAATATTTATTGAATCCTTACTATGTGTCAGACATTCGTGTAAACCAATTTAAATACATAATTTAGTTTTCACACCAATGTTGGGAGATGAAATTGTTATATTTGTTTGACAGATGGGAAAATGAGTTAAAATTAGCCAATAATAGAGCATGGGTGAAAACTCAAGTCTGTCCTGTTCTTGAGTTCTTAATGTTAACTGCAATATTACGCTGGTATACTCACAGGTTGAGTTGACATCCTTTATTGGCATTAGTATTCTGTACAATGTTTCCACAGTTCTGTTGATCACATACCTCACATTCTCTTAGACGCCAATAGGGCCTTCTGTGCTCCACACTTACTTAAAGGAATGACCCTAGCCGTTGATACTTTCTCTTCATTCCGTATCTCCTGGACTTGCTAAAGAAACAAGTTACTAAAAGAGTGTCCTTTAAAAGGGTCCTTGTATAGCTTGTATCTCATAATGATGAGATCCTATTGGCCTGCTATAATGCTTGAAATGCTTATATAACTTCTTATTTGGACATTAGCATATCTAAACATTTTGGAAAATCATATAACTATTGTTCATTCAGTTTTCTTCTCTGTGAAATGGGTATAATATGACATACTTCCATTGCTCTGTTGGTTATTAAGTGAGAAGATATATTTCAAGGTCAGGGCACAGTGTGGGGAAGCCTGGGAGGTTCAGGTTACTGAGGAGAAAAGAGGACAATTAATTAAGAAGTTTTTCTTTTTTTTCTATAATAGGCACGCAATGAAAAGAACTCTGTTAAAATTGAGTGTTATTTATAAAGGGCAACATTTACACTGGGCCAGGCACTGTACTAGGTATTGATACAATGGTGAATAAAATGGATTTTTTTCTGAATGTTTGTGAACAAATAAGTAGAAGAAGTCAAATTATGACAAATAAGGACCAGACCATGGAGTGATGAGGGGTAGTGATGGGTTGAGGACCTAATTTGGAGTCCATTGTTAGAGAAGTCTTCTCTTGAAAAGGGTTGTGTTTATGCTGAGACCCAACCAATGAGAAGGAGCCAAACCAATGAAGAGTGTTTAAGGCAACATGCTCAAGCTCTGATATGAAATTGAAGGAATTCCACATTGAAGGAATTGAGAAGACAGTAGCAAAGTGCAGGCACCGGTTACCATGGATGGGAATGAGAAATATATGTAGAGAGATGATGTGGCCTGGGGGGCCGAGGGGGGTGGCAGCAGAGGTCACTGAATAGGTGCACAAAGGTGCCAAAGAGTCGTGGGAACAATGCTGAAGACAGACCTGGCAAAACTCCCAATTCTTTTTCTATATAGTGCCTTATGGGGCCATGTTGACTTGTGGCCCAAGGAGCATCTTCGGGGGCGGAGCCTGCACTAGTCCAATACCTCAATGTCACCTACCCACTCTTTTCCGAGTCCCTCTTATTTCCAGTGAGCCCTGGGCAAGCGTTTCTATTCTCCAGTCACCAAAGCGGACACCAAGAGAAGCTTTGTGAAGTGCTCTCTGTTGGAACATTTTTCCCTTACGGGCTGTTGCTGCTTGATGAGCTTATCTGCTCTTGGCTGTGCAGCCCTACAAGGTTGCTTTGCTCTGTCGGTTTTGCTTTAAGTCTCTTAAAATGGATCAGCCAGGTCAATGGAAGGTCATATTTGTAGTCTTTGGTGTTTAAAGGTGAAAGTAAATATGCTGATAGCTGGGGAAAGAGCATTTTAGGCTGTGTTTTGAACTGTGTGCAGACTTTGAGGAATTTGGACAATTAAGGTAATTAGGCAGAGCCAGATGAAGGCCCCTAATGAAAGGCCCACAGAGTTGATTTGTCATCCTTCTGACCCCTGCTAGTGACAGACTTTAAAACATTTGTTATTCCATTTTGCTTGAGTAACAAAGTAACATGACCCAGATAAGTACTGTGACTCCTTGTTTATCTTCTGGGAGAGGTAGGGGTGGTGCATGGGGAGAGGAGGGGGAAGTGGGGAGGGGGGAAAGAAAGAGAGAGGGTATATGTGAGTACACAAAAACAAAGCAAGATGATTCAGCAAATTACAGATGTGGCTTTCTGTTTCCTAAGAAGCTCTTGGTCCTTGTTACCTATAACCAAACTGAACACCAGAAATTTATTTTAAAGAAATGACATTAATTAGGTATCTAGCTGCCAGCCTGTTAAAAAGCAGAGGTACCAATGACATAGTGCTGACCACTGTTTTCAACAACTGATACTGGAAGATGCATCAGGCTGGAAAAGCTATATCAACATGAAAAGGAAGGATCTCTGATCCGAGGCATTGTTTCTGTGTCCTTTTCCCAGAGCTTCTAGAAATGTCTTATTTGTATTCAGCCAAGTGGCAGCCTGCTTTGAGAAATCACGCACTCTGATTGCCTCGGGCACACCACGCAACACTGGACAGTTTCATGTGCTGTTGTCTCCCACGGCAAGAAGCATAGTGTGCTCCGCATTGCCATTGAGATATTTTGTATCATATTCATTGTGTGAGAGGAGTTACAAAGCTCCTGTGTTTCCATACCCCAGCCAAGTGAGTCAGTCAGGAAAATGGAAATTCCCACAGAAGCCCTTTGCCAGACTTCTTTTGCCCTGTGTGATAGTCAGAACTGACAGGTGGGAAAATAGCAATGGTTTATCAGAATGCCTGCGTAAGATAAGGTACGATGTTTTATAAAACAGAGTCAGAGGCCTACAGATATTTAAATGGCTGGAGATATCGAAGTACCAGTGTCCAAGAGAGCTGACTAAAGGTGGCTAAAAGCCTCCTTGGAGAAAGGGCAGGTTTAAGTGCTAAGTGTCAACACCTTAACAGACAACAGAATCGAATTGTTACTGCGCTTACACCTGGGGTATTGGTTAATAGTGAAGACGAAGAGGATTGACTTTCTCTGTGTAATTCAAGGCATCCTGTCATCTTTCAAGCTGTTTGCATTTTCAGAACATCTACTGGGTACATGTGCCTTACAGTTCTGAAAACAAAAACAGTCTGCTTTCCCACACTCTAGATGTTTTTTTCTCTTATTTTGCTGATTTCTCTTCTGCCTACCTTAAATCATTATTCTCCTACATTCTTTGCACCTGCATCTGTGCAGCTAAATGAGGTTAAAAAACAAACAAACAAACCCACAGAGCCATGTTGGTCGCTTTGGCTTTAAATTCCCAGCTCTTAGCTCTGTGGGCCTTTCATGCTGCAGCATAACATTCTACATATCTTTGGATCTCCGCTCTCCACTCTCCCAGATGCGTGGTGAATACATTTTTTTTTCCTCCTCAAACTTGCAACAACCTAACCACCACTTTTACTTTCAAATGATGACCTTGCTTGCTTATTTATTTAGAAAGTGGAAGCTGTCAAAAAAGAGCTTCCACAAGCTCTCACCACAGCGTCCATATGCTTGCATTCTTGCTTGTAACTGATCTCATTAGCTTTACGTTGGATGAATGTCCACGGTCTCCACTTGAGCTCTGCGTGTTCACCCAAGGACATTGCAATGCTAATCTCACACTCTTCTGCATCACCAAGTTCCCCCTTTGTACTGGATTGTTTCCTCAACGTAAAACATCTCTGAAGTGTCTTAAAATTGGTAAATGGCTGAACAACTGTGGTACATCCATACCTTGGAATACTACTCAGAAATAAAATGGAACAAATTATTGAAACACACAGCAACTTGGATGAATCTCAAGGGTATTATGTTGAGTGAAAAAAAAAAAAAAACAATAGGAAGGGGTCACAAACTGTATAATTCCCTTTATATAACATTCAAGAAAACAAAATTAGAGAAATGGAGAACAAATTATGGTTGCCAGTGGTTAGGAATGATAGCAGGGAAGAGGAGGGTTGTGACTATAAAGATGTAGCACAAGGGAGATGTTCGTGGTGGTGGAATAGTTCTGTATTTTCAATCTGGTAGCGGTTTCATGAATCTCCATGAGTGGTAAAATAACAGAGAGCTGTATACACATTATACCAAAGTTACTTTCCTGGTTTTGATATTGGATAATAGTTATATAAGGGAAAAACTGGGTAAAAAGTTTAAAGACCCCTCTGCATTATTTTTGCAAATTTATGTGAATTTATAATAATTTCAAAAAACAAAGTTAAAAAGTATACACACAATGAATGTTATATGTCAAATTTTAACCTATCAAAGACCACCAAGTACATTAACTTGTACTGCCAGGTTGACTAACAAAAAAATGGAACAAAATAAAACAAAAAAATCAAAACAAAATACCTGTCTTGATCCTGTGTCCTCCTCCAACTACCATTTCCTTTCTCTGCATTACTTCACAGAAAATCTAGAAAGATTCATTTATACTCCCTGTCTCCGAACTCCTCTTTCCCTATTCTTTGTTGAATATACCAAGTTAATGCCTATCATTCTAATTTTCTTGGTCTTATCAAAGCCACCATTGGCCATATTGCTAAATTGAATGTCCCACCTTCTCTTCTCATATTAGTAACTCTACCAGCGGCATCTGAGAGGGTGTATTACTCCCTCCTTCTATAAATAATTTTTAAAAAGTTGTCTCCAGGTTGTCACACTCTCCTGTCTTTCCTCCTTATGCCTGGCTATTCCTTCTCAATCAGCATGGCTTGGTCTTCCTTATCTCTTAGACACATCCATGGATAGTCCTAGAACTCAGAGTTCAGACTACATCTTTTCTATTTCTACATTCCACATTTAAACGCCATCTGTTTAAACTTCCCAAGTTTTTATCTCCAGCCCTGCCTTCTCAGTTCAGGTCTGGACACATACATTTGACAGCCTTCTTGACATCTCTCCCTGTACACTTATCAGGTACCCCAATATTAACATATCCCACACCAACCTCTGATCTCTCCCTCCCCCAGGTTGTTCCTCCTGATTCTTTAACTGTTCAGTTAACAGAAGCTCCGTTTTTCCAATCACTTAGGCTAAATGCCTAGGATGTATCCTTGATACTTCTCCATTTTCTACAACATACATCCAATATACCAGGAAATACACTAATGTCTCTCAAAAATGTATGTAGGATCTGCTGTTTCTCACCACTTTATCATCACACCACACTGGTTAAACCATCGTCATCCCAAGCCACGTTGTTGTAATCACTTCCTAATTGGTCTCCCTCCTTCTGCCACTCACTTTTCTGGAGTCTAGTCCAAATTAAGCTTTCAGAAGGATCTCTTTGAAACATAAGCCATATCACGTGTCATTTAAAAGTTCTATGAACATTCATGCTTGTGTCTTTCTAGGGACATATACTTTTATTTATCTTGGATAAATACCTATGAGTGAAATGTCTAGATCACAACATAGATGTGTGTTTAATTTTTGAAGAAGCTGCCAAACTATTTTCCAAAGTGTGTGTACCATCTTACTTTCCCACTAGCAGTGTATGAGAATTCTAGTTCCTCAACATTATAATCAATGGTAAAGAAAAGTCTGTGGTTGCCTGCTAAGGGAAAAGAGGAGAGAGGAGAGATGGGAAGGGAGGGATGGATTATACATGAGTGCCAGGAAAACTTTGGGGGATGATGGATGAATGTCCATTATCTCAATTCTGGTGATAGTTTCACAGATATATACATAAGTCAAAACTTATTAAATTTTATGCTTTAAATGTGTAGTTTATTGAATATAAATTGTACCTCATAAAGTACTTATGGCTATGGGAATTATAATAATGTTTCATCTAGTTATCATGAGTATTAAGTAAGGTAAGACATGTACTAAGCATAAGCCTGGTTTTTGTTAAGTGCTCAATAAATGGTGACTATTACAACTTTATTGGTAATAAAAGAACTAATCTTGTACTTTATTGTTCTTTAGATATATGGCATCAGTTCAGAGTAGGAGAGGAAAATAATCTTTATTCAAGTATAGTTGACATAGTTGTACTTTTAAGGAAAACACTTGGCATTTCTTAATGTATATGGAGTTCCAAAACATTTCCTCTAATATGAATGAACACATTTAACCCATCAAAAGGAAAATGTGAAATTAGAGTAAATTTTACAAACATGATGAATATGGATGTAACTTCCTTGTTCAATTCTCAAATCTGGCCCATAGGTTGGAATCATGGAACATTAACCAGGCTATGAAGCAGAGGCCATAGAACACAGTGAAACTAAGTGGTTAGCTTTGATCTTCGTTAATAGGGAGCTTTGCACTGAGTCAGCGCTGTTTCATTTAATAATACTACTGAAAAAAAACCCTTATTCTTCTTTTCTTGATGCCCTTCTCTTATTGCCTTCTTGTTAATTGTCATTCCATGATTCAAAAGACATGTGATTAACTTATTGTTTGACCCTTTGGGTTTCCATTTTGAGAAAAAGTGTCTTTGTCCTCTATGTTTTCCATGTTGTTTCATTGATAAGAACATAGTTCATTTAAGGGGGGGAAAAATTAAAAAAGAGAGCAACAAAAATCTGAGTATGACTTCTTCTGACCCTCTCCTCAGCAGCTAGGTCAGATAATGCTTTTAACTGAAATAGATATGTTAAAAATAATCAAGGTTGCTCTGGTACAATGGAGAAAAATACAATTAGACTTCATGTGGTAGAAATGGAACATCATTAAAGATGTTGGTTCTCAAAGACAAAAGTTAGGTGTTTTTTTTTTTTTTTCTTTAAATTTGTTATTCCAGTTTTTTAATGCTCTGTTATGTAGTTAAACTTCTTTCAAGGACCTCCTTTTTGAGTTTATAAATGAAACAAGGAAAACAGACATAGCACACAGTCCTTAAACTGACTGCAATAATGACCACTGAATTTATTAAGAACCTTTGCTGTGGCGGTTTCTTAAGGAGTTTGGTTTCTGCAAGAGAACAACAGTTTGTTGTGAAAGAAACTGACTTACTATAGAAATGGTATTTTGGATGCTAAATATGAGGGCAGTTTTGGGGGTGTCCTGTTGTCAGGGTTGGGTTGGCTAATCCCTATGTCTAGGCAAGATCCCTTTTAATTTAATAATTCCATGGATATATAGTTGACCTAACAGGGTATTTGTTGCTATTGTTATTTTTAATTCTCCAAATATTTATAGGATAGTGTGTAGGTGTTAACTGCAAGAGTTTTGGCTGCTACAGCCAGAATTGTAAAACTTCGACCTAGTTAACACCATACAAAGGTCATAGAGAGAAGCTATCTGAGCATGGTTATCACACTGGAAACACAATTCCAAGCTTCTTTATCTAGAACAGATGAGATGTTTCTCATATATTATAAATGTAAGCACACCTCAGACAATGGACTTCTGTATTCCTGTGGTGAAATCATGAGTACTGATTGACAGGACCCATGGGGCAAGGTGCTGATAGGATGTATGATGAATGGAGAGGAGACACAGTGTATTAATTGTATTCCTTAACTGTGTAGTTTGCCTTTAATGCTTCACTGCTTCAGCCAGGTAGAAAGACAATACCAGATGTGGCTATTAAAAAGGTGTGTTGGGTTCCCTGACATGATCAACTTTCAAACTGGTTCTCCCTGAAGAGATAACCAGTGTGGTTTGCCATATGACATAATAAGCGATCTTTATTGGCCTATTTGAGATTGAAACTGAATATAAATTATGGATTTCTATCTTAGTGGTACAGTTTGCATTCAGCATAGGAGTAAGAAAGGCAGAGAGAATTATAGTTCAAGGACAGATATTTTGTGGTGCAGTAATTCAGTGTGCAAATTTTACCTCGTAAGTTGTAGTGAACAATACCAAGGGATCATACTGCAAATATCTTGCAATGAATTTGCACTTTTAGTATTATTATCTGTTATCTTTGCTTTTGGAGATGGGCTAATCTACTCTAGTACAAGCACACTTTTGGAGGGCAATAGAAACAAACATAGGCTAACAGAATCCACACAGTGTGTATGTATGGGTCTGCCTTATAGCTGTAATTTCTTTGGGAAGCAGAAAGTATAGGCAATAACCAGGCCAGAACTTTAGTGTACTTTATTATTTCTTCCTTCTGGACTTTTCATATGCTTCTTAGTTAGCCACTCTCTCTAGTGGTGATGATTCTTGGTGACACTGAGATTACTTTCAGGTATTCTATAGTTTCTGTTCATTGGAGGATGATGTTAATGATTACAATGTGTTCTTTTTCTTGGGGTGGGGGGAAGGGAGAGTCTTTAATTTGCCCAAGAGAACAAAGCCAGGTTTTATTATTTTCAAATCAGATTTTAACTTCTAGTTCTGTCATGAAGCAGAGATATTTTCTTCCAGAGAGAGAGGATGTTTTCTATTTCTTCTAGACCACAAAGTACCATAAGGAAAGATAATAGGTCATTTCATTTTTGTATTCCTAGAGCCTGGCATAGAAGGTGTCAATCTATGCTTATTGATTTGAAGGAAGGAAGAGAGGAAGGATGCTAGTAACTTTATTATTGGCTTCTAAAATCAGTTGGTTACATGTTTCTTAAGTGGTTCATAGTCATAAATTTGAGAATTGTGTTCTACTTTTTGTGAAAAATTTAATAAAATGCCTAAGGGACCAGTCTTTGGATAAGGACAGTTTTATCTTTCTTTTCCCCAATATTCACTGAAAAACTGTGTGTGATAGACCTAAGTGCTTAATCACCATGTAATTTGCTTTGGCCAGTGAAATGTGAACAGAAGTGACATGTATCACATCTCCTGCAACTGTATGCTTATCCCCTTTTCTTCTGTCATGGTATCCAGTGAAGTTCCATATGATGGAGCCTAGGTCTCTAAATGAGAGTGAATGGAGCTGTTATTTTGTATATCCGGAGCAACCTATCATAGATATATCACAAGGAATAATTCTTTTATTTTAAGTCACTGAACTGTATTTTTTGCTACCAATAGAGTTAAGGTTCTAATCACTGCTCTCATTTACCTTATTATTTTCCTGCCATTAATTTTGCAACCATATTTTTACACCAAATACTCTAGGAGTTCTCCTGTAGCAGAGAAGTATTATCAAATACATTTTCTTATAATTTCACAGATAATGCAGGCTTTTTGACAAATATATGGAATAACTTCTTAGCACTATCCCCCAAATTTATAATTTCACTTTTCAAAGATAACCAACGTCAAAATTTGTGTATTTATTTTTGAGCCTTATTTATAAAAAAACAAAACAAAAAAAACACAACTCTTTTATATGTATATACCCATATATTTCAGGACATAAAGTAATTTTAAAAATACATAATGGAAGTCATTGGAACAAATAGTCACCCATATTAAATTCTAACTTTAGGAACATCTATTCCTCCTAAGAACACATCAGGTTGCTGTGTTAAATGATAGCTGTATCCCAGTTTTAGGATGATGATGTGAAATGACATTCTATTTTATTTTGTAATTTACCACATTTGGGTTCTCTTACAGTGACGTATCTAGAAAAGCAAAAGTCGTGCTTTTAAAGCACTTCATGTTTGTCAGTGCGTTTTTGCATTTTATCTCATTTATGCCCCCAAGCGAACCTGCGCAGTAGAAGCGGCTGGCATTTTCTCTGTTTCACATACGTGAGGATAGGATTTGGCAAGTCTGATAGCTGGTGTTGGGGAAATCTAAGCGAAAGCCCCAGTGCTCTTGTACTCATTTTATTCGTCCTGACAGTGTAAGATTTTCCTTAAAAGAAGCTAATGATTTTCACTTGCCTCAGTGGAGAATGATAGACATGAAAACCAGGATATCATCTATTCCAACATTTTGCAAAGCAAGACATGTATTGTACATCCCTAACATTCCAGCTGAAGGGTATGCCTATGTCTCAGGGTAACTCACAGAGTGTGCCTTCCATGATTAGAGGCCCACCCAAGCCATTTAATGAATCTAAAACTAATAAGAGTTATTCTGCATGGCTCAAAGGCTGTTGGATGTAGTGGAAGAGCACTCAACTAAGAATCATAAGATTTGGCTTCCAGATCCATTGAGCTCCTGAGGTAGTCTCAAGGTAGTCATGTCATCTGTATGTTTCTGTATCTCATGGGTGGAATGGGGATAAGAGTAAATGCCTTCTAATTTTTTTTTCAAAACACACACATGCACAAACATATATATATATATATATAGAAATAGGGCTTAGTGATTGGCAAATAGTTTGTACTTGATAAATGGCATATATTATCATTTGTAAGCAGAACAGACTTCCATTTTAAAGCCACAAGCAGTTTTTCTCTGTCTCTAGTGTTGGAAGATTGAACTCTCAGGCATGGGAGAAGACTGCTCTTTTGTTTTGGGAAAAATCCCTCTATGGCTAAAAGTAAAGCAAAAGTCACATTTTAAAAAATGGAAATGGTCACTACTCTGTAACAATAAAAGTTTATCTTTATGGGCAGAGTTCAATATCTATGGATTGTTTCTTCTGGGAAGAAATATTTCTTTTCTAAATAGATATTTAGACTGTATCATCTTGAAGAATTCTTTTCTAAAGCAGTTTCAAAATAGTGGTTGAGAGAGAAGGTTCTGAAGTCATTCTACGTGGGCATGAATCACAGATTTCTCATTTACTGTTTGACTTTGGGCAAGCTATATAACCTGTCTATATCTATAGGTATAATAATGGAACCCATCTCATAGCATTGTCAGAAGTGGAGACCTAAAGATGGCAGCCAGGATATGGGGACATATATTCACATCATGTAATTAGAGAGACTCTTAAAGGGCACAATTTGAGATTCTGCAGTTTATTTTGGACTGTCAAAGTACTCTTTGAGATGGTATTTAAGAATGAAGTATCCTGGCTAGGGAAACAATATAAGAATGTTAGATTTTGATGAATTGCCCTCATAGCAACTTTAAGCAAGGTGAATACTTATAGTTTAAAGGTAGGGAGAAATACGCATTCATATTGTCAAGCATCCAGGGAAGAAGTCTGGCCTAGGGCAGAAATGGGTAGCATGAGCTACAAGCCTTAGAATGGGGTCATAGGGGAAGTTGTTTCCTTCTTCCAGGACTCAGGTAGCTGGGGCTTGGATCCCAAGGGGAGGAAGACCTACTTCTGTGCACTTACCCTAGGGATGATACATACGATGACACCAGGTCATAGGGGGAGTGCCACACAGGAAGAAATGCCTAATGGAGGCGTAAGGCTGAAGACCTGAGGATGCCACAGTTAGGGCACAGGCTTAAGCCCTCAGCTTTGTAACTCTTTTGTCTTATTACCAAGTCTCTGGAAAATCCTTACATGGGTTGTAGCCTGGTCACCAGTCATTCTGGAGAATCAAAGAAGGGCTAGTGCCAGTGTGAGGGACAATGTGTTACAGGGAAAGTAACATTGGCTTGTGGGTCCCCAGTCTCAAGAAAGCAGGAAGTGGATTGTAAGAGGTAGTGGTGATCACAAGCCTGACGTCTGGCTAAGATGATTTGTGAAAAGCAGGGTAATTCTGAAAAACACCTAAGTATTCCTTAGATATATCCTCGAGAACATTTACAGATTGGAATCTATTAGAATATTGGAATCTGGTTGCAGATGAAATTGTCGTGCTTTGAACATTAGAGAAGGTGAGCTTAAAACTTGGTGAAGTCTGGAATCTTTTTTAATACTGATGTAGGAAGTGTTGGGGTTCGGAGCCAACAGCCAAGAAAGAATTCTTGAGAAGTCTTCGGTGCAAAAAGGTGGTTTTATGATAGTGGGACAGGACCTTGGGCAGAAAGGGCTGCCCTGGGGTTGTGAGGAGCAGCTGATTACACACTTTGGAGTTGGGGAAAGTAAAGACAAAGGGAAGTTTCCAAAAGGACTTTCATATGCTAAAGGCTCACAGGATCCTGGAGGCCTCCCTATAGTCAAGAGAAGGTTGTTTTTCCTCCCAGCAAGACAGTTGGTTTCCTGGAGGAATGTCCTACTCTGCCTGCCTCAGGTATTTGTCAGTGGGCTGCAGGTTCTAAGGACATTTAATTTTATCTACATTTCCACATCGGTACCACCACCATCATCATTAACATCACCATTGATATAAACTGGCTTCACAAATCTCTAATGAAAAATACAATTTTATGTTTATATTAAATTCTTCCATTACAAGCACCAGCGTAATTAACAGAAGTTGCATCCCTCCAACAGTGTTCTAGCTGTTTTTGTGATTTTTCGCAGGTTTCTGATGGTCATAACATCCCTCAGTTCTTCTGCTCCAGTCTCCTCATTCTGGTCCCTGTTGTTACCTCTTCTGCCTTTACTATCACTGCTCTGTTGGCATAGTTATCTCGCAATGGTGAGTTCCACTGACACTGCCTATCTGGCCTCTGGGAGGGAAAAAACCAGTTTTTTCTTATTCTCCAGAGCACAGGCTGCAACTTCTTATAAGATATTACTAAATGTCACCAGTACAAATTTAAGCTATTTACTTGTGTTTATTATTATTAGAACTTCAGATTCAAAATCCGAATTCTTGCTTTACCCCAGATATGCCTCCAGATAGCGGAAGCTCACCCACTTGCCCCACACCAGTGAGATTCTGCAAAACCATTGCTATATGTCACCTGCCCTGGTCCCATCCCTGTCCTCAGCCTCTGTACTCCTGTCCTCCCAACTGAAGAGAAAAGAGGTATCCTTATATGTCACAGGTTGCTTAAAGTCTTATCTTAGGATTAAACACATTCTAACATGATGGACAGTGAGAACATCCACTCCTTTCAGAAGGAAATCCCCATTCCAGCACTAGACGTGTGGCTGGAACAAGACGGTCACAATAGTTGATGCCAGGTTTTTGGTTTTCTGGTCTATTAAATCTTAAATAACATCACATGGAGGATACCAAATGTCCAGGAGTGGTTGTCCAGTCAAGCCTCTGCTCAAAGTTTGTTCTTTAGTTTGAAGTAGAGAGAGGGTCAGTTCTGCCTGCCAAACTAATAATCTGGTCTCAGGAAAGAGTCAAAACATGTGTATCCCAAACGAGTAATTGTTTCTCTCTTTCATAGCTTAGTATTTTGAAGCATTGCTAAGCTTTGATGTAACTTCTCACTGAAGCTTCTCCACAACCTTTAAGACTGCCCAAAGAGTACCTCTTAGTGCAAAGGAAAGTCTACTCTAAAGACAAATTCCAATTTCTCTCCAAGAAGACACAGATTACTACCAATCTCTCAATTTCCTGTTTAAAATGTTAAAAGCTAGACTCTACCAGGTGGGCTTGGTCTCAGTTCCAATATGTCCAAAAATAATAGTTGGTTTTTGCATGGAACATTGACCAATTTCTATTCCTATTGAAAACTGTACAAAGATTAGTGTTCTGCAGTGTTCTATAGTTAGAATAAAATCACATTCTTAACTCATTTATTTGTGTATTCTTTAGTAGACCTAGACAGTCTTAATTTATGTTAATAGAGATTTTGGTAAGGGATAAATACTCTTGGTTTCTACAAGGATTCTTTTACTTGGGAATTCAGAAATACTAAAAATGATTCATTGAGAATACCTTCCCCAAATGCTGGAATGGGAACTCCTATTTTTGTCTCACTAGCTTTAGGTAATTTTTCCAAATCTGTGCTATTAGGTGGGGCGGTATATGTCTGGGACAGTTTGGTTTCCTTCTTATTGCATTGCCTCAGTTCTGATACCAGTTTTGTTGTGTTTTTCAAATCTTATCTCACAGTGTTCTGGCCTAGGATGTCTGCTTTCAGAGCTCTTAATACCAATGGCAGTTATTTCTGAGTTTTTTCATTTGCAAATGTCCAAAGAGTACTTTCTGAAAGCTCTGGGACTATATTTTAAAAGTCTGCTTTGTTCCGGTGTGTGCTGATAAATGGTTATGTTGAAAGGTTAAGAGTTTCTACTTCGAAGCCAAATTGCCTACATGTACATCCCGACTCTGCCACTTACAAACTACATAACCTTGCAAGGTTACTTAATATTTCTGTGTTTCAGTTTCCTTATTTATAAAATGGTGGTAATAATAGCAGCTACCTCATAGGGATGTTATGAGAGTTAAATAGGAATGCATGTGTGCTTGTGTGCATGCGTGTGTAAAACATTGTATGCATTGAATAGATGTTATTTACAATTTTGATCACAAAATGGTTTTCCAGTGTTCTTGAAAAAATATTGGTTGCCTGCTTTATTTCTGCACGTCACTTCAACTCTGTCTTTAATTTATTCTGTCTTGCATCCTTGCATTTTAAGCCATAACTGTTCTATTCAAAGGTGATGAAATATTCTAAACTAGGAAATGTCAACGACAACCTGGAGCCCAAGTTGAAATCAGATGCCATTTGCATGACACTGTGATAACATGAAACACCATACTGCCACCTCCTCCCCCAACAGGGGTGTAGCAGTTCCAAGAAAATTATTCCTTAATCGCTTATGGCGAATACTTTGTGGGCTACAACTGCACTCTGCAGCCAGGAGCACTGCCCTTTTTATAGAAGGCTCTGGTAACTCACTAATTTTAAATCTCTAGTTATTTTTTGAAACACAGTAAATTATAAAAAGTCAACATTGTGGTATAAAATATGGAAAAAATAAAGGTCTTTACATGAGAGTCTTCTATTTAAGACCGCTCAAGAAATCTGACATGTCTAACTTCCTGTAATTATGCTGTCAGTTGCGGACTACAGTTTCTAATTATAATATTTGGCAGTTTTTCATCTCCTTGGCTTTGACTAGATTTTAAGAAAAAGATAAGGGTAAAATACAATTTCTGACTGATCTTATTTCATGGATAATGATTTTTGGTACTGAGTTTTGAGGTAGAAACTTAGAATGAAGGAATACTGTTTAAATCCTCCAGTAATTTCAGGGGGAAGTAGTTTTTGTGAGGATCACTCCTGATAAGAGCAATGTGTTGTCTTTCCTATAGATATGGCAAGGGACAGGCTGTGTGGTAGGTAAAGGCATGTGCCCTGGAGCCAAACCACCTGGGTTCAAAGCTGACATTGTCACCTACTAGTTGTGTGGCTTTGGTGTTTTCATGTAACCTCTGTCTCTGTCTCAGATTTTAGCTAAGATATGTTATGACAATATTTAACTCAGAGCATCATCGTGAGGACTAAATGAGTTACCATATGTGACAAGAGTATCTGACACATAGTATATGCTGGATAAGAGCTAGCTTTTACTAATAACTTCCTTCAAAGGTCATCATATCCGAGTTGACTTATTCACGTGGCACCTTAAGATAGTAACAGACATCTGTAATTTCTTTCTTTCCCTTCACATCTAACTAGTTATTAAGGTTATTGATTTTTCAAAATAATCCTTCGGAAATTTTCGTTTTGATGGACACTAACCTTTTTAGTTCCTTATGATATCTTCCTCAGATGAACAAACCAGTTTTCCATCTGATTTCCATGTCTTTAGTCTTTTCTCACTTCAGTGCCTCTAAGCATCACCGGCAGATCAATCTTCCTAAACGTCAGATTGAGTCCATCACTGTTAAGCTCTGGATCTTTAGTAGCACTCTATTTCTTACAGTATAAAATCCAGACCCTTAATCTTTATATCTAGACTCCTTGGGTGTAGCTAGCCTCAACCTTGACAAACCTTCAGTTGTGCTGGTCTGCTCAGTATTCAGGAAAACACATTTTCCTTTATTTATGTTATAAGTTTCTTCTCTCCTCTCCTTCCTTTGAAATATTCTCTTCATTTGTCATTTGCTGTTTAATTTTTATGGGTGCATATCAGAATAAATTATGTACATTTTTAAAGAAAGAGGATATTGCTGATAATTCTCCCATACAAGGCTATGCAAAAGGTAATAGCTTAGTAAATACTCACCAAGTAAATACTTTCCATCTTACAGTTGGTGAAGTTCTCCTTCCTGAAGGAAAATGGATTTGGTTCAAATTCCATTAAATTGCCACATGAACGGACTGGGGACTATCCTCTAGGAACTGTTCAAACTGTTATCACATTATGTTAAATAACTTCATTCTAAAGAATGTCTTTTTTATATTTTGGGACATTGCTTTTACATCTATTAAAATCTATTTTTAGTTAATTAATTAATAATAATATGTCCCTAGTCTATGCCAGGTACTCTATGTACAGTATCTCACTTAATTCTAAGAGTACCCCAGTGAATCAAGACAATCTACTACTATAATCCTAATTTAGGTGACCTGAGGCTCAGAAGGTTAAGTTACTTTCCCAGGGTGTGTCAGCCTATATAAATTAGAATTCCTTAACTCTCAACTCATGGTGCTTCAAGCTAATGAAAGTAAACAGCAACTCAATTCCCATTATTAGTGGTTTTAGGATTTACCTCCCAAAAGCTGACTAGGGAATTTAGTTGGGAAGAAGCATTAGTCTGGAAGCAGGAGAAACTGGTCTGGAACTATCTGTAGCACCCCATGTCTGGTTTCTGAAGTTTAGTATGCTTAATTTTAGAACGTGATCAAGATTCAGCACTAAAATATAAGGAGTGTTTAAGTAGCCAGTATAACGTGACAGGCAGATGGCAGGTAACATACAGTTGGCAGAGAGATCATGTTCCCTTCTAGATGGTGTTCTAAGAACTGAGGAAACAATAGGTACCAACATTCTAATTTGATCTCCAAATAACCTCAAACAAATGGAGACACATCAACAGTGTATATGTATGCAAATCCATAAAACATCGATTTCAAAAATAAGATCTATGTAGCTTGACATGCACCACAGATTTAAAAGAGAAATCTCTTCTGTGTAAATCTGAATTAACTCTGCTTGAGGAGAAAATGTACAGCACCTGCCATGGCCTGCATCTCCTTTAAAACGGAGAATGGAATGTACGTACATGTGGGTGGAACGGAGCTTTCTAACGTTCTCTTCTCCATCACTGTGGGAATATATATTGTTTTTATTCTTTAAGCCCCCACTGCATGTTGTGTCCAATACTACTTTCTTGTCGAAACTCTGTAGTTTGAGACCACCTATGTTATCCGGATGTGTATGTGTCCCGTCTGTGTGTGTGTGTGTGTGTGTATGTATAAATTCTGGGTATACATTTATAGATACCAAAGAATAAAGAGCATTTCCTCAGACAAGCTATAATAATTCTTATATTAGAATTTAATCTTTATTGCATGCTTTTGGGTAGACTATTTTCCTCCCCAGATCTGTCAGGTTAGTATATACTTTTTTTTTTCTTTTGTGAATTTAAGAAATTAAATTCTTACATTGCAATGTAAAATTCTTTACATTGAAAAACAAGATGTCTGATGTGTTAAATGGAGTTTAATTAAAAATGCGGAGTGGATTTTATATGTAAATATGCATAGTTATTTTTCTATAAAAGATGTCTTTTATGCTGCCTTTATAGGAGTTTACAGTTGCGAGTATACATTTTTTTTTTTTAACAGTGATTCAGAAGGCACAGATGTGCCAAGAAGCAGTGGTATTCAGTATGCCCTTTTGGGTGGGCTGGCCTGAGCAGATGGACCTCCAGTCTGCATTAAAGGTCAAATGATGTGTGCTTTTGCCAAATCAGTTTGGGAAAGAAATTTCAAATTCTCTCTCTGATAAGTGGCTCACTACATATTTTCTGAAAATTTAAATTTAATTGTAGTTGTTTCCAGTTCTTTACAGAAAGTCCTGGTGGCTAAACTTAAAGCCTAAATAAAGTTTGAACTTTTAGCCTGAAATTTGGCATTCAAAACTTTGATACTGATCCTGGTCCATTGTTTCAGCCTAAACTTTTATTACACTCCTTTACAAAGCCCTCCGTCCCTCCACTCCCCTAAGCTATGTCTCCCAACCAAATAGCAAATTCATGCAATTCTCTGAATGGGAAGTGGTGTTTTCTTTGTAAGTAATGAGAGGACTTTCCCTCGTGTTCTAGTTTGAGTTCCCTCTTACAGACAAAGCTTTTTTTTGATCACTCTAGCTAATAAAACTGTTTCTTTCTCTAAACTCCTTTAGTCCTTGCTATATATTTCATTAATTTAATCTTTAACATTAAAAAAAAAAGATGTTATTCTCATTTATGCAACAATTCTGTTGCATGTTGAAATTAGGACTACCATAATTCCTGTAGTAGACATGGAGGAAGGTAACTGGTTTAGCAAGCATTATAATCAAGACGTTTTTTTCTGGTGTAATGGAAGAAAAGACAGCAAGCCTGGGGCTTTGGCCTTTTGCTGTCAGTTCTTACTGTTCTGGGGGCTTCATTAACAACTAAACCTTCAGGCATGCTTACTAAGTTAGTAGAGGGGTACAGGGAAGTTGTTCCTTATTTACCTATGTCTTATGATGCTTGTTTGCAAACTGAGGTGAAAACCAACATGAATACATTCTTACTAGAGTGGGTCAACCCTTTTGGTGTTGCCTAATCTAATATCTGTCTAGTATCATTTTGAAGAACAAGTATGGAATATGAAGATTCATATATCAATATGAAAGTCAAGTTCTAAGTGGTTTCACTCATTCTGAAAGTTTTTCTGGTCATTTGTGCTTATACAACTGAAGGTTATGCCTCACAATTAAGGTTAAGTCTGGGCCCAGGGAGGAACACCTAAAGAGAGCTGCAAAATACCCTTACAAAAGGAGTAATTACGGGGGTGCCTGGGTGGCGCAGTTGGTAGAGCGTCTGACTCTTGGTTTCAACTTAGGTAGTGATGTCAGGGTCCTGAGATTGAGCCCCCAGTTGGACTCTGTGCTCAGCGGGGAGTCTGCTTGAGATTTTCTCTCTCCCTCTGCCCCTCCCCGCCACCTCCCCAGCCCGAGAGCACACGTGCTTTCTCTCGCTCGCTCGCTCTCTCTCAAATAAATAAAACTTTGGGATGCCTGGGTGGCTCAATTGGTTAAGTATCTGCCTTCCGCTCAGGTCGTGATCCTGGGGTCCTGGGATCGAGTCCTGCATCAGGCTTCTTGCTCAGTGAGGAGCCTGCTTCTCCCTCTGCCTGCCGCTCCCCCTGCCCATGTGCTCGCTCTCCCTCTCTCTCTCTCACTGACAAATAAATAAATAAAATCTTTAAAAAAAAGAAAAGAAAAGAAAAGAAAAAATCTATTCCGAACTGGTTGGTCATAGCTGAAAAAAATCAGACAATGACCTGTGACTTTGCAAGGTGGATGCACTGCCAAAGAAAAAATTATTCACTCCTTGGCTTGGTTTTATCTTTCTGAGTAACAGAGTGAATGGCTTTGGAGACACTCTAGCCTTTAACAATTGACATAAAGTTCCTTAAAAACACTGTATTTTAACCAAATTGTCATTGCAGTTAATGAGCAGAATATGGCATTTCATGAGTTGATACTAACTTACATGAAATTTTTTCTTAGTGGAAATAATGCATGTTCTCTGTGTCCTTAGGAATCACAAAATTTATGAAATCTTTCATGAACTAGAAAAGCAGAGATCATTTAAAGTTGACATTTTCTTTCTTTTTCTCTTAAACCAAGTGGTGGAATTGCAGCATCTTTAGGGAATGAAGCATTAAAATAGACTACTTCTACTGAGTAGTGAAATCTAGCTTATTTCATATTATCCTAGAAACACTGACATTAAAGGGATTATAAAAATTATCTTGTTCAACTATCATCAGATGCTCGTATCTTTTCTGTATCATCTCTGACAAGTTAAAGTCCTACTTCTGCTTGAACTCGCCCTAGTGATGAGAAAGCTTTCTGCCCTGAGGCAGCCTCTTGCATTTGTGCATATCTGTGAGGGTTACAAAACCCTTCTAGGTATAGTGTTGAAATCTGTGTTTCTGTATTTCAATCATTTTATCGTAGTGATTCCTTCTAAATGAGTTGTGTATTTTTCAACATGACAGCAGGTCAGACAATCTGACAACAGTAAGCAAATTCTTCTTAAGCCCCTTTCTCATGACTAAGCATCCACAATTTCTTCCATTACTCCAAAACTGATGTAGTTTTGAGTTCCTTCATTAATTTGTTCATTATTTTCCAGATAGATTCTGATTTTTCAGTATTTCTCTTAAATTGTGATTCCCATAATTTTCCAGAGATTCCAAGAGTGGTCTCATTTACATAAATTAAAAATGTGATTTTTCACTCTATCATTGTAGGTTTTTTTTTTAATGTCCATTTGAAAATTTAAAGTTCTGTCTTGTTGGATGGTCTCATCACATTGTTGATTGATTATGTTTCCTGTTAACTAAAACCCCTCAGTATTTTACAGGAGCTAGTACTAATTTTTATCAATCCTGTTCCTATAATTATATGATTACTTCTTTTAAATCCAAGTCCAGGTTCTTAGGAGGTATATCTTAGATGCTGGTTTTTAAATTTCTGTTTAAGAAATATTTACATCATTGGACTTAAACTATTATTCAAACTCATTGTTAACATTTTGAAACTTGTTTGTGTTATCTAACATCCTGACTTTCTTGACAACCTTTATGACTCCACTAAGCATGCTATTAAATCATTATGAACATTTTGAACAAGACAGAGTAAAAATCTAACAAATATTTGAGACCTCATTAGTATATTTCATGGGTTTTTCTCCCCAGGATTGATCCACTCCAACTTCCCTTGACCTATAGCAAACAGTGAGGTTGGGGAAGGATTGATCCATCACTGTCAGAATTGGGCCCTGATTGGCCGAAGCTGATCAGTATATTTTAACAATCTATGTCACAGTGTTTGGTTCATGGACAGCCCACTCAGAGTAAAGGATAGAATGTTAGGTTGAGAAAAAGGAAATCTCTTTCTCTTGTTCTGGGTAATAAGATAGGCAGATGTGAGGCCTGGAACTGCTTTTCGCTACTTTGCAACTATGAGGGATACCAGCCTGAGGACGAAACCAAAACACGGAATTGCTAAAAACATCTTATAAATGAAATTAAAATTCTACTCTAACAATGTCCAAGGCTTTTTCTATCTCTAAAATTTTTAGTCATATGAGTAATTATATGAGAGGAGGGATCTTAATGCTAGCTACCGTAGAATATCATGGAATACAAGTAGTTTAACACAACAGAAGTCTCTATTTTATTCACATAATTTCTGATGTGAATTGTCAGAGGTTATCCTCTCTGTAATGACTCAGGCGACCAGGGAGTCTCTTTCCGTCTTAGGATGTCACTGCCTCAATCTGTGGCGGGGAAAGAGAAAGTTAGAGGAGGAATCTGGCTTTTAAACTGTCTTGGTCTAGAAATAAAAAATATTGCTTCCACTCATAATTCATTAGCCTGAACTTGTCACATAGTTCCAAATTAAATGCTAAGGAGGCTAGGCATTATAGAGAATATTTTGAATATTTGATGAGTACTAGTGGCACCAGCAGCTCAACCTCCTCTCTTCCAGAAATGTAGGTTTTCACAAAAGAATGAAGGAGCCCCTGATCATAAGCCCTGTCTGCTTTCTACTTGTAACCATCTCAAAGGTGAGGAGGTATTAATGGCCTTGTTCTTGGTTTAGAACAGTGAGAACACACACAAATTATAACAATAAATTCTTCTAAGACACTATCTTTTCCTTTCACTTTGAAAGTTAGGACTAAACGTTTGTAACTCTGGATTCCTGGTCACATCTCCTATTTTCCCCGGTGGCTGGAAGATAAGAAATTTCCGTTCATGCAGTTCACTATCTCATCTGCAGGTTTTTACCATACTCTGGTATGTAATCTTCTTAGGCCTGGAGACTTAAAATCATTTAGAGAAGCTAAATGCTATCTTCTCATCTCTTTACATATCTTGAGGTTCAGTTGCTTTTACCGATATTTATTCTACCTTCTCCAGGCTAAAAATGATTCTCCTGGTCAGAGATTATGGAGGTAAAAGAAAAATTTCAGAATGCCATTTTGTGTCACATGTTCAATTTATAAAATCCTACTAGACATGTAACAGGTAAACTGTCTTTGTTCTTGCTCTGGATATAAGTGTCCCTTTAAAGAGTTTTATTTTCCTTATGCAGTTTATTCACAAACCTCAGTCCATTCTGGTTTTCCGGCACTGTTCTCTCAGCTTCATGTTCTTTTCATATTTGTGCTTGGTTAAATGCCTCCGAAACCCATTTCTATATGTAAATGTAAAAGTTAAAACCATCCAAGTTGCCTTTATGGAGCCACTGTGAATCTTCAGATGCTGTCCTCGATGAAGTGGGTTTTTGTTTGTTTGTTTGTTTGTTTTGTAATTTCAAAGGTGGAAATTCAGTTTCAAGTGATTTCCAAACTCTCTGAACTTTCCCTATTGAGAGGCTGAAACTACATGACTATTTACAACTTTCACTTGACTTCTTTGACGTTTTCCTATGTGAAGTTTCAGGTAGCTTTCTCCCCTGCATCTCCTGGTCACCATGTGTTTGGAATACTCTAATGCTTAATATGTGACTTTTGAATGAATGCGTTTGAACCGAGCAAGGACAAGATGACTTTTCCATGAGAATCCCATCTCATTTTTCTTTCTTCCTTTCCTTTTTTCTTTCTTTTTTCTTTTCTTTTGTTTCTTTTTTGGTCAAATCTGAACCTTTTGGTCAATCATAACTGATAGTTTTTTTTAATGGAATTTTGTTTTTGATAACTTCTGACAAGCTTTCTATTCGTGGAGATTAAAACTTTTACATAGTCTACTAAACTCTTTTAGTATAGCTCTATCCATGTTAAAGTTACAGGTTTGATATCCATATAGACAGTTCTTATTCTACAGATAATTATATTTAATCTTGTATCCTTACCGACAGGCTACATTGATCATCAGAGACATAGGTCAAGAAAATAAAAATAGCTCAATATAATTCCATTATCATTACTAAAGCAGAAAACTTTTGATATCTCTTTCACGTCTGTTTTCCTAAGATTTTATGGAACAAGCTTGTCTATATTCAAAATTCCATAACTTTATCAAAGTTTTCCTCAATCTTATTGAAGTTCTTCAGTATTGCTTCAGAATAAAGGGAGAAAATATATGCTAAGTTTAAATGCAAGTCATTAGCATCAGTAAAAGCAGCAGACACCCATGAATCATAATCATGGAACTATTTATATATGTATACTTAAACCTCAATAAACCTGTAAGAGCATATTTTAAAAGATTCAATATTAAAAGAAGGTAGAAGAAAAAAGAATAGGTAAAAACAATAATTAAGCAATTAGCAGAAGAATTTTGAAGAAAAACTTGAATCTTTGAATATGGAAGGACTTACCTAGATAACTTGATGGAATTCTTGCATTTCAAGTCGGATGACTCAATGAAAAGAAACTTACTTAATTATGGGAGACAACAAATGATATGGTCTTGGGGAAATTTATGTTTAACTAATTTTATTAATTATGAAAGATTGAAAATAAATGAGTCAAACATTTAACATTAGTAATTAGAAAGCAAAATAATAAGCCATAAAATGCAGCTATAATTATATACATATCTTATATTTTATTTTCTGATATTGCTACTAATTATTTCACTTTCTTATCTATGACATTTGCTAGAATAACTTTGAAATATTGAAATACAACAGTGATAATGACTTCCTTGTTGTCTATAATTTTAGCAAATGATTTTAAGTATCTAAAATCGGTTTGGGGTAGTCTTCATCATATCTAAGTTTCTTCTATTCTTACCTCTTAGAGTTTTTATTAGGAATGATTCTGGAATTTTGTTAAATACTGTTCAGCATATATTTATATGACTTTTTTCTCCTGAAATGGGGATTATGATGATAGATTGGCTTTTTTGGATCATGCTTGATTTCCTGGAATTAAAGGCCTATGGTTTTGGGTGCCCAAGTGGCTTAGTTGGTAGAATATGTGACTCTTGATCTCAGGGTTGAGAGTTCAAGACCCACGTTGAGTGTAGAGCTTACTTAAAAGAAAAAAATCCATGGTTGTTAGCTATAATATTAAATTCTATTTGTTAAACTCCACTTATATCTTTGCACATATATCCACAAGAATGATTTATGTTTTTGCTGTATTTTATTAAGTCTTAATAAAATTGTAGGATTTTATGAACATTTCTCTGTTTTCATATGTTCCAGAATATTTTAAATAATATAAGAATTATCTGAACCTTTAAAGTTATATAGAATTTAGCTGTGAACTTGTTCCTCATTGGAGCTTTTATTAATGCTAAAATTTAGAGTTCTTTTTTATTCAGATTTTCTCTCCTGTCTCAAGTTAACTTTGGTAATTTATAGTGAGATTAAAACTCTTCAACTTCCTCCATAATTTTCTTCATTTTTATAAATATGTAAATAATAAACTCATAGTTATTATAATATGTGTATTTGGTTACTTTTCTTTTTAAATCCTCACTATTTTATGTTGCTTTCCCTTTTTGCCCATACTTAAGCATACCAGGTTATCTGTTTTATTGCCTTATCCTTTCTACATTTTTCTCTTTTAGTTATTTCATGATTTAGCTGTATTAATTCCCAGAACCTATATATCATATATAATTATTGAAGTATAGTTGATGCACAAATTGTGCATATTTAATATAGGCAATTTGATGAGTTTAGACATATGCATACAAAATGAAATCTTTATTTTAACCTTCAAATCTCTTACCTTTTCATTCATCATGCCCACCTCTTTGAGATTTTGATCAAGAATCTGAGACAGCTCTCTTAAAGTAGAGCAATTTATTTCTCCAGTTTTAACCATTTTATGTTTTAGGTTATTGTTATTTTAGTTTTGGTAAGTTTACAGTGATATAATTGTAGTTTAGTGAAAATAGTTAAATTTCTTCAATAGGAGCAATTCTAGTTGTCAGCTTTATCTTCTTCCCTTAAGTTAATATCTTCCTTTAATTAACTGGAACTCTTCATTGCTTTATTGTTGGGAGACAATTCTTCATAAACATCTCACATTTCTTCTGCACAGTATGGATCCTCTGAGTGAAGGGACTTACAGCCAAATTAAGGGATGTTTATATAAGGAGATTTTCTAACATACTAAAGCTGAAAGTGTTTCCAAATTAATGATAAGGTCTCTTCTCTCTGTCCAGAAGAGGATAGACAAGTCACCAACTATACTGTATAAGATTAGAGTATCCTAAACTCAGGATTGCTTTATAATGCATGCTGCCGTGTGTGTGTGTGTGTGTGTGTGTGTGTGTGTGTGTGTAAGTGTAAGCATAAATGTATATAAATATAAGCCCCGTGGTCTCCATAAGTTTAGAGATATATCAAAGATGGGCATGGTGAGTGCTTAGAATTTATGGAACAAAGTATCAGAGATGAAAAAACTATAAAGAAAAAGAACGTGGGGCACCAGAGTGGTTCAGTCAGTTTAAGTGTCTGACTCTTGATTTTTAGCTCAGGTCATGATCTCAGGGTCATGATATCAAGCCTCACGTGTGTCTTGGCACTGGGTGTGGAGCCTGCTTAAGATTCTCTCTCTCCCTCCCTGCCCCTCCTCTGCTCTCTCTCGCTCTCTCTCTCTCAAAACAAAACAAAACAAACAACAAAGAGAAAGAACTTAGCAAGTCCAATACGGCAAAAACAAAATTAAAGACATTCAGATTTGAAAAGTAAAATTGTCATTATTTATAAATGATATGATTGAAAACTTAATGAAATCTACACAAAAGCTCCAAGAAAAAATGAGTGAATTTAGCAAGATGGCAGGATACAACATCAATATACATGAAAACTTTTGGATTTTTATATATTTTTAACATTCAGAAATCAGAATTTTAAAAACTCCATGTATATTAGCATCAGAAAATATGAAATCACTAGGGGTAAATATAAAGATGTGCAAACTTTTTAAAAGACCTGTTTAAGTGGAGAGATATTCTCTGATCATGAGTCAGAACACTCAATATGGTTAAGATATCAATTCTTCCCAAATTAATCTATAGTTTCAACTTAATCCCAATAAAACCCCAGCAGACTATTTTTTTCCCATAGAAATTGACAAGCTGATTCTAAAATTCATATGAAAATGCAAAGGACATAGAATAGCCTTAAACACCTTTGAAAAAGGATAAAATTTGACAAATAGTACCACCTGATTTTAAGAAATTGTAAGACTTGTGAAGCTACAGTAATGTTTTTATTGGCCTGCATAAAGATAGATATGTAAGTCATTGGAAAAGAATAGAGTAAGAAGTAGACCCACTCACACATTGACAGTTTAGACAGAGGTGGAAAGACAGTTCTGTTGAGAAAGGCTAGATAGCCTTTTAAACAAATGGTGCCGTGACACTGGGAACATATGCAAAACAATGAATTTCAACCATCTAACACAATCTACACAATTTAACTCAAGATGGATCATCAGCCTAAATGGAAGCCTGAAACTTTAAAACTTCAGAAGAAATCATTAGAGGAAAGCCTTTGCAATCCTGTGTTATAACACTAATTGTTGTAGTTAAACTACATTGTTGAGTTAAATTGTTAAGTTAAACTCATCAAAATAGAAAAGTTCTATTTTTTGAAAGACACTGTTAGAAGACAAACCAAGACTGGAAGAAAATATTTGTAAATCATATTATCTGATAAAGGAATGATTTCCAGAATATATGAGGAACTCATATATGAATAAGACAGCAAAAATCCAGTTTAAAAATATCAAAAGGTTTGAACAGTCACTTGCAAAAAAGAAGACATATGGATAGCAAATAGGCACAGGAAAAGATGTTCAACTTCATTAGGAAAATGCAAATTAAAATTACAATGTGATGCCTCTACAAACTTGTACGAATGTCTAAAACTAAAATGACTGACTGTACCAAGTGTTGGTGAGGATGTGAATAAACTGGAAGTCTCAGACACTACTGGTGGAAATGTAAAATTGTATAACAATTTTGTAAAAAGTTTGACAGTTTTTTAAAAAGTTTAACATTCACCTACTATGTGATGTAGACCTTCTCCACATTCCACACATCAACAGAAAGGAAAACATACATCCATAGCAAGGCTTATACACAAGTATTTGTAGCAACTTCATTTGTAATGGGCTTTAAAAAAAAAAAAAAACTGGTAACAACCCAAATGTCCATTCACAGGTGAATGAATTAATGAACTGTGATAACCACAGAGTGGAACACTGCTCTGGAATCAGAAGGAATGAAATACTGATCCGTGATACGAAAGGAATGGTTCTGAAAATACTTATCCTGAGTGAAACAAGTGAGGTCCAAACAAGTACATATTGTATGATTCCATTTATGTAACATTCTAGAAAATGCAAACTAATCTATAGTGACAGAAAACAGAATATTAAGTTGCTTGGGTGAGGATTGGGGTGAATAGGATGGCAAAAAGAGGTTATAAAGGCTATGAAAAATCTTTTGGGGGTGATCAATATGTTCAAATCTTCATTGTTTTATAGGTACATATTATGCCAAATCTTATTAAATGTACACTTTAATATGTGCAGTTTATTATACTTTAATTATATTTCAATAAAGCTGATAAAACTAATAAGAGAATGTGGTTATGCAGTTTTATTAATACAACAAATAGTAGTGGCTTACTTTGATACTGGAAATAAAGATCTAATAGTGGAAACTGGAAGCAAACTTTATGGGTATGAATACCCAAACTATGGAATCTTCAGGAATAACTTCATTAAGAATGCTGTGGAACTCAAGGAAAATAGATTTTTAATTTAGTAGAAAGATATAAAATAGAATATGACAAAAGGAAGATGATTTATAAAAGATGATATATAAATTCAGTGAGAGAGAATAGTTTACTTAATGTGAAAACAACTAGAAAAAAATTGGATTGGACTCTCTTATACAAATAAATTTTGGAATCTATACCATCAATAACTTTATAAAGTCAGATGTTATCAGTCCCCATCATTTCCCTACTTACTTCACCTTTCTAGTACATGCAAAAACCAGATGGATCAGGTAGATTATTTTAATCTAAGCAGGTGATAGCTTTAATCACTGCTGCCTGGAATGATCTGAATATTCTTAGACCCTCTGAGTCATAAATTCAGGTATGAGTACAACAATCCTTTGAGTAATAGAAATTGTACACTTGATATTGGACCAAGTTAGATCTAGAAGGCACAAGCAAATTATATGAATAAATGATCTAGAATCCCATGGTATGTACTACTCTTGCACTTCAACTACTATCTCTAAGGTCATTTCCTACACTAACTGGAAGGGGAGTAAAGCACTTGGATCTGATTACTAAAATGCCAGCACAAGATGGTATAATGAGCTCGTAAATAGAGCAGCCATGGTGGCAGGGATAGAAGCTATGCATGGACTCAATAGCATAGTCTCCCTTTTACCAGGATTTACTAGCTACTACTTACTGGCTATTGATCACAGAGTGACTACATTGGACCTCTTCCCTCTTGGATAAGAAGGCAATTTTCCTTTTTACAATCAATATTTATTCTAGATATGGGCTGGTTCTATATCCATAATACCTCCATTGCAACCACCATCTAAGTGCTCTTTATAGAATGTCTGGATTATAAACAAGTTATCCCATAGGACATTGCTGAGACCCAGGTGTCCATCTGATGGCAAAGGAAGCATAAAAGTAAAAAACAAAAACAAACAAACAAACAAAAAAACAGAACCATAGATTCCACCAGCAGCAAATGACCTGTTAGAGTGATGGATGGACTGCTTAAGGCTTAGCTAAGCATACAGACAACATCCTCTAGAGGTAGGACATGGGTATATAAGAGGCTATGTATGTACTGAACTAACCATATATTTTCTGTTTGGGTGTCTCCCAAAGCTAAAATACATGGTTTTAGGCAACAAATTTTGGAAAAAGTATTGGTTCTTATCAACATCCTTACACCATTTGCAAATTTAGGTTCAACTGAGGATCCTGGTTTTCAGGGAGGTAACATAGTAGTCAGCCAGGGGACAAAGGATTTCACTGAATTGGATGCTTATATAGCATCAAATTGTGTTGAGCTCCTCCTCACAGTGGACCAACAAGCAAAAACAGGAACTCCTGTTCTACCAGAAGTGATTAACGAAAATTACCATGAAGCACAGGGTTGATGCTACACAGTGGGAGCAAGCAGTGTCTAGAGCCCAGGATTTTCTCTAGGGTAGCCCTCGGTGCTTCTGCGGTACTATGCATTGTATTAATAGTAAATGGCCAATTTATGGACAGCTAAACACTCAGGACCTTTGGGGAGGAGGACTGGAAATCTCCATTTCAATTGGTTTAAAAATACCAAAAAAATTGTTATCTTGAGAGTTTACACATGACATATATTTGTTTTACATGTTTTGGCTTCCTTAATATTCCCTTACTTTGCATCCTTCTGTTCCCACTTCTACTCTGATAACACCTTAAGTATATTTTCACATTTTTTAATGAAAATAACTTTAAATCCTTGTATTTAAAACCTCTGAAGTTTTCTTTACTAACAAAACCGTAGTAAGTTTATCTTTTCTTTCAAAGTTCACCAAGTCAGGGTCACCAAACAATAATACTCTTTCTATTTTTTTTACAGTTTTTAAAAATATTTTCTAAACATTTTCTTAAGAAACAGGGCCTTTTGGGGCGCCTGGGTAGCGCAGTCATTAAGCATCTGCCTTTGGCTCGGGGCGTGATCCCGGCATTATGGGATCAGGTACCTCTGCTGGAAGCCTGCTTCTTCCTCTCCCACTCCTGCTGCTTGTGTTACCTCTCTCACTGGCTGTCTCTGTCAAATAAATAAATAAAATCTTAAAAAAAAAAAAAAAAGAAACAGGGCCTTTTTATTTTTTTTATTTATTTGAGAGAGAGAGAGAGAGAGAGATAAAAATTGAGATAATGAGTGGGAGGAGGGGCAAAGGGAGAAGCAGGCTCCCCGCTGAGCAGGGAGCCCAATGAGGGCTCAGTCCCAGGTCCCTGGGATCATGACCTGAGCTGAAGGCAGGTGCTTAACCAACTGAGCCACCCAGACACCCAAGAAATGGGGCCTCTATATTGTTTCCGTGTATTTCTTATCTCTGTGGGGAGGCTCCAGAAGCAAAAAAAATGTCCTATAGTTAATTGAACAAATCCCTTCCTCCTCAATATCCATTGGTTTCCAATAAGGGTAACAACACTAGAACAATATGGAGGAAGCTTTGTGGAAAATTACATCTATATTACAAATAAACTTGGGACATATCTTTGTATTTAACATAGAAATGTACAGAAGAATGTAAGAGAAGGAAGAAAAGGTATTATATCTACTTTTATGACCATCAAAATCACACTGGTTGTATAAGGAAGCATCTAAAAAATAGGTGACAGTTTCAAGGTAGTCTAGATCTGGTTTTACAAATTTCAGAATTTATAACATGGATTAATAGTCATATATTAGGAGACTTGAAAAAAGTGTTTCTAATATGTATTAATGTGTTCTACATTGAATAAGTTAGCCATTTACCACATTAGCTTCATATGTAAATTGTCTATGCAATTTGGAAATATATAATGAAGAATATTTTATTATTTGGGAGAACGTATTTAATTGGTACAGAAAAAAATACATGAGAATTCCAGGTTAATAATTTCAATATTTCTATTTTATTTTAAAAGTTTATCCTCTACATCTGTTCAAATAGATCTTAGAATTTAACTCCTTATAGCATTTTATTCTTCTCCCTGGAAACAGAATGATCTGAGGTCTCCCTGTGCCCACCACAGTGAACTTCGTGGGCACCCTGCATTAAATGGCCTAAGAATATTACTTTCAGCCTTATGAATGATCTGGTATAAGTTTTTGATTTGTGTATCGGTTTGATGACTTTTAGAAGAACCACATTCTAAAAATAAATCACTTATTAAAGCCTTTAAGCCAAATTTTTAAGGATTAAAAGTATTTTAAATATTTTTTTTTTTCCTCAGGCAAATTTGTAGGCCCTAATGCTAAGAGCTCTGAAAAATCTGATTAGGTGTCCTTAAGGTGTCTGAAGATGTTCCCAGTTCATCCAAACCCCTAAGCACAGAGTACATTCAGTTTAGACTAATCAAATTCAGAACCATTTTTTATCTGCAATTTTATTAAAGACTTTTACAAGCTCTCATATACTTTTTCACTTACAATTATCATTCTTATTGTAATTTTTGGAGCAGTGGTTAAGCATTTCTCAAATTACAATGCTGGATAACAGCCCAAGTGCCAGAGTAGGTCAAGGGGCCAAGGAAACCATATACAAATGATCCCTAACTTTGCAGGTTAAGATGATCTACTGTTGGATATACAAGTCCTAGGGATTTGTGTTGAGCTCTGAGGCTAGAGAGTACTGCGGCTGTTCTTACCTGAAGGAGAACAGTGCTGGGATTTAACCATTGGCAGAGCTAAGTGCGGTGTGTGTACCTGTGAATGCAGGTACTTGAGGGAGTTAAGGGTTTAATTGCTTGTTCACTAGAGATTATCTCATAGCAGGCATTCAATCAGTCTTCACCAGGTTGAAGGAGGTTCAAGGGCAGGAACGGGCTTTGTGTACTCTCTTTTGTGTTCCTGCCTTACTCCCTGCATATCCTATACTGTATGCATAATTCAAGCCAAATAATTTATGTAAACGAATGAAGGAATCCTAATTTGCCATATAACATACTATGAGAATGTCCTTTCCATTCTTTATTTAGAGTGTGTGAAAAGTGAATTTAGAAAGGTACAATGGTAGCTTCTCCCTGTGCTTAACGTAAACTTTTTTTGTGAAACAAAGAAAGGACTTCTCTGTTGGATTCATAAGTGAAAGGGGATATGTTTTTCTGTGTATGAACAGATATAGTCTTCTTTAAGTGGTCTTGATGACATTTCTTAATATTTTTTGAATTTTAATTGTTAAATATGTTTTCTTGTCATAGTAAATGCAGATTTCTGACCAGTGCTGTTATGACCTTTGGTAGAGAAGTGTTGTATCTTTTAATAATAGGAGAAAGAAATTAAGTCAATTATATTATTAATTACAGGATATAAACGCTAAGATGCACTGATGTCAGCATAGGCCTTGATAAAACTTAGGGCACTTCAACACTAAGTCATTGGTCTGTCATGATGCAGGCCTGTTGAAATGATCCCGAGCTCAAGAACCTTGACATAACCCTGCAACTGCCCTAAGCAACCACTTACCAGGATCTATTGAGTAGCAAAACTCAATGTTAAATTGAGCTTATACAGACAATGCATTCCTGCCCCTTACGGTAATGAGCCACGGCCTAAACAGTAACTCAATATATAAGACCAGTTTCTAGCATTTGCAAAAATGGCAGAAATAATTACTGATCATTATGCTCCTATGTGATCAAGAATGTGATTCAGTGTATTGTTGCACTGATAGATTTAAGCAAATGTTGACAATTGCTCCCTTCAAAACAAGGGAACAAAAGAAAGTCATTATATTGGGAAATTTGACGTAGTCATAGCCTTACTACAATTGACGGCAAATTTTTAAAAATAAATCATTCTTTTTTTTCATGATGCTTATTTTTTTCTATATTTTTAGAAACATTTGGTTTTTGTTTTACTTAAGAATAGGGGGAATGGATCTGTTTTTCTTGGGTGCTAATTCCTTTTAAGTTATGAATCTTTTCATGACTATAGCAATTTTTCTCATTTATATTTTACCAGTCACTTTATCATTAACTTTCCTACTTTGTTCTGAGTTCCATTCCAGCAGACCCATGTGGGGCGATTTCCCCTTCCCACAATGTGTAGAGGCACTTCCATACAAGAAGGTTTGCCTTTCCTGCCTTCAGACCCATTTCTGAGTGGGGTTGTAGAACACTAGCCATATACTTGCATCTAATTTTAGTGCACTAAGCAGATCCATCCATGATAAGGCTCACACCTTTTCCTCTTTTATTAACTTGTCATAGGGAACTTTCCATGAGACCAAAGATGTAGGTTGAGAGAGGGGCAGTAAAACAGTAGGAACAGGTACCACGAGAGTCTTAGTTACCTGCTTTTGCAGTTCACACGTCTTTAGGACCTATTAGAGCTTTGTCTTATATATCTCATCATTACTTTGTATCAGAATGCTGCTGTGCAAACCGATGTTTGAAGGTAGATCCGGAGACATATCATCATAATGGGCAATTTGGTTTATGGTCATTAGATATCTCATGTTCAGTCATTTAGTCCATACAAGGGCCTAGTCACAAGCCAGGAGCTGCTTTTTTCAAATGTGGAACAGTTGCCAAAAGAGGAGGACATGATCTTATTTCAAAAAACCCTAGGGATTTTGCTTATTTTCTTTCTGGAGTTTACCAAAAATTTCATATATCAGCTGTATGCCACAGACAATTCCAAAACTATTTGAACTACTGAGTCATTATCACCAATAGTAGCAAAATGGTACTACAACCTAAACTTGATGAAGTGAAATTTCATGCTCCAGACCACATTCAACACAGGCATGTAGGGTACCTGGTAATGGTGCAAGAAGCTCACTGAAATACTAGATATTTTTTCTCCAAAACCCAAATATATCCACAGAACAACGTGCTTATTCTTTTTTGAGGTTGATCTTGTCTTTTAGTTTAGAAAGAATATTCTGTCATGGCCTAAGTCACTGGACGCCTGGAAACTCCATCAACAGAACAGACACATGAACGGTTGTGGTTTATCTCCTTTTTTGGCATAGGTTTGTTGTACTAAGTAGTCCAGAGTGCCAGCTAAGTAGCAAACTAACAAACTGTCTATTAGGAAAGAAAGCTAGAGTTGACATAACCCAGTGGCAAGACAGTGAAGTTACGCAGTTGTCTCTGACTTACAAATGAAAGTCTTTATGATTTTGCTTACTGACCTTAATAGAAAATCAATTATTTGCCGCATAACAGGAACTAAAAGCTGCGTTGAGTTGTGCCTGTAAAGACACCTAATCTGGAGGCACAGCTGCAAATGGACATCAACACTTGATTAAGTTTTTGATATTCTACTGTCATTCTCCATGACCCAATAGGCTTTTGCACTGACAACATAATAATCAATTGGTGCTGTGCTACTAATCACAATCCTTGCATATCTCAAATCCTTGATGGTAGCAATGATCTCTGTAATTCCCCCAGGGATGATGTTTTGGTTTACTATTTCAAGGACGGAAGAAACACAAAGGCTTTTCTTTGGTTCTATAGTAATAGCTCTGTTTCAAGTATTAGGGAATTCTGCCTGCTAAGTATATTTGGTTTCCACTATAGGCTCTAGGACCACTGCTAGAACAACACAAGGCTTAACTTTGTGTAGTGGAACATGATGGCATTTGGGTCTCTGAGAATACGCGTGAGTTCAGAGCCAGTATCTAATAAATTCTGAAGTATGGGTATTTCCCTTTCTAAAAGCATTCTGATAAATGGTAATGGGTCCATTTGGGAACCTAATGCAGGTTTCTTTGTCAAACTGATCAGCCTCAACCTTTATCACGGCCTATGTTTTGTCTTCAACTGACTTAAGTATAATAACTAAGCTGTGAATCTCCAAAGTGGCAATTACGGTCAAATTTTTGCCTGGCAAATCTAGAATTTATTATCTCAAATATTTAAGAAGCACTTAAGTTGACTCCTAGAGATCCATTTATTTAATTTCTGAAGCTATGAATAATTAGTATAACCACAGATTACTATGAGTGAAACCACTATGGTGATGATGACCGTTTTCTACCTGTAGCTTTTGTATGGCACATACCTTTTCTCTCGTAGTTGCATGCGTCCATCTGTACACCATTAATCTAGAGTCCCATTATCACCACTGAGATCACAGAGGCAACTCTTACTGAAGCATCTCATACTGGCATCTCTGGCCTACACAGTATAACCACCAGAGACATCATTGGGAATGCCCATGCCTCCCTCATGAAGGCATTTCTTAATGTCTTGTTGAGGGAATGTGCTCCCAGATATCCTGGGGGGATGTGGCTAGGAGTGACTGAGAAGGTTCCATTTAATAGATTTATTCCATCAAGTCTATTTTCTTAAGAATTACAACTCTCCTTTAGAGTAGGACAGGAAGTTTTTTTTTGCCTTTCAATTTCATTAACCATAGCTCTTTGTTGAGTGAAAGGTTAGATTAGCCAACCTAGCAGAGTATTAATGTCATGCACAGGTGCTCAAGCCTGCACAACAAATTCTGAAACCAATGTGAATGCATCCATGCCAGTAATTAGAACCTAATGAATCTTAAATTATATCTGTGGTCTAACAGACTTAGAGCCAATTACCGCACATGCTTCCCAGACTCCCAACAATTTAGATTTGTGAATGATTTTAACTCATTTGATGTATACATTATCTCCTTCTAGAACAGACCTTGTACCACACTCTCTGAACTATGCTGAGATATAAGCCTTGATACATATCTGAAAGGAAGGGAAGGAAGACAAGATAGTTCTGGAAATGATTTCATCACCTTATGAAGCTAATTGCCTCAGCTGCAACCAGGTGCTGAGGATGGAACAATTTAAATTTTGATTCTTGATTATGGTTATCATATTAGCCTATGTGATTAGTATGTTTACTTCTACCTTTTTCATATTGGTTTGATTTTCTATTTTTATTTTAGCAATTTTTTTGCAACTTCTTTAACCTCTTCATATTTTTTCCTATACATAGGTTATAAATTGTAAATAAAATAAACAAATGCATTTGGATGTAAAACAAAAACAAAAACAAAAGACAGCAATGGCTTGAGTCTTGGAAAACCACAAAGATAAAGTGCAGAATCCCAGAACCTTGCTGCCATAAACAGATGTTACCCTCCCTCGGTATAAAGGTCTAAATATGTGGTAGGAGGTTTTCAGAACTGGAAGGAAATATAAAATGGGCCATCTTGAGTGCAGTAGTGCTGTCTTTTCAGTAGCGACAGCCAGCCTGAGGTGACTTCAAAGGAATGGAATCAGGAGAATTAAAGCTGACGTTGCTCTCATCCCTTCTTCCAAAATTTCCCTGGGCCTCTCCAGCTAGGAGTAGAGGGCACAGGAGATCTGATGAGTTCTACAGGTCAGCCTCTTGAATCACAGAGTAAGATGAAACAGAGTAGGGAGTGGATCTAGAGGGGCAAGTGGGTGGAGATGCCAAGCACACTTCATCTATTTTCATTCAGTTTTTCTGAAATTCTGAATATAGCCAGAAATTTCATTTTTTTCCTGATTGGGTGTATCCATAATTTGTAAGATGCAACAGTTACCAATTTCCTAAGGATGCTATCCTTATACACAAGAAAGATGGTAGTATATGTGTATTTGATATAGGAATTATATAATTCAGGAAAATAACATGAATAAGAGATTCGGTCCTAAAGACTGTATTTGGGTTTATGCAGCTCAAATTCACCAAATGATCCAACTTTTCCAGTGCAAAGATGAAATTCAGACATTGCGATGCTATGATTTAGTCCTATAAGTGATCTGCAGCGCTGTCATAGCATGTAGGTAATTTCCTCAGATTAAAGAATAGTTTGATCTTTATAATCGTCTTTTATATCTTCTTCAAAGACATGAATGTAGGCTGAGAGCATATATTGCAGTAAAGCTTTGCACATAAGTTTGAGTTCAGTAAGTTTGATTTGAAATTAAGTGGTATTATGTAAGATTTATAAAATAGTATTTTGTAAGATAAAGTAATTAAATTATATGATACTGTGTGTACATTTAGGGTCAGATATTTTTGACAGCTCAGTATGAGTCCTTTTCACTACGCGTGCTGAAATAAATTTACAGTTTCCTTGTTCTTTTTATCTGCCGTACAGTCACTTAAAAGTCAAGGAAGCTGGAGAAATCTGGGCCCTGCTTTGGGGGAAACTCAATTTTCATAGCTCTGCTATAAGCAATAATGAGAAATATACTGCTCAGATAAAATTTGTAGTGGAAACATTTCCAATATCTCCATCTGCTGTTACCTTTTAGTTTAATATGTAAGTTAAAACAGGATGTTCAACCTGCAAGCCACATTTACTTCACAGTAAAAAATACCACTGATCTGGAACATTTAAAATTCAGCATCATTGTAGAACTGATGAAAAGAGACAGGAAGAGAACTTCTGTTTAAACTAGTGCTATGTTAGTAACAAAAGGACCAGTAACAACAACTGGGGTTCACACTATTTTTTTTCTTCATTTTTTGATATGAGACATCAGAATTATGAATTCTTAGATGGAAATAAAGATGTCTTTGCAGAAAAAAATGCACTAGTGAATAATGGGCATACTTGTCTAGACTTAGTTTTAATTCTTTCTTATTTATACTTTGATTTAAGCCTGAAAATAACATTTTTCAACCTTCACTCTATGTCCATCTGGAAGGAAATGTGAATATCTCTTGTTAAAAGACTCAACTGATGGACAAAATATGCCATTGAGAAGAATAATTATGGATTGTTCCTAATAAATAGCAGTTAAGGTCAAATATAATATAGATTAGATCACTATGAGAAAGCCAGAGTTTTAAAATTTAGTTGATACCAGTTAGTTTGGTTATTGAATTCAGGCTTCACAAGACCAGGCCATAGATGACCTAGAAAGGAATTATTAGTCTCTGATACTAGAAGTCCTAAGTAATCATACTTCTTTGTAATTCTAAGAATAGTAAAAAAATTAACCTAGGGTTCTTAGCATTTTGACCTCAGAAAAACTGCATTGAAGATTTGCTCCTATTTATGGAGACTATGGAATAAATTATTGTTTAGTTGTGTTGTGGTCTGCTTCATGCAAAGCAAACACAAATTGCTTACATGTTTCACAAGTCCGAATAAATTGAAACTATTGTTTACAAATAATTTATTTTATTTTGACCTTAATTGTCACCATAACTTCAGAATACAGGTTGAATATTCTAAAATAGTACTTAATGATTTCTAACTGATTGATTGGAGGGAAAAGTATATAAAGTGAGAGTAATCATATTGTTTCCAAGGTGAACTATAAAAAATCAAGATTGATTTATTTATTTATTTAATTTATTTTTAAAGTAAGTATTGTTTTCTTTCTTTTTTTTATTTAATAATATTTTTTTATTATATTATGTTAGTCACCATACAGTACATCCCTAGTTTTTGGTGTAAAGTTTCATGATTCATTACTTGCGTATAACACCCAGTTATATGCAAGTATAGTAAAGTTCCATGATTCATTACTTGCGTATAACACCAGTGCACCATGCAATACGTGCCCTCCTTAATACCCATCACTAGCCTATCCCATTCCCCAACCCCCCTCCCCTCTGAAGCCCTCAGTTTGTTTCCCAGAGTCCATAGTCTCTCATGGTTCATTCCGCCTTCTGTTTACCCCCCTTCATTCTTCCCTTTCTTCTCCTACTGATCTTCCTACTTCTTATGTTCCATAAATGAGTGAAACCATATGATAATTGTCTTTCTCTGCTTGACTTATTTCGCTTAGCATTATCTCCTCCAGTCCCGCCCATGTTGCAGCAAATGATTTATTTCTAGTTTTAAAACTCTGATTGACTAATCTATCAGAAATACAGAGAAATAAGAAAATTCTGGTTGATTATTCTATTAGAAATGCAGAGGAATAAGAAAAGTATAACAGTGGTGACAGAATTTGTTGTTGTTATTTTGATTACGGTTGATACACAGTTACATTAGTTTCAGGTATACAACATAGCGTTTCAACATCTCTAAACATTATGCTATGCTCACCAGGAATGCGGCTACCATCTGTTACCATGCAACTATTACAATATCATTGACTATATTCCCTATGCCATACCTTTTAGTCCCTTGACTTTATCATTCCTTAACAGGAAGCCTTTACCTCTCACTCCCCTCACTCATTTTGCCCATCCCTCACTCCCCTTCCCTCTGGCAACATCAATTTGTTCTTTGTATTTATAAGTCTGATTCTGCTTTTTCTTTGTTTATTCATTTGTTTTGTTTTGTTTTTTAGATCCCATACATAAGTGAAATCATATATATTTGTCTTTCTCTGTCTGGCTTATTTCACTTAGCATAATGCCCTCTAAGTCCATCCGTGTTGTCACAAATGGCAAGATCTCATCCTTTTTATGGTTGAGTAATATTACACACACACACACACACACACACACACACACTGTATACACACATACACACAATCCACATCTTTTTTATCCATTCATATTGATAGACACTTGGGATGCTTCCATATCTTAGCTATTGTAAATAATGCTGCAATAAACATAGGAGTGCACATATCTTTTCAAATTAGTGTTTTCATTTTCTTCAGATAGATACCCAGTAGTGGAAACATTGGCTCATATGGTATTTATATTTTTAGTTTTCTGAGGAACCTCTATACTGTTTCCCACCATGGTTACACCAGTTTACATTCTCACCAATAGTGCACAAAGATTTCTTCTTCTCTACATTCTCACCAACACTTATTATTTCATGTCTTCTTTATTCTAGCCAGACAGATGTAAGGTGATTTCTCATTGTGGTTTTAGTTTGCATTTCCCTGATGATTAGTAATGTTGAGCATCTTTTCATGTGCCTGCTGGCCATCTGTATATCTTCTTTGGAAAAATGTCTATTTTAATTGGATTATTTATTTATCTTTTTGGTGTTGAGGAGCATTCGTTATTTCTATTTTGGATATAAACTCCTCATCAGATATATTATTTTCAAATATCTTCTCCCATTCAGTAAGTTGCCTTTTTGTTTTGTTGATAGTTTCCTTGGCTGTGCAAATGTTTTTAATTTTGGTGTCATTCCAATAGTTTAATTTTGCTTTTTTCCCCTTGCCTTAAGAGGTATATCTAGAAAAATGTTGCTTTAGCAGAATTTTTTAGCAGCAATTATTGCCTATGTTCACTTTTAGGAGTTTTATGGTTTCAGGTCTCTTTAATCCATTTTAAATTTGTGTGTGTGTGTGTGTGTGTGTGTGTGGTGTTAGAAAGTCGTCCAGTTTCATTCTTTTGCTTGTAGCTGTCCGGTTTTCCCAATACCATTTATTGAAGGGACTGCGTTTTCTCCATTGTATATTCTTGCCTCCTTTGTTGTAGATTAATAGACCGTATAAATGTGGGTTTATTTCTGGGGTCTCTATTCCGTTCTATTAATCTATGTGCCTAGCAAACTGCATTGAACTATACATTACAAGGATCATTCACTGTGATCAAATGGGATTTATTCCAGAGATACAAGGATGGTTTAATATTTACAAATCAATGGATGTAATATAACACATAAACAAAACAAAGGGTAAAAATCATATGATCATCTCAATAGATGTAGAAAAAGCATTTGATAAAATTCAATATCTAGTCATGATAAAAACTCAACAAAGTTGATTTAGAGGGAACATACCTCAACATAATAAAGGCCATATATGAAAAACCCGTGGCTAGCATTACACTCACTAGTGAAAAACTGAGAGTTTTTCCTTTAAGATCAGGAACAAGATAAGGATGTCTACTCTCACCACTTCTAATCAACATAGTACTAGAAGTCTTAGCCACCACAATCAGTCAAGAAAAGAAAAAAGGCATCCATATTGGAAAAGAAGAAGTGAAAATGTCACTATTTGCAGATGCCATGATACTATACATAGAAAACTTTAAAGATTCTACCAAAAAACTATTAGAAATAATAAATGAATTCAGTAAAGTTACAGATACAAAATTAATACCCTAAAATCTGTTGTGTTTCTATACATGAATAATGGAGTAGCAGAAAGAGAAATTAAGAAAACAATTCAATTTATAATTGCACTGAAAAGAATAAAATACCTAGGAATAAACTTAACCAAAAAGGTGAAAGACTTGTACTCTGAAAAGTGTAAAACATTGATGAAAGATATTGAAGATGATATAAATAAATGAAAAGATATTGCATGCTCATGGATTGGAAGAAAGTATTGTTAAAATGTTCATATTATCCAAAGCAATCTACTGATTCAATGCAATCCCTATCAAAATACCAAGTAATCTTCACAGAACTAGAACAAATAATACTAAAATTTGTACGGAACCACAAAAGACCCCCAAAAGCCAAAGCATTTGTGAGAAAGGCAAACAAGGCCGGATGTATCACAATTCCAGGTTTCCAGATACACTACAAGCTGTAGTAATCAAATCAGTATGGTTATGACAGAATTTTAATGAGTCCAGACTTACCATATATTTCTTCAAAGGTAGAAATTATAGATTGGATAATGTGTTCTAACAAAATTGTAAACCATTCAAAGTGTAAAACTTAAAAATGACTTGGGCATTAATTTAATTATTGTGCTCATTCATATTCATTAATTCACCAAAAGTACATTGAATCCCTTTAAAAGTTAGAGACTAGACTAGTTTCTGGAGATTTTATAACAGTAAAAAAAAAAAAGAAAAAGTGCTTGTCTTCTAATAACATGATATTTATTTATTTTTTAATTCCATGAATGAGTTTATTAAATCTATATTGTATTTGAAAAAGTGGCTTTGTACTTTCAGAATATTTTTAAGCATACTTCTTTGCAGTGATTGTTGTAATAATTTGTTTGCATTTCTCCTACTAGACAGTGGTTGATTAGGGAGTTGAAGGATCGTTTTCTGTATTCCCTATGTTTTTAGTGTATATTTAGTGTATGTATAACAAGCGCTAAGCTTAGACTTTGTATCCACTCAATCTTCTTTCAGTGGATGAATCAGTTAAAGTTGTGTAGTCACATAGCAGTCTTATTGATCTTTGAAAATGAGAAGAAGAGAGCAAGATACATTAGTAATCATCAAAAAATTTTGTTTAGGCTTGACTGAATCTACCCATGCTAACTTACACTAAAATAAAATAAATGAACAAAGATAAATATAGCAAAGAAACTAAAAGCTGAAAACCTCACAATTTAAGGATAGTCAAATTATTTGCTTCTCATCAATATCTTCTTGGAGAGATGTAAATGCAAATGCTTTACAAATGATTTGGGGATGACAGTTATCGAAATGAAATCAGTCACATGGATGGATATAATTCAATTGTACAAAACATTTATCATTGTAAGAGCAGAATTCTCAGTTCTTTGTAAAGAATGTTAAGATAAAGCTTGTGAATATAGTTGATTATTTGAAAAAAACAATAAGTTCTCTGTATCAACGAAGTGCCACTTTGATGGGAATCCCGAAAAGCAATTTAGATGTGTATTTCTAGGCATTTTATGATGCTGATCTTATCTCTTTCATGGATTTTAATAATACTTTCTGAATCTACAACATAAATTTTTATTGATTTATTCAATTTTGACCAGCATTTATTAAACATCCATTTTGTGCACAACACTAGGAATACAAAATTAACATGAAAATGCTATCTTCTTTCAGGAAACTTATATATGAAAGATGCATTATCTAGAAAATCCTCAAAATATCTAAATAAATGGATTATATAAAATGATCACCACGTGTTAACACAAATAAAGAATAAAAGTTAATTTTTCAAAATTAGGTCATTTATTTAAAGGAGAAGTTAAGGGATCCTTTGAACAGTTGAGGCTAAAGAAAACGTAGTCAATGAGTGGAGAAGGGGCATAGAATATGCAGAAGCCTGTCCATGTTGCTGAAATCTTGGGTATACACACAAACATTTTCTTATCTGGTCGCTACTTATATTTAGATTTTTCCCTCCCGCTACACATTTCAAGTTCCTTTTTACTTCAGCCAACACCACAGTTGGTAGGATTCTTTACCGTATCATGATAGCTCTGAACCTTTGTAGTTGGTGTAGGGTTAATATAGTGTTCCATTAAACTGTAAAACTGTATGCATTAGTACAAGGAGAAGTCCTAGGGATCTGTTGTGTTCCATCTGTATTGTTTTTTAATACAAAACACATATTTTCTCTTACGATGAAAAGGAATTATCAGACAAAATGCAAAAACCTTTTTTTTCCCCCTTCAGTTTATTCAGTGGCATGAAGAGCCCTAAAAGGCTAGATGAGCCTCTGCTTCCAATTCTGTGGAGCCATTGATGTGTCTCTTAGTGGAAGCATACCGTTCTTGGACATTAGACTCCTTAAGCACAGATTTCAGAATAATGAGATTGAAAAGAAATGTTTCAGTAAGTGTTTAGGTGCATAATGAAAATTATGATCCCTACTTACACTTTGTTCTATTAGAATTGTTGGAGAAACAGCACCACATATTGGCTATTGGCTTGGAGCTTACAGCACCCTGTCCTGCAGTACTATAATGGTTGATACTTGTATATCATTCCTCCTTTCTCTAAGGTCAGACATTTTTGTGTGACGTGGTAGATGGTGAGCCCTTGGACATGAAGGTGTTGTTTAGGGGCACCTGGGTGGCTCAGTCATTAAGCATCTGCCTTTGGCTCAGGTCATGATCCCAGGGTCCTGGGATCGAGCCCCGCATCAGACTCCCTGTTCAGCGGGAAGCCTGCTTCTCCCTCTCCCACTCCCCCTACTGGTGTTCCCACTTTTGCTGTGTTTCTCTGTCCAATAAATAAATTTAAAAAAAAAAGTGTTGCTTAACTGCTTGCTACTTATTAAGTTGCTTAATTAGAATCAATGTTGTATGCGATACTACAATGGCATATAAGGCACTTAGTTGGTCTAGGGTTAGTAGCGATAAAAGAAGAATGACAGATAAGAAATGCAAATCCACAACTCTAATAAGTATCTATTTTAGTGAAGAAAAGTGTTCATCCAAGTTTATGGGTGGGGTTCCAGGGTAATCAACCTGGTATCGTGTAACTATATGTCTCTTCCAACACTACAATTGGAGAAACCCATAGGGCTGCATTTTTGATGGCTGCTAAGGAAAAATCTTATATAAGTATTAGTGATTGATTGGATTACTGGGGACAAGCCCATTGTGTGGGCCCATGCATAGACTATCTCCATTGCTAGGGATGCTTTTTCATGAGATCAATGAACATGCACTATAGTGACTGAAAAAGTATGATAACAAACATGCACAGGGCGGATCATCTTTCCATTTGATTATTAAGATCTTTATACAAAATGGCAATCTATTGAACGCTAGCACAAACATGACCTAAATGTTTTTAAAAGTAGGCCCATTTGAGAGTCCACACACAATCTCCTTTTCCAAGCCCCCATGTTAGCAGTCTTCTAATATTCCTTCTTAAAAATGCCTGAACATCTAGCCTAAACATTAGTCACTGCCTATGGACCAATAAATATCACAACCACAGGCCTCTTCTTATAAGCAAAGTGGATAATCAGGTGGCCAGCTTGAAGCTCTTCCTAATAGGGTTAATTACCTTCTCTACCGCTAGTGGAGCTATAATGTCCTAGCCATCCACATCTTGCAATGCCAGCATTTTGTGCAGTGCCATCAGGTTTAATTAATTTATTTCTTCTTTGGACAACTGATGACACAGAATCCTCATGGGTTCATTGGTTTATGTCGATGGAGAGTTGAATTATAGTTACAGCTGGAATACATGCCTTGGAAATATGAGGGAATTTCCAGTGTGAACCATCTGTACTCTCTGCACAAGACTGGGCATTGTTCCATATGTACAACTTTTACTTTATACTTAAGTGATATTTTGGGGTGCCTGGGTGGCGCAGTTGTTAAGCGTCTGCCTTTGGCTCAGGGCGTGATCCCGGTGCTCTGAGATCGAGCTCCACATCAGGCTCCTCCACTAGGAGCTTGCTTCTTCCTCTCCCATTCCCCTGCTTGTATTCCCTCTCTCGCTGGCTGTCTGTCTCTGTTAAATAAAGAAATAAAATATTTTTTTTTAAAAAAGTGATATTTTGTACTACTAAAATATTTGTCTGGATAAAATAACATCTAATTCATGACTAGAAATAGGTTAAAAGGTCATTTATTATTCCGTGGTAAATTGCTCAGGCTCTGTCAGGGTTTCTCAGCAAATCAAAAGCTGTTTTGCCAAGGAGAGATAGTTGGTAAAGAAGACATATAACAGAACCTTCAGAGTACCCACTGACCTTATCCCAGATACCAGGCAACTTTCTTTCTTTTTTTTTTTTTTTTTTAAGATTTTTTTTAATTCATTGATTTGACAGAGAGAGACAGCCAGCGAGAGAGGGAACACAAGCAGGGGGAGTGGGAGAGGAGGAAGCAGGCTCCTAGCGGAGGAGCCCGATGTGGGGCTTGATCCCATAACGCTGGGATCACGCCCTGAGCTGAAGGCAGACGCTTAGCGACTGAGCCACCCAGGCGCCCCACCAGGCTACTTATGCACCAGAGATCTTTGAGCGCGACTGACTTCTGTGAAGTCTTAATAGCCTAGAGGAAGAGCTACTTGCCCAGTAGCCTGTAACATGCAAGAGAGTCTTCTTTTTGGTGGTGGTGGTGGCAGTGGTGGGATCCAACTCAAAGACTACAGGTTTTTAGGACATATGTAAATCGGTCTCACTGGGTCACCAAATGTAGTTTATGTTATTTGAAAAAGATGCTCTTTAAATATTGTCTCTTTCTTAATTGTGGAGAATGAGGGTACAGCAACTTACCCTTCATGTCCTGATATGCTTAAAACCTGAAACACATTTTTTTTTGGGATTTGTTTCTAACTTTTTCTCATTCATATATCTTTCTAAAATATATAGATGATTCATCAATTGAATTAAATGATTTTGGAAATGGGACCACATATGGAACAATAATTATAATTTAGAGTCACTCTCTGGTAAAGTTTATGAAAATTTACTCTCCTTTTCAAATACTCATCCAGCTAATTTGGTGAAATAGTCAAGATATATTCATCTTTCAAGTTTCAGTGGTAGTACTCATCTCTGTCATTTTCCTAGTTATGTGGTATACCATCTGGTTTATTATTTTGGTAGAAAGTGGGAGCTCATAGGACTTTATCGTTGTTATTTCTACGTCATAATTCTTCTTCATAGGACAAGAAGACATGTAGGAATTTTTCCTGTCAGTATCTTCTTCTAGAACTGGAAATGTAAACAGGCATGAGTTCAGAATCCCCTGACGCTGCTGTAAGGACTATAGGGAACAGTCACTAAATGCTCTTCAAATATGGTTCTGGAGCACTTCTTTCATTTTGTTTATTTTTTTTTTTCAAAGATTTATTTATTTATTTGAGAGAGAGAGAAAGCCCATGTGCACTAGTGGGAGGGGCAGAGGGAGAGAATCTCAAGCAGATTCCACGCTGAGTGCAGAGCCTGACGTGGGGCTCAATCTCATGACCCTGAGATCATGACCTGAGCTGAAACTAAGAGTTGGACGTTTAACCATCAGCGCCACCCTGGTGCCCCTGGAGCAACTCTTTTAATTTATTTCTCGTATTATCACAAATTTCTTGACAATTTAGCAAGCGTCGAGATTACTTTATTGCATAAGCCATTTATCCTTGATGTGATCTGACTATTCTACCCAATCCCATCCCAATCATGCTGGAATCTGATTCTAGTTACATTTCTGGAGTCAATAAGAGATGCGAGTGAGGATGGAGCATTAAGATGCTTTTGTTTTTGTGTTTTTTTCTGATAAGGTTTTAAAATAAGGGGGAAAATTTTCAGACAAGGATCTGCTTGGACTGCTGGGGAAATATCAGAGAGTATTCCATACCATTCAGATGTTCAAATATATTCTTTCTAGTTTTTAGGATCCCAGGTTTTCCAAAACAGTGCCATATCCTATACAAAAGATAGAGCTTGGCTGCAAATGCAACTGTCATTGTAAGTCAGCAACTTACAGGATTAATCTTTGCATTTGGTTTTCAACTATCTGTCTGTGACTACAGGTGATAATAGATATTTTAACACCATCAAAGAGTCTCCAGATTTAAGTCCCTTACTTGAGCTAAAAATTTAAGAATGTGATTTTGTGCTCTCTAAATCTGTCAAACAGTGTTAAGAGCAATCACAATGCTCCACATTTCTTGAGTTCTCATTTTTTAAAAAAATGTCCTGTATTAGTTTCTTAGGGCTACCATAACAAAATACCACAGAGCCCAAGAGGCTAAAAACCACAGAAGCTGATTGTATCTGAAATCTGTAAGAGAATACCTTCTTTGCCTCTTCTTAGCTTCTGATGGTTTGCAGAAGCTGTGGTTCACATCTGTATAGGTTCAGTCTTTGCTTTCATTGTCACATGACATTTGCTCTGTGTATGTCTCTGTCTGTAGACAGAGTATTCTTATAAGGACATGGCTGTATTCTTATAAGGACATCAGCCGTATTGGACTAGAGTCCCACCCTCCTCCAGTATGACCTCATTTGACTTAACTAATTACACACACAATGGCCCTGTTTCCAAAAAATTTTACTTTGTGGGGTATTTGAGGTGAGGACTTTAATGCATCTTTTTCAGGGTTACACAATTCAACCCATAACATATTCTTGTCTCCAGCTACATCTATAGCCCCATAGGTCTCGCTTCCAGGTAAACCTAAGTTACAATTCATTTAATGGCTTTTCCTTTGCATGGATAAAATTCTAATTTCTGAATATTCATAGATTTTCATTGATGTTAGACTCATTTAAAATAAATAATGCATCCTAGATTTCTTTCATTTCGCTAATGGTCTGGGTCCTGAATCCCACTCCTGGTACCAGTTTTGTGACAGATTTCTTTGTCACAAACAACTGGGCCTAATTTAGACTTTTTTTTTTTTTTTAAGGGATATATTGTTAAGATAACTGGAAACCTGCAGAATACATGGTAAGGTTGGCTAAAAATGCTTGATAGCATGTCAGAGGCAAAAAGATGACCAAGATCTGGCTAAGATTACACCAAAAAAATAATCACAAAGAGTGGACATTAAAACTATGGCCTTTAGTTAATAATAATATATCAATATTGGATCATCAATTACAAAGAAATACCCCACACTACTGTAAAATGTTAATAATAGGAGGAATTGTATGTAGGGTGTTGAAGACTATACTTTCCCCTCAATTTTTTCTAAACCTAAAACTGCTTTAAAAAACTAAGTCTATTAAAAATATATGTATTGATATAAAGAACAAGAGCATGTTGAGATAATAAAATAGCATGGGGGTTCATACAGGGTACACTTTGGTGATTGCTCTGGCTGAAATATTGGCTGAGTTGGAGCCAAGTGAAGAGCAAGTGTTGGAAACCGAGCTGGACTGAGCAGCCTTAACCTGAAGCTAAAGGATCTTTGAGCAGAGGGGTAGACTGCTGCAGCTAGTTTAGAATAGCCTAAGGATTTCTGAAACATGCAGAAACTTGATATCTTAAGATAATAGTCTGGTAGTAAGAGAACCTGGGCCAGAGTATGGCAATACATGAATAAGAAGCAATTGCTATCAAGAAGTCTCCTGTGGAAATGTGTAAAAAAAAAAAAAAAAGAAAGAAAGAAAAATGGTAACTGGATTCATACTTTCTCTCTGTTCATCTCTACTGGCTTCTCCTAAATTTACAGATTTGCTTCCATCCTTTTCATCCACAAACAAGACATTTCCTTAGGGGCGCCTGGGTGGCTCAGTCGTTAAGCGTCTGCCTTCGGCTCAGGGCGTGATCCCGGCGATCTGGGATCGAGCCCCACGTCAGGCTCCTCCGCTATGAGCCTGCTTCTTCCTCTCCCACTCCCCCTGCCTGTGTTCCCTCTCTCGCTGGCTGTCTCTCTCTCTGTCGAATAAATAAATAAAATCTTAAAAAAAAAAAAAAAGACATTTCCTTACATTTTTATTCTTACCTCAGCAATGTCTTTTTTTTTTTAGGGTTTATTTATTTATTTGAGAGAGAGAGCACGAGTGAGTGCACAGTGGGGAGGGAGAGAAAGAATCTTAAGCAGGCTCCATACCCAGTGTGGAGCCCAATGCAGGGCTCGATCTCACGACCCTGACATCACGACCTGAGCCAAAACCAAGAGTTGGATGCTCAACTGAGTGCACCACCCAGGTGCTGCTTACCCAAACAAGATCTTAACACCTCCCTTATGCTACAACGTACTTCTTGAAAGAGTAATTACCTTCATTGTGTTCACATTCTTAGAAACCATTTTCTTCTTAGAAAAATCTTTTTCTTTTTCTTTCCTGCTTCTTCTCCTAACTTGGATTATTATTATTTTTTTTTTCTCCACTTTTTTTTTTTTCCTGGCTATTCTTTCTCAGCTCACTTGCTAGTGTTGGTATTCTCTTGAGTAGTGTGTGCCTTTTCAGTGGAAATATAAGGAGTGTTCTGAACTCAGACCTCTTTTCTTTACAATAGATGCCTTCTCTGTAAACGATCTCATACATATCGAGGTCTTCCATCTCACATTCTCTATCTCAGATGCCCCTTCTCATTCCATTTTCTGCCTCTGAATTCCACAGTCAACTCAAACACAAAATGTTTAAAACCAAACACTTTTATTTTCCCTATAAACTTTCCACTCTCCATCCTCTAACATAGAAATCTTGTAATTTTATTTAATGCTCTTCCTGACAACCCATTCCTCCTTACCCATGCCATTGATCATCAAGTTTAGTAAATTCAGCTCTGCCACTTACCTGAATGATTATAATCACTTTCTAACAGGTTTGCGGCTACCAGTGTCTTTTTCCTGTGATGCCACCCCATTGTGCAGCTGCTAGAATTCTTTATCAGGTGAATATGTGTCTATTCTTATTTTTAAAACTTTTTTATAAGATAAAATTCAAATAATTTGAAATGTTGCAAACCTATTTTACATTCTAGCTTCAACATTACTGTCTAGGCAAGTGCTTCTTAAACTGTGGAAAAGGCCAGTTTTGCCCACCCCCCCCTTTTTTAATCCATTGTGGGCCATACTTTTATAAAATTCAATAAAAATTCTTTATTAGAATAATTATCACTTGCTGGGAGCTATAGCAACATCAAATTGCTATAAAAGTATTTAAACATTTCATCACATTTTCTCTAGTGTTGCAAAGTGTTCATAGTCTGCAGTCCAGCGCCAGAAGCATGAATCTAGGTTAGAGTTTTGACTTTCCCCGTAATACTTTTGTGTAACTTTTGTGGTAATCACGCTATTTGAGAAGTGTGATAAAAGTTAAAGAATGCTTGCTGAAATCTCATTGGTGTGCAAAAATGACACACAAGTAAAGGGATTAAACATAACTTTGAGTTCCTATATTTGTAATTTAAGAATTTTGGTGTCATTGATAGTAACAGAAGAGTAAAAACATGGATATTTTTAAAGTATTGGCTCTACAAATACAAGATACACAATTAGATAGAATTATAAATTAATTCAACCACTTTGGAAAAGTATTTGGTAGTATGTATTAAAGGGAAATATACACATCCTCTGTGACCCAGTCATTCTAGTACCACATGCAGGGAAATGACAGAAATGTCGTATACTCCACAGCCATAAAAAAGAACCCACACTATTCATGGTAGTCCCAAACTGGAAACTGTCCACGCGTCCGTTTACCATAAAATGGATTTAAAAAGTTAGTATATTTATACAATGAAATTTTTACTTAGCAAGGAATATAAACAAATTGCAACTATTCTCAACAGCATAATGGACATCTTAAGTATAATGGTAAGTGAAAGGAACCAGTTGCATAAGAGTATATACTTTATGATTCCACTTAAATCAAATAAAAATAAAGGTCATGATCATGTTAGAAGTCAGGGTAATGAGTACTCTTAAAGAGATAGTAGCTAATACAAAGCATAACAGTGGGTTCTTAACTGCTACTGATATACTGTTTCTTTATATGTTTGCCCCATAGATCCTCATGGTCGATTTATTAACAAAATTCACTAACTTATGCAAATATGGTTGTATATTTTATTTTGTATTTATGTTGTACTGTAGTATAAATTTTACTTTAAAATGTTAGTTCTAAACTGAGTTTCTGCTGATGACATATCTAAGAGGAGATTACCTATAGGCAGCTGATAATGAAGGACCAAAGAGTAAGAACTTAGATGCTGAAGTCAAAAGGAAGTAAGTGACTGCTAAAATCATTCATATGGAGGAGCTGCCATTTTGGATGAATATGTGTAGAGCTAGAAACTGGAGGTCAAATTTTCAACTTTAAGGTGTCCATCATTTGCATGTCAGAAAGAAAAAAAATGCCAACAAAAAAGGAGTCAAAGAAAGAGGGTAGAAGAAAAATTGTTGAAGAAAAAGAGTTGAAGAAGCTAATAATTTATTTTGAGACTGTACCAATTATTCCGTGATAACAGAAAAAAACAGAACAGGGCAAAAATTAGTAAATGAATAGTGGATAATCTCACAAGGAATCACTGGTCTTTTTGGCAAACTGTCAATGGTTTGGCCATAATTTAAATCAGACTTGGGATTAGTGATAAAATAGGTAGTGAAGAGTAGAGGCAGTAGTCATTGCACACATTTTGAATAATTTCACTGGTAAATGTGAAGAAAAATGATTATTTTGTAAAGAGCACTTACAAACTTTCCTATAACAAAAAATACAACTCCTCAAAATATCATCTAATCATCTATCTTCAACTTCATTTTTCTGAGAGACAACAATACCAGAAACTTTAAAATGAAGACATCTAAAAAAACTTTGTCACCTATATGATTCTTTTTTAAATTATATATTTTAGATATATCTATGAACTTATGTAGTTCTTAGGGTGGCTAAAGATAATAAATGTTACAGAAAGACACCAAAAATCTGTTTTGATTGCTTATTAAAATTATGAACACATATAAGCATTTTCAAAATAGACAAAAGCTGCAATATGTAATTAACTATGAATTGAGTTATCGATGCTCAGACAGCATAACTGATTCAATGAAACATGGCTCCATGCACTTCACATTTGTGAGTTTATTACACTTATTACAAACTAATTAGCATTGCAGTGTAATAGTACAACCTAAGGGGCTGGCTTGCCTTCAGTAGTTCTGAAAGTAATGGAGGTTGAAAGCTTGTCTATTCTGGTAAATAGTCCTCCTCACTCATGAGGTATCTTAATAAGATATAAGAAATAAGAAATAAGAACAGGATGCAGTATAAACTTGAACACTTAGAAAAATGTGAGATGAAAATGTTGAAGGGTTTTAGAAACAAAGCTTAGGATGTGTCAAGTCAGGTGTTTATCAATGAAGTGAAGAAACACAAAACTAAGCAATCCCTATCCCTATCCCATGCCACTATGGGAGGTGATGGCCTTTCTCCTGGAATCAGTTGCTATCTACAGTCTTCCAATTACAGAGGTAGTGTTGTACAGTAGTTGATTGGAACCCTATTGCCTTTCTTTCAAATCCCATTTGCACTACTTCCTTGTGTGGTTTAGCCAATTTTTAAAAGTCTCTTTCTGCTGCAGTTTCCCCAATAATAAAAAGAGATGTAGTAATAGTCCCTTTATCATAGGTAAGTGGTGAGGATTGATGATGTAAAAGCATTTGAAACAGAGTCTGGCATTTGGACAGTCACATATAGAAGAATGATGCTGGACCACTTTCTTACACCATACACAAAAATAAACTCAAAATGGACAAAAGACCTAAATGTGAGACAGGAAGCCATCAAAATCTGAGAGAAAAATGCAGACAGCAACCTCTTCGACCTTGGCTGCAGGAACTTCTTGCTTGACATGTCTCTAAAGGCAAGAGAAACAAAAGCAAAAATGAACTGTTGGGACTTCATCAAGATAAAAAGCTTTTACACAGCAAAGGAAACAGTCAACAAAACTAAAAGGCTACCTATGGAATGGGAGAAGATATTTTCAAATGACTTATCAGATAAAAGGCTAGTATTCAAAATCTATAAAGAACTTATCAAACTCAATATCCAAAAAACAAAAGTCCAGTCAAGAAATGGGCAGAAGACGTGAATAGACATTTCTCCAAAGAAGACGTACCAATGACTAACAGACACATGAAAACATGCTCAACATCACTCTGTACCAGGGAAATACAAATCAAAACCACATTGAGATACCACTTCACACTGGCCAGAATGGCTAAAATTAACAAGTCTGAAAAAAACAGATGTTGGCGAGGATGCAGAGAAAGGGGAATCTCTTACACTGTTGGTGGGAATGCAAGCTGGTGCAGCCACTCTGGAAAACTGTATGGAGGATCCTCAAAAAGTTAAAAGTAGAGCTGCCCTATGACCCAGCAATCGCATTACTAGGTATTTATCCAAAGGATACAAACGCTGTGATACAAAGGGGCCCCTGCACCCAATGTTTATAGCAGCAATGTCCACAAAGACAAACTATGGAGAGAGCCTAGATGTCCATCAACAGATGAATGGATAAAGAAGATGTGGCATATATGTACAATGCAATATTACTCAGCCATCAAAAAGAATGAAATCTAGCCATTTGCAATGACATGGTTGGAACTAGAGGGTATTATGCTAAGTGAAATAAATCAGAGAAAGACAAATACCATGTAATTTCACTCATGTGGAATTTAAGAAACAAAACAGATGAACATAGGGGAAGGGAAGGAAAAATAAAATAAGATGAAAACAGAGAGGGAGGCAAGCCATAAGAGACTCTTAACTCGAGGAAACAAACTGAGGGTTGCTGGAGGGGAGGTGGATGGGGCATGGAGTAACTGGGTGATGGGCATTAAGGGGAGTGCTTGATGTAATGAGCATTGGGTGTTATATGCAACTGATGAATCAATAAATTCTATCCCTGAAACTAATAACACAGTATAAGTTAACTAAATTGAATTTAAATAAAAACGTTTAAAAAAAGGAAATGCTTTAAAAAATCATCAAAAAAATAGTCTGGCATACAGTAAGTGCTAAATATTAGCTCCTATTTACATTACTTGACCTAGGTCTTTGGATATTTAAGTGAAGGTCTGAGCTTACAGTTAAATGCTAGAAAAAGTATATTGTTCTTAATGATAAAATCTAAGCATTTCTGTGTTGTTTTTGTTACTGAGAGAAAGAGCAAGAAAAGAGAGAAGTAATAGCAAAGACAAGGAGAGAAAGATAGGGTCAAAAAACATGTGAAGAGAGTATAACTCAAGAGGGAGAGTATTTGAGGTATCTTTCATTGGATTATATTTTACAGAAGATTATTCAAGAATTTTTCAGTATAGAATTTTTCAAACATGCAGAGAGAAAATAGTGTGGTGAATCTCGTCCCCCGTACCCTCCCCACCACTGCCAATGTACCTATCTCTACTTCTCATGTCGCTAATTGTTTCATCTAAATGCTTTCTGCTCCTCCCTCCCTCCAACTGGATTATTTTAAACTAAATCCCAGCATCAGATCATTTCATCTCTAAAGATTAGATCTCTTGATATATATAATAACCATAATTTCATTACCACAATGTAACAAAACATAATTCTTTGGCATCATTAAATATTTAGTCACTGTTCAAATTTCTGTTTCTCATATGAGTATGGATATTTTGCATGCAATTTAAAATTGGTTACCTGGTTAAGGTGTAAATCATATTTCCTCTCAGGCTTTAAGGAAAATTAGTTACATACGTAAACTTGCTCTGCATGTGTGTGTGTGTGTTAGGGTGGAGGAGGTTGGTCTCGATAGAAGTGGTATGAAGTGGACAGCGCGATGCACTCAGGGAATGACAACGGTTGGATGTTATACTGAATTAATGCTTCAGAAGATTAATCTGGTTCCAAACCAGAGGTGAATGATTCTTTCATTCAATGATTATATATTGAGCACTTTCTATATATCAAGTATATGTGTGGGCACTAGGAATCCAATTTGGGGAGAGTATAAATCTTAACAAAATCCCTTGGAATAAGATTCAAGCAATGTTGTATCTATCTTAGTGAACAGCATTTCCCTTACTGGCATATGGATTGCAAATGCTCTTGAAAGAAGGAACATTAAACTTGCCGAAGGAGCACCAACACAAGAGATGAGAAAAGACCATCAGAGTAAATTTGTAAATACTTGCAAGAATGTCCTGGTCACGTTCAGAACAGAAAAGTATAAAAGATATGACATGTCTACATCCATACAGGACCAAGATTCAAACTTCTCAGGTGAATGCCTTCTGTTCTTAGATACACGTAACTGGCAGAAACAATATTTATATTTTGGATATACTTGGTTCTTTTTGCATGTAGATCTCTAGCAAATGTTTGAATAATGCCATATCAAAGAAACTTTGAATCCTTCTCTTAGAGATAAATTTTATCACCATCTTGTCATTAGACTTTATTTATTTATTTATTTAGATTTTATTTATTTTTTTGAGAGAGAGATTGAGAAAGAGCATAGGGAGAGGGAAGAGAGAGGGACAAGTCGACTCTGCCCACTGAGCAGAGAGCCCGACTCCGGGCTGGATCCCAGGACCCAGGGATCATGACCCGAGCTGAAGGCAGATGTTTAACCAACTGAGCCACCCAGGCCCCTCATCATTAGATTTTATTTTTAAAAAATTATCTTTTGCTGTAGAATAGTCAACTACAACTTTTTCACTTGGTATTTCCGGAGCACCAGGGGCCAGCAGGGCCTTGTGGCAGTTACTGTGTCAGATGCAGTGTTGTTTAAATATTGTTCCTGCCTCAGAGAAGCTAACACTTGAAGAGACAAATTTAAATTTATATGATTGAGAATGTCATACACTAAGTATCATTTGATGGCTATAAACTAAGATTTGTAAGAATAGAAGAGTATCTGAAAGAAAATGTGAAAGACTGAAAAAATAATTGAAATCCTAATTGGCAGGAATGGCATAATTTACTTTTGCTGCTGTAACAAATTATTATAAACTGTGTGACTTCAAACAACACAAATTTATTGTTTTATAGTTTTAAAGTCCAAAATGGTTCTCAGTGGGCTGAAATCAATTTGTCAGCAAGACTGCACTCCTTTTGGAGGCTCTAGAGTAGGGATTATTCCCGTTGGAGTAATCCCTTCTCCATAAGTGCAGGTGGAACCTGTGATTTGCTTCTAACTGAAGAAAAAGGGGAAAGAATTCACTTCCAAGATCATTCTTCCTGTTGGAAGAATTCAGTTCTTTGCAGTTGTTGGGCTGAGGTCCTCATTTCCCTGCCTACAATCAGCCAGAGCCTGGTCTTTGCTCCTAGAGGCTGGCCTCATTTTTTCTCTTGGCCTGATCCATCTTCAGACCACCAGTGGCATGTTGAAGTCCTTTCTCGTGTCGTCACCTCACTTCTTGTTTTTAACGGGGCCTGTGTGCTTTAAAGCAGATACATGGATAATCTTCCCATGATGAAGTAAACTTGTGCTGTATAAAATAGCACTCATGGGAGTGATATTCAGTAAATTACCAACACAGGAGATTAGGACAGGGAATCTTGGGAGCCGTTCTTAGAATTCTGGCTCTAAATTCTAAATTTATAATTTAGACTCCATCTGAGCAGACTGGCGAGAGCCTCCTACTGGCCTTGAAGAAGCAAACAGCCATGCTGTGAACTGCCTATGGAGAGGGACATATGGCAGAGAACCACAGACAGCCTCTAGGAGCTGAGGATAGCCTTCAGTCAACAGTCATTAATAAGTTAGGACTCAGTCCTATAACCACAACCTCAAGAATCTAAATTCTGCCAACAACCATACAAGCTTGGAAGAGGACCCTGAGCTTCAGGAAAGTAGATAGCCTGGTTGACATTTTGATTCAGCCTTATAAGATCCTGAACAACTCCTGACCCACAGGAACTCTGGGATGGTACAAGATGATAAATATGTTTTGTTTTGAGCAACTACGTTGTGGTGATTTGTTACCCAGCACTAGAAAACTCATACGTGGGACTCCTTTGTAGATCTTGATTCAGAAAGTCTGGGATCAGAATCCAAAATCTGTAATTTAACAAATCATACAGGGGAATTTGATGCAGATAGTCTCTTAACTAGTTTGAGAAACCCTGACTTACTTCTCACAATTTCCATCTTTCATTAACATGTAGGAGAAGCTCATTACCGTGATTTTGTGCCCGGGAGAACTGCATGTAGCCAGAGTTTTCATTCCTTCATTTCCTTCAGGAGAACATTACTCACTGAAAGGAGCTTAAAATCTGTAATAACCTGAGAAAGACCCCAGAGCTAGAGAATCTACAAAATCCATGGCACTTGAGACATAAAACAGCTTGTTCCTTCCAAAGATTGGGTAATTCAATCATCTTCCAGAAGGCCACCAGCAGGAGAATGATAGAAATGACATATTTGCTGTTCATGGAAGAAAAAAAATGTAATTGGAAGGAAATAAGACAAGATGTTCACAGATAAAGGAGGAAATATCTGCTGGTTTAAAAAATTGTGTGCTAGTTTACTCATCTGCCAACAATAAGTTTCTATTTTCATTTTCACAATTGAAGTTTGGTTAGAATTAAATGCAAAAAGTTTTTGCATTCACCAGGACAGATTTTTTTTTTTAATGCCTAGAGATGGACCTATGAAGAATAAAGGTTAGTCACTTTAGCAGAACAAGGACCTGTTAATCACTTCACAAACCTAATAACTGATTTCCTAAGAAATAGTAGTGAGCACTGGGGCTGCAGTTATAACTCCAGCACATACATTTCGGCATTTAGGAGCAAATTCGATTTTGTGATTAGCAAGCAAACTGCCTCGCCTGTGCTTATTGGACTATATATTTTTGAAGTGGCTTTGGGGCTTTGGTCTGTAAAGTCTTTTACAGGCTATATTAATCACATTTTTTTTTAAACCCAAAGTATACTTTGACATCACTGAGGAATCAATATAGCTAATTCTGCATTGAGGACAATGTCTAGTGCTGTGTTGATGCTAAACTTGTTAAATCATGGTATATTTGGTATGTATTTAACAGGATCAAGCTGTCAAATTTACATGTTCATTTAAACAGGTGCATGAAAAGTTTTCTATTTGTCAGTCATATCACTTGAAATGAGAACCTAATATTGAAGTATTTCTTTAAAAAATGAAGTTTCATTGTTGATTAAAGGTAGAGAAAAGAACTTAAGGCCCTAGGACAGCTTTTGAGGGGTAAAGACAAGGGGTTGAATGAAAAATCACATTTTGCTGAAAATAACTGAGAAGCTTTTATTTAACTAGATTTGAACTATTTGTAAAATGCATTTGAATGGCATGTTAGGTTTTACCGAACAAGATTTGTTAAAAGCTGGCCTGTGACAGGAGACACTGCTCTAGTGGTTGGCAAACTAAAACCTGTGGGCCTATGCAGTCCACAGCCCAATTTTGCATAGTCAACAAGCTAGGAATGGTTTTCACATTTTTAAAGGATTAAAATAGAATATGCAGCAGAACCTGCCTGTGGCCTACAAAGCCTGAAGTCTAGCCCTTTACAGAAAAATAGTTTGCTGACCTCTGTTCTAGAACTAGGAAGGACAATTTGCTGAGAACCACATGGCTAGTTATAAAATTTATAAAGATCTCTCTTATCAACACTGCTGTCAGGGTTTCTATAATAAAGTACTACAAGCTAGGTGACTTACACAGCAGAAATCTGTTTGCTCACAGTTCTGGAAGCTGGAAGTACAAAATCAAGATGTGGGCAGGGTTGCTTGTTTTGGAGATCTGTGAGGGAAGAGTCTGTTCTCAGCTTTCCTCCTTGGTTTGTATGGCTATCTTCTCCCTGTTTCTCTTCACTCTGTCTTCCCTCTGTATGTATCTCTGTGTCCAAATTTCCCATTTCCCACCAATCATCTTGGATTAAGGACCCATACTAACGACCTCATTTTAACTTGATTGCCTCTCTGAAGGTCCTATCTCCGGGTAATGTCACATTCGGAGGTACTGGGGGTTCGGATGTTAATATACAAATTTGGGGAGGGAGGATACAATTCAACCTGTAACAGTAGAGTTCTCTAATATCTTCTACATCACTCAAATAAAATTTTAATTTGAGCAGTGCCAGGGTGGCTCAGTTGGTTAAAGCGTCTGTCTTCAACTCAGGTCATGGTCCCAGAGTCCATGGGACTTGCATCGTGGGGAGTCTGCTTCTCCCTCTCCCTCTGCCCCTCCTCCCTGCTCATTCTCTCTCTCTCTCAAATGAATAAATAAAATCTTAAAAAAAATGAATAAAATTTTAATTTGAGAGAGGCCCTATATGATCTGCCCAAGGCCAAACGTCTAATACCCACAGAAATAGGATGCAAATCCAGAATTTATCGCCCCAAGTATGTTTTTCACTTCTTTCAATTGCCCTGAGGAACAAAAACAATAACCATGTCACACATTAGTCATTCATTCAGTTATTCAAGTCTATAAATATGTGTATATTATATGACATGCATGCTTATACAAATAAGTCCTATCCCTCTGTGTCAGGGGATTAGGTATGTGTCGATATTGATAATGCAAAGTGAAAGGCAATGAATGTCATTACAAACTATCGGTAACTCAAAGAAGAGGAGATTTTATTTCCTTCCTAAGTACACTTTTACTTCAGGTGGCTTATGTCTGATGATGTGTGTCACCTCAAGATTCTGTTAAGATAGAAATTTTCTTTCTTCACACTCTGGAACCAGAATTTTGAAAAGCCACTATAAGTTAGGAGCTGTCTTTTTTGGGTATCCTTTCTAGTAACACAATTCTTTCAGTTGAGTTGTTGGAAAGATAATAGAGAAGAAAAAGTTTAAGAATGGAATCTGTAACATGCAATAAGTGTATAGCAAGCATTAATAGGAACTCATGCAGCAAAGTACAGTTAATATGCGCTGTGACATTTGCTTATTAATTTTCTTTCCTGTCCTATACTTCTGGAATCTAGTCACCAGGTAGCCCAAGTCAAAGAGACCTGTTTTGTTTAGTTTTGTTTGTTTGCTGCTATTGCTGTTGTTCTTGTCATTCCGATATTCTGGGTCTCGTCATTGGAGTCTGCTTTTTTCTGATCTCCTTAATTTGTGCTCTGGTCTATTGGATGGCCATTTTCTTTTATTAAGGAACTTAATGTGATGATCAGGGAATTCTCAGGATCACTTTAAACAATTTCTAAAGGTTTCCACTAGCTGTATTCTCCACTGAATCTATACAGGCATGCTCCCTTTTCCAAAACATGGTCTTTACAAAACGCTGGGCCTCTGTTCTCTGCCTCTGTTCTCTGCTCTGCCTCTGTTCTCTCTGCTCTGTGATAAGGGCTCGGCCTCCGGCTTAGCCAAACTAAGCTACTTGGTAGAAGGACTTTCAAAGCTCCTTGATTTTGGCAAGAAGAGAACTGCTTCCAAGATGAATCTAAACTGAGAAAGTTTCTTCCACTACACAGATGTCATTGATTTACTTGTATTTCCTGGGATAAAATATTGAATGTCTCTTCCTAGCTACCACCACCTAGAGTTTTATTGTTTAACTACAGCATGCCTATTTTTGAAACATCTGACTGTGATACATGAGTTCATCATTTTTTAAATGCATTACCTAATTAGAGACCAGAGGAAAAAACACATTCAAAGTGACTGTTCCAACCTAGTTTGACCAGCCTTCTCTCTGCACTGTGGTTTAACCAGAAAAATAAATATTATCCTTTTTCCAGTTAGGCTTACAGTGTTACAGGTGTCTAAACAATTCAAGCAAAATACTTACATTGAATTGTATAATGAGCATTTTGTAGCTGTTGGTCCAAACTATCCTAAGAAATGCCAAGAGTCCATGTTACTTAGTGGATACTTTTTAGAGAGTTTCTTTTCTGTCTGAGTAAATACACATTTCTGTATACATGTAAACATTTACTCATCACTCCTCTTCTTTCTCAATAAAAAAATTAAACTGATTTGTTTAAAAATCTGTTATTAGTTTTGTATATAACATTACTTTAGTTGTATTTGTATGTAATTTGTATATGTAATCTGTACATAATTACAGTGATTTACACTAATTATTAAGCCTTATTTTTTTGAAATTAGGGAATCAACAACACACAATAAAAATGTGTGTGCAGTGCTATTTTACTTTTACAACCTAAATCCAGGAGTTCTCATCAGAACTCTAGAATAGTTGAACGCTTCCTACCCTGAAGATCCTGGCTAAAGTTGAATAGAGACAGGAAGTGAGAGGACTGTAAGACTTCTCCATGGTACACTATGTCATTCACACTATATAGCATATCCCCCAGAGCCCTAGGAAACCCATGTCAGGGAGTGGGATTTGAAGAATTCTCCATACCAGGTAGTCATGGTGGAATTCCTCCCAATTCCAGGAGGTGCTGGGAAATCTCAACATGATTCTCACAACAGAGTTTTGCTGGCAACCTGTGGAAACCACTGGAAATCTCAACATGCTCAGTTTTGAGGATAAAGTGGTGAATTCGCAATCTCTGAAAACTTTAAAGTGGAAAGGAGATTTTGAGGCTTGAGGACTATGATATTGTGACTGTCTGTAATTTAGAGGTGGAAGGCAGGGATTGCCTCTCCCCACAAGGCCAAATATGTGAATTGCTACAACAGGTAAAATACATCTGTCTGTAAATACTGGTAATGCTTCACATGGAACCTGCAAATCTTAATTTAGTGCCATGGGATGAGGCCCAGAAACTTCCATTTTCAACAAGCATTCTGGTACTTTTTGTTCAGAATCTTTCATTTGAGAAACCAAATAGAGAAGGTAACAATTTTTAATATTATCTCACTATTTACATAAGTGGAAAGAATTATTTTGCTGTTAAATCAAGTAGGAAAAAATAATTTAAAATAATAAATAATAACCCTGTGTTTATCCTTTCTGTCTATCCCAATATATTACATAGGATTTAAAAAAATAGATTTTTCTTTTCAAATTACCTAGTAATGCTATTTTGTTAATTCTATGGAGGTATAATATATGTATAATTATTATCTATGAAAACTGCATCCTATTTTAACTGTACAATTTTATGAGTTTTGACAGATATATACACCCATGAAACCACTACCACGGTCAAGAAATAAAACATTTCTGTTACCCTGGAGAATTTCCTCATGCCCTGTACATTTTATCTCTCCCAGTGCTTTTGTCCCCCACACAACCACTGACCTGCTCCTTTTCACTTTCTCATGTGCTTATTGGCCATTCTTATATTTCTTTTTGTTAAGTGGTCAAATCTTTGTCAATTTTCTATTGATTATCTTCTTATTATTGAGTTTAAAATTTCTTTATATTATTCTAGATCCAGGTTCTTTGTCAGTTATTTAGGGCGGAGAATACTTTCTCCCAGTCTGTGGATTATGTCTTCATTTTCTTAATAGTATCTTTCAGAGAGAAAACACTTTTAATTTTGATAACGTTTAAGTAGTGTCACATCAGGGGCTCGGCATTGGTGTCTGTGGGTAGCGGATGGGACATTCAGGGTCGGCAGTAGCTAGATTGGCCCTGCTAGGAGGGAGTCTGTGCTGGAGGACCCATGTGTAATCTCAGTCTCTACCACTGTCGCCACTTCCGTCAAGCTCTCATCATGCCAGTCTTGGAGTAGCCAGTCAGGAAGGCCAGGTAACATCAACAGGCCTAGTCATTTTGTCTACTTGTTTGTATGTTGCCTCTTCTGTGGAGGGTAATTTTTTAGTGATAGACTAAAATACACCATGATACAAAAACCTTTACACATTAGGCCCCTTTTCATTTCTCCATCTTGTCTCCAGGGCTCCTAGTCTTGAATCGTTTAGTTTTAGTTAGTTAGTTTGTTTTTCTTTTTACTTCTGATCACTTGGTCATACCATTGGTGACTGCCCAGGAATCTCTGTATATTCTTGCCTTGAGCCACTTCTTTTTTCATATAAAGTAAATGTCTAAGTGCACCATCACTACTCTGCCCATAAAGAATATTTTCCCTCTCCTGCTGTCTTTCTATTATAGACCTGAATTGTAATCCAACTAGTGTCTATTTTTTGGCTTACATGCATATCTAAAATCCAAGTTTTTCTTCTTCCTCCGGCTGGTCTTATGGGACCTCTTATATTTTAAGGTCATAGGCGCAAGCCAGGGAACGGTGCTGGTACAACTGTGGTGAGTGACATGGACATTTGTGCTTTCTGCTCATGAAGCTTACTTATATTTGGTCCTGTTCAGGATCTATCCCAGACATACCTTTTCCTTCTTATTAAGGATTGCTATTGGACCATCCCACTTTATGAATTGATGCATCCAACCGAACAGAACTCATACTGAGCAATTTCATATGTATAATCATGTAATGGCCATGGTTAAATGGCTTGTCTTTACCAGAGCCTAGTGATAGGGCACATCATTCTATACATGATTTTATTTCAGAGTGATGTCTCCTACTTGCATTTGCCAAAAACTCCCAAGTTCTTTCCCCACAAATACCATGGGATCCACTGGACCATGGATACATGCATGGTCCGTATGGTAGGGCTGGTTGCAATTAACCTAGACCCCCTGTATACCTCTTTCCTCCTCCAGGTCACACTCAAAGCTAGCAAACATATGTATCATCAGGACTGAAGTCTAGAGAAGTCTAGACTATTTTGCTTCCAGAACCCCCCAAAAGCTTACTAGACACTGCTGATGCAAGATGCAGCATTTTTCTTTTACTTTTGGAGATAATATCCTGATATTCTCTGACCATTATATCCATAAAATCTTCACTGAAGTGGTAGCTCCTGAGTCTTTGTAAGGTTTATCTCTTTTCTACTGTGACACATGTGTCTTATCAAAGCCCCCAGTGTAGTAGCTACCTTTTGTTCATGCTGTTTGGTCAAGATGATTTCATTGATGGAATGTGTCATCAGTGTAATGTTCTGTGGGATGTCTTGGCAGTCCAGATTTCTTTGGACTATATTATGACAAAGTGAGAGAGTTGATGTAGATCTAAGGGAAAACTGTAAATGAAAACTATCGTCTGTTCCATGTGAATATGAACTGTTTCCAGCCCTCTTTCTTAATCAGAATGAAAAAGAATGCATTCACCAAGTCAGTGATTGTAAGCCACATACCTGGAGCTTTATTAATCCACCCTAACAACTGTATCATATCTGACATAGCAATTGATATTGGGGCAACTAATTAATTAAGCCTGCAGTCTTCAGTCATTCATCAAGATCCATACAGATTCTGTAGGGGCAAGTATGGCAGAATTAAATGGAGATAAGATAGAAACTACCAGGTTTGCATCCTAGAGGACCTTAATGGTGGTACCAATCTCCTCCATCTGCCTTGGAATACAGTATTGATTTTGATTTAATATCTTGGCCAGTAGTGAGAAATTTCAGATGTTTCCACTTGGCCTTTCCCATAATGAAAGTTTTTACCTTACAGGTCAATAATGCATTGGTAGTTTTCACTTTCACTGCTAAGTATTGCACTTTTAATTATGTACGTGGAGACTGGGGAAATAACCACTGGGTTGGTATACAGACCCAATGGGCCCACTCCTATTTGGACTTTAGTCATAATTCCATTTTATTTTATGGTGTCCATTGGCTCCCATTCCAAAAGGGGGCAGTACTGATGTTTTGGATCTCTAGATATCAATAACCTATTTCCAACAGTACTCAAAATGTTTGGGTTTTCTCCTTTTCACAGTGTAGTCAAACTGAATAAATGGTTTTGGGTTACTTTGGGGAAGGACTGGGGAAATCATCACAACATATTAAATACTTATCACAGTATCATATGTATTAATATATGTATCAACGTGTTGTAGATCTGAAGATAAGCTTTGGTCTGGGAACTTAGCCACAGATCATGACTTTATATTGGGACAACTGTCCTTAGATCCCTTCTCCTTCATTCTTGTCTTTTAAATTTTTGTACTGGATTCTAATCAGCTCTTTTATTAAATATTGTCTAGTTTGCTGCTAGGGATGCAACCATGCTTTATTAACCATCTGTACAGTGGGTATAGCCTGCTCCAGTGCTCCTCTTACCTTATCTTACCTTAGGACCTCCTGTCTTCCGGTAGTTAAGAACTGATCCCTGACCCATCATCCCCATGGATATTAATGAGGCCAGCTCTATGACTGCCTCTCCTCCATCAACCCTGATTGGTAAAAGGGACCATACTGGACTTATTTTTTATACTGGTCCTGCATTCACTAGAGCATTTACAATGACCTTAATGAATGATCTGCACCACTTTTTGCCTTCTTGGGTGAGATAAATCTGAAACATCTTTCAGGATGGGGAAATGTAGGTTGCCTTTGTCAGGTTTGAAGAATTGGGGGGCATCTGCTGGGCCCCAGGGGAGTTCATCCAGATGTTCTTATGTCATGTCTCAGAATCCCACATTACTCATAATCAGGGCCCTGATCTTAACGAAACAGATCTGCCATGGCTGAGATTCAAACATCCCTCAGCTCTGCAACTCTATCAGGTCTTCACTTTCTTGATTATCTTTCTCAAAATTAACCAATTATTACTTGTCAGTGGTCTTCAGGTTCTCATAATCTCTCTTCAAGCCATTAATCCAAATTAGCAATAACCAGTCAACTTCACTGTCATTGTATGCATGGATTCCCCCATTTTCCAAATGCTTGGATCACTAGACCTAGAGTGACATTCCTCTACTGGGACATTTTCCCAGGTCACTATTAGTGAAAGTTTTAGCTGTTGTCTTGTGCCAGGGACTATCTGTACCTCATCTATCTTCTCTGTCCTCTGTGCAGTGAGTTCTAAATTCAAATTTTATTGCCTGTGGCCTTGGACCACTCTTGGTACCACTAATATTAGTTTGGGTCATCTGAGAAGCAGGTGCTAAGACAGGATTGTACATCTAAGGATTTATTTGGGGAAAATGCCTATAAAGGAAAATGGGATGAAGCCAGAGGAGGTGGTAGGTAAAACTACGAGACCATATGCAGGAATGACCCATGAGGTAGAGAAGAAACGGTTGTAGAGGAATTGTCTCAGAGTGCAATACACTTCTAGGAAAGTTTTGACCAGGCCCATAGGGAGTCCTTAAACCAAAGTCACTTGACAGAGGAGTCCTACTTCTCACAGGAATGGACCTGCTTTAGTATCCCTGCTATACTCCGTAATTTTCTGGGAGCAGCTGTGGGAAGCATGGTCTCAGTACAATTCAGAGTACAGCAGCTGAGGCTGTCTGTCAATTATGTTCCCCATAGCAGGAGATGTGAATGGTCTATTTTCATGGCCACTACACACACTTATGAAAAAACATATCCTGGCTGGCAAAAATAAAATCCCTTTCAATATATGTAGAGGTGTTAAATATATAAAAACAAACCATATTATTTCATTTGAACATTATATTTGGCTGCACATAGCTTAAAATTTTATTATATCAATGATTCTGGAAGGTCATTTGACATTCTAAATACGGCAAAATAGGGTTCGGAATGACATTGTGGCCCATTTACTGGGAAATTTGGCATTGGTTTTGGAAGCTTAGAATGGTGTATAGGTGAAAGGCAGAATTAGAGATTTTATACCAATAGGTGAAGGTCAAATGGAGTTCAAGGATGAACTTCTTATGTAAAGAGTTCAGGTTGAGGGGATGAGGGAATGGTAAGACAGGGTTTTATTATCTAATCTCCATTCTAAGGTTTGTAAACATGTCTCAAAATGTAAAATACTATCAGCACTAAAATCCTAATGATCCAAGAAGGGACTGTTTCTTTAGGAAGGCTCTGCTCTCTTGATATCTCTGGCTCTGTGGTTGCTTGCTCTTGTTTTCTCATATCACATTTTCTTCATGTCTATATGCTTCTCTATATCTCAGGAAAAAAAAATCTGCCTCATTCTTTTGCTCCTTTATTTTTTGTCTCTCCTTTAAGGTCATGATAGTTGAACCATAATATAATAGTCACAATGAAGTGAGAAAAGAAGGGATTGGCAAAACGGACTGAAAATGAGCAATCAATCAAAAAGGTTATGGGAGAACTGGTAATTAAAAATGAATTCAATCTAATAAATTTTATTACAGAGAGAAATATAAAAAAGAGCTAGTAACCTTTAAGGAAGTCTGGATATGAATCAGATTTTAATTAGTTTCCCTGTATTTTCAGGGAGCTCTTAGTGCTTTCCTGTCAATAAAGTCATCTGGAAGAATCTTTCTGTTCAGATTGTACCAACAGAGGAAAAGCTTACTGTTAACTGGGAATTTGTTTTTCAGTTGGGAGTCTGGTTCCAGTTGTATAACACTGTCTGGAGTAATGAAAAAAATTATATGTTCTCTCATAATTATATTATAAACCAATGAAAAACTAAAATTTGAAATGAAGAAAAAAGGATATTTGAGCATATTCTGAAGTAAGCTGATGATGTCTCAACAATACATGATGTGAAGAACATAGATAATCTACAATCTGAACTTCTAAAATTAATTTGTTGATAGACCTCATCACTGATCTTCAGGTTTTATTAAACCCTGAGATTCTATTGGTGATTTTAATAGTTTGTATGAACTCCTCCCCACTCCATACACACACATAAAAAAAATTCCAAAATCAGATTAGTTCGTAATATTAAATTGGTACTTCCTCCATTTTTTTATCTTCTTCAGTATTGAGCGCAGTGCCTTGGAATGCATTCACCTCGCTAAAACTGTGAAATGTCTACCCCCAGACAATTCACATGCAAAGACTTTTGGAAAACTAGATGCATTTAATGATATCTCATTCAGAGTAGGCAGCTATTTAGCTGTCTGAGAGTGGAAATTATTTGCTGTCAACAACTGGGTATTTTTTGCCCAATGTTTGATATCTCCAGGGGCAAAGTGAAATGAATAACTGAGATCCTTATGGGTTTTTCAGCGATTTAAGTCCTGAGTATAGTCAAATACGAAGCAAGGACCCTCTTCAGCTAAGTATTTCTCCTAAGGGAAGGGCAGTGTCTGATCTTTTGCACAAGAATAAGCTACAGATTCTTATCTCCTTAGTGTGCCAGTGGGGACACCAGCTGACTTGCATTTTCTCAATCTGTCACCAGTCCCTCTTGCTGCTACTGTTGTTGCTACAAATGGTCTTTTTGCCTTCA